>NC_136813.1:127485757-128085757 GCF_951394365.1 Tetrao urogallus
CCTCTTTTCACCCATTTTTTAAAGTTCTCCAGTTTCTATCTAAGAAAAAAGTAACTGGAGGGTCTGATATAGAAAGACAAGTGATCCAAACAACAGATGACACGTTGCATTTAAACTGTCCTTGTTAGGGCAAAGTTCTGCATTATTTCCATGAGGATCATAAAAAGAAACAGAAAGTTTATTTAATTTCATGTTTTGATGACATATTGAACTAAGCCAAATTTATAGCTTGATCACTTCAGCCAGTGACTTTGCAGTGCAAAGAACCAATTTTCTTCTTGAACGTTGTACACAGCAAAGCCCATAAAAAACTTGAAACTTTACTGGGAAACCAGAAAGAGAAAGGGAGACGTGGCAAGAAGATGAGTTTGTAGAGTTCAAGTCTAAATGCCTTCAAATACAGGGAGGCTGTAATACTGTTTTATTTCTGCACCCTGATTAGGAGCCTCAGTCTGACTATAAGCCACCTGTAGGATATGAACTCCAGGGTGCAGACCCAGTATTATAACTGGTTTGTTTATGGTGAATGCATTTCCTGAAACAAAGACATGGGCTGGAGCCTCTGTTTTTCTTTTTCTTTTCTTCTTTGTTCTTTTTTGTCTTTTTTTCTATTTCTTCTCTTTCTCTTTCTCTTTCTCTTTCTCTTTCTCTTTCTCTTTCTCTTTCTCTTTCTCTTTTCTCTTTCTCTTTCTCTTTCTCTTTCTCTTTCTCTTTCTCTTTCTCTTTCTCTTTCTCTTTCTCTTTCCCTTTCCCTTTCCCTTTCCCTTTCCCTTTCCCTTTCCCTTTCCCTTCCCTTTCCCTGTCCATTTCCCTTTCCCTTTCCCTTTCCCTTTCCCTTTCCCTTTCCCTTTCCCTTTCCCTTCCTCTTCCTCTTCCTCTTCCTCTTCCTCTTTTTCTTTTTTCTTCTTTTTCTTTTTCTTTTTTTCTATTGCCTTTTTTTTTTCTTTTTCTTTCAGCCTAGTTATTAGAAATTTTTAACCAGATCACACACACACTGTGCATGTGCTTTGAAAAATCTTCCCACATACATTTACCTCACTGTTTCCTTGGCTGTATGAAGCCATGAGGAAAAAAAAACAAGCTTAGCATCTGCCAGATTAAAATTTTTGTTTCTCCCCCAGTTATTTATTTATTTACTTTATTATACATATTGTTAATGGGTTATACTACTCCTTGATATGTTTTAAAACTCTCAAGGATTCAGCTGTTGCAATGCATGTTAGCTTAATAAAAAACAAACAAAGAAACAGCAAACATGTGTGGGAAAGGAACCAACCGTACTCACTGTGAACACAGCAGTGTGCAGAATGGACATCTTTTTCCTCTAGTTCCTCTTGTGATTCAATCTTTTTTTACACATGAACCAGAGAGTAACATTTGATCTCAGTTTGACTTCTGAGATAGGTCACTGTGTGATTGGGGAGCAGAGTTACATAGAGATAATGTGTCTGTTTGGAGATCAGAATCTTGTGGCTAATGGGGAGCAGATAGGAAGCCATAAATCAAAATAAATGCCTTTGTTCCTACTGTGGCTGAAATGGACTCTCATGGTATCCAGGGACAGCAGAGGATTTGGAAAGAAAGGTTGTATTGTGATGGTGTTTTTCCTGTGGTGGGTAACTCAGAGTGTTGCATGGGAAGATGAGAAATGGCTCTAACATAGACTAATCAGAATGAATCAGCCTCTCATTCCGCAAAATAGCCTCTGTGAGAACCAGAGGGGTTCAAGTCAAAACAAGGATTGTTTTTGGTAGAAATAGAGTTGGTTGTTTCAAGGAGAGCAAGAGTAAATAACACAGATATAGATAGGCTTGGGTCTCTTTTGATAAAAGCTTAAAGATCTTTTTAGTCTCTTTTTCTTCTTGCTTTAGAAACTAGAGTGCTTTGAGGGATGAAACAGTGAGTGAAGGCTGCAATGAGGAAGAAGCAAAGTCTTGAACTTCTGTCTGTATTGAACTTCTGTCTGAGCTTCTGTATTAGCGGGATGATAACTAGACTAAAAAAATTGAGAACTGACAAGTTCAGCACCAGTGTTTATAGAAATAAACCAGGGATACAAAAAAGTAAAACAAACAAAAAAACCCAACAAAAAACAACTAACAACAATGAAAGCACGTGAGTAATTGTCATATTTTCCTTCCCTGAGGAGAAACACTTGTATTTAAACAAACGGAATATACACAAGTCTGTGGGACTGATGGGCTTATCCCATGAGAGCTGAGGGAGCTAGCCAACGTCATTGTGAGGCCTCTTTTGATTATCTTTGAAATGTCATGGCCATCATGAGGAATTCTTGAGAACTGGAAGAAAGCAAACATTTCCATTATCTTCAGGAAGGGCAAGAGGAGGAACTACAGGACGATCAGCCTTACCTTAATCCCTGGAGAGATGATGAAGCAACTAATCTTGGCAAACAATTCCAAACATAATAGGAACAAGGAGGTGATTAGGAAAAATTAACATAAATTTATGAAGGGGAAGTAATGACTGACCAACCTGATAACTTTTTGTGATGAAATGACTGTCCTGACAGTGGAATGAAGATCAGTAGATACTGTTTACCTTGCCACTAGCAAAGAATATGATACTGTCTCCCATAACATCCTCGTAAATAAGCTGATGAGGTATAGCTTTGGTAAGTGAGAAGTAAGGTGCACTGAAAACTGGCTTACCTGCCAGGCTCAAACAAATGTGATCAGTGACATGAAGTCCAGTGGAAGTCAATCAATTGTAGTATATCCTAGGAGTTAATAGTAGGGCCAAGTAACAGCTGAAGCATCTTTTGTATGAAGAGAGTTTGAGAAAGCTGGGACTGTTCAGTCTGGAACAGTCAGGGATTAGGCTCAGGGGTTATTTCTCAGTGTGTATAAATACCTGATGGAGAGAGTATGGAAGATGAAACCAGGCTTTCCTCAGTGACACCCACTCGCAGGATAAGACACAATGGGCACAAACTGAAATACAATAAAGTCCACTTAAATATAAGGATAAACTTTTTTACCATGATGTTAACTAAACACTGAAAAAGAGTGGGGCCTGCATTCTTGAAGATATACAAAACCCATTGGACATGATCCTGAGTAACCTGATGTAGTTGGCCTTGCTTTAAATGAGGGGTTTGGTTTGGACCAGAGGTGTGTCTTCTGTGATTCTGTAATCATATATTGTAGGAGTTTGAGAAGGCCAAGATATACTTCAAGTGTTCTGTTTCTAGTTAGATAGATAGTGAAAAACTACCAAATATGTTTGAGGGGAAGAAGAAAGGCAAAGAAGAATCAAAGGACTCACAGTTCTACAGAAATGTTCCATTCCTGTTTGTGATACACTTGTTAATGTAGTGCTATAAAACTGCTGATCATTTGATTTGCTTTTTAAATTGTTATTGCAAGTAATACATGATCATGGATCCTTTCACTTTCATTTGCAAAAGCTCCATGAATATTCAAAGGATTGGAGATTGGATCAAACATGTTATCCAACAAAGACCATATTGAGAATACTAATATATTCCAGATGAAGTTTTTCCCCTTAGACTTAAAAAGCAGTGGGAACTGCTTGATTCTTATAAGCTAGAGAGTTTTACGTACTTAAAATATTGTGTTTCTCCTTAGCAACTCTAAAATAAATATATATATATATATATAAATTGAAAAGTCTAAAGAGCACAAATATAAGGAAAATGACTCTGCAAAAGAGCACTGTGAGATTTCTTTTTCTCTCAGAGATATATATCAGTCTCAAAGGAAAAGTAAATTACTCTTTAATAATTAACTTTGCTGAACACCAAGCTTGAGCTGAATTAATCACATTAATATTTTATATCTTTCCCATCATAGGAAACAATACTAAAAAAAATAAAAATTGAACTTCAGTGTAATTTTTAGTGTGATGATTGCATGTGTTTGTTAAGTGTCCACCTGCTCTGCTTCTGGGATGCTCACAGTACTCTCCTCCCCACCTCCCCAGCACCTCACTGGCTGCTACCCCCTTCTTCATCCATTGGGAAAAGAAACGTAGTCCTAATCAGGTAGCATCTGTGTTGTGGGGATCTGTGCCTGTGGGTCCCAAGAGAAGGGGAGACTGTTAGGCTGTGCCCATAGCTCTCTGGGCAGCTGGCTGAGGGGGCACTAACTTTTCTGGTCCTGGCAGAAAGCTGCAGATTGTGATGAATAGGGTGGGTATATCTGTGAGACCAGGAACTTATGGAAATACACAAAGTGAGACAAACTGATGGCAAAGATGTAGCCATACTTCTGTAGTTGTAGGAATGCTTATCTGGCCTTCTACAGTCAAGAAAAACTGGACACCTCCTGCAGCATTAAGATGGTTTAGAAAATGTTAGACTTCAGCTACCTGATGGAAATCAGTCAGTCCCACATCTCTGGTGCTCTCAGCCATATGATAACCATAGCATTTTTGTTTCAAAATTGTGATAGGGAGGATGTCTCATCACTCCAAGCATAATGTGGCCTCATTTCTCCCTTTAATGGGTCTTCTTTCAGGCCTGGGTAGAAAAAAAATGATGTTTTTTCTAGTTTTTGCCTCATCAGGCTTGGTGTATCTGGACATAGGATGGCTGTTTTAGTAGCTGGAGAATCTGGTTGTCCATACTGACTGTCTCTCTGGTTCTGCATGGTTCTATCTGAAGGCAAGTAGCCAGCACCCTCTGGCAGAGGGAGGACCGAGACTGCTCAAGGATCTGGCGTGTGACAGAAAGGTTCCTTGCCACAATGGTATGTGAGGAGAAGCTGGTCTGATTGTTCCATGTTGTGTGGAGGAAGAAGCAGCTGGGAAGCAGAGCGAGGCTGTGAGCCAGACCAAAGGTGTACAGTGAATTTGCAGCTGTGCAAACATCAGCCTGTGTTCATTAACTTTCATGAGCACAGATTTAAGCCATATATACACAAAACCTTTGATTCTGGGCTTCAGTCCCAGTGGGACTTGATAGTTTGCATTTAGTTAGAGCAAGATTCAGAGCTGGTATAAGGAGGTGATCCTTTGTCTTAGACAGGCCAGCTTCTAGAATCTGAAGAAGCAGGCCATGCTAAATAGAAATTGAATTAGATATTGTGACTTTTTTTTGGTACCTTTTTCTGGCTTTCAGTTTTAAAACTAGGCTATGAATTGTGTGGTAAGAAGCTTTGTGATTTATGCAGCAAAGCTGAGTCCATACAGACACCATTTTTCTCTGTACTTGTGCATGGAAATCGGTATGGATTGTCTTCCAAAGTATTGCTTTCCCTGGCACTTTCCTGTTGTTACTTGTGTGGATCCCATTAAAAAGGCAAACGTGTGTGTATGTTCACTCACATGACAGACATGGCCACTGCAGAGGCTCTCTGAAAATTCACTGAACTTTAGCAATCTGGTAGCTTCAGCAGATTTCCTAAGGAGAGACACATGTAGTCAAGGACAGGATCTGTTCCACCTAAATAAATAAATAAAGGTTACATATCCCGGAAGATCCATTTTCCAGTGTCCTTAACCTTGTCTTTGCTGATGACCTTCTTATTTATTTATTTACTTCTTTTCAAACTGAGCTTTTCATGGCCATTGACATAAATTTTCCAGCATTTCTAATACAGAACATCTGTGGTCCCTATGCAGTGTCCTCTATAGGTCATGGGAAAGCTTTATC
This sequence comes from Tetrao urogallus, assembly GCF_951394365.1. Taxonomy (NCBI): domain Eukaryota; kingdom Metazoa; phylum Chordata; class Aves; order Galliformes; family Phasianidae; genus Tetrao; species Tetrao urogallus. The sequence goes on from NC_136813.1 coordinate 127,491,396, forward strand.
TTACTAATAAGCTCCATTCCTCTATATATTCAAGCCCAATTGATGGGGCCAAGTGTGTTTATAAATAAATATTGTCTTGTAATGACCATTTCAATATGTCCCAGAGGAACAGAGTTTTAGTCCTTTTGAGTTGGCCAGCTGCCTTCTTTGTGACAGTGAGAACAGTTTTACTCTGTCTGGTTAACATTTGATTTATGTGGAAACAAACTCCCTGAAGTGACAGAGCAATGATACTGAATAATTCAGTGCTCCCAGCCACTCGTAATAGCTAGGGAAGTTTGTTCATCCATCCACTGTTTTCATCAAACTGAATGATGGGTATGTTTATCGAACACCTCTATTTGCCCCTGACTAACTCTGCCACAGCCCAATAAAATACAAAAGCAGGAAGAAGGTAACTGGATTGTGTTTTAATGCTATCCACTTATCTTTCAGTATGAGAAATGGCTTACAGGTACAGGGCATTACTGCCATATGGAATAATACACTTAGTGGGAAGTTCAGAGAATGAATTGTAAAAATTGGCCCTTCTTACAGAATGCAACAAGAAATATTCTGTAATATGCGTTCTCCTCTAAAATTAAGCATGAACTAAGAGTTCTTTATTACTGAAGGATGACATTCTGTATCAGTGGTTTATTTCTTAATACTGTCCTACAGGAGAGAGAATATATCATACATCTGACACGAGTCTTGATCTGCTCTGTGCTCTTCCATCTAAGCAACACTGCAACAGAATTCAGTATCCGTCTTTTAAAACCCCTTGAAGGTTTTCAGAGAAAATAAGTTGTAGGTTTTGGAAGGACTAATGGAGTGTATTGTTAACTTTCACTGCTTAAATTGTTGCTTAGATACATATATGAATGTATTTTTATAGATATATGCACTGAGCAAAGAATGTTTATTCCAATTCTCCCAGTTTTTTATTTTATGGACAGAAAATAATGTCTATGGATGTATATGATTTTTTTTTTCTTGCAAAGCCAGTCTGATAAGCAGCCTTCAGTAAGAAGAATTGATCAGTACTGAAAATTGATTCTTGTGCCTAGAATTTCACCCTTTTCTATATTCTGTCAGCAAAAGTGTGACTCTTTCAGGTGGTGAGATAAGCATTTTTCCTGCAACGCTTTGTATAAATCCAATGAAAGATGCCATAAGAAAAAGACAAATCAAAAATGCATCTCCACCCGTTATTCCTTGATGTCATACAAAAGTATAACAGATTAAACCACAGTAGTGTCTTACCATGACTATAAAGTCTGCACTAAATCATCAGATTTAAAACAAGAAATCTACCATCTTTAATCACATTTTAGGCCATAACGGTTTAAGAACGCATAGTGTTGAGCATGGTTAGGCTTTCTTATCCCAGAGAGAAATAAAATCAACCCCCTTGACCCTGGAGACCTGAAGAGTGGAAGAGTTTTGGCTCCATATTTAAGCCTTATCTCCCTTATCTCCTCACAGTCTATGGGTTTTCAATGATTTTTAAAAAAACATTTCTTGGAATTGTATAACATCACTGTATGTCTTAGCTGATGACTCGTAGCACCACAGGCACGCTACTTCCAGGAGAATGCGTGACCTGAGCTGTCTCCCTTGCACACCTGGGGACAAAAAGTAGCAGTGAACAGAGCTGACTGTAGACAGAGGAAAAGCAGAGGTGTGCCTGTGAATCTGGGGTAACCAAACTGCAGACTGGACTAAGGAAAGAAAAGGGGATTATTTAAGAGTGTAGTCATTTTCCAGAACATAATTTTATTATACAGGGAGAGCAGAGTTGTTATTCTTCTTCATGTGTGAGAGTTTTAGCACTAGGTAAGGAAATGCTATGTCAAAATAGTGCACTTATTTTGAGTGCCTAGGGGTTTCGTGACAATCCAACTCTGGCTGATGCACAGAGAAAGACAAATCCTCCCTTTCCTGTTTTCTGGGGCATGTTCTGTAGGAACAGCAGAAAACCATCTCCTGTAATTTCAGTTATTAAAATCCTATGGTGTTTTCAATTCCTTTCTCACAATAGAAGAGTGCACGTCAGAAAGTGATGTGTGGTTTGTTATCTCATTTTGATACCAATGAGATTCTGCATTGCAAACCTCAGACAGGGCTCTTCTGTTTCAAATAGCAAAAGGAAAGTCACATCAGTAGGAAAATATTCCAAAATACTGTTTGTAGGTAATTCATTCTGTGATACCAAAAAATAAAAAATAAAATAAAAAATAAAATAAAAAAAAAGCAAATCTTGCGTCAAAAAGCCCTTAACTGATCTGCTGTACTGTGATCTGTTCATTTTTTGTTATGTAAACCTTGTGACAGCTTTGCTTTGCGCTGGTGGTGGGAAATTCTCCCAAGGAGAAATGTGTCTCTTACTTCCTCTGGGAATGCTCAGTACCCTGGAGATGCTTCTTGTTTGACATTTTGTTTCTCAAGTGATTACTCGGCTTTTGCTCAGATGAGAGAAGTCATTCTTCTTTCCCTGATGTCAAGTAGTACATGTAATTATGTAACAGCAAGGCTCTTTCCTTTATGCTTCAGGCTACACTGGCTTACAATAATAAATATACAGGGTTTGTTCTCCCAGCGCCTGTTTGAGTGACTGGGCTGAGCTGCTTTGTAATGGGCATTGCATGGGTCTCTAGAATCCCCAGCTCTGTAGTGGGCTGTCCATCCCTGCTCCCATGGGTTTTCTCATTGGGAATTTGGGGCAGGAGCCAGCACACCTGAGTGAAAACAAGAGCAGCATCCATGGCATAAGGTGTCAGTAATGACTGGTGCAGCTCCAATGTGCATAGTACTGAACTGCAGGGCACTTTCACTGAAACAGAGACATTCCCTGCTTTGTTTATAAAATGAAAACACGTATTTGTTCTATCTGCTGGAAATATGGCGAAGTTACTGTAAATAATACTTGTAAAATAGATTTCCAAATTTCATCTGGAAAGCCTGAAGTCCTCCACAGAAGACCATGCTGTGGCAGCTAGGAATTAGGATTAAAAACAGAAGTTCAGATTATGTCAGAACTAATTGCAGATTTCAGCTAAGGGGGGCATCTATTGTATGTCTGATTTTCTAAATTATTGAACTTCCTTCCTTCCTTCCTTCCTTCCTTCCTTCCTTCCTTCCTTCCTTCCTTCCTTCCTTCCTTCCTTCCTTCCTTCCTTCCTTCCTTCCTTCCTTCCTTCCTTCCTTCCTTCCTTCCTTCCTTCCTTCCTTCCTTCCTTCCTTCCTTCCTTCCTTCCTTCCTTCCTTCCTTCCTTCCTTCCTTCCTTCCTTCCTTCCTTCCTTCCTTCCTTCCTTCCTTCCTTCCTTCCTTCCTTCCTTCCTTCCTTCCTTCCTTCCTTCCTTCCTTCCTTCCTTCCTTCCTTCCTCTCTCCCCTCTTCCCCCCTTCCCCCTTTCCTTCCTTTTCTTTAAAAAAACAACTATACAATAAGGTGGGAGTTTTATTATGAAGCAGCCAGTGGAAGAGCACATCCATCATTTCAAATAGCATCAAACTGTTCTGCGGTGTCTGGAATACTGTTGCTCTTGAAAAGCAGGCAAGTAATTAAAAAACAATACTGAACAAGAAGGTACAAAATAGGGAAGGTGGGAAGGTTCAACCACTACTGCCATACCACCAACATCCAACTCCAGTGTCGGGCCAACATCATAAAATAGGAGATATTACTTTCAGAGCAACCCTCGTATAATAACAGTGATGACAAAATTCTTAATGTGTCAGAGTATGAAACAAAAGCACACTTCAGTTATACAGAAAGGACAGCAGGAAACTTCCTGCCATTTTCATTTCCTGCAGAGGTTGCACAGAGATGTCTAAACAAAGACATTTGTGTTTGTATGTAAGTCAATAACTCTCTGGGATTAGAAGATGCACATCAACACTGTCCGGGAAGGGATGAATCGGGATTGGGAAAAGTCCCCTTCTAGACAGAGTTATGATCTGGAAATCCTGCCACTATTCAGAGTTGTCCTTCCTGCTTGGACTTTAAGCTCTTAAGCATATATTCAGCTTCAAAGTCCTCCTTGAGAACCATCCTAGTTTGGAGGTGACTTAAGGCAAATGTACAGAAATCTCTGAACTGCTTAGGATTTCAACAGTGCCAAGATGTTTCTGTCTATTTCAGTGAATAAGGGCATCATCTGTTTTATAATGATGCTCTCATTCATTCATACTTAGTCATACTTAATTTGGTACCTGTGTGTTATCATGTACTAGCCAGCACAGCGGCTGACATCCAGCACCTGCAGATTTCCCTTCCAGAGGTCTTGAATCATTCATATCTGAAATAATCAGAATCACATTTACTTTACCAAGAAGAATAAGACATTTTGAGAGAAATAATTTTAAAACTGTGAAAAGCTGATGTTCACTTCTGCTTTCCTTAAAGGCCAGTCATTCCTTGACCTCTCTAGTGCGTTCTCACATTAGCCAGGTTGCCTGGAGGTGTCGGCTCCTTCTCCCATGGATGATGTCTTCCCTCAAGACTGCTGCAGTAGTTTGATTTCTGTTTCCCTCAGAATCCATCTTTCCCTGTTGTATTTTTTCACTAGAACACATGCTGAAGGATGGCTTTTCCTACCATTCTTGATTTTTCTGCTTCTTTTGCCCACCAGATCCTTATTAAGCTGATTCACCGTAGCTGCACTCTAGAAACTGGTTCAGCATTCACTGTCCACTGTTTAGTACAGAGAATCAAGTTCATTCAGAGGGCAGAAGAGAATATTCAGAGTCAGAGTGTGTGCAAGACCCTTCTGCACAATAATCAATTGTTTAGCAAGAGAAAAAGCAAAAGCCATGGAAGGGAACAAAGACAAACCAGGACTCTGGGTTGTCTTTCACAGTCCTTCGAACCATGCTTCTGGCAGCTCAGAGAGAGTATTCCCCAGGAGATATTAGGCACATGTGCTTTTGACAGAAAGAAGATCTGGGCCTGATCCCTCCCATTGCTGTGATGTTCGCATGGTCACAGCACGCAACCCACTTGGAAGTGAGTCCCTGACTGATGTGAGCGGGCAGGCACGTAGCTGTGTGGTCACTACTGCTTTTCATGATTGGAAGAACTTGTTGTGCATGATATGTACTGCTCCTCATACAACACCATCTGCGCTAGTGGAGCTCCCTGGGGCCACGAGTGCATGGAGTGTTAACCTTTAAAATCTTGGACCTTTTGAATTAAACCTTTTGGTTAATCTACCATGTCTTTGCTAATAAATATCACTCCTTGCAAAGTGCGCTTGTACCTCTTTTTTGTGTGTATACATCATGATTGAGATATTGGGCAGGTGGGTCTGCATGTACGGCAGTTTTGCTGAGCTGAAATGACAGGGCATCTTTACATGTTCTCACAATCATATAATCATAGAATATTCTGAGTCGGAAGAGACTCAAATGATGGTCATAGTGCCCAATTCCCGATTCCACACAAGACCACCCAAAATTCAAGCCTTGTCCAGACACTTCTTAAAATCCAGCACTTGTTGCCGTGCCCACTGCCCTGTGCTGCAGCCCCTGTCCCTGACCCCCAGCTGCCCTCCCCTGACAGCTCCATGCCGTTCCCTCGGGCCCTGTCACTGTCACACAGCAGAGCTCAGCGCTGCCCCTCCACTCCCTATGAGGAGCTGCAGCCGCCATCAGGCCTGCCCTCAGCTCCTCTGCTCTGCGCTGAGCACACCAAGGGGCCTCAGACACTCCTCACATGTCTTGCCAGACCTTTCCCCATCTTTGGAAGTTTTTCAAAGGGAGTTTGAAATCTTTTACTACTAAGACAACCTTTCAGTTTTTCACAAAAAAAAAAAAAAAAGTTCAGGAACAAAACATAAACAACCTTTGCATGTGCGTGTTTTCACAGTTGTACGTGCGTAAACTACTGTTTACATCTTCTTTTTAATGCTCAAAGTGACATTTGTAAAGTGCCAGTATGAAATGCCTGGAAATTCTAATGGAGGAAGGAAAAGAAGCTTCACTTTAACTATCCTGCCCTCTTTCTTTCCAGATGGCACATGGGCAGTACCATCTCTGACTCTGCATCCATGTGCTAGCCAATTTGGAAACTTTAAAGAGAAAAGTGGTCAAGTACAGCTCTCTGAAACGCTTGACAGAAATCTAAACCAACACATTACAACGAGTTACAAACAACAATCAGTCTCAAAACCAGTGCTTCTCCTGTGACATCATGTCACATTAATCACTGCTACGTTGCCCTAATAAGGATGAAAATTTCCCCTTCACAGCCTGTTCTTCCAAACAAAAAAATGCATCTTCTGCTGTGTTGAACCTTCCTTAACATTTGCCAGAACAGATGGAGCTGGTAGCTTGGCTCAAAGGTCAATGAGTTTATTCAAGGCTCTGGGTGGGAGAGAAGTCCAAATGGATAATTGGCACAGTGATGTTTTTTCCTCACTGAAGCACATGAGACAAAACTCTAAGACATGAGGATTCCTGGGCTGTGTGTCCTGAACATCAAGCTTAAAGGGGAAACTGTTGGCTGGAATGTCATATTAACTACAACCTGGAGAATCCCTTCTGCCAAATCTGGCAGTGCAAACACTTACATCTTCAATTTCTATAAATAACAAGTTAAACTAGTTTCTGTCCTTTGATTTGCTTATGTATACAAGGAGAATTTAAGTTTAAGGAATTTACTGAGGAGTTAATATGCTCAAAGTGGAATAGGAAAGAATGTAATAATATACACAGATGTATTATGTTGGGAAGACCCCAAAGAGTTATTACTAGCTGCTAGCTGTGTGATATGCAGTCAATTGTATGCCCTGTGGAAGGTGCAGTCATCTAGTTGAGATGGTCTTTTTATTTTGTGGATATCACTAACCTCCTTTCAGTGAACAAATGTTCAGACGTTGACCTTTGAAATGAGAAAGATACAGTTGACTTGGCCTACGTGTTTCCCCGATTATTTATTACAGCTTGTACATGTCTGCGTATGGTCTCATTTTAGCGTTGCCATCGGTGAAGTTTCTACCAACTCTACTTTGAAGATTGTTCCACTTATCACTCAGAGCACAGTTGGGAAATCTTGATTTTAGTCATGTTAACAGAGAAGTACTCATCCTTTACCTACTTTGCTGCAAGATCAACCACTTTAATGGAAAATGGGCCCAACTTGTCCTGCCTGGAGGAAATAAAGAGTGCTTACACCACACCTACTGCAGGCAGAGCCACAATGGGTACATCTGGTGTGCAAAGAGAAGGGGTCCATTGCCCAAAAGGAAGGATGGCAGCTTCTTACATCTCTTAAGGAACAGTAATGCTTTCGCAGGGATTTAACTGAGTAACTTCCTTATGCAGGCAAAAAGTTGCCCCAGTTTTAGTGCTGAACAAATCTTTACTCCTTCCATGATGAACCTATGCTTCAAAACTGTGCTCACATTTAAGTACTGATACGGATTAATAAATATAGTCATGCTTACCTATTTGTTTTCTTGGGGTCATTCCAGAAGATGTACAACAATAAATTGGATTGTGGAAAGGTTTTATGTTTCTTTAGTCTCTGAAAAAGAACATACTGAAAAACTTTGCCTCAGCTACAAGATTTACTACAAACATTCAAGGAAATATGATCATAGAATGGTCTGGATTGGAAGGGACCTTTAAGATCATCAAGTTCCAACTCCCTGCTATAGGCAGGGACACCTCTCTCTAGACCAAGTTGCTCAAAGCCCCATCCAGCCTGGTCTTGAATGCTTCCAGGGAGGGGGCATTCACAACCTCGCTGGGCAACCTGTTCCACTGTTCCACCCTCACAGAGTAAAGAATTTCTTCCTAATATCTTGTCTAAATCTACCCTCTTCCAGTTTAGAACCATTTCCCCTTGTCCTGTCACTACATGCCCTTATCAATGTCACTCCCCAGCTTTCCTGAAGGCCCCCTTCAGGTACTGGAAGGCTGCTATCAGGTATCCTGAGATACTTCTCCAGGCTGAAGAGCCCCTGCTGTCTCAGTCTGTTCTCATAGGAGAGATGCTCCAGCCCTCTGACCATCTTTGTGGCCCTCCTCTGGACCCACTCCAACAGCTCCATGTCTTGTGTTGGCGGCTCCAGAACTGGACACAATACTATGTGATACTATATGAAAAACAATTTTGTAGTATTTGAGCAAAATGTGAACATACACTATGTTCATTGCCTGCTACTCTTTAAGAATATCTGAATTGATATTTGAACAGATTCTTGTCCCCAAAAGGAAACAGAAAATATGACATATGATAAAATGATAAACCAGAATATGATAAGGGCATGCTTAGTACCAATATAAACTGAAGGATCCTTGTGTCTTTAAAATTAGTTTATATTAAGTATTTCAAAAGTTCCATTCAGATTTGCATCCCATTTTTTTCGTGTTGATGTATAGGCAATACAAAGAGACTGACCATGAGGAGACTTTTAGTTCAGAAACCATTTTATTAGCTCAAGTTAATACTAAAAATTGAGAGAATATGTTGAGATACCGTGTATGGAAAAATTAGCACATCACAAACAGTTTAATCTGATCTGCCAGGAATAGTATCTGTTTATAACTTACTTTAGAAATTCTGGCTAAGATTGAGCGTAGAACATTTTTTAATTATTTGATACATCTTTTAAATGCTGTGAGACACAAAACTGACTACCCAAGGGGCTAACAATTATAACTTGCTCTCCCTGAAACTCAGCAGTGTTTTATTGATCCAGTTCTGGCTTTGACTGAATGTAAAAATGATGACAGTGAGCAGAAGTAACCATGTTTTGACAGGCCAACCCAGATCACCCAGATTCAAAGGCCTAACATCAAAAAACATGCCCTGAAGAATAAAGAGGCTGTGCCGTGGAAGGATGCAATTAATTTCTGTTGCTATTGTGGTTATAGAAATAGCACTTGTGGAGAGCAGTGATGCTCCCTGAGTGAGGAAGACTTGGAGCCCCAAACCACAACAGCCCTTTGCAGTCCTGTGCCACTCCTCAATTTAATGGCTTTTGCAGCAGGCTTCAGACCATAAAACTAAGACACACAGTTGGCCCACACAGATCTTTTCTTTCTTGCCCTTGCTAGTAACCTAAATTTAAAAGCAGTAGGAAAAAAAGTAAACTCCTGTAATGATAAGATACCCCAATTTTTACAGGTTATCCAGTGATAACCTGTACAGGGACATTTGTCAGTGACATCTGAGGTATCCACAATTAGCACTGAAATACATTTGTCTAAACAAATCAACAATTTGGTGTTGCCTAACATTGTTTTTTATTTTGCAAGTTTGTTTCCTCAGTGGGAGATTAATTTAGAACTTTGGAATCAGAAGAAGCCTTTCCCTTGATCCAAACTCTCCCTATTCATAAATGCAGAGCCCAGAAGGGACCATTAGGTCTTCCCATCTGGCCCCCCGAGCAGCATAGGCCCTGGCATCATGCACAGCTACTGCACTGAATCCAGAAAAGTGTGTTGAGGATAATGTGTATCTTCCAGAAAAACAGACCAGGTTTGTGGGTGAAAGAAATTTCTTCATTTGGGACAACTCTTTTTTTAGAACAAAGGCAAAAAAAAATTGTTAAATCTCTGTTAGATGTGAACAGAGATTCTATCACTTTTTTAGTCTTCCTTTTTAAATTTTTAACAGCACAAATGTTAAATCATTGGTAGCATTAGTTGAAGTTCAGACCATAATTTCCTTGAAAGCAGTTTTTTTTACTTTATGTTGCAGTATAGCGTGATGTTTCCAGCATATTGTGTCTCCACTGTTAACTAGTAACTTATCAGTGGTCTGAGAGTATTGCATACTTACTATTTTCAAGGGTTTCTTTTAATCCAAGCCCCTTGCTGACATGTCCAAACCGTGAGTGCCTCAGTCTCAGAGGCTGTTTCTCTTGGACAGCACTGATTTTGTCTCACGTGGTAAATCTCTCTACACTGTCCAATGAAAGAATGTGGGAACACATTTTATCTTTACTGTCCAGTTATCACATGAGAAATCTTTTTTTTCAAGTTCAAAGAATTCTTAAGGGGAAGTAGGAAACATAATTCAGAGAGATAGGGAGAAGCAGCATTATTAATTCGCTAGGGGTATTAGGAATTCTTGTCTATCATTTTAGATTAGTCTCGATGTGATGTAAATACACATATACAGAAAATATGTTTCGACATAAGCATCAGTTGAAGGAAAATATTAACTCTCACCTGGCTTTGCAAGAAATTCAGAGAGGCAATGTAGAGAAATGGGAATTTACTCTCTCTTTTTGCGTTTCAGTGCCTTCTGTTACAGACAGAAAGAGCTTCCCCCACCACCTTGTGTCACATCCTGCCTACTGGTCCTTTACACCTTGCTATGAAAGACACTGAAGGACAAAGCATCCGGGAGGGCACAACCCTTACCAATCCACTCTTGGGGACATGTCACCATCCAAGGTCTCTGGCAGGGTTTCTGGTGCATGGGGAGCTCCAGCAGAGGCCATCCACCTCCTGTCCACAGATCTGGCTGTCATGAGGATGCCAGGTCCTTGATACTTTCAGCCCCAACCTTATGATCACAAACTCCAGCATTGTTGCCCATTGAGACTGGTGACCACAGCTTCTGAGTCCAGGCAGCACCCAGCTCCCCACGAATCCCTAGTGTAACTTGTTATGTGACCGCAGGCATCTGCAGACAGGGCTGACGCACAGTTGTAGGACGCTGTGCCATGGCTACATGGCTACAAAACCTCGTTGCTAATGGCAGTGGAGCACAAAACCAGAGTCTAGAGGGATGTGATTTATTGTTTGACAGTGCCTTCCAAACCCTCACCAGTGTTTTGAAAATATCGTGCTCCGTGGAGAGTATCATTTATCAAAAATAATGAAAGCTTTATTCCTTTCATCATACAATATCTCATGTTTTTCTCCAGACAAAGTTCCTTTCTGGTCTTACACAAACTACTTTTTCAGCTTGCATCAGCAAGCATTTGCTAATAATAATCACTGAAAAGCCAGAAAACTGATTTCACAAAATGTCCTTAATCTTAGTTTGTGGAGGGAGAAAAGATATGCAAAATTAGCAGTGTTTCTTCTGTCAGCAAGAGTGGAGTACACATAACTGCTTTCCAGATGGAAAAGCAAAAGCATAGTGCCTTGCCTGAATTTCATGCAAAGGGGAAGGTATGTGCCTTTGTGAAATGCCTTCAAGCTGGCGGTAAGGCATGCTGAGGCCTATGCCTCTAAAGTGACCCAGGGTCTTACAGTAAGACGTGGCTTTATGGTGAAGGCCTATTCTGTGTGTGAGATATTAGCTAAATCTGAATCCTTCGCCATGTGATGCCTTGAGTGTCCCAGAAAGGCTGAGATAACTCTTCTGTGGATGGAGCCACACGGCTTGCTTGTAAGGGCAAACTATCATAGCGCTGCACATACCTGTGATGTAATGCTCAGGAGTGGGATCATTTTTGGAGGAGCTAGAAGTATGACATAGGCAAGGTTCCAGGCAAGTTTGGTGGCAGAACAGGATGCAGATGCACTGGGGCTGCCCAGGAAGGGTGCTTGGGATATCTGCAGTCTGCTGTACCTCCTCTAGGCTCCTATTTACCCCCCTGGCTCAGGGTGTGCCCATCTCAGGTCCTGCCCTGACCCTCGCTCACTGCAGATGTGTTGGAAGAGAGCACAAGGAAACCTGACAGTGACTGTGGAGTGACCTGCCACTGGGGCAAGCTCCCTCCAAATACCATTACTTGGAAGATGGATTCAGCCCCGTAGCACTATGCTTTATATTCTCTCTGAGTGCTCTCTGTTTGCTTTCCATGTCCCCACCACACTAACTCTAAATCTTCTGGCTATTCACAAGGAGTACAAAGGCATTTTCCTATTTAAAACAGAGAAACTCTTGAAAGACTAGGAAAATCTTTAAAAAATATTAAATTAATACTCGAAGAGTCTGTGGAAAAGGAAGAGGGACAAGAAGGACAAATAATCCAGAAAAATGAATGGAGAATAGAAAGAAAAAAAGACATGAGCAGAAAATCAGAGACGGAATAAATCATTATAGTCACTTTTTTATTTTGTAGAAAATTTGCTTTTGTACAGCATTTGACTTAATTGTATTGCAAGCAGGCTGTATCACAGAAATTCACAGGCCAGCAAATGCAGACCAGAGACAAACTGTATATGTTCATTCTGACTCTTCTTGGAAGCTACAGATGTTCATTGTTTGGACACACAACGGACAGATTAATATCTCCAGATGTTCACCAGACATCCTTCCAGAACACTAATGGTCAGGACAGGAATAAACGCTTTTAGCAGAAACTTCAATTTCTGTTAGTGCTTCGGATGAAACATTTTGTTGGTGTTTATTTCATAGACAGCACCTGCTCTGCATATAAGGAGTCTACACTACACAGCCATGCCCTTCCATGCCACCATCCAACTCTTAAAGAAGCTACAAACTGACTGCACAAGTGCTGATGAACTAGCTTCCAAAGAGAATGAGAATCAAGCATTGCTGTTGACTGTGTAACATGGAAGGAATAAGCAGATATTTAAAATCACAGGAGTATTTAAGTGGTTGAGTGTCTTACTGAGTCAGCACAAAAATAGTACTTTTCCTGAGCCAGCGACATTAAGGCAACTTCTGTGAACAAGAATTTATCCATAATTATACTTGGTTTTCACAGGGGAAAGAAGCATCCATCCATTTAGCATTACCAAATGTGACACAATTAGTTGTTTTACCTGTACTTATTCTTCTAGAAAATCTTGTGGTGACATTTTGGCCAAGGTTCTAGATAAGAAATAAATACGCCCCGTGATTTGAAAAGTTGCTCACCACCAACTTTCAGTGTCATTTTGTATAAAAACACAAGTTGCTAAAGGGTAGTACTTCAGCTGCATCACCTGAAAACTACTCAGATGACTTTGAAAATGTTATTACTTGTAATATTACTGCCATGATCCCCTTTCATTCCCATTCATGAAGTCACACTGGGGAAAAACAAACAAACAAACAACCTTTTCCTGAAGCAAACAGACTTAATCCTACAAAAAGTAATGTAAGTGAAGGAAATAGATTTCTTGTCTTCAGCATGTTAATCTGCAAAACTAATAAAAACAGCAACGGGATTTGGTCTTCAACCAGTACAAGGAGAATGTTGAAAAGCTGTGTGCTTTTTCCAGCCTTAGCACCACAGATGCTCAATGGGAGGCTGGGAACACTGCAATCTCTCAGCGTGGGTTGCAGATACAATACAAACACATACTGTCCTGCAGCACTATATCCTACCTGCAGGACAAGAGCAGCACCCTGCAAGATGTTGTACTATTTTGTGGGTCTGCTGAAATGTTGTTTTTAATCCTAGTGCTGCTCAGAGCTGCAGAAGCTCTCTTCTGGCACGGCCAGGTCACTTCACCTACTGGGACTGCTTTCAAAACATCTCTGCTATAAAAAAATGGAAAGAAAGGATCTAGAAAACTGACTAGAAAATCCTGCCTCTTCTCCTGTTAAATCATTGAGGAATTTAGCTAGTTCTTTCAAGAGAACAAGGGATCAACCCTTAAAAAACTGATATCCAAATATCTCACACAAAATAAGTGCAAGCTGTCAATATGAAGCTGTTTTGAACTAAAACACTTTGCCTGTGGGTGGGTAACCCCTTCTACAGGATAAAAACACACTTTGTGACAGGCAGTGGAAAAAGATAAGAAAGAGGCCTTTGATAGAAAAACTATGATAAAAAAGAAAATTAGCATGCCATTAGGAGAAGTATAAATACACATTATATTACATAAGTGAACTGTGTTTTCTTTAGTGTACGTGCCATTTTTATTAATTCATACACTAAGTGCTAATGTGTTTCTTAATGCCATTAGGTAGTGCTTTCAGGAAGTAATGGAATAAATAGTCCTTGCCCAGTTCTTTTCTGCATTCTCATTTTCTTCAGTAGAATGAAATTTATTTTTGAACCTCTCCCTGACCCCACACAAGGCTGTGCATCACGTTTCGGAGGCACTCTGGCTCCCCTCGGGTGTGATGAACTGCACTTTGGGCACCATGAGGGAGGGGTTGGTTCTCCGCATGGAGTTGCTCCTCCGAATGGAGTTGTTTCTCCTCATAGAGTTGCGTTTCCGCAGGGAGTTCTGGTGGGACAGCTCGCTCTTCTGCAGGGTCTGGATGAGAATTGAGGGCTTTTCATCAAGCTCTCGTGCGCTGCAACGTGGTGCTGCCACTTTGACTGTGTTGCCAAATTTGGAGTAGTCAACGGCGTAAACGCCTTCCTCTTCAGTGACAATGGGCACAAAGCGGTGACCCCACAGGATCTCCTCTGCTATGTAGGAGGTTCTTGCCTGCGTTGTGATGCCAGTTGTCTCCACGACTCCTTCAAGTATCACTATAAGCTCCAGATCCTGGAGCGCCAGGTCAGCAGCGGAGATATCGTAAAGAGGACTGCGCTTGTCTATGACGTGACAAATGATTAAGGGAGCCACCAGGAAAATATTGTTACTTTCAATGGGGTTATCCACGGGGATATCTACTTGGTGAATGGGTATGACTTCTCCCTCGGGGGTTGTAGTCTTCCTCACAACCTGAATTCTCACGGAGGCACTAATGATCATGCTCTTCCTCAGGTCTCCTACTCGAAACATGAAGCAAAGTTTGCCATTTCGAACAGCAATGACTGCCTGCCGACTGAAAATCAAGGTCTCTGCCCGCCTGTGAGCTTGAGCGGTTTTCATGAAGATGCAGCCCAACATGACAGCATTGATTATTAGGCCCACAATATTCTGTAGGATCAAGACTGTGATGGCCAAGGGACATTCCTCCGTCATCATCCTGCCCCCAAAACCAATGGTCACCTGAACTTCAATGGAGAAGAGGAAAGCAGAGGTGAAAGACCTGGAGAGGAAGATTGTACAAAGTTAACTCAAAGCTCGTCAAACATAAACTGATAAGCTATTAGCATATGCTTAGTAGAAACAAACTTAAGTGCCTATTTTTGCAGCTCTTGTAAATTTAAGCCTTCTGTTAACATTGCATGTTCGGTGATTCAGTGTTTGTATGATCAGTGATGCATATAATGTTGAGAGGGAAGACGTAAGAGCCTGAGCTCCTAGAAGACCATTTGCAATTCTAGATGACCCTAAGAAGCTCACTAGATTCTCTGTCCAGAAAAACGTTGCACACCATGTTAGCTGACAGTGCTTTACCTCCCAGCATGACTTTCCACGTTCTACATCCAATGAAGCTCTTGGCAGGGAGTGGTGGTTTTGGAGACAAACCAGTGAGCAACTGGCTGGCACACTGAGGTTCTCCCACCAGCCTGCACAGGAAAAGGAAACTGGGAAAGCTGCAGGGCTTCATTTTCAAAACCTGACTCTCTTTGTCATGAGCCCCTTTAGCAAGTTTTCCTGGAGGGAAAGGGCACACTCCCAGCTTTATCACACTTCCCAGACTCTTGCATGCCTTGTGTCTGAGCCCACAGAATCAGGCTACAGAGGGAGGGCACATCCCAGCTGACAGACAGTGCTGTGTCCAGGGTTTGGGTTAAGCTCACTGCCGTGGCAAAGCTAGCTGGAAAACTTCAACATAGCAGTGGGTTGCAGAAGTGTATCCCTAGTATACTATACTATTGGACATCAGAGGATGCTGTCTGCAAACTTTCCAGAACACATTATTTATAATAGTGCACAATATGACTTCTTGAATATATACCAGGCTTTTTCACTTCCCTGTATAAACTGATACTTCCTTCACAAAAGTCTCTTATACTCCAAACCTGTAACCTGGGTTTTATGCAGTAGATATTTTGCACACAGGGTCTCATGAACTAACACAGTGATCCTTTCAGCACAGTGCAATCCACAAACATTTGAAGCATCTCCAAGTGTGTGGCTTTACCTATGCAAAATATATATCCTGTCCATGAAGATGGTTCTAAGGCCTGGGGTCAAGTAGAGACATTGAAATAGAACAGTCAATATCAGGGATAATGTTCTGTAGAATGAGAATGAAAACAGAAAACCAGCCAGTCTCTGCACAGACATCTTTGAAATAACTTAGTCTATTTTTTCCTTTTCTGTTTTGTTAATCTTTGGCAGATTCCCTCACACTAAGGAGTTTATTCTTGTCTTTTATACTGAAGAAATCAGGGATGAAGGAGTTCATTCATTCATGGAATGATTTCTATGTTAATGAGTAGTCATCTACATGCAGAATAAAGCTTCCAGCTAAATCTTAATTAAATTTAATTCAACTTAAAACTCTGTGCAATGAAATATTCTGACTCCCTTTGATACTAATCATTGAAAAAAAGGAAAAGAACCCCACCTTTTTAGAGTGGCAGTATCAGAGGCAACAAGTTTGTACAGCATGATGAACAAGCGAAGAGGGAGCCATGAATGTTAAACCACATTATTGCCACGTCCCTCACTTTAGAGCTCTGCAACAGGTTTTCTCTTTGGATAACATTTGCTTTGCATGGCAAAAGTGCTACTAGCCTTAGAAGTTCTGCAGTACTTTGAAAAATGGAAGTTCTCTGCAAGTTCCCTGCAGCAGTGGTTAGAATTTCCTAAAGCCAGATTTTCCTATAAATTTGTAATGGCACCCATACAAAAAAGCTCTCTTGAAACATCTAGAGCCTAAATCTCAGGAAAGTGAATTAAAAAAAAATATTTGCCACTATTTTGATGGATATTATATTAATATTATTTGTTAATCCATATAATATACATATACACAATATCAAGTACGTTTTAAATCCAGCAACTCTCTACTCTTAAAAATATCAGCAATCACATTGTCGTTTCACATTGTATTATTTGATATTGTGTCCAAGGTGGTGGCCAGGTTTAAAAAGATGTAGGGAAAAGATTTTCCATGGATACATAGGCAGCTGTTGGCTGAAACACCTCAGGTAATCACAGGAGAGTGCGACAGGTGTTGTTTGCCAAGGGCCTAAGCTCAAAGGCACCAATTCATAGGCTCTGCTCATTGCCAGCCCTCAGACAGCCTCTGTGGCAGGGAGGACACTGCTGGCACAGGGATTCTGCATTTGGGGCTATAGGGAGATAGCAGGGGCTATGGCTCTGCTTTGTCCTGGTGGCACGATGACCTCAGCAGTCAGACCAGGCTCTGTGGAGTGGCCCAGAAGCACCATGGGGATACATGTTGAGGGGGCCTCCACCAAGTAGGGTGACATCCTCCCAGAGGACCCCAGAAAATTGGTGGGGTTGGGCAAATCTCACACGCACTTCCCTCTGGGAGCAGTACACCAGAAAGACAGGGAGTGATAACCTGAAGGACATCCCCAGTGGGAGCCAGCTGGATCATGATGTCTCATGTCAGAGGCAACTGTTTCTGACCCCTTAATGGAAAGGAAATAAGACAGCCATCTCCCGCTGCTCCAGATCCCCAGCTTGATGAAGGTCAGCCTGGAAAATCTCCACTTTATCTTCCCCTTGGAAATTTCCCATTTAGCAAAATAGTGTCAAAAAAAAAGGGAGAATGAAATCTCCATTGCCTCATGAGTCAGATCTGAGGTGCCCTCAAGCTTGCTAAGGTACCTAAAAAACTATGTGCAACAGAAAGTTAAAAGAGAAGCAGAAACTCTCAGCCCCTCACACAGTCACTGCACAGTGTCAAAGCAGCTGCTATAGGGCAGCCTGGCCACCCTGAACCCAGATCGTCCCGCTTAAAAGCACCTGCTGCTATAAAAAGACCTGTTACTGATGAGATGACAGAATGATCTTATTGTCTACTCTCACTTCCCATTAACAAATGCTCCTCCTGTCCTGTGTAGATATGCGTCAGCTTGCCAGAGCCTTGAAAATTGTCATTTGGAGACAGAGAGGAAAATACTTTTCTTAACAGCTGACATTTAACCCAGAATTCCCTTAAGCTTTCACTATCCGATAAATCATGCACATCATGGAAGCAGTTCGTCCTTCAAACTGCTGGCCTCATCAAAGGCCAGGCATTATGGAGCTGTCTCATAAGTGTCATCCTGAAACACACCTTGTTTGGCCCTAAGCAGCACATTTCTTGCCAGCTGACACCTATGGCGGGTGCCTGCCTCCCAGGCACTGCTTTTGGAGCGGGCCACCTTCCACCAGCAAGGCTCACAGCTCACACCATGCTTGGGAGGCTCCTGCTGCCACAGACAACATTACGATACATGTAACACATACCCACTCTTGTAGCAGGCTCTTATCTTGACAGGCAAGGTATGTCACCCACAGAGTGTGGAGACACATGAAAAGCAGCAGGTCTCCCTCTCTTTCAGATCCTGTAAGGAATCAAAGAAATCTACAGTACAGCATTTTCCAAGCCCAGAAGGCTTGCTGAATTTACGTAATCTAGAGGAAAACACCGCACTTTTCAATTGTCTCAACCAAACATAATGGTTCATGTAAACCAAAAACTGCATTTCAGTCGTTGATGGGACAGCAGGCAGCCATGTCCCCCCCTTTTGCTGTCGCCCCGACTGCGCTGTACCTGACACATGTCACGCACGGAGTCCACTTGGTGTTGTTTGCAGCGTTCTCTGTGCTCGGGTCCATGTCACCGTGGGCAAAAGCCACCAGCCACCACATCATGGCAAAGAGCAGCCAGCTGCACAGGAAGGACATGGTGAAGATGACCAGCGTGTGACGCCATTTCAGGTCCACCAAGGTGGTGAAGATGTCTTGCAGGAATCGCCCTTGCTCTCGGATGTTCTTGTGGGCCAGGTTGCATGCTCCATTCTTGGCAATGAAGCGGGCTTTGCGCGGCCGGTCCCGGATGCGCGGCTTGCGCAGGTTCTCAGCAGCGATCCGTGCCAGCACATACTCCTCAGGGATGATACTCTTCCGAGCCAACATTTTCCTGCCACCATAGTCCACCTAGCGAGATGCAAAACGGGGGACGCTCCCTGCGGTGTGTCTCTGTGGAGCTCACTGCCTCCCCTGAGAAAAGAGAAAATTGGTCAGATGCTGCAGAGGTGCTTCAGCAAGAAGCTCTGCTTGGGTACTCCCACATCAGCAACTTTGACATTGAGTGTGACAAGTGGCTTTACTCCACAGCACACCCTCCCCACGCCAGCCCATCCTCTTTGTACGAGCGACGGGCGCCAGCTTCCAAAGGACACCGGGGATGCTATCTGCATTCCCGGCACTCCCTGCAGAAGGCATGCTGCAGGACCCTCCCGCAAACTCGCCCTAAAGTAACGCGACGTACAACAGGTCGGGTCCTCGGCTCTCCAGGAGATACCAGGGTGTGTCCGCAGCACGGACACTCGGTCACTCGCATCCTTCGGGGCGTAAAGAACCAGACCGCTCCGCTCTGAACCGAGGCCGGCCCGCGGAGATCCCTTCCGGCCGCACAGCCTCCGTCCCGTCCCTCGGCACCATCGCAGGGAGCCGAGCCGCGAGCTGGAGGCAGGACCGCGCCGTGCGGGCGTTCCCGTTCCCCAGTCAGCCCTCTTTCCTTTCCGGGATGAGGCGGGGCGGCCCCGCTTTTATCCCCAGCCGTGTCCCCAGACGGCTGCCGGAGTGCGGCGGCGCTTCGCGGGGCTGCTGGGAGCTCTCGGGAGCGGGCAGGAGCTACGGACGCCCGCCCTGGGGCTGCAGAGCTGGGCCGGGCCGGCGGGGTGTGGGTGTCCGTGCTGCCTCTGGGCAGAGCCCGTCTCTGGCTGCGCTCTGGTGAGCCCGGAGCTTCGCTTTCCCAGCTTTGTGGCAGCTCGGGTCTCAGCTCGCAGGCTGGAGGAGCGTAAGCGATTGGAGGAGCGGGGTCGGAGCCTGACGGCCTTCCCCCGACAAACGCAGTTACCTGTTGCGGCAGGAGGAAAAGAGACATTGCTTTGTACGGCGCGCAGGTCGCATTGACTTGGATGGGCGCTGCGTAGGGCCGCTCTAATCCTCAGCCGCTGTAAGGGGAGTTGATGGATGGGTATTTATATAAGCAAAATTAGTGCAGCGTCAAAAACGACTCGCTGAGGTTCACTCATGTTCCCGCAGGTCGAGGTTTATGGTTTTGGCACTGGTGTTTAATGGAAACTTGCATTCTTGGAAGTCACAGCTTTTCTTTCTCTTTTCTTTTCTTTTCTTTTCTTTTCTTTTTTTTTTTTTTTTTTTTTTTTTTTTTTTTTTTAATTTTTCTTAGTTTTTCACCCCTGAGGTCTTAAAGTTTGTAGCAGGAAGAATAAACATGACTTCAGCTTTGCAAAAAGATCTAAATTTAGATCTCAGTATAGCAAAGTGCAGAGATATTGTGTGCTTAACTCCTCCATGCCCAAGGAATGCCTGCCTGCATATGTGTGTGTGTGTGTGTGTGCAGTGTGAGTTTTCTGTACATCACTCAAGGGGATGACCTACAGGGTATAACGTTTAGTCAGTGTGAGCTCCACTTCAAATAGACGAGCAACTCCTGGTTACTTCTTTAGCACTATCCTTACGTAACACCAGCCATGCAGAATTAAGGAAACAGACTCACAGTCCCAGTCCTGTTAAGCAATTAGCTGCACATCCAGGTTAGACATCAGCTTCAGACAGGTGACAGCTCCCACATGAAATCAGATCTAAAGCAATTGCTTAGGATGGTAACCAGGCTCACGTGCCAGCCCACAGAGCTGGGTGAGTTTCAGCACACAGACTTGGGTGGGTGTCTGCGGATTGGTGCTGGTGGTGGCTGTGGCACATGGTGGTCCAGGCTGGGCGAGCTGGGACTGTACCTGCTGCATGTGGAGGGGCAGAGGCTGGACATAAGAGCTGACTTCTTGTTGGGTGCAGCCTCCAGAAGTGCATCTTGCTTGATGTAACTGTTGGAAATGGCTGTTTCAATACACCTGCACTGAAAGGGACGCAGCCTCTGCTTTTCCACCTGCAACCAGCTTCAAGGAAACCTGCCGGGCAATGGCCACTGGGATGTGAAAGCCAGGAAGACTGTCAGCAAGAATGTTTCCCTCTTCCTTGTTCAATAATATGCAACATGATTTTGAGCACAGCACACGCCTCCCCATACTAGAGTGCATGAATATGCTCCAGAGAGTGACAGCTACCAAAAATGTTCCCCTTTGCCCTTTTAAATACTTGCTTGGTTGCTACATGCACATGAAAGTCTGAGAGTTCAGTAATAGCTGGGAAAATCTTCTGAAACATTTTCTGGCCCTTCTGGTTGGGAACACGGTGTCTGAGTGCTGTGAACACAGCCTGCTTAGGGAACAAATGGTCAGAATTGCTTGCAGGTTTGGGTTCAGATGTACTAGGGCCCATCATGCTTCTCCCTTTCTGGTGTTTCATTTGTCCTCCACCCACATGAGTTACTGGTATGATAGCAAATATCACTTTAGAATTATGCCTATCAAAAAAGGATTAAGTAAAGTGCTCAGACACGAATCTGAAATTTCCACATTATGGCTGTGCCCAGCCCTTTGAGAAAATCCTGCTTTGTAATAGGTTCTGTTTGAAATTCTAGTCTTAGCTTAGAGATAGGATGGCTCTGCAGGCGTCCAAAGATGTCAAGCACTCAGCACAAGGCTTCCACAAAGACACAAAGTTGATAAGCCTTATTCGGACAGTGTGGATGAATTCTTCCCAGCTGAACTGGCAGTAGATCCATCAAACATGAAAGAGCAGAAACTGCAAACTAAGGGCATCTGTTACCCCAAAACAACCTTTTTTTCTTTTTTCTTCTTTTATGCAAGAGCAGCAGGACAAAAAACAGTCTTTATCATCCAAATGCATATAATTCATGCCCGTTGTCCAATATTGCTAAGTTACATAGTAGAGTCTGCAGATGTCCTGGGGCTTTGCTGGCAGAGAATTCATTTTGCATGAAAACTGTCTGGTTTGGAAATGATATGTGTTGATGAGATCTGAGCCACTTCTTAGAGAAATAGTCATTCCTTTTGGCTTTCTCTGTCACTGTAGTGGTTCTCCTCCAGGGAGATTTGGGACAAGACGTTATGGAACATGTGACAACACATGCATCCTCCTGCACTGAGCAAACCGGGGCCAAGCCTGCTCACATAGGAACGCGTTCTGAGGGGGGCAGCAGTGCTCAGAGCCAGTCTCTTCTGCTTCCTTTTCCTGCTTGCAACACAAATCCCTAGCCCCCTGCTCCCTGGCCACTCCTAGAAATGCTGCCTCCTTTGTGAGCTCTCCTGGAGCTGCAGGAGATCAGCATTCCAGCCTCCAGCATGTATCCATGAGGGAGGACATGGCCTTAGAGCAACGCTTTTTAACTCCATAGTGTGGGAGAGCAGCCCATGAAGCCTGTGGGCTGGGGCTCCTGCAGAGTTGGCACAGAGGAGGGAAAGGAGAGAAAAGGTTATCACATCCAAACTGCATCATCCCTACAGTGACCTGATTTATGAAATCCAACATCTTTTAGCCTCTGCTTTCCTTACTCCACCTCTGCTCGGGGGACGTGGCTGAGCCAAGGAAGGGGTAGTTGAAATAAATGCCTTATGCTCCAGGATATACTGCCCAAAGTCCTAGCCTCATTCCCTCTGGAGATGATCACATCACATTACATCCATGTGCAAAACCCACCAAGACTTCTCCCAGCTCCATATTACTTATCCATCTCCCTATCTTTGTAATTTTAGCTGTGTGTTTGTTTCTTTCCAAATCTCTAGTTTATAGAGAAACCCAAAGGCTATGCATTGTTGAGACTCAGATTTGTAGAGACTAAGCATGTTACAACACCAGCATTTCAGGGACAGTAGTGTCTGTTTTACCCGAGCCAGACCTTAGGTCATGGTATCCTTGCCTGGCAGAGCTAGGAAATCATCTCATTATTCATCTCACAGCAGGAATTGGTTCCCACATCTCTCAGTTCAAGCTATTAGATCCAGGTACTGAAATACTGTACTGTCACACCTGGCAATAACAAGTCAGTCTCTTACTACACGGTGAGTTGGCAATAGCCACTGTGGGACAGATTGTATGTAGGACCACAGAATCATAGAATCACAGTATGGTTTGGGTGGAAGGGACCTTAAAGCCTCCCACAGTTCCAATCCTGTGTTGCAGGCAGGGCTGCCACCCATTAGATCAGACTGCCCAGGGCATCATCCAACCTGGCCCCAAATGCCTCTGTGGATGGGGTATCCACAGCTTTTCTGGGTAGCCAGTGCCACTGCTTCACTGCCCTCTGAGTAAAGAATTCCCTCCCAACATTCAATCTAAATCTCCCCCCTTGTTTAAAACTACCCCCCCTTGTCCTATTGTTGTCTGCCTTGTAAAATGTTGTTCTCCTGAATGCCCCAGGTGTGGTTCAGAGGCTGTTTTAAGTCTGTGGGATGGACAAGGCGTTCTTCTTTTGAGGTAGCTGAGGTTTTAGCTATGTGGTTGCTCTCATGGGTGGACTGTGCCCAGTTTCCTCATGGCAAATAGCCGGCTCTGTTCTGGCCTGTTCTACTTCATGGTGTAGTAGAGCCCAAAAGTTGGCTCTAGGGACTGGCAAAGCTGCTTAAGATGGAAGGGTGCCAGATATAACAAAACAACCGCTGTGTCATTTCTCTGTGCCAGAATTATGGAAAACCAAAAAGTAGGAGAGTATACATGCTTGTATTGCTTGGGCTGTGACAAATGGTAACTGCCATTTCTTTTCTCCTTTTCCTCTGCTGGTATCTGGAGCAACAGAGGCAAGTTTCAAAGGGTTTCCATTTGAACTCCTTGTTCACATTCTGCCCATTCCTCTTGTGTAGCAGGAGCCAGCAATCCTTGTCATAATTTGATTTTGTCTGTGCTCCTGTCCCCTTTGCCTACAAGCGATTGATCCAGCAGCTATCTGATGGCTGCAGTGGGAGTGAAATGGAGATATGCTATTGACAGAAGATAGATGCCATCTCTTGTCTTCAGAGTGTATCACAGAATAACTGGCAGCTCTGGGCCCTCTGATTTCATACTGTGGTGGGACCTGGAACAGTAGATGGTTCCAGATCCAAATGATTTGCTCTTAGAAACCTGCAGGACAAAGATCCTCTCAGAACTTCAGGTTCCTGCCTCTGATAGAGGGCTCTAACAGCCATAGCTGGCATTGCTGAAAGGGCAATGGCCTAATCCAGCCAGTGCGATAAAGGCACTGATAGCTGTCGGCCATGAATCTGTAACTTTCTGCGTGTCAAAGTATGCACAGCTTTGGGGCATCTGTAACTGTGATGCTGAAGGATGGTGGTTCTGGACCATGTCATTTACACTGAGCTGCATTAGTTCCTTAGTTACATGGTTAAATATTTTACTGGATGTTTAAGTGGTATTTATGGATGCAAGCTGGTACAGCCAGCAAAGCCTGAAGTAAAATAAGGGGAGAGGTAAGAAACATCATGGGAATAGCTGAGAGACAGTCTTATGGGCAGTACTAGCTGGTACTGTTTGTTACTTATTTATACCTCATATCCCATGGATGTACAACTATGTATTTTTGTATAAAAATGACTAATATGCATACAGGGGAATGAATGCGCTGGACTGTGAAATGTGCCTATGTGATATGCCTGTTATGGTAACATCTGAGCTGAATGCTGCATTGTTATAAGTAATTTGTAGGGTGGAAATCTCTATGTGGAGTGAAAATCAAAGAAGACATCTTGCACGGGGTGAATGTCAATGCAGCAAATAGAAACAAATTTTTGTTAACAAAGCAGGTCTTTTTTACTGTTTCCTTATGGTCTGATCAGAATGTGGCTTGTCGTACCAGAGGAGTGAAAATCACTAGCCAGGAATGTCTGTTGTCTTTCCGTGGGTAGCGTCTAACACCAGACAGATAGAATCAACAGTGAGTAATTAATAGTAACTGTGTACTAAATTGATTAAGACTTTTTAAAAAATCTCTTCTCTTGAAGGATTACATTTGGAAGCTTCTCCAAACTCCACAGCTTCACAGAAGCCAATTCTCAAATCTGTCCTGCCAAAACAGCGTCAGCACATCGCTAATTTGTAGGAGTTGGAGAACTTCTGCCTCACAACAATTCGTTGATAATTTGAAAACCTGATAATCTTTCCCCGCAATTTTACACACAGGTCGGTTCTGGTGGAGAAAAAACAGAGCAGTAAAAAAACAGTGTGGAAATGATTGGGATGTTTGCATGGCAATGAAGAATTTGATTTACGGTTTTGTTTTCAGACTTTTTTTCTTTTGCCTCTGAATGATTTATTTCCAAAGAAGCTGAAATGCTCTTCACGTGCCACCACCATGAGTTCATGTCGGGGAGTTTATAAAACTTATTGGGACTTAAAATAAGGCTTGAAAAAGACCCTGCTTGATGATTTTATTAAACTAATCTGGCAAATTCATTTTTGCTTTTTAACACATTTTATAGGGGAATCATTGCTCCAGAGAAGTTTTAACAAGTAGCCGTGTGGTTTCACTATATATTTTAGAAGTGATTTCTACTGGCACTGTTACATTATAGATGTCAGGCTGCAGTGCTTACAAGTACAACATGCCCCAGCTTTTGCTGCTTGATAGTCACATTGAAAAAATTCCCTTCCTGATAATAAAAATAGTCTTTATCCACCACATTTTAAATAAAAGTAGCTTTTGCCTGAAATAAATTATATTCCACTTTGTGATATAATGCCTGTAGCTTGTGTAAAATGTGTGTGTGATGCCACCTTCATCTTCTCATGACACAGGAGCAGCGTCATATCTGAGTGCATCAGCATCTTTTTACAGTAAAGCCCTTTGCTTTAGAAAGCAAAAAGAAAACAGAAAAAGCAAAAAAGAAAACAGACACTGCATTGTATAAGAATCTGAAGAGACTTGCTTGACCACATTCAAAATTGATGTCATGTGTTGTTTCAGAAAACAAACATAATTCACTACTATTATTTTTGCTGGCATTGTTTGTACATGTAATGAGATGCCAGATCAGCTGGGCCATATTTGCTGTTTGTACAGATTGAGTTTTGTGGAGGTGTCTTAAATTATAGCAGAGGTGTTCTGGCAGTTTGCAGGAAAATAGACGTGGCTGTTCCAAGTGCCTGAGGAACCTTTGATAATACATTCTTTCACCTAGCTTATATTAAGTGCTAGCTGGAAAAAGGAGACAAGCTCTTAGAAATGAAGGTCTGCAATGAGTTTACAACTTGAGGTACCTCCTCTGCATACCAATTTTCCTAACAAAGCAATGATTTCTCTCTTCAGACTCTGTCTTGCTTACATCCCTGGCTTATCAGAGCTGTCCCAAAATTTGCTGGGGCTGTCTGCCTCACAGGAAATGCCATGGATCAGTGCTTCCTCTGTGGTCTGTACATGGCTAGAAACCCCACACAGTTATCTTATTTGGTAACTGCATTGTTTGAAATGTCAAGTCCAAATAATTGTAATGCTCCCCAAATTCTTGAATCATAAATAGCAATTAGCAGATCACAAGTGGCTTAGACTTATGGACATTCTCAGGCTGCAAAACCTGAAAAAACCTTAGGAAAATGGCTCCCCTCAGAAGAATCCCAGCAGCCACTGTGCTGGATCTTGAGCAAGCAGAAGCTTCCCTTTCCTAGCTGTCAGCAGTGTTGACAGCAGAGTCTTACGGTCCTGCCTCAAACACAGCTTAAAATCCCTATGATTGGATTCACAGCACATTAGCATTTTGGCTCAGTAATAGACACAGTGGTTGTATGGGGCATTTCTGGTGTAGGAGAAGCAGAAATAAGCAGCTAGCTATTACTGCTATGATGAAAGGCCACATACAGGAAGGGCACAGAACCATTCATGACTCTTTTTTTCCAGTGGTGGGAAACACAGAGAAGTGGAAGTTCAGCCTACGGCCTTTGTGAGTCTATAACATGCACACAGTGGCTATAGTGCAAGGAGATCTATTAGGTCTACAACAATTTGCATTTTTTTTTTTCTTTTTTTTCTTGGAACCTGTGTATGCTGAATAGCATTAATTGCTTGACGAACTAAGCTGTGCCTTTAAACCTGTTAGGGATGTGCTCCAATAATTGGCAAACTCTTTGACCACAAGTATGTAGCACTACAGTCAGTACTCCTGCATTCCTCCAGCAAAATGACTGAGGCATGCTCAGCCCATAATTCATTTTCTTTGCTACATATTGAAATAGCAGTGTTCAATAAGCTCCATATCTCTGGGGGGATGAATGAGCAAAGGAGGGGATTCTTACCTCTGTGCTGCCTTTGGAACAAATGTAAGAGGAAAGAGGAATTAATATGGGGGCTCTTTAAAGTTATTTAGGAATGCCTGACACAATTCCAGCCCCTCAAAGCCACTTAATATAGTGTAAAATAGCATTTCATTGAACTGATTAGCACCCTTTGAAATAAATCAGGACCGCATCATCATCAAAGTTGTGCAGATAAACAAAAGTTATTTCTACTTCATACTGACCGAAACTGACAACAATGAATCCAATTAATTTTTCTCCGAAGACAATGAAATTAAATCAAGATTGATGCTGGCCACTTTGCTCCGAAATCTGCGTAACAGCATGCTTTTCCACTGTAAACATCTGCTTTATTTTTTTATTTTCTTTGTAAGACAGAGTTCAACACAGGGTATTAATGGAGAGAAGAGCAATAACTTCTCACAGCAGGGAAATCACAGAAGTACTTTCCCTATTAAAATGTTCCAAGCTGAGTTTTGTGTTTAGTTGTATCATGAAGATTTTATTTTGAATAAGATGAAAAAAAGAGATAAACCATTGTATCATCAGACTAAATGCAATCTGAATTTCAAGTCTTACTTTTCTTTTGCCAGGTATTGTTTCACGTTGTTTTCATTACTCTAACAATAAGCTTAAGTGCACTTCATGTTCATTCTAAACCTCATAAAAATAGATAAATAAGATCACATTGAATATTACGATTGAAGCAGGCATTTCAGACTCTGCCTTTGAAAGAATGTTTGTGAAGCTCCTACAGATTTATTGTCCACTGGGCAATTATCATGATTCAGAATCTAGCCCTGTGCATTAGCCAAGTGTGGGCAATCTTATCAAAGCTGTATGAGGTAAATATGAACGTAAGTGGCCTAAAATCTTGAAGATGCAGAATTCGTTTGATAATTGTTCCAACATAAAAAAAATAATTTGAAGGGCTTAAGACATATACAACAATTAGTGGTTGGCTGATTACACGCCATTTTAAGTAGAATATTTTAGTGGAAATTTTTAAAAAGATCGATTAATATCAACTTTATACATTCAGATTAATTTCAATAAAAAAGATAAGATACTTAAGATACTGTGCAAAATGTATTCTTCTATAAGCCTATCAAAGCATGCAGAATTCCAAGATGGTTTGTATCCTTGGTTCAAAGAATTCTGTAGAACAAATATGGATGTAGGAACTGACTGCAGGGGTAAGTTATCACTGCATAGAAAAAGCAATACTGAGCAAACTACAGTGTGTGAACTAATGTGAAGAGCAGGAAGAATTTCCTTATTTCTGATGAATTTCCTTTCCCTCATTCACTGCTCATCCTCTATAACTTGAAGAGCAAAGTTTATGCTTTTGGAATGCAGCAGATTGCCCCAAGAGTTATGGGTTTAGATTTGTTGTCTTTTAACTTTTCCCCTCTGGGGATAGCATTCTTCTGGGGGTCTCTTGCTTCCTTGACAAACGGCACGATTTTATTCTTGGTTCCAGAATAACATATGCAGCTTGTAAGAGCACTGCATTTTCTTTTGCTCTCTACAAAAGAAAATAAGGTCATTGAGTCTAATAAAAATGCCAGATTTCCAGGAAATCAAGACTTCTGCCTGTGTGTGTGTGTGCGTGCGTGTGAGCATGAAGTTTAATGGCTTTTGAATTAAGTGACATTTTTATTGCTTTGAGAAATACATGCATTGCAATGGGATTTATTATTTTGGGAGATGGAATTGTGAATAAAGAAGAAGCTCTGAAAAAAAAAAAAAAGCTGAAAGTGATGTTACACTGAATTAAAAAATATGCATTTCATTTGTTTAAAAATAAGCTTTTAAAACACATCATGTGGTTCTTCACATGTCAGCCCGGACAAATGAAGCAAAGATGCCATCCTCTTGAGAAAGCAGGTTCTCAGGCGTATCATATTCTAAAATGTTCCCTCGCTTCATGACAATGACCAGGTCTGCCGTTAGGATAGTGTGGACCCGATGCTGCCACAAAGAAAAGCATACAGAAGTTTTAATTATGACAATTCTCACTGCGTTTCATTAATGGGCCTAATCCAGGGTGTATGAAGTCAATAAAAGGCTTTCTTTGTTTACAGCGGTATTTGGAGTAGGTCCTTGTACTATATCTTTAATCTGAAGAGATCTCAAATTACTTCACAGCTTCTGGCACTTGGCCTGAAAACACTTACGCATGCACATGCTTCATTTTCAGTCAGCTAATTGCTATTATGGACAAGACAGCTGTTGGAAGAGATCCTCCAGCATCACTGAAATATATCTTCCCCTTAAGGAAATACAGGCGAGAAACATCCTGGGTATGCCTGCACTGTCAGGTGGCGTGGCATCCTGCTCCACTCCTTGGCTGTGTACCCTGCCTGCCCATGCTGCATGCATATTAGGACACTCCTAGGTTGTTTCCTTCTGCAGATCAGTTAGCTCCCTCCAATATTAAATTGGTTCTTGCTGCAGGGAATAGGTTGGTCCTATAGGTAACAGGAGGTAGAGTTTGATTTCAGCAATGCAAATATCATAGAATCATGAAATCATTGAATATCTTGAGTTGGAAGGCATTCTTAAGGATCAAGTCCAACACCTCACTCCACAAAGGACCACCCACTCTCCTGGCACAGACTTACAAGACTGATGATAGCAAGTTAGGGCACAAGCAAGCCAGAAATCAAAGAATAGTTTTCTAAAATCCACATTAAGATATGGCAATTGGGGATGATGTGAAGGCTTACTCGTGGTCATAAATCTTAAAGAGAACTGGTTACAAGATGTAGTGATTCGGTATAGAAATGTATTACTAAGAAGTGGCCAGTCAGGTACAGATAGGACTAGTTCTAAATATAAGACATTGCACTGAAGCGGCTGAAATTTAGGGATTAATTGAAGGAATGGATTTGTTTAGCATTGTAGATTCAATGTTAGTTGCACGTCCAGGCTTCTGTTAAATGTAATTCAAGAAAATAGTGAAGAAATGAAACAAATCCAGAAGCCTCATAATAAAAAATGTTCTTACACTGTCATCTCAGAAGCTGTGCAGTAGAAAGGAAGCAGAATGAAAGGAAACTAAAGAGGTAAAAATAACTACCAAATAGTCAGAAGTCTTGTGAACAGTGTGGACTGAGAGAGTCTACTTGTGAGTCTTCACCAAAGTGGTGAACAGGCCGTCCTCCTTGAGGAGTAAGTTTGAGGCAGTGTCACATTCAACTAGAAAACCATCAGAAAGGACTAGGACAATATGGGCGTCCAAGATGTGAGATACACGATGCTGGAAAAAAGAAAAGAAAAACAGGTGGGTGAAGGAAGGAGCAGCCATGAGTGAAGAGCGGAAGGAAATGAAGTCAGCTGTGCAAGGAAAGCTAAATATTAATATGTGCCATTTTGCTTGAGACATCAAGTTTGGAAAGGCAAAGGAAAGGTGAAGTGAAATTCCAGTGAGAATGACAATACTGAATGTTTGAACGGCATTTAACTGGAAAGGAATAAGCTTACTGTTAGCATATTCAGCATTTACATATCTAAGAATCTTACAGCCTGTTGTAAATGAGCCTGGGTTAAGTCATTCATTTACACAAACTAGTCACTGACAGTCTTGAAACCAGACTCCAAGAGACATAACTCTAATCTCTAACCACAAGACTGGATTCCAGACAAAGCAAATGAAACAGCTGCTGAAACACATATTTATCTCTCTTTTGAAGCAACTTTCAATAATTGTTTAGCCCATAGCTTTGGTTTCAATTTGATAATGAGAATAACTTTAAATTTTCTTGGAGGCAATGCAGATGCTAAAGTTCCATATAAAGTCCTTTATATCTCAGTGCTTTCATTTGGCCCACCTGCAAGATATCACTCAATACAAAATTTCAGGCTGACAGTATGCGTCTTATCCTGTTGCAACATCTGGGAATATTCCGACTTTGGGTTTTAGTTTTACCTTGCTTTCATAGTGATGTTTAGCTGGTTAAAGTCAAGAATAACTGCTTGAGAAATAAGAGGAGAGCATCTGCTAGCATTAGTACTTACCGCTATTGTTACAACTGTGCGGTCTGCAAAGGCAGTCATCACGACCTTCTGCAGAATATTTTCCTACAAAACAAAAGGCTTACTTCAGTTATTTCATTCTCCTATATTTTACTTTGTTATGTGCCTTCAAATATCAAAAAGTCAGACTCATATTCCACACCACCTTTCATCTGTGAACCAGAATCCCAGCAATGAAATGCTGCATAGGTAAAAGCAGACTCTCTAAAATATTACTTTTATTCTTTTAATCTCTCACAGTAATAATCAAACCCCAAACACATCAACAGAAACAACTGAAACTAAACACATGGCAAACTGACAGTTTTCTCTGCTAAACAGATCTCATGGCTAACTTCTGGGTCAGATGATGCCTCTTCTCCCAGTAGATCCATGTGGCAATGGAGCAAATTGCTATACTCACTGTGGCCATGTCTATAGATGCTGTGGCTTCATCCATGATAAGAATGCTGCTCTTGCGAACAAAGGCTCGGGCCAGGCAAAAGAGCTGTCTTTGCCCTACACTGAAGTTCTCTCCTCCTTCTGTTACCATCGCATCTATAATAAAAACCAATTAGTAAAATCAGAACACAATGTTTTTGAGAGGGCACCATGAAAGCTCTGTGCACTACTCCAGTGTGAAACAAAATCCCTGAAAAAGCCAATGTATTTAAGCAAATGACCCAAATAGTTAAATCTAGTAGGATACAAGATAATTATCTTAGTAATGTCATACACACATTATGGAAAGAAATAGGCGAGCTTTCTTCATGAACCTCAAATGAATGGTCTCAAATGAAAAGGAAAATGCTTTGTCTGTGTTCAAGAGCTAAAACTCTGCTGGCCAAGCAAGATTCTATTGAAGGAGCCAAAGAAGAAACTCTTTTTTAAAACTCTTTTCTGACAAATCACCTGTCTATAATGTTGAGGTGCCACAGGATTTGTCTGCAATGAATGGAAAACCAGATTCTTGTTCAGATTTTTAGTAAAGTTATTTGCTCTGGCATAGAGACAGAATATTCATGAGGTACCTGCTACATGATGTTTCAGAGTGTAAGATCCGATGTAGCTATTTACATGTGTACACATTTATGCATGTATAATGCCATTATTGATCTATATTCCTAGTGATTTGGACTTACCAAGGCCTCCTGGCAATGATTTGACCATGTTCTTCAGCTGAGCAATCTCCAGAGCTTCCCAGAGTCTATCATCAGTGCACTTGCATTCTGGATCCAAATTGAAGCTGCAAAGAAAAACAAAATAGGGGTCTTGTCACTACAGTTACAATTCATGAAGGTCCTCTGCAAAAGAACAAAGTGGAACTGTGTACCTCACTTAATTCCCCATGGACTATGGCTAGACTGTGGTGATCTAGGAAGGTTTATTCCCTTTTCCATCCCTTCCTGCCCACATCACCCATCACAAACACACTGCTGCTCTTTTTGCATACACCCACCGGATGGAACCACTGAACAGTATCGGATCCTGGAGGATAATGGAGAGTCGGGAACGGAGAGTGTGAAGAGGCAATTTGCTGATGTCTATTCCGTCAATCACTATCCTCCCTGTTTAAAACAACGAGCAGAGGGCATATGAGGGAATTGCACAATCAGAAAGATAAAGCAAATACTTTGGCTGGGCTCCAGATGATGAGACAGCATGCCCCTGCATTCTCTCAGTGTCGTTATACAGACATGGAGAAGGTGAATGCATGTAGAAACACAACCCAGAGGAAATCCAGCCTTTTGGTGACATTGCTGCCTTTCCATATTTCTTTCCCCACCCCCCCCCCCCTTTCCCCCCTCCCCCCCCTCCCAAATTCCTTTAAAGGAAATTAGTGGCTTCTGTGTTATGTAATTAATAGTAGCACTGGAAGGATAATTTATTATGAGGAAACCTAATGTTTACAGCCAGAGTGAGAATAAGAGTAACAGTAATTAGCCACATTTTGTATCTTCCTCTGTTCTTGACTTTAACAGTAGCAGGAGGTCTGTAATCTCTGTGCTTATTTCTTTTGCATAATACATGTATTTATCTACAGTCAATACATCAGGAGCCAAAAATTTCTTTGGAACTCAAGGCTGAGTAGGACAACATAACTTTTTAACATGAGGCAGATCAGAAAAAAAAAAGGAAAAAAAAGGATATCATACTCCAAGGCATTTTAATACCATTCATGGTGATTCTTACATATCAGTTTTACTTAAATATTTGATTGTGAACTAGCTACATAGTGTTCTTCTAGCATAAGATTACTGGAAGAAGTCACATTAATCACTCCTTAAACCAGTAGTTCATTCCCACACAAGAAGTTGTTGTAACAGCGGAGAGACTTAGTAAAGTAAGATTTTTCCGTTTCTCGTCACTACTTCAGGTCAAAGAGCATATGGATCTCATCTGAAAATCTGACTTATGGTGTGCTAGCTGTGGCAATTGCAAATATTCAGAGTGGAGAGACTGGAGAAACGTACCAGAGAAACTGGGGATGGGTAGTCCGTAAGCAGAAGAAAGTAGGAAGGGTAAAGGAAGCTCTTTCCTTGGCTCCTTAAAGAAAAATCAGGAACTACCAAAGTCAGTGACTTCCCCTGGACATAGAAACTTCCCTTTGTATATGGGGCAGCAATGTACCAGAGGAAATTGAATAAGGATACTGTAAGGGGTATTTTTCATCAGGCTCAACTCTTCCCTGTGGATTACTCCATGGAGTGGCTGCATGCAGCCCTGGGAGGCGCCTGCAATATGTTCATTTGTTAGGGAGAACCTAACCACAAACTGGCAAATACATGGATTTTCAAAGCTGCGTGTATGGCACCTTGTAATTCCAAGTTTTTAATGATATTGCATTTTATAGGTTATTCTGTGATAAATATTACTGTGGCATGCTGTGGGAGAAAGGTAATGTATTTGTGGTAGAAACCAAGGAGAGGGGACTTTTAGGAAGAAGTAGGGAGGAGTTGGGAAACCAGGAAAGTAACAAGTACTCAAGGAAGACAGATAGGTGGTTCA
The DNA here is from genome assembly GCF_951394365.1 of Tetrao urogallus. Classification (NCBI taxonomy): domain Eukaryota; kingdom Metazoa; phylum Chordata; class Aves; order Galliformes; family Phasianidae; genus Tetrao; species Tetrao urogallus. The sequence continues at coordinate 127,525,481 of NC_136813.1, forward strand.
AAGAGAGGGCAAGAAAGGGAACGCACTAAATAAAGAAGTGAGAATAGGGGAATAACATGGAACGTACAAAAATTTAAAAAAATAACAAAGACATATGGAACCAAAGTGGGTACCGTGAATGAAATTTTGGCTTCAGTAAATTTACTCAAAATCTTGTTATGTAATTTTTTAAGAATCAGGACTCCAATCAGAAGTGAGCCAGCTTAGAAACTAAATACGAATTGAGCCAAGACGTGGAGAGGGTTGTGCACAAAGGACAAACAGGTGTCAATTAGAAAAGACTTAGACATTCCCACTGGGAAAAATTGGGGACACAGAAGGAATAAAGAAAAGATATAGAAGAAAGATTAAAGTAGAAAGAAACTGAAAGTTGGGCACAAATATAATTGTTTGCACTATTTATATATCCAGGATCCCCAGTCATAATCAGAAACCTATTGCCATAGATACATACAGGCACAGAACCACACAAAAGCAAGTATTAGTATTATTTATCCTCCCACATCTTACTGGGATTTCCCTAGCAAACATTTGATGTACAATGACCAAATTAGAAACATGGAAATCTTCGTTTAAAAAAAAAAAAAGAAAAAAAAAAAGTGAATTTCCAGTAGTTTTCCATATGCCCCAACAGCTCACACGTATCTCTATTATAACTGCAGGGTGCCTATTGCTGCATACTAGTTCATTTCAATTAGCTAGGAGAGTGAAATGCTGCAGGAATGGAAACATAGCAAAAAGTTTCCAAAACCTTTATTCAGCTTCTGATGTAGTTGTGGGAAAATGCTATAAAATAAAAAATAATTATCAAGGGAAAGGATTTGTTGAGTTCATTTCTACTCCACTAATATTATCACAGTTATAACAAGTTAATGCAGTTATTCTTTAGGGAGAAATTTAGAGCTCTAGAGAGTTGCATATTTTCCCTCTTATCTCAAAAATGGCATATTGTTTTGTTAGAGCAAATGCCAAAAATAAAAAATATTTTTTTTTTTTAACGTGGAAGTATAATCTGTACATGATGTTTCCTGGAAGAACCAAGTGCTACTCACAATAGGACACTTCGTACTTTGAGTGATTAGGCACAACAAGCCCCATTCTAATTGAGTATCTTCTGAGACTGAGAGATAGGATATAAACTATCAAAAAGTGTCCCAGCTTTCTCTGAAGAAATAAGAAGGGAGTGAGTCAGGAGACACATACTCCAATGAAAACTAACCATCAAATATGTCCACCATTCTGAAGAATGCTAAAGACAGGGATGACTTGCCACTGCCAGTACGACCACAGATCCCAACCTGCAAAAGAAAACAAGATGTTCCATATGAAAGACAGCTGTAATTCAGACTTGTGGTTCTAAGAAAGCTGGACTGGACTGCTGCTAGTGAGAAGAAAGGTTTCTTCCCAATGGCCAGTGGCAGACACTAGAATAAAAACAGAAGACTGTGACAAGCACACTCTCTGTTCTGTTATTGAATTGTGAGGATTTGTAAAACAAAGGTAAAAGCTGGGGGTGGGCTGTCACTGATGCTGGGGAGTGTGAGGCAGAGATTATTACACTGCTCTATCCTCCAGGCAGAAGGCAACAACAGAAAAAAAACCACAATTTAACAAATGTTAATTTAAAGTGATGCTTCAGCTGCTATGGATCATGCCCTGTCTTCAGAAATAAATAATAAAAAAGCAAAACCTGTTTAATTTCTCCCTGCGTTTTGTGCAGTGCTGAAATCCACAGAGACCTTTAACTGAATGGTGAAGCGGTTTCATCTGTGCACTGAAGAACTCATGTAACACATGGTAGAAATTCCCACTTGTCCTATTAAACAATCCTATCAATCACATAGTAAAAGCTAGGTGTTTCAAGTTGATAAAAAAGAGTGCTATTTATTTCACAGTGGGACATTATGATGTCTCTAATTTGCATGCAGTGGGGTTTCTCATTTGTATGCAATGGATTTGCATGTATGCATCCTGAATGATGTCCTGATTGGACAAGGAACTTAAACATATATACTTGGCTGAGCAAATGTCTTTTAAATTTTTCTTTTACTCTGTAAAGTCCAATTTCTGCAATGTTAGTATTGTCCTCAGAATAAATGCAATTTTAAACATGGGGGAAACATATTTTTTGCTTGGTTCATGTGGAATTTCATTATTTCTGCTTGTTGAATCAATCCGTGGGGCAATGTAACATTTATTATTACTTTGATTTGAACATTTTGTAACAATTCAGTAGCTGAAATTTAACATAATAACAGATTTTCAGGTATATTGGGATATTGAGGCAAAAATGCTTAAACAAAATAGTTCTCTTTGGCAAAATAATGATTGGAAACATTGATCCCAGGAAGACTTTTGAAACACCAGAACTCTTCATCTGAACTTCAGTGACACTATATACTGAAATTTAAGATGTTCTTGCGTGTTTTCTCAGCTCTTGTTCGTTGTTCACCTGTTCTCATCTCACCATCTACACTCACTCTGTGCAGTGGGGGTGGACATGGAAAGAGATGGATGTCTAGGAAGGAAAATAGATCTCAGCCAATAAATGATGCCCTCAGTGTGTTTCCTGACCCATGTCCATATAACTGTCACTGCAAATTACTGTTAGTCTTGCTCTTCTGCTATGTTAGAAAATAAAGAACAACCTGCTCCAGAAGGAGGATCATATGAAATTGTACAGTACCTTTTGTCCTGGTTTAATATAAGCTTTAACGTGTTTGAGAACAGGCTTCAGGTTGTTTTCATATCGCACACACAAATTTTCAATCTTGATTTCCCCCTCTTGGGGCCAATCTTTTGGGACTTGAGAAGGGTCTGGAATGGTTACAGCAGAATAAAACAAAACAAATGCTATCAGAAGGTCACTTTTTATGACAGTTCCTTTTTCCCTCCCTCTTTCTGGACACCTTCATGAAACCATTTGAGAAACCTAGCCTTCCGTTTCATGCCAAATACACTTAGGGTAAAGGAGTGCCTTCTATTAGGATGGCATGCTTGGGCTGTTTGCCAAGGGATTTCCGGACTGCCTGATGGTCATGTTAGCACTTATCTTTCCAATCATGACACCTAAGATGAGAGGGTGAATGCCTAAGGAGCTCTTGGCAATGAAATGGGGAGAAGCAAAACAAACAGAAAAGGTCAGTGCAGTGTAAACGTGCTCTGAGGTCAGTAACCGGCAGAGGAAGGAGAGTGCAAGGAAGGATGTTGTTACTGCATGACAATTTGAGCTGTTGACATTATCACAGCTCGTATGTCATCCTGATTTGCAAACACGTAGATAGGTTTTGTCTCAACTAAGGAGTTTGGTTGTCAAGGAAGCTTGCTGACCTGCAAGCTTTTTCATCGCTGCACTTCTGAAACAACAAAGCCAGTCTGAAATATGTGCAAAATAAATAGTAGCAAAAAGGCTCAGGGAAGAATTGCTGAAGTCTGAGTACCACCATGCCTTTGTCTTGTAGCCCCCATTTGCTGCAAAGATCATGCATCTGAAAGCAAGGGATTTTAATGCATTTCTAGTTTTCATCTGTCTTTTCATTTACTGTTTAGCTGCATAGATGTTTTGCCCTGAAACATTCTGATTGTACTTCAGTGTCATGCTTTTTATCCCTGCATTTTGATTTCTGTTGACAGGCACTGGTCTATATGTCTTATGGCTCCTTTTGTCTACCTTTGTCATTCAAATCAGTCCTTGCTTTAACAATCCTAGAGGAAAAACAAGCCATAGTAAAAAAAACCAACAAAACAACAGACCAAACCACAAAAATTTAGAGTGCAGTACCCAGGTAGCCATCATAGTTCTCCGACTCCATGTTCAAGAAGCTATGTACTTTTTTTACAGCACCCATCTGCACCTCCAGATCAGCCAGATTCCTCACCACCCAGTTCAAATAGTTGGTTATCTACATCACAAAAACAGAAAAAGGGTAGGGTTCAGATTTCTGTCTGTGCACCTATATGTTTGAGAGTAAAAGTCAGATAAATTTGTGAAAGTCTTTGGCCTGATCCAGAACAATGGGTCAATTACTGACATTGCAACAGTCCTAGACTCAGTGGAACAGCATCACTTACATAACAGACCAGTCATACTCCAACAAAAAAAACAACCCTGACATATTAATTTACTGCTTGGTATTCTCATCCTTCTTTTTTGGAGGAGAAGGATGGAAACATCATACCCCCAGAGTCAAGCTGAGACTGACTAGGACAGTCATTTGCTCCCTAGTACTGTAAGGCACTTTCTTTAAGCACGCAGACACAGAAGAAATCAAAACTGGCAACACTGTTTGTAAATGCTGCAGTTTCTAATCTTTCAAAGACTAACTAAAGATTAAGAAAGTTGACTGTTTGCAAGTATATTGAAAAGAATGTGATGGTCACTTAAATTCTATTTCCTTCTGTGTATGTTCAGATGATTCATTTATCTCTGTGGAAAACTTGTTGGTTTTTGGTTTGTTTGTTTTTTTTTTTATAGAAATATATGAGAAAAAATATATTATCAATTCATTGTTATTTCATTATTTTATTTTTATTACATATATAATATATTATATATTATTATATTTATTTTTATTACCAGTTGTAGTCAAGCAGGATTTGATAAATCGTAAATGTATTGCTTGTAGTAAGCAACTGTTGATAATTAATTGCTGAACAATACTCAGTAGCTTAGAGAAGCTGACTCCTAGAGAGGACTGACAAGTCAAGACAGATAATTGTAAAGCAATTTCCTAAATGTATGTTTCTAAGTCTCTATGTAGAAGCCCCTATAAAAAAAGAAAAACTGGTCTTATTAGAAGCTCTTGATAGGCAAGCACCTTTAAAAATTGAGCCACTTAGGTACCCGAATAAGGGTTTAGAAAGTTCAGTTAATGAGAACACCCTACAAACAAATACACTTGGAGAAAGGTTTTGTCATTTATTTGCTTGTTAAATCTGCCAAATGAGATGTTTATTATGAATAAATCACACAGCTTCACTTCTTTTCCATTTACCTTATACCTTATATTTTTCACTAAGAGTCAACAATAAAATTTGTTGTGAATTTAGAGGATTTAGTTGATTGTCTTGCTGATGAGTGGTGAGTTATTTGTTGTTCAGAAACACACATCTCTGTCCAGCTTTTGATTCAGAAATGTATCTACAATCATAGTTCTGTCAAATTTGATAAAAGAGTCTGGCATCTCAAAGGCCCCACCCATAGCTTCAGCCTTCTTCACAGCTGTGCAATAGAGTTGGCAGTGTTTATACAAGGGAAGAGAATAAGCTTCTGAACGCCTACTATAAACACCATGTTACTACAAAGCTTGCACTTATCCAGGTCCAAACATCATCCCTCTCTTAGCTCCAAAGAGAAATGATACAAAACCTGTCAGGAGACAGGCAATGATCCAGCTGCATCCATGGTTTCACTAGTGCTATTGCGAGGGAGGAGAGAGACAGGTTCCCACTTTTGCTACTCTGCCAGACTTCAGCAAATGGCTAATTTGCGCTAATGATCTGTTTGCAAATACAGATTAAGTATAAAGTAGCCAAGGCAATGCAGACATCTTGGCGCTTCCAGATCTCTGCTAATGAAGCAGGATTACCAGGAATGTTTTCAGAATGAAGCTGGAAGTCTGGGACAGATTCTCAGTTGCTGGCAGATGCTCACAGTGATGTAACAGTGGCTCAAAGGGGATCTAAGGCCACCCTAAGGCAGCTGCCAGGAATCATCTGCTGCAACAATGGGCTTACCAGCATTTAAGGGTAAAGCCAAATCTTGGTGCTAGACCCACACCCATATCCTCTATATGACACCACCTTCCACCTACTAGAGCATGAAGCAGCCGGCTTTGTACCATGCCAACCACGATTTCAAAAATTCTTCCTGCCACTATCCTCATTCTGTTTTTATCCCCACTGTTTTGGTGAATTCAATTATATTTTTGCCTCTCTGTGATGACAGTAGTCATGCTATGCCCATGATGCACTCTCAGCCTCTTTTACTACCTCCTATAAGGACTTTTCCATGAAGGACTTCTCCATGACTTACCTTAAATTGCTCACAATATAGTTAAAATGATTTGGTTACTGTGTCACCAAAATCTTGTCTTTCCTAACCCCACCTCCTCTTTCCTATGGCTACTTGTCATGATGGACCATGCCTTCTAGCCTTAAAGATCCCAATCTCCACATTCATTCAGAATTGGACAAATAATATTGGGTATCTGAGTAGAATCCATCCAAAGGCAGAACAGGCATTTCAGCTTCTTCAGCAATTATTACATTGGTCTTTGGTTAAACATTACCAATGTTTATGACAGCCTGTGAGGTAGCAGCGTCTGGCAGGTTCTGCCATGTACAAGTGCAACCAACACTGTCTTGTGCAAAACAAAGTGCACAGCAGGTCCTCTTACGCATTTTAAATTTTTCTGCTCTGCTTGGGAGCACACAGGGCCTGGGAATGGTTGTGTTTTTTTAATTGGCTCATAAAATCTGAAGCAAGTCCAAGTTGCTCTGAACTCTTTCAACTTTGGCTTGAATCCATTATTTGCAAGATTTTTTTTTTTTTTTTTTAACAATTAAGAAAGCTGGAAGATAATCATGTATAAGTAATTTTTAAATTACCATAAAATGAATAATGGGTCTCAAAGTTCTTGTGCTTTGATACTTACCGTCAGAGCGTACAGGAGACCTAGCCCCACAAACCCCGAGTTTGGCCCTTCAGTGATGGAAGTGATAGCTGCAGTAAGAACTATGCAAGCACCAAGATAATCCTAAAATGAGACAGAGGGAGAGAGTAAGATTCTAGACAACATTAAAATGCACTGATAATAAAATTTCTTCTGTTGCACAGCACATTCAATTTACTGAGGATTATTTCTGTAATGACACCTAGTCCTTACATTTGGGTTGTTTTTCCTGGAAAAGACCAGGATTTTTGGTGTCTAAAACAGCCTACAGGAACTTGCTGGACACAGATGAAACAGGCCAGTATTTTCTGCAAAACCACTGGGCTGAGGTGTCTCCATGTAGCAGAAGAGGATGTATAAAAAAATGTAATGAGCACGTGAAAAGAAATCATAAGAATGGCATAACATCCTTAATTACAAACTTCTAAAGCAAATGAATTCCACTCCTTTCCACTCTCTCTCACATCTTCTCAAACATGCATTTACCTTCCAAAATAGAAGTATCAGTCCATGAAGGATTTTGGCACGATTTATACAAGTAATGCACATGTTTTTTGGGCAGACAAGTGTAAAGTGTCTACATTATGTAGTGGGACACTGTGCATGGGGAAGACATCCCTAAGCCTGCTATACGCTCATAGCCTGCAGCGAAACCATTTGCTTGTTGGTAGCAGTAGCTCAAAGCATTAGAATAGTGTAGTTGTGGGGCTGCATCTGGTCTGTTAAACCTTGCTCTTGCAGAAATTGCTGAGGAGATTGAACTGGACAGATCTGACTTCTCAGGCTTTTCACAAGCTTCAGCCAATTTTCTTGATGTGTATCTCCATTCTGAAGTGAATGCCAGATACACAGTGGTCTCATGCAGTCATGAAGGTACCTGATTCATGGGACTGCTGGTGTTCCTACTCTCCCACTGTTCCCTGCATGATATTTACTTTGGATTACAAAGTTAGCATTTTCCATCCATTTTTTTCCTCCTATTTGATAATGTCCTGCCTGGAGTCTTTCCCTCAGAGATTTGAAATGAAGGCTTTGTTGTTCATCTATCTGTAAGATGTGTCCATGATCAGATGATAGACTCCAACTTAACTGCAAAGAAATAGAAGTAGAGTGCTCTTGAGTCTTCAAGAGCAGCTGGGACGAGTTGCTACTGATTCCTTCTGAAGTTCTCAGTGATATTAGTACCACTGAACTATTGGGCAGAGATAAATGAACTATTCCTTGGTGAGACCACATTATTTCTGATGTGATGATGAAGCAATGCATATTCTTTGATCAGTTTCACTCCACACGTATGCAAGTTTGAGACTGAGACATTAAGCATTGCCACAGCTTATTCCAGGATTGGATGTGTCTGTTATTTATCTGTCTTTGATGTGGAAACAAGTTCAGCATGATCTCGCATGCTGATAGCTTCATGCACAATGGGAAAGTCTGACATCTTAAGAAATGGAACACAACTTTGTTGCTCTACCAGTGAAGGTGAGGATAACAGCCTTGATGTGAGTACGAGCCGTGCCTTTCAACTACTTGTGCCTGGCAAAATCAAATCACAGCTCTGTTCATTCACTGCTCTTTTAGCATCAGATATATAATGGAAACACAGTGATTTTGCTTGCCCTCATGCCACACTGAAGTTCCTCACACACTGTCATTGGAGAACTCCTATAAAAAACAGAAGCCTGTCTCACTGCCACTGGCTGTGCTATTGGTAGGAGTCATTCATTTTTAAGTTGAAGTCAAGCTCTGCTATGTCTTTTGTGACATTGAACAGTTCTGTACATTACACACAGTATGGGCTCACAGCAGAAGTAAGGGCACAGCAAACAGAGCCTCTAAATCACAGCTGTGGGATTAAACCTGTTGCTGGGGAGACACTGTGGTGCCTGTAACAGCCCTGGCTGACTGATTGCATGGCTCACAAAATTACTTAAAAGCCACACTCTGCTTTGAAAGTAGCTGTTATAGGGGCAGGTCTGCAGATGCTGCACAGTAGTAGAGAAAGCCTTATTTCAAGTTATGTAAATGTTTGTTCTTGCACTCTCTTCAGACAGTAGACATCGCAACAGCAAAAGATGAGGGAGGCTCATATTTTCTTACTTCTGTCCAAGAAAGCTGAAAAAAATCCAATGTGTTCAACATAAACAATCCTGATCTATTTTAAGTATCAGTGTGTATAATCTCAACGCGAGATTAATTCCCGTTACTGTCTTATCCTCCACATCAGCCTAAGTCTCTGTTTGCTTCCAAAGTTTGAAAACCATGGCTGGGACTAAACTGAACGTACCGTCCTGACCTCCAGCCATCTGTTGGCAGCCGATAGAAATAAGTAGGCAATGTTGTTCGTATCTGTTAGTTCCAGCATGCGTTGTTTAAACCTGGATTCATGCCTGCCAAGAGCAAAGTTGTTATATTACAACACATTGCACACAAACACAAAACGATGAAGCATTGAACTCTTCTTTCCTGCTCCTTCCCTCAACCACAGGCTATTTGTCCTTATGTTTTTGCCAAGCTTCGTGTTACAAGCTCTTCCCTGAGGACCCATACGTTCTGCCAGGGCTCTTTCAGGCCAGGTAGAAGTTACCTAGCAGCTTCTAGAATGTTTGACATGGGTGATGTCTCTGAGGTTTCAGTTTTACTGGTAGGCTGTAGATTGATTTGTGGACCAATTCTTCTCAACTACTCTGCTCAGCTGTTTTCTCAGCTAGCCATGAACTGCCTAAGCATTTTAGCCAACTGCAGTGAGGGAATAGATCCCATGTAGTCAACAATCCCCACAGATCGCTTCTGAATGACAAAAATGAGTGACGTCACCTCCACTGTCACTTGTAGCTCCCATGTAATGCCTGTCATGTTTAAAAACAGGTGAAAAATATCAGAGCATCTGAAAGTGAAGGTACATGATGGCAGAAGCACAGTATAGGCAGAGTCTCTGTTGATAGAAATGCATCACATTCATGATGCCTGACAGTACTTTCGAGTCTGGCCTGCAGTCAGGTGGATGACATTTCCTTGTTTTACATTCTACTGTCTATTCAATACCATCACTTGAAAAAAATTGCCAAATTTGATTCAGCAGCTTATCTCCTGTTTTATCATAGAAAGTTCTTATATTTCAAAGTTTCATGGCTGTGGCATGAAGCACCTGTAATCCTTGTTCTGCCAGAAACCTCTTCTATTTATTTATTTGTTTACTTATTGCCTTTTCCTGGCAATACTTCATTTCTCTCTGCATAGCTTATAAACATAGCAAGCAACCTTCCCAAAGCAACAAGTGGTAACAGCAATGACGTGGGGAGGAGCAAAGATTCACTGAATATTCTGCTTGTCTGCCTTTCTGGCAGCAAAACTCCTGTTTTCCTAATGGAAAATCTGACATGCTTAATCTGTATCTTTTCATCCACCTCCAGTTCCTCTTCTGGGCTGTTTTAGACTTTTATCCTATCAGATGACAAACAGTAAAGGTCACTTAAATTGCTTACTGATCCAACTGTGCTACTTTGTGGTAAGTTACGTGGATAGCTGCTCTATTTTATCCTGGAACATACTGAACTCAAACTACAGAGAATGACTAATGGGATTATTAGTAAATATGAGCTTGCTGACAAAAAACACTGAATAATTCAGGTTTGGTTAACAGAGGAGCACAGAGGGGGAAATGAAATGGTATTAGTTTGCACCAGAGATTCATGGAAAACTCAGGTGATGGTTATGACGGCTACTCATTTTCTAAGACTGTGTTTTACTCTCTGACATCCAAGCTGACAGAGCTGTTTTGTAAAACAACAAGGAGTTGAACAACTCCCAAGAAATGATAAGCTCCTCATCTTTCTCAATAGATAGTGTGATGAAGGGCCACTCTCAATGACTTGAGAAGCACTCAGCGCACATCAACATCAGGCTTTAATTATGAATTACTGGTTTAATACTTCATTCTGATTGATACATCTTGTTAAGCCACTTTTTTGTTGACTGCTGGCTCACATCTCTTCAACACACTGCAAATATTTTTGCTTGTCCTACTACAGTTCTTTCTGCAGCACTCTGAACTAATAGTCCTAAAGCTAGCTTGAAGTGATGAAACAGACAGGAAATTACACAGGAACTGTGTAATTTATTGAGAAGATGAGACTGATCATCTAGACTTTTGACTCTATCCCACACTGCCCAATTGTCTCCTGCTGGAAAGTGTCACATTATTTAAAATTCAGCCTGATCAATGCTGTCTAAAATGTACAGATGTCAGTAGAGCTGGGAAAAATATCACAAGTCTCTAGTTGAGATGAAGTGGATGTAATATGTGTGTAAAGAGCACTAGTATGATTTCCTCTAGGTTGAAATTCTACTGTGTGCAGAACGAGTGCAAGTTATGCTTATCAGGGCACAACATCAAGTATGATAGTTATGCTAGCTGTGATGTAGTGGATATACAAGGAAAATTTAGTCTATAATTCCTAAAATAATTAGAAAAAATATATGCATATTCAAATAGAAAGATTCTCAGGATCTTCTGGAATTTAATATTTGAATTTGGTTGAGAAGGTTAGATCTTAGAATATCAAGATCTCTTCTACCATAGTTTTTCCTGTAAAGCCTTTCTAGTTGCAAATTTTGTCTCCTAGTTAGCAAGTACTGTAGTAGTGCATCCTGAGGTGCTGGGCTTATAAGATATAGCACAAATACTGGAGGAGTGATGCCTGTGCCTGCCCTGCAAAGGAGAGTTTCTTACAGTCTAAGTAAATCACGGTTAGATAAACATCTTAAAAATTTAAATAACACATCCTAAAAATGTTACCATCTTTAATTCAGTGGAAACCAATACAGATACTTATGTTGCTGAGCGCATACACATGTGTTTAGAGGTGTAGCAAAACAATAAAACAAACCCTGCTACCCTTTTATAAGATTGCTTAAAGTCTACCAAATCAAATAAGTTGCCCTCTGATATGCTCCAAGCAAGCTACATGAGTTAGAGCAGAACACAAGCGTCTCTCTGATCATTTTCACCTGAATGCTCTGATAGTGGTAAGGCCTTCAGCTGTTTCAGAGAAATGACAGAGTAATGGTAGCTGGGTGCTGTCATCAAGTTCCTGGAGATCCCTGGGGTAGGAAAACAAAACAGCAGCTGTTACATCTCTGTCCATAGAAAAAGCACCTCATAATGGACAACAGTCAACACTTTTTGTATTGTACATATTCTTCTCAGAATTGCACAAGTTACAATTTCTATAGTGAATTTCTATAGTCTGGCACAGAAATCTCACATTTCTCTTTTGCTACAGAGGACTTTTGCAGATTACACCACATTGGCAGGAAGTATCGATCTGCCTGGGGGTAGTGAGGCTCTACAGAGGGATCTGGATTGCTGGGCTGAAGCCAATGGGATGAGGTTCAACAAGGACAAATGCCAGGTGCTGCACATAGGCCACAGCAACCCCAGGCAACATTACAGTCTAGGGGCAGAGTGGCTGGCAGACTGCACAGAGGAAATGGACCTCGGGGTATTGGTTGATGCTCAACTGAACATGAGCTAGCAGTGTGCCCAGGTGGCCAAGAAGGCCAATGGCATCCTGGCTTGCATCAGAAATAGTGCTGCCAGCAGAAGGAGGGAGGTGATCATCCCTCTCTACTCAGCACTGGTAAGGCTGAAGTACTGTGTTCAGTTTTGAGTCCCTCACTGCAAGAAAGACATTGAGGCCCTGGAGCGTGTCCAGAGAAGGGCAACAAAACTGGAGCACAGGCCTTATTGAGGAATGGCTGAAGAAGTTGGGATTGTTCAGTCCTGAGAAGGGGAGGCTCAGGGGAGACGTTGTTGCTCTCTATAACTACCTGAAGGGCGGTTGTGGTGAGCTGCACGTCAGCTCCTTCTCTCATGTAACTAGTGATAGGACTAGAAGAAATGGCCTCAAGTTGCAACAGGGGAGATTCAGGCTGTATGTTAGGAAATATTGCTTTTCCAAAAGTGTGACCATGAGCTGGAATCGGCTGCCCAGGGAGGTGGTGGAGTCACTGACCCTGGAGGTGTTCAAGGAATGTTTAGATGTTGTGTTGAGGGACATGGTTTAGTGGGAAATATTGGTGATTGGTGGATGGTTGGACTGGGTGATCTTGTAGGTCTTTTCCAGCCTCAGTGATTCTATGATTCTATGAATCACATCCCAGCCATCTCCATGGCTCCAGTCTTTGGTCATAGTTAAGCTTCTTTTGTCAGCAACATCAGCAGCTCTCTCCTGGTAAAACCCTGCTTTCAATTATAGCCAGCAACTAGCAACTTTTACTCTCAAACATTCTAGTTTAATATAATTAATATAATCAGCTCAGAACAATTGAAACTTCATAGTGCATTATTTGTGGCTCTTAATCTTGAAACAGAGCTTGTATATCTTCGAGCTCGTCCATTTCATTGTAAGCATATCACTTGGCCTGACAATGATAATGCTTTTCCAAGTAAACCTTTCCTCACTTTCAGTATCTGTAAGTACAAAAACATGCTGAACATAAAAAATGGCAGAGTATAACTGATCTAATTGTAGTGTATTTCAACGGCTGCCCCCGTGGTTGAAATAGAGATCGCACCAATAAAGAAAATACGTGAATGAGAAACTTCCTTATTTTCAAAACCTGAATACAGCAATGGTGTTTAAAAGTTCCAGTCTCCCGGAACAGGAATGTTTTCCAAGGCACAGAGACAAATACATCTTTCTTTAACACACTACTGTTGGCATACCAGCCAGCTGTAGAAGTATAAACAGAACAGAGGCCAGAACATTAGATATTTAAACTCCTTATTAAAATACTACTATGTTTGCACACTATATTAGATAGGTCAGCAGAAATAACTGCTCCATGATGCTGAATGTTACAATATACAGAACTGAATTTGCTGCTTATGTTTTGGTGACAAATATGCTCTATTTCAGATTTATGATGGAAAATACACAGAGGGTTTTGAGAAATGTAATGGAAAAATACAAGAAAGAGTCAAAGTGCTGTAAGAAATACTGTAAATATTTGCATTTCTAAAATTCAGTGAAGCTTATATGTCTGGAAAGTACTGCATGCAAGTATGTTATAAATACTGGACTAAGCTATTAATTCATCCTCCATTTCCCAGGAATATATTTTCTACAAATAACCATCGCATTTATTCATTTCTATCATGAAGTGAAAGAACACAACAAAAACTTATATGCCTTACAAATGATTTAAAATAATTTCATTTAGAAGCACTTTCAAAAAAGCACTTGCTGATGCACGTTTTCCCAGAAAACTGTAGGGAGATAAAATGAATGAAGTTGTTATAGACTTGCAACTGCAGAGCCAATGGATGCATATGTGTGTGTGTGCTGACATACAGGGGTAACCAAATTCTTGCTGGCTTGTATGTTGCAGCTATCAATATAGCTTGGGGAAAAACCAGGTCTGGAGATGGATGGTTTACTTTCCTATATAAAATCACAGAGAGACAGCACAGTACATTCCAGGGGCCCAAGACATCAGGCTTTGTTTCCTCTCGTGTATTTTAAGTAAGAAATTTAAATAATGTAGTGTAGAAGGAAAGGGTGAAACTCAGAAGATCATAAAGAATTTATGAATGAAATACAGGTTTCCAGGTTCCTTAGCCACCTTGACACCTGTGGGTCTTTCCTGCACAGCAATAGGTTGGAAACACAGTGAGGAAAGAACAAGGCTTACACCAAATCTTAAACAAATTAAGCAAATCATTTCAGAAATAAACAGTTTGTATTTTATCAATTCTGATATTATGGAATTTTCTTATGAAAAAAACATCCTTGGAAATTCTGAGAAAAGCTGGAGACAAGTAGGCTACAGTGAAGCTAAATTACTGGTGTGTTGCTTTATGCCCCCTCTGATGCACTGATTTAAAAATCAGAAATAACTGGCACAATTCTTTTTCAGGCTACCTAATAAGAAATCAGCTGTACTGGATCACTCCCTCTGGAAATCACTCTCTCTCTTAGATGGATGCTACAGAACAAGCTAATGCTTTACCATGTACCTCCTGTGGATACAGGGTCTGCAGTGACAAATGCTGTCTCATAGGTCATTATGGCTTCCATGCATTTCATGTCAGCAGGCACCTTGATGTGCATTTTTAAGTATCAGAAAATGGAGTAAAGTCAGCCAGACGTCTGGCTGATTAAAAAAAGAAAATGAAAACAAGAAACTTGACTGAGTGAATTAAAGAAAAACCTTTGAATGACTTGCTTAAGATGTGTTAATAAACTACATATTGGCACTAAAAACAGAACTCTAAGGCTCTTGCTGAAACCATGTACTCTTCAGAACCAGCCAGACCATTCTGAATATGAGATGTTGCTGTAGAGTAGAAATGGTGTTCTGCAGAATTTTTTTCCAATATAAGGAAAAAGCAATGACTGACATTAATCCAGAAAGTTATTTTCCATTCTCTACTAACTCTCAAAAGATCAAAAGCAAGGCTTTGGCCATCTGTAAGCTGTCTCAGTTGACTAATAAAATTCATGTTCATTGATCTCCATAGTGAAAAATGTAAACAACTGAAGCAAGTAGTTACTTTCCAAAATGCTGTATTTGACATCAAGTCAGCTGGAAATATCCTCTAACGTATGGGTCAAACTCACACCTCAGAATCAGATGCAAGACACTATGTTCACTATCACATTTTATCCCATTACTAGTTCCAATAACCTCACATTCCAATACAGTTCTTATGTATCAACTTTATAAAAGAAATTTTTGGGGCAGTTTTTCAATACTTACTTGGAAGCAACTCTGAAGTATTTCTGGATGAAGTAAAATGCTATCCCAAGGGGCACAAGGGCGACAAGGAACCATGGAGTGGCATATGAGATCATTCCAATGGCTGATAGGCAGAGTAATGTGGACCGGGTAAGAGACTCCAGGGTAGGAGGAATGTGCTAGAGCAAAAAGAAAAAATGTATAAGACAAAAACAAACAAACAAACAAAACTGTAACAGTGCCACCACATGCTTTTTCCTATTCAATGCCATAGGGAAAGTGGAATGATATTTCTATAGGTTCACTGATTCTTGCCTCATACCAGGAGCCTGTACGTGCAGAAGTAAAAAAATAACTTAGTAGTTCTTTTTTTCTAGAGGTCAGTAGTCCAAAGACCATTTCCACCTCAATTATATAACAGAGAAGAAAGTGAATATTGACATATAAAATATTTAGAGAAACAGCATACACTTTCACAGAACCTCTCAATTTTATTTCATGTTCTCATCACTCTTATATTCAGGATTGTAGCTCATCCAAATGTTTTGATAAATAGACATAGTGAAAGTATCCATTCCTTTAGCTGAATATTCCAAATTCATATATGCTACTGCCACAATGGACCATCTCCTTACCTCACATGTACTCCTCATAGTAAAAGTAATATTGTATTTTCTGTTTTCCTGATTTGAACCCCAAATCTGGTATTTTGCTAATCCAGATCTCTTAACAGAAGCAACTAGTCTGTTTTTGAAGAAATTAAGAACTAAGATCTCCTACTGCTTTTAATTACTTGCATGACCTCATTACTACAAATATGCAAACAGTTTGTATTTTGAATTTGTCTAATATAATTTCAGAGCTTCTATTTTCCCTCATTAATACTTCAATGTGTCTTATTCACTAGCTAAATGAAAATTTACAAAGCCAAGATACAATAAATAGAATATATCGATACGTCTACCTGATCAATTATATTTGTATCAGCAGAAAAGCGATTTAGAATTAGCCCCAGTGGAGTCATATCAAAGAACCTGTGGAATAAATTAAAAGCAAAAGCGTTATCTGATTTGGAATTCCAGTTTTGGATAAAAGTCTTGGTCAGGCAGAACACAAGGCTGTGTACAGACATTTTCTATAGCTAAGCAGTAGAAATAAATGTGCAGGGGGAGCATTGTTTTTGCTATACCTGATTGGTCCAAGGATGATTTTATTGAGGAGATTATGATGTAGATTTTTGGCTGCTGTGAGGCCCATCCACTCCACGGTCAGAGACGTGATGAGGCATAGGACAATCCCTGCTCCAGAGAGGATACTGAAGACAGCTACATGGTAAGTCTAATAAAATGACAAAGACATCAGTCATAGAAGTAAATGCAAGTATTTTTTCTGCTATGAAATTCCCAAGGTGTTGCTCTGTGGAACTACTGCCTTGTACTAAATAGCTGATCTGTCACATTGCAAATACTTTCTGATTATATTAATATCATTATGGGGGAAATAAAAGAGCTATCATGAAACTGAAATACATCAAGTATTTAGAATGTCTGGCAGTTCCAAGATCTTTCAAACTACGGATAAGTATCCTTCACGACCTTGAAGTGATGAAACTATGAGAAGATAGACTAGCTGGGTAAATACAAAAGTATGCAAATGGTTAGCCAAGGAACTCAGACAACCAGAGTAGAACCTTTCACAAACTGAGGCACTGAGGAGACTTTGGAAACTTCCACTTATTAAATTCAAGCACTACTAAAATTCCCAGAGCAAATTCTCAATTAATCTGCCAGGGCTGTAACATTCTTAGGACTTCTAAAAAATTAGCAAATGGATTTTAATAAGATATTTATAGACTAGTCAAATTTACAGCAATAAATATATCCTAAATAAGTAGTACATCTTAAGAGGGTTTTTTTTTGTTTTTTGTTTGTTTGTTTGTTTGCTTGCTTTTTTGGCGGGACATAAGTGTATAGTCAGTACTTAGAAAAATGGAATAATTGTCATAGGAATTAAAAAATCCAGATGAAAAAGTTTAGTATGAGATTGCTCATTCTTCAACCATTTTTCTAACCTCAAACATGCTTTTGGTTCAATTTTATAATTTTAAAAAGACTGATAAAATTTGAATTGCCCTATATTTTTGCATAATTTACTCATTCATTATATCTAATGATTGATTTTATGATATCTATCTGTCTTTCCAGTCCAATTGGTTTTGAGATAACAGCAAATAATTACTTAAGAACATTTTCTCTCTCTTTTTAAAATTATTTTTTTCAGTCAAGCTCAAAGTATGACCCACCTTTTTTGTGCTCCGAACATCATCAGCATTCATGAATTCACTTGCATTGCCCATGGATGTCCATGTAGCAAGCCAATAATCTATAGCCACTATAACTGAGTGTTTCAACAACTTTGAGAAAATCATCAGAAAGAGCAAGAAAAATCCTCCAGAAGTTAGATATCTCCAGCAGGTTTTCCATGGCATCTTTGTTCTGAGCCTCAGGACAGTTGACATGTTATCATCTTCATCTTCTTCCTCTTCTTCCTCTGTGACTCAGATATTTTATCAAGTTAGCTTGGATTCAGTACAATTATATATGGTTTTACTGTATGTGGTTGACATTTTTTTCTTTGAATTTTACTTCTTAATGGCAAAATTCAATTTGTCATTTGAAAAGAGAAAATGCTCTAGACGTATCTTCTTAAGAGTTCCCCTATACTCTTTAAGTAATCTATAGACTGTCTTTGACAAGTGACAGTTTTGCTAATCAAATATTTTTATAATTCTAGCCTTCAGTACTGACTGTATTGATAGTAGAAACTAGAAACTTATCCAACCTGTTCTGCAGCTTTTGTTGTACTGTCAGTAGAATTCTTCGGGTTATATGCAAGAGTACAGAAAGCTCACTGAAGTTTTCCAATCAAGAGGCTGTGTCATCTGTTGCATTAAGGAACTCTACTCTTATTTTATTTAGATGTACTAAAATTTTGTCTTTTTAAAAGAGCATAGATTTAGGATTAATGCTTCTTCTAGGCCTTACCATTGACTGTATAATTGCTTTCATATCATCACACAATTGATGGTAGACTCCTGCTATGGGAAATATATATTTCATATGTGCACAAATTTTACATTTTATATTTTCTCAAAATAAAAAGAAAATGCATCTGACAGTTTTTCCAGGCCACACTTAGGAAAGAGAAATGATTACCTGCTCTTGCTTGATAGCTGTTAACTAACAGTAAATGCAATTCTTGGCAGCCTCAAGCTGAAATACAACTTACATCTAACTTTGAACATTAAAAATGAATCATCAAGTATTTTCTTGAAAGTTGTTATTACTATTACACACTTTCGAAGACTGTATACTTCTTGGGACACAGAGACTTTATGTACTTTCCCTAAGTCTCATAATAAGTATGGATGACCTAGAACATACTGTCAGGTTATGTTTTAGCCCTGAAGTTACTGATGTGTGTTTTATATTCTTAATGATGTCTAATTTTTGTAGACATTCTATGGACTGTAAGGACATATCTGTTTTCCCCGTGTTTTCTATCTCATTCCACAAAGAGACAATGGCTTCCAGTTTCTGAGATTAGGTTGCTGGCAAGGCTTTCCTGTATGCAGGAGCTTGAAAGTGACCTCAATTTAAACTCCTCCAAGCATTCAACTGATAAAGTGTACTGATGATTGCACACAGTAAGAGGTGTTCTGCTCATATTTGCCAAAGAAATAAGAAGACACCGTAATATTTCCATCTCAAGGACTTTGGTATCCAGCTCTGCCTACTGCTCAATGACTGGGATTCTCTTCAAAATGCAGCTGTCCAAGCCCCAGAGACCTATGACCTAAATGGCAATCTATCATGAATTTTGCCAGATTAAACACAAGGACACAATAAAGAGCCTGCAAATAGCAAATCTGCATTCTGCAGTCATTCCAGCCAACATTGCCATGAGACTCCCTGTGATTAATGCTCTTATTAAGAGGAAGACTGTAGTTCACCTTTTCTTTCACCTGACACCATCCAATTGTTTCAAAAGTAATTACTCCATTTACACCTGGTGTGGCATCTCAAGGATGTTCTCGATGGGTTGTGTTGCCTGCTGCTGATATCCAGCCACTCTGTAACATCTTCCTATTTTATTGCTATGAACTTCTGGATTTGGATATTCAAGTGGGAAGGCAATGATGTACATGTTAATAGAATAAATAAATGAAATGATAAAACATACCTTCATCTTCATCTTCCAGTTGTGCTTTGGATTCCCTGGGGTACATGGCCCTTCTAAGAGTTTTTCTCTCCAGAGTAGTCTGGTCAGCTTCCATATCCTGTAACAAGAAAACTTAAAGATATAAATAAGAAACAATAAAAATAAGAGAGCTGTCTGCCACTGTCTTAGCACTAACATTAACCTCAAAGAGACTTTATTTGGACCAGTTAGGCCACAGAACACAAAGGCACAGTATTTTAGAATTTATCTTTTAGAAAATCCTTCTTCGACCACTTTATTCCTTCTCTTTTCCTTGCTCATTCTGGTATGACAAAACCTTTTATAATAGTTCTTAGGGAATCCTGAATGATTATGACAATAACAGAACATAAAGCTAAGAAAGAATTTAGGAAAGCCCCTATTCTGCCCCTTGCTGAAGTAGATCAGTTTGGTACAACATTCCAAAAAGACGTTAACCTAATGTGTTCTTAAAAACCACTCATGATGGGTGTACCACACACTTCCCAGACTATCTATTCCATTCCTTTAAGCTCCTCACAGTTCATGTATTTTTTTCTTTGTGCCTAGTTTAAAACTTGCTTCCTGACATGTTAAGGTTTTTTTTTGTTTGTTTGTTTTGTTTGTTTTTTTTTTAATTAACTGAAAAATATCTCTTTGCCACCCTTGCCTGTTTACCTTTTCCAATTCTTGATCTTGGCGATTCATCAAAGTTTTCCAGTGTTCATAGAGCTCAATGTCATTGTTTTGGATATCCTTTAGAGTCCCTTCCCTAAGCACCATTCCATCCTTCATTGCTATGATCTAGGGGAAAAAGCATCCAGTAAGTCTACTCAGCAACATATATAGCATAATCACTGATGTGAATCCTACAAGAATGTCTTAGAATTGGTGACATTACCATTATGCACATTTTGGTGTTCATTGTATTCAATATTCAATAATAATTTTTAAAGTTTATTGACACAGCCCAAAAACTGAAACTTCTATAAACCAGTTTTATCTGTACTTGTAAAAAAAACATGGATAAGCCATAATAAGTTATAGGCATGACTGCAATTGAGTCACAATTCTCTGGTGGCTTCAATAAAAAAAAAAAAAAAAAAAAAAAAAAAAAAAAGTAGAAGTGTTTTCTTCTATTGTAAGATCCATATTTTGTAATGTTGTAGTTAGACACATGATACACAGAAATATATAGAACTAAGGGGACACTCTATTACCAAAAGCAATAGTGGAGTTGTTAAGCACTTACAGTGTTAACTTCAAATGTATGTTGTCCATTACCAAATCTGCATCATGATATCTCTTTCCTTACCCAATCAGCATGTGGTAGATACTGTAACTTATGCGTCACCAGAACAAGAGTCCTCTTGTCTTCTTGAAGAAACTTCAAAATTCCTTCCTGCATTAAATGATCACTTAAGTGAATGTCCAGAGCAGAGAATGGGTCATCCTGCAATCAAATAAAAAAAAAAAAAAAAAAAAGAACAAGGTTTTGCAAAATGTATATTTATAATTTCAATAATCCTTTTAAAGTATAAAGTATTTGTCATTACTAATATTTCAACTTTTTCTAATAACTAAGACCTAGTTAAAGGGCTGCAGGATGAAACAGTGAGCTAGAATCCATTATTCTTCAATTCATAGCAATAGATTCATTTGAGTTTTTGTGTCTAGATGTCTGCAGTGCTGGTGCCACACCAATAGCATGGAGTAAACCTAATAGGTAGATCAGAAGTTTCAGGTAGATCTGAAATTTCCTATTCAAATTTGAAACTGCTGGAACCCAGCAACTTTACCTGTTAAGGTAAAACTGAGTCAGTAACTACACTAATTTCACCCAATCTAAACTGTAGGTTTGGTTGGTCCTGACTTAGCGTGAGTATGAGCAGTAATAAAATAATGCTCAGATGTGCAGATGCTTCTCTAAGAAGAAAACCAAGCCCTGCATGAACAGGAGCCTCCTAAAATTTCTGGCATGCCCTGGAATTATTATCAGAGAATGGAAAATCTTCCTGAATCCACAGAGTTCTGCAGCAGACTGTTACACGCTCAGTCTGTTTATAACTCAGAATTAGTTGCATTATGGTGCTTCTCCTTATACAGAAATCCTGCTGATTTCAGCAGGATTATGTTGATACAAGGTACCACTGTGAGTGAGTAAAAGACAATACGATCTCCTCTAGTGTAGATGCCACCTCCATCAGTCTCCCTCTATCAGTATGTTTTGATATTGCCTCTTGGTGGTTTTTTATCTCTCATTCCCCATAAGTTGGATTTTTAGTCAAATATAATTCCCTACAGTTTTCTAGAGCTAATGTAAGCTTTTCTAAAGGTAAATACAAAGAATGAATGACAGCTTCATTACGAACTATTCATGTTCCATATGAAAAAGAAAAATCTTACCAAGAAGACAATGTTGGTATTCTGATAGAGTGCTCGAGCCACACAGATTCTCTGTCGTTGGCCACCACTTAAATTAATCCCCTAATGATGCAATAGATCAGAAATACACAACTGTGAGTAAACATTATGACAGAAATCAGAAAATGTGAGTTTTTTACAATTATACAGTTTCAATAAAAATCAACTGGTGAGTTAAATTGCTAATCCTATTGATAAACAAACATAATCCTCCCATAAAAGTCAAAGAAAAAATGACTATTAATCAACTAATCTTGGATAGTTAATAGTATAATTAATATGAATTATGAAGAACTTCTCTAAGCACAGTATGCTTCTTAGATTGCGAAATCCAACTGGTGCTAGCATCAAATTCTGCAAGCAAAACTTGAGAGACTGTGATCAAAATTTCCCCTTGGAGACAACTGAAAAAGGAAAAAAGACTTTCAAAACGTTGTTTTAAATGTCAAAAAAATAAAAATCAAAGTGCAGCTATTTAAAAGAAGCACACTAAGATTTTTTTTCTCTGTTTTTCAAGAGTTTCTCAACCATTAAAATGGCACTTTTGCTTCAAGCATGTCTACCCTGTAGTTCAAGGATGAAATACCTACCAGTCATGCACAACCCTGAGCTGTTAGTAAACTCACTAGTTTTTGTACTGAGACCTGTGCTGTAGGTGTACGGGACTCAGTCATGTCTAGATGCTCAAGTATTTAATAAATGATGTTCAATCAAGCTTTATATGGCCATGTATACATTGTTGGGATACCAGAATTAGCTTTTTAAAATAAACTCATTCACACATATTCAGACTACAGTTGATATGGGCTTGCCAAGATTTTGGGAATATAGCCCTTCTGACTTAAGATCAGTGCCAAGTAACCCTATTTTTCTGTAGAACCGAAAACAGAGTATAAATTTCATTTGGTCTTACAGCAGCAGCACTCTGCTATTCAAACACACTATAAAAGGGCCATTTCCCCCCTCATTTCAAAGTCTATTTATTCTGTTACTGATGGCTAGAGATGTAGGTTTGTTACACAGTGAACAATAAACACACTGAAATAACTCCACTATAAATCTTTCCCAATTTTCTTATAAAATCTGCACAAATCTATTCCCTTGAGGATCTCTGCTTTCCACAGCGTATCAAAACATGCAGTGTAGTCATTCCGTGGCACAACAAAAAGCAATATATGCAAAATATGGAGGCAAAATATGATCTCTTGAGCAAAAGACATTGTTTAAATTTACATCTGTCCTCTCCAGATAAGCGATTACAAAACAATATTGTCTAGTGCCATAACACCTTTCTCAGTATCATGACTCCGAGACCACTGTACAGACAGTGTAACACAGAACAGATGAGTAGCATCAGGGAGACTCTTCTTAACACAGACTAAGCAAATATGAAAGCCTTCAGGTTATTTACCCTTTCTCCAATTTCTGTCTGATCACCAAATGGTAGTAAGTCAATGTCAGGCTGCAGAGAACACGCATCTGTAACAGCTTTGTACCTATAAAACCAATATGATCATTACATTATTTAACCAGCCACTTACTTCATTAACACAAAAACCCTCCAACTCAAATTTCCTGCTAAGTTACTATGGCTCTGTGATATTTGGATAATTGCAAAAATAAGTAAGTCAAAAACACTGTAAAAATTAACATACATATTTATTGGAGATCTTTATCGGCAAGTTTGCTGTTTAAAGATTCAGTTACCTCAATTACTGACTATGTTCTTCCTTGCCACTGAGCAGTTTTGTTGGACTCCGGAGTATTTGAAGGCATTTTTCAGTGAGTTATTTTTCTTCCCCTTTTAGGTGCCTCTTCATTTGCTTCAGTGTGATATTAAAGGGCAGAGGATCCTTACAGTGCTTCTGATCTTTCCAGAATCAGAAAACCACTCAGAAATATTTGAAATTTGTTGTGAAGTTGCTAGGCTCAGGTCAGAATCAGGTCTGAGATCAGAATATTTGAGTGGTGTAATTCAGCTTTGCCCCTTTGATATGAATGAAGTTAGGCTGATGAACTAGCTGAAGAATCTAGTCCCTGACATTTTGGAAGCTTATTTGGATTTTGAGATGTTTCTTAACTTTTATAAATGGGAATGCAACCAAGCAGCTTATCAAAGAAAACACTGAGAGGAATGAAATGTATTTTTAAGAACTTAAAACAAAGCGAGTATTGCTTTTGTTTTACTGAAGTCATTTTTTCCACTGCATTTGTTAGCTGGCCTTTTTGGAAGGACATAAGACACAAGTACTCGTCAGGCAGAACAGAAACCACACCTCAGCTTTTACATTCCCTTCTCCTGTACTTCTTTCTATAGGAAGAATTAAGGTTATTTCCTGGAGGCACCCTATCTGCATTTGTGCACTGTTTTTGTGAAGTGAGTGCTCCATCAAGCTGATCACAGCAGGATAAGGACATAAACTCCCTGGAAACATGCCTTTGGCAACCTCAAGCTCCATTAAAAAAAAAGAAAAGGCAAGGCTGGATAAGGCCCTGGGCAACCTGATCTAGCTGTGGTGTCCCTGTTCATTGCAGGGAAGTTGAACTAGATGGCCTTCAGAGATCCCTTACAACTCTAAGGATTCTATGATTCAATGATTCTAAAAACACGTAAGTTTAGCTGCTTGAAAAATGTACATATGGCTTCTGCTGTATCCACGAGAATGACTTCTGCCATGTGATTCCTCACACACATCTTAGATACGCACTGCCAGAAGGAGAAGCCAAAACCCCTTAAAGGGAGCACTCAGAGTTTATTGTTTGTTTGTTTTTTTTCTGTGACTGGATTGATATTTACCTCTGTTTATTAAATGGACTCCCAAAGATAATGTTTTCCTCCACTGTTGCATTCAATAGCCATGGCTTCTGAGCTGCATAAGCCACTGAGTATCTGTTTTTACTGTAGATAAATAAAGAGCATTAGCAAAAAGCAGAGCACCCACATTATGAAGTGTCTGAGAATCAGGAAATAATAAGTGTTCATAAAAAATACAGAGAAACACATAGACAAAGCAATTGTTACAGAAGTGAAGGGAAGAACTGCAAATGAGATGCTTTTGTTAAGGCAGCACCCACTCTCTCCCCTAGTGGCACAGTCTATATCTTATGTTATCCCATGTACTTTATTCTACTACACATGGCTGATACCTACCTCAATTGAGTAAACGCAGTTTCAATCCAAAAGAGGATTACAAATATTCAGAATAATTAAATTATCACCAAAAAAAAAAAAGAGATTATTTCTTTCTTTTCCTCCAACGTTAGAATAGGTAATGAAAAGGCATTGTTCAGATGTAATCAGTGTACTTGACTCACTGCTTTCTGAAGTTTTAGATTATTGTATCAGGCTGTGCATATGAAATACAGATTTTTTTCAGGTAATATTTTTTCCTCTAAGTCTGTTAGTTGCTCAGTGACTGACATGGTACTGGTAGAGAAGACAGTTCAGTATGTTCTTGGAAGGAATCATTAGGCATGATTGGGATCATTGGGCTGATGATTGGACTTGATTATGTTAGTGGTCTTTTCCAACCTTAATGATTCTATGTTTCTACATTTACAGTATCCCAAGAACTTAATAGACTTACTTTTCATTGTGTTTAAAAGCCTCATAAAATATGTAAGAATATGAATATTCTTTATTTCTGTCTGTTTTGCCTACGTACTGTGGCTAAAAATTTTGTGAATACTAGACATTCTTTTGATATGCTGAGATGTGCGAGGAAGCACTGTTAATGGCTTGTAAATCTCAACACTTATCTTTCTTTGTATTGCTTCAAACCAAATATTTGATGTATCCTTGAATGTAAGTGTCTAGGATTTGCTGTTGAGAGAGAGGGTGC
Source organism: Tetrao urogallus (assembly GCF_951394365.1). Taxonomy (NCBI): domain Eukaryota; kingdom Metazoa; phylum Chordata; class Aves; order Galliformes; family Phasianidae; genus Tetrao; species Tetrao urogallus. Next base: position 127,551,405 of record NC_136813.1, read on the forward strand.
TAGGGTATGAGTAATAGCTGGTTAGAAACAGTCAGTAGTATCCCAAAATTTTAGCAGTTCATAGGCATTCAATATGTACTAGCATGAAATATGTCCTTAGGACAGTCAGATATCAAATAATGGTGTGGGTCCCAACCACAGCTACCTGTGCCACTACTTGTTTATCACTGATTTAGCTTGCCCTTCTTTTAAAACTGCAGGCCATCTCACAGAAAGCAGGGCTGGAATCACAGGCTAACTTCAGGTAGACCACAGCCAGCTCCCTTTGCACACCGTGTGCCTTGCTTTGTCACACAGCTGTCAAACTGGGTTAGCAGCAGCAGCACAAAACCCAGTGCTGAACAGAAGATATGCCCACATGGGAGGGTACCCATAATGATGACTTGTATCTTGAGGCCTTATCTTGTGAGATATGGAGCACAGTGAACTCACAGTGATGTTGAATAAGAGCTGGAAGTGCTCAATGTCTTTCAAGCAAGACTTTGGCCTTTCTGAAGTGCTGGACTTCAGACTGAGGTAGTGGTACAGTGGCTGGGAAAGATCGGGATCCACTGGATGTAGCACAATTTGCCAGTTATTTCTGTAGTAAATGATTATCAACAGGAAGGAAACAGAGATGGCTGGAGGGTACAAAGATGAAAGTTTGAGGAAATTCTGAAAAATGAGCGCATTATGACACACTAAAAACAGAGATAATACCTTCTGGATGCTTCAGAAGAAGGCTCAGTTTCATTTACACTGCAAGTTATGGCAAATGACATTTAGTAAGCAGAAAACACCAAGACTAGCTTATTGTGCAAGTTTTATATACAGGGGAACTTAGTTAAGTACAAATTTTAAGAATAAAGTATCAGTTTTTGTGTATGTGTGTTTTCTTCTTCTAAAGAGAAAATAAACATGGTTCAATCAAAGGCATAGAGTTTTTGGAAATACTACAGCTTTATATCTATTGTGCATAGTGGTTTAACAGGCAAGCTATGTTGTTAGAAAACACATTAAAAATGAAAAATGTGTCTTACAGTCTGTTCAAACTGACATTGTTAATGTTGCATACGCATATGAAAGGTTGACAAGCAATAAACTAGTTCCTCCATACTGTTCCACCAATGACCCGTGGAAGCTGGCAACAACTCTAATGTCAGATTTCTTCTGGACCAAAGAGAAGCTCTGCAGATAAAATTCTGCAGGGTGCACGTGACACGTTTTTGCTTTTGAACCAAAACTAATTTTGAACTGGTTTGTAGCAGAGAGACTGCATCAAGCTCCACACAGCACTGCAGCGCCTAGACTTTTCTTAAGAAGTCAGCCTCTACTTCTTAAGGATCTGATGAATGATTTTGCAGTGTTCTGTGCCCATTAATTGACTTATTAACGGTGTCAAGGGCATGGAATGCCAGCCAAAAGAGTTCTAGACCAGCAAAGATGCTTGCTGCCGGGAATGATGGCACATCGCTGCAACTGCAAATCCTTAAAGAGTAAGTTTATGCCAGGTGAATGGAAATTGGCTAGAGAGTGAAAGGACTAAGAAAATGATACTGTTGTGTTATTTGTCTCACTTAAAACAAACTACTGAATGAGCAAAGCAAACAAATCCTCTCTTCCCAAATCTACAAACCCTCCACATGAAATACTTTACTACTGCAACGGAAATGTCTGCTAGCCTGCTGGAATACCATAACTGCAGCTGCACTTATAAACAGAGGATCCAAGTCTTGTAGAGGGCAGAAAAATTCTAATTCTAATCTTATTGTGACAGACTCACACAGTAAAGCATCTTCCCAAAGAGCCAGAACTGACATACGTTGCTTCATGTGCTGCACATCACCTCTCTAAGAACTTTGATAATTTAGGCTTCTTTAAGTGTGCAATCACTGTGTTTTCTTCATGCACCAACTGCCACAAAATATGTTAGATTAGCCCTGCTGATTATCTCAGAAGAGTCAGAGAGACACAAAAGGAAGCACAAAACAGATACTGCTTCATAAAAGTTGGTGTTTTATGATAGAAGTTTCCCACCTTCTCTACGGTGGAAAAAAAGTTAAAGGGAAGCAAAAGATGAAGACTAATGAGAGAATAAAGAGAGATCAGAAATTAGGTCAAGCCAAACGAAAAAGAAAACCTAAACTTTCTCTATTAAAAAAGCACAGACTTTTATACTTACAATAGTGCATTAAAATAGTGGAGAAGGAAAGGGATAATGCTTTCATGAATGCATTGGGGATGACTTCAGAAGTAAAATTTAAGAAAAAATGGGCACAGTCCCTACAAAACCCTTACAATCCCTTACCAGTATTATGTTTGCCATATGTTCAGATGGCAACAGAGCATTCAAGCCTCATGATGGACTTTCACAGTAATGTATTGCAGGATTGCTCCAGGATTAACAGCGGCCGAAGTCTGACACATCATTACTATACTGTATTGTTACACCTGAATTCACCTAAACTGCACTTCCTACCTGGATCAATAGCTACATTATTCATGCATGTTGAATCACATGGAGAGGGATCTAAGGAAGTAAATAGGACCTTCATTATGATTTTGTAAGGTATAGGGTCCACTTACTCAGGTAAATAACTGAGGTATTAATTTCCCTGTCAGGCAGTCTGAAATTATCAGCAAAAACCACGCTTGCATCAGCTATGACACAGTACCAAGTTATAGTTTTCAATGAAAAAGATACTTGGTAAGGCTTGAGATGCTTGCAAAGACTTGAGTTACTCATTTGGTTGTGTGCAGACTGATACTATGATCCTACCCTCTTGAACATTGTGAAGCTTCAACATTATTTCATATTCCTTATGCATATCTTTCAAACACTGCTCTATTTCTTTGATCTAAGATTTCATATCCTTCCATACGAATTGATCTGAGTCTCTCAAACACATATTAAAAAACAGTTGTGGGAATAATTGTTATGTATGCTCTTCTGATTTCTTTTTTTTCTTAACTTACACAGGAAAAAAATCCACCTCATTGTGAGGTCAATGTTTCCATGATGTATCTCAAAGAAATTAACCATGGCAAGTCACATATTCTTTTTTCCATCAAAGCTGAAATTTGCATGTGACTGCACTGAAGTTAGTCTTGCCTTGGCTCCAACTATACCTATTACTCCAGTGAGATCATATGTTTAGAATAGCTGACAGTGAAATATGGCTAGAGAACAAGAAAATGGCATGCATGCTAACACAGGAAAGCAAAAATATCCAGCTTTCAACATTGCTGTAAGAAAAAAGATGATGACGCAGGTTACTTACTTCAATATGGGCAAAAATAATATCGGTCTCTGTGACAAAATTCATCCTTTCAACTGAAAGAGCTATTTAGGAAGAGTTTGGCTTGGTAGATTCAAGGAAACAGAACTGATCTTTAAAACCAGAGAAAAAGTCTTGGGGTTACAACACATCTCTACAGTAACCTCTGTCTAGACTATGCTGGAAAGGAGGTTGCTGTCTCCTATAGTTTTCATTCATTGACTCTGAATCTATGTAGAACCAGAGGCCTGACTCCATCCACAATTCCTTCCTCAGCAATAACTTTTTCAGAACCTTTGCTCTTTAGTATTTAGCACCCTCAGTCTGCTTTCTGTGTGCATACTGTGAAGAGTAGCACTGAATTAAACAGGAGAGGCTTGGGCAGATATCAGGAAGGGGAGACAGCATTCCTCACATTTTATTATTTAATCCTTTTTTTTTCCTTCAGCTAGCAGAGTGGTAAAGTAAGTTTTTCCTATACAGTACACCAAATAACACCTCTCAACTAAAGAAGCTCCAACCTGTAATTCCCTTACTTATGTACAGTTGCAGCATAACAAAGCTGATTTAACAATCTAGGTAGGAATCCAAATCAGAGCATCAGTTTTCCTTTCACATTGGTTAACTCTACCATCCCTCCAATGCTTCTTGAGGAATCTCATTATTTGCACAACTTGCATTGAAAATATTATGTAAAGTGTTACTAGACAACAAACACTTCTGATGAAACACAACAGATATGAATTGCACCTTATTGTTCTTACTTCATGTTTTTTTGCAACAAGACTTTCTTCACATATAATGACTAATGTAAATTAGAGCTGACTCCCATCACAGAAGGTGATTGGATAATTTTCTGTTCTTTCTATGTAAAATATTCTTTCTACTCAGGTCATCTGCTAGGGCTAGTATACTAGATATTAATTACCAGACTAGATTATTTCTCTTCCTAAGGCACCCTACTTTATCTGCTCTGACTTTGCTCTACCTGCTCTAAGCCATGAACAAAACAGCAACGAAAAGCATGAGTTTGCTGATGATGTTTTTCAGAGAAGATCTAGGTAATGTAAATAGATATTTCTTTAACAAGCAGTTCTGAGACATGAAATTTACATTTCTCACAGCAAAATCCAACTTCTCCTTCTTTACTGAAAACAATTAGTAGTTATATAATACGTACTTGCTCCAGTGAACTTTTCCTTCCAGGGTCTGCATCTCTCCTAATATAGCAAGGAGAAGTGAGGACTTGCCACAGCCAACTTGACCCACAATCATTGTCATCTGACCTATGATAATGATTAAAAAAAAAATTAAAAAAAAAACCAACAATAGAACAGGAAAAAAATCAATTCTTCTCAAGTCTACAAGACATAACTAGATCCAATTCTACAGCACATGAGATTGTTAGCATCCACTGTGTAACCTGGCAACACTGCATCAATTCTTCTGTGATATATACTTCAACGGAAAATACAAGTACACACTGAGCACCAAAAGGCTGAGAATATTGTTTGGACACATACAATCTGCAACTGAAAGATACTCTATTTTTTCTGCTTTGCTGTACTACTCCTTCTTCCCAGCACTGCTTTCCTACCTGCAGTTCTTTCCTACAGTGGCATTAGGAATTTTACAGCATTCACCATCACCACCATCATCAAAATAAAAAATAATAGTTTTCACACTTGCTATGTAGGTCTCCCAAAACAAATCTGTAAATATGTGGAATTCCCAGCCAAAAAATATCGTGGAGGCACTAACCTTACAAGGGGCAAACTGAACAACTTGAAAGATAAATTCATGAAAGACTCCTTGACAGATCACGGCATGAAGGTCAAGGAATGCACTGAGATGAAAATAGTTCTAGAGTGGGGAACTGTAATATTGAAGAAAGGCAGGAAAAGTATACTAGTTGACTGCTGTATCCTTGTGCACTAACTTTTGCCTGCTGCTTTGACCAAAATCCTGGACTAGATGTACTCGTGACCTGAATGAATCTAGAATTCTCTCTCTCTCTCTCTCTCTCTTTTTTTTTTTCTTTGACTATTTTATTCAAAATAATAATGACATTTTCTGCAACTATCATTTTAAAATTTATTCTTAATGTTTATGATCTTTCTGTTCTTATAAATATAATATTAACAATAAAATTATACAAAAAATATGTAATTTTTTTATCATTTAAAGCATTCTAGGTTAATGATAAAGTTATACACCCAATATAGTTTATAACCTTGTATAACATTTGATTTTCATTTTTTTTTCTTTTAAAAAGTGTTTTATTGCTTGTAGTAATGTTAAGAAATTGAATTAGTAGCATTCTGCTGTTATGTATTTCATATTTAAGATGTGCTTTTATCCTACCTGTTGGGATTCTGATATTTATATTGGACAAGGTAGCCAAACCACTTCCCCATGAAAAGTATCCGTTGGTCACCTACAAAGAAATTGTCACGTATCAGACATAGAAAAATGTGAGAAGTGAAAAATAGAATGTCTAGTTTGGATTTAAAATGTGTTAATAAATGCCTTATGGGTATGATGACATATGCTCAAACACATGCAAAAAAATGCAAGGTAGGTGAGCAAAGGCAGCCAAAATTAGGAATATAAGAAGCTATACATGTAAATTACATACAGTATGAAATGCAATAAGGTAGTATTCTTGAGTTCAACTTTGTTATGCTAGACATTTTCATTTTGTCAACTAAAAGATTAAACAATAAAATAAAGATAATAGGATCTCACAGGTGACGGTCTAAATACCATAGCTTATCAAGCAATGTGTCATTCTGCACACTGTGATATTATGGCCTATATTATGGCCTATATGGATTCCTAAAGCACTAACTGAATATTCTCAAGGTTTATGCTGGACACAGCTGCTGATTTTGTTTGCTTGTTTGTTTTGTTTTGTTTTTGTGTGCATATGTCCTTTGGAGTTAACAGAGTCAAGAAACATTATTCACATAGAAAACAAGGACATGTGTGGGAAAAAATTGTCCAAAATGACTTAAAATAATGTAATGGTAAATTACGTGTCATAATAAATGACAGAAAATGACATAAAAGTTTTGATCTTGATTCTATGAGCGAAATAGAAGTATAAGAAGGGAAACTCTAAACAATCTCTTAATTTCTGCATATAGATTCTCTAGTTTTTTTCCTTTAGACTCATGTTGCCTGTTATTCCCAAGAAGATAAGGAAGCAGTAGAAGGGGTTGGTCTGAAGAGAAGTCTTCTCACTTCATTTTTGTTTAAAGTGCTGATTTATTTAGGGGTTTTTGGCTTGTTCTTGGATTGGACAATTTTCTTTGGAAAAGCAGCAGCAATTGCACTCTCTCTGGTACTGCTGTAGGGCTGAGCAGAAGAATCTGCTGTTTGTAAAGTATGTGTTGATGTTTTCAGACCACCTTGATTGCGATGTCATCTGTCTCCACAGGGCGTGTTTGCCTTCTTGATGACTGTTCATAGTTTTCAAGCTGATACCTTAAGGGCTGCCTCCTGTTGATGGCCTTGGTGTGCTACACAGTGAAGCGAAAGAAAAAAGTTGGAATTTGCAAGAAAGGACAGCATTTGGTTTCTTAGCAAAAAGAGAATCTGTTCCCATTTCTCCCAACACTCTTGGTCACAAAAAGAAAATGCTTTTCAATATCTATCATGTAAATACTGCAAAATTTTAAATATTTTTAACTGAAGCACAGGAATTGATCTTTTCATGCTGTTTTCCCATGCATAACCATCTCACATTTCAGCTCTCTCAGCCTCTTCAAAGCACTAGGTAGGTCTGCCCTACCTGAGGTAGCTTCAAACAAAGCTGTATCAGTAAAAGTGTAATGACATGTAGATCTACCATCTTAGTTCTTGGTTGCTTTTGTCAAGTTCTAGTCACATTTCAAATTACACCATTACATACAGTTTTAAACAGTTGAGTTCGCTAGCTTCAGAAAAACTTCGAAGTGTTTTCCCAAATTTTGTGGGTGTTTTTTTTTAATGCTTATTCTACTTATGCATTTAGGTTGGCTAGTTGGTTTCTGGCTAAAATGATTCCTCAAATTTTACTCAAATTCACTTGTGTTTAGCACATCTAGAAACAGCATTATGGAATGAATTTCTATTCCACAAACTTTACTGTTGTTTTTTCGATCTCCAGTTCTGCATGTCCCAGGGCAAGAATTGTTCTTACTTAAAAATGTCCAAAGTACTGACTGAGATTGTACTGACAATATACACTACAATCCCCGTAACTATACAAAATGCACCTGAAATAATTTTGAAAACTAAGAAGGCTGAATCATCCCCACATAAGTTTGTTGGTGTGTTCTGGTATTTTTATTACTATTGGCAATTCAGTAGAGCTTCAATGTATTTTGAGGACTCTTCATGCCATAGAAACACAAGTCCCTAAACAGAAGAGGCAAAACTGGTCAAGAACAGAATCAAGCAAGAACCCCAAGCCCCTGAGCACTATCAATAGGGCATTTGCCTCACACTGGGCTCTGAGGCCTCTCTGTTTGAAATTCATTGTCAAAAAACAGAACTTACAAGTCCTGTGTGCTTCTTACAGGATTCATAAGCTACAGAATTGTCCCCACCTCTCCAGCTGTCATCTCCAATCTCATCACTGAGGAGAAACTCATTCAGCTTCTGTACACTTAAAAAAAAAGCAAACACAGGATGGTTAAATAAGCCCAAGATACTAAGGGTACATTTCCAGCCCAGACAGCAGGATACACCCAAAAGTATTCCAAGAAAAGTTTGCAGGATACATTCCTTTGCCTTTTGGACCATCTGTTACCCAAGTGAAAAATTATATATGTGGTAAATGACATATGAAAATAATTAAACACTGTATGGGAGATGAAATGAAGAGGAGAGCTAAAGTCATATGATTTCTGCTAGAGCACTGTGGGAATTATTTCCATCTCAGCAGATTTCTCTCTGCTGTACTTCTTCCATGTCTACACACAGGACTTATATAAAGTAATTTACTTGCCTACATCCTCTGAAAATGCAAACGCAGTAGGTGCATCCTGAATACAACTTTGGCATAAACAGCATTCTAACAGGACTGGATAATGCACAAAACTGCACAGCCATAGCCAGCCTCAGAGCAGCACAGCAAGAGTTCTCTCAATCTACTTCATAAAACTCTTTCCTGGGAAATAAAGCACACACGTTCAATGCATTCTTCATCACAGAAGGACATAATTCTCCTTCTGTCCCATTTTCTTTAAGTAAGCCCTAAGTATAGGGCTCTATCATTCTGAGGAAGGGATCAATATAAGAAATCACCTACCATGGTGAAATCATGTCACTTTGCAAAAACTAAAATCAAGGTGCAGAAGAAAGCAGGAGAACATATGGCTTTAGATCAACAATTTGAATATTAATATGAAAATGGGAAAGTATACCTGTTGCAAGGTCTGTATGTTTATTCTGCATGAAATTATCAATAGCTGTTTAAGCTATGGAGACACATTCATTATTTCATCGTGCCAGTATAGCTGTTCATATCTTCTGTTTTGAAAAAGAAAACTTAGATGTCTAACTACTGTAATAGTATTTCAGTCTTTTGTAAGGATATCTGTGTCAAGCAAGAATTTCTCTTCAAGAAGAAAAGAAACCTCACACTGATCATCACCCTAACAACACAACAATCATTACTTTGTGTTTGAATGAGGTCAGGTACTCACAAAAGCTTTCATGTTACTGGAAGTACTCTTTAAAATGAAATGGAAATTTGGACCAAAATATTAGGGCTTAATTAGAACACAAATGAGTGCATAGTTATATATTTGATTGATGGTGGACATTCTTCATTCCTCACTTGGAGGATGTGATGCTCATGGGAGAAAGATTACAGGAAAGAAGGCTGTCAAAAGCTGGAGTTTATTTAGGCAAATATGGTATTAAGTAACGTTCTGAGGGATGGCCAGCAGCGATAAGGGAAACGTCAGCACAATTTTGACATCAAGGCTATGCTAAATGTAGTGCAAAGATGTAGAGGCTAGTATGATTTATAAGGGAGAGTTGGTATTTTCCACTAGGCAGAAACCATTTTCAGCATAGAGAAAATCTCTCACATGATTCCCCTGCTGCTTTGATATATAATGTTTGTTTATTTTTTTATTTAATGAGTGAATGTGGTGCTGGTAAATAACAGCTATGAAGCTTGAAGTCCCCTTGACTACTATTCCAAGGAAATGTTGGGAAGACTAGTATGATCTTCATGTCATGCTAGTGCTTGGCATCTGACACATTACTGCTAATCAGGTGTCAGATTCTACTCTTGGGACAGCTTGGCAGTGTCTACAAAAATGCCCCATAACCATGACTATTTCCATACAGTATTTACATACATAACCATGACTATTGCATCCTCTGATGCAATAAGTGAAGGTCTGAAATTTGTCTTACTACAAATATGGTCCCTCGATATTAAGTGGTCTATAACCAAGAAGCTGTTTTGTCAAGTTATTTGCAGAAGCAAATGCCTGGCACATACATGCTTCTGATGAAGCAACACATTTTATGAGTCCCTTTTTCTTTTTTTGAAATCCTTTCCTCTTTGTGCCAGTATCTTCGCTGTCCTGCCATGCTGATCTCTTGCACTCAGCAACTAAACTCCCAAATGTCTGCCTTGCCATCCTTCCTCTACTGCACCTCTCTACTGCCATTCAGGAGAAAACAGAATTTCCTTTATAAGAAGAAGACCTGTAGTGCTGTTTCTCTTGTGTACTTAGTCCTTCAGCACCCAATGTTCCTCCAACCACCTTCCTGTCAAAGAGAATCCATGCTACTGCTGGACGATAGAGTTATGTCAATACTGAATTCTTACTCAAAGCACCATGCGTTTTGTGGGGAGGTCAAGTTTAGCCTGTTGCTCTTCCCTGCACCACCAGGGCAAATCTTGTGGGACAGCTCAGATCAGCCTCTCTAATCTTCTGTGTTGGCTATAGCCCATAGAAGCATTATGTGAGAAGGGAAGCATCTTCATCCCAAGAGAGAACAGTGTGGCTCTGAATCTAGACATCCAAATTTGGGGGATTATAAAAGGAACAGAACATTCAGTTGTCTCTGTATCATTCAATGAAGAGAAACTGTTATTGTTTTCTCTCAGGTATTGTCAACGGACATTGTGAGTCTCACCTTTAAACCCCGTTCCAGGTGAGCAAGTAGAAAAAACCTTTTCTGTAACACCTTCCTTGTTATATTACTGAATGTAGATATTCAAGAGAAACTATTTATAGAGTAAGCTGGGACCACTTACCTTATGATAGCCTTGACTGCAAAACGAACCACAGTGGAAAGCAGAAACAATGGTGTGACCAGGATGTGGAACAACGACAGTGATGCAAAGGCCTGGGCAGGCTGCAGAGGCTTGTCAGTGGTGTATGCATAAGTCACAAAAGTCTGTCACGTCAGAAGAAACAGGAAATTATGTATAAAGACTCTTGAATAAGATGGGTAAAGAAAGCAAGGAAATGTTTTGCTTAAATAAGGCCAATAACTGCATATCTCTGACATAATTCCAGAAAATTGAAGGGAAAAGTGACTCCTGTTACAATAAAAAAGATTCAGAAAGCTTGCCAGTGATTTCAAGTGACTCAGACATTTACAAATGAAAAAAAACCTCTTAATAAAATAAAAGCATTCAGCTTTGTGAAGTCAAACCGTCAAGTACTGTGAAGTTTTGTAATTGATTTCAGTGTTTTGAGGAAGCATACAATGCAGACAAATCAGTAGAAATGTACTAAATGTTGTGCTTTTTCCCCCACAGTTACAGCACCATTAGATATATTTCACTCAATTCTGGTAAATATCACCAGCACAATCTGAGGAATGCCCTCAGAGTTTGGTTTATGAAGAATTCTTACTGAACAGCAGGCGGTACTCCCTCTAGTTCGTTAGATTGATATTTAAATGGCCAGAGTACAATCAAAAATTTATTTCATCTTAAACTCCATAGTATGCTTTCGTGAATACTGAAATGGTGGCTTACAATACACTTTGTAACAGGAACGATTTTCACGGTTAGACAGCAGGAAAGTAAAGCCACCTTAAAAATCTTCAAAATGAGAGCTTCTAAAAACAGGTTTTCTTTCAAATTGATACAATTATGTTGAGTTGATCTTTTTTTTTTTTTCTTTTTTTCTTTCTGTCAATTAAAGCTTATATTTCCATTAGTCTTTAGTTAGTTTATGAACCCAAATCCCAACTGATGAAATACCAGTACATTGGAATGGGCATTTCTAATAACGCTACCCTCCAGCCAGTGGGTGCACTCATCTGCTGGTTTTATTAACAGTAACAATGGTCCTGCAGTGGCAGTAGCGTCTTTTTATTTCCTCCCCTCTCTTTTTCTCTCCCCCTTTTTAAAGAAAAGTGAAAAGAAAAAATCTTACTGCAAGAACAGCTGCTATTGGTATGGCTGCATTCATAAAAACTAGGAATGGAAAAAGAATAAGCATCAGATTTACATGACATATATAAAATAGCCATACAATTAGTTCTATGACACAAGAAAAATCTGTCTATTTCCAATTCAAATACTTAAAATGCCAAAAAGGAAAATCCTTCTGCAGGAAGAAATTGCCTTCCATGACAGAGAGAAATCTTTAACACACAAATGAACAAGCCAAATAATTATTTCCTTTGTATACTTCAGTGAATTAGGATAAAAAGTTTTATGTGCATAATTGTTATGCCACAAAACTAAATCACCTATCAACTCTTCCTCAGTACAGGAAATACAATTTCTATCTGACAATTATTTATCTTTGCTAATCTGTAATCTGCTAATCTGTAATCTGAGTTTCTGATTTTATTACAATTTGTAATGCCATAATTAAGGTGACAAAAAACTTTCTAAAGAAATGAAAACGGTATATTGTCGAGTTTCTATGCTACATATTTATCATATATTTTGTTTCAAGCATGTTCCACATTCAAAATATGTCATAGGCACAGTTATGTCTTGTTCTAGCTGAAGTCAGAAGGAATGCTGACATGGAGAATCCATTTCTGAAAGCTAAAAACAGTTACTTACTGGAAAGAGATGTATGGAGTGCAAAGGTTTTGAGACTGGTGAGTTCCTTCATTCTTGTTTCCTCCACGCTCTTACAAAATATGTGCTCCCAGGCGTACAGCTTTAATAATTTAATGCCTTTTAGTATTTCATTGGTTTTCTTTAATCTCTCTGTAGAATAGTCCTTCATTTCAAATGAAAACAAGGATAAGTAATCAATAATGGTTTGTAGTTTTAATGAGAATGCTTTTTTCCATTTAATCTGTTGTAAAGTTCATTAAAGATATATATATATTTTTTGTTTATGAACTTGCACAGGCAGTTGTCACACTGAGTAAAATAACATGCAATTTCAGGCTCTTTGGAGATGTTAAAATACCTACAATCAGAGGGGAAATTAAATGACTCTATTCGAAGTAGAGAAGTAAAATATCTGACCCCCTCAGATAGAAGTTGAACCTCAGGAAGGTAGAATAGGCTGATGATATTCAAAGAATAGCCATAAGAATAAGAATAGATAAACGTGTAATTGCTGATAGAAGATTCCTTTTGGGATTCATACAGAATGATCATGAACATAGGTGAGATGTTTATTCATATATTTATCTAATCTAGCTAATTGCCCCTCTCCAGAAAACATTGCTCTTATGTTTTGGTAAAATCATAATCCAAGTTATTTTGTGAGTCAGAAATCAGAAAAAAACAAGCAAACAAACAAAAAGAAAGATTGAGACTATTTCTGAAAGAGTATAGAAGATAAATCCTTTCTTGGTATTGCAACTCAACAGAATTGAAGTGTACTGAAAATTAAACCTACTTGCCTATAATTTGCTTACTGAATAGTAAGATAACAAAGATCGTTGCGTATTTGAAGACTCACATATCAAAGGTTGATCAAAAAAGTTCAAATACCGTGAGAATAAGGTTAAGCATTGGACAAAGCATTAAAAAACATTTGTAATCGGTGACATAGACAAGAAGATAAAAAGCGTACAATAGATATTAATCAAACAATGTCATCTGAGTTTTAGAGAATGCAAAAGCTTGGAGTGAGAGTATAGAGTCTCTAGCCATTTCAGAGGAGGACTGTACACATTCTTTAATAATGTGCTCCCATAATTTATCTGTCATTTGTACTATTTGGTAACATCCCATGACATACAACATTTTAATTCAGGAATAATATCCTTTCATGGAATTGAACTCAGATAAATCTGTGCTATTTGGGAGAAAACAGTCTCTGCAGAGAAGGCAGGTCAAGGCCCACATACTTTTTCGAATTCTTATCTGACAAACACAGGGAACAGGTCCTTTCCAGATCAGAAGAACCACGAGAATAAATTACTCACCAGTGTGCTCTTCTGAGCCTCAGCCAACTTGGTAGCTATGAAGTACTGTATTGGTGCTAACAGTACAATTACAGCAGCACCAACCAAAGCACTGTCTCCAAGCAAATTATAAAGTAGGATTACGCCCATTATTATCTATGGAAAAAAAAAAAAAAAAAAGAAGCATGGAAGAAAATGTACATTTCAATACATCCAAATGATAGCAAATATTATATATGCATATATTCTTCTAACAAAAAAGCTAAAAGATTCACAGGAATCAAGTGAGAATTTATTTCAGGAGCTCACATTTAGAAAGTGAAATTAACGTTGAATTGTAGAAAGAAAATTAACATATTTATTTTTGAACACAAACTACATGTTTTGTTTTAGTACCTGTCAGTACTGATTCTGCACAATATTTCTACAGAACTGAAGCAGCATCAAAATGGTTGGTTCTTGCCCCAAGGCATTTGACAGAACCACTGGCCTCAAGTCTTATTTACACTAGATCTCCTTACATCACTCTGGAAGCATTCAAAGGTCTTGAATGCTGTCATGAATCACTTTTGCCTTCTGTCCTCTGGGTCCTCTTCAACTGGAGACAGAGGCGCGTCTGAGACAGGCACCAAAGCACAAAGCTGCACAAATGTGCAGGGAGTGACACAACCCTGATCTTCTACTTCAATACTACATAGTTCTGTAGGAAAGTACCAAGATGCTGGCTGAGCTCTACAAAGAAGATAGGAACACTTTCCACAAAGGTTCACTTGGGAGTGATTTTGATGCAATTACTGTGATTCTGGTGCCAGAGTTAACACAAGTTCTACATCATTAAGTATTTTTATATAAAGCTCCACTTCAAAATACAGAGATATCCTCAGTGATAGCAGGACATTTGGAATTAGTTCCCTACTTTGAGTCAGATCTCTCTTTAAGTCCATATTGTTAGACAGTATCAGAAATAGTTACTAGTGGAGTTTGACATTTTGAAAGCATTATTTAGCTTTTCAGGCATCTGCAACCTAGGCTAATGAGCCTAGATACCTTTTTCTTAGCAGAATACTACAAGGTTACAGGTCATTTCTACTTGGGCTTAAGTCTCAACTCTTAACTCTTTCAGTGGGCTTCATCCTACAATGTGTTGTTGCCCTTGACAACAGGCCATACATTGGTAGATGCACAATATATTTTCTAAGGTTAACCAGTCCTCAGCAGTCTATGGACAGTTACACTATCATTAAGCATGCTGTGCAGATAAAAGTTTGGTATTTGCTATAGCTTGTTCTTCCTGAGGTGGGGACAGATTTGACAGTAGCTGTTTCTTGGGACATTCCTTGAATTTTTTTTTTTATTTCCTTTGCATAAGGCAAGACAGGATAGTCCTCTCATATTTATTTATTTATTTATTTATTAAAGAGCAGTATGCTTCTAATCCAGCCCTTATTTACCAATGGTTATTTCCTTATCTTCTTTTTTTTTTTTTTCCTTTTTTCTTTTTTTTCCAAAGAGCAGATAGTTGAGCTCATCAGGCATTCTGACATCTTACAACAAGAAAAGTGTCACTGACATTCAGCTTTATAATACTTTGAGAAGGAAATAGTAGCATATTTTCCTTCTATTTTTACTGTTGAAGCAGAGCTGTAAAATAATCATTACAATTAATAGAGCTTAAGTGCAGGAGCCCTGTATAGCCCAGGTCACAGATGCTCACTAAGTTACTCATTAGGTGCAAATTCATGGGTGAAGCTATGCTCATTCTTGAACAAAGCTGTGGTCAAGCTGTCCCTGTGCTCAGTCTTCTAATTCCCTGGGGTTGAACTACAGGAACCAGTAAAATAAACAGAAACTTCCTCAAAAAAACCTGTTAGAGTACTGGTGAGGAATGCCATTACATTTCTTCAGCAGCTGAGACAGAAACTGTTTATTAAAGAAACAGTAAATGGTAAATTTAATGGAAATGTATATTCAATTATTCACTAGCTACAGGAAACAGACCACCTGTTCATTTAGAAACACTCCGGTATTAGCAGCAACACTTCCAAATAAACCTGAGGAAACCAAATAAGCCCTCTCATTATTGACTTATGACTTAAAATAGAATCCTCTGTATTATTTCAAACTTCTGTTACTACGCAAACTTCTTTTGTCTTCTTCTCCATGAATTATTTTATCACCTAAACCTTACCCTATCCTAAAATATACACATAAAAGCAATATTTGTTTCCATTAGTAGTAATCATATTGCTGACTATTACAACAGCTTATTAGAACGGTTCCAGGAGTTTCAGCAAAAGTGTGGCTTCTGCCCCTTTTTTAATTTGTTTGGAGTTGGTGGGGTCATATGTAGGTTAGAACAATTCCATTTCCACCAGATACTGAACTTTTGGAGTTGTTATAGGGTTCAGGCACTGTGGAAAATAAGTATGGCTCAGGTCCTTAAGTTATTTAGCCACTTCTGAATATTTCCTTTAGATTAATAGTTTTTACCTTGCCTTCTCACACATGCTTTTCCTTCTTTCCCTGCCTTGTAGATGTTTGCAGTAACTAAGCTTGTTTAGATCAGAGCTCCTCTGAGCATTTTGTTCAGCCCAACAGACCTTCCATTAGTCAATAGAGCAGAATTCAATTCCTTTTCATTCCTACCACTAAGCACAGCTACAAGTAGGCACTGCAAATGCAAAGCTTGGCACTGCAGAGATGCTGCTTCCACGCGGCAGAAGAAAAAGCAACAATTTGTGTCAGTAGGGGAAGACAGGTGAGCAGAGAAAAGACAACAGGCTATCATCTATCATCCATAAAGTCACAGATTGTACCCATGGCAGCAAAGTCCTAGTCAAAAAATCCTCACTTTACCGGCCCTCTGAGAGACAATCTCCCAGCTCTGGGAGATGATGGGCCACATTTCTGCTTGTCAGTTCTCTTCCTGGCAAATGAGTGTGAAGTCCATTGTTAGAGGTTCCCTTTTGGATTAGGTGGTAGTCTCACAGATGTATACTTTTTTCTAATGGGCTGGAGGATCCCAGCATTATGTCCTTATTTTGATGCTCTACCTGAACAGGCATAGCCCACAAATTGGGGCACAGGAACAGGAACCACATTAATTGATTTGTTTCTATGGCAACCAAGTTATTGATTTGTCCCAGTGTCATCTCTCCCATGGACAAGTTGGATGTGGAAAGCCGCAGGATCTTATCGTATATCATTGCCTGTGGAGGGAATAAAATGGTATCTATGAAAAGGAAGTCATTAGAAAACAATATCAGCAGCAGGATGTTTCAAGCTGCAGTGTTGGTAATTACCTAGCACAGCCTTTCTCTCACTTGAGACGAGGCAAAACAAGAAAAAAAATGAGAGATAACAGACTTTTAAAACCTCCTAAAGCATTGCTGTTTGATGCAGACCCAAAACAGAACAAAGACAACAAAACATGAAAATTCAGGAGACTGAGCAAAGAATTTTTTTTAATAAACACTTGGTGAGGCTGGTTTTCTGTGGCACTGTTAAGGAAATTATTATTTCCAGTGCAATAGCTGAGTTTATATTCCTTCATACTTCTCTCCTGTACCTGGTCATCTATTTCCATAAAATATGTCGGAGCACAACAGGGTTTAAGGTTAATTAGTTATCTACCAGAATTTTAAAGACAAATACTGTGAGACTAGTTGCAGCTATGATCAAGTATCACAGTTGTGTCTTCAAGGAAATTTTAGAAACAATTTTTGCTCTTCACCCTGTTTTATCTGTGAGCAGGGTAGATTCTGTAGAATTCCCATTTTGACAACTGGGAATCATAAAAGCATAAGGAAATGATGAGGTGCTGTTTCTTCACCAAGTGTACCCTCCTCTGTTGAAACAGCGGCATCAATCACAGTGCAAGCACAGAGAGAAGCCTTCACACTGGTACAGTATTCTGTGGTTAGCTACACCTGGGAAAACATCAGTTCCAGCTTCAGTGTTGCACAAATTCCTGCTACTGTCTGTGGAGTTTTGCCTGCAGATGTCCTGGCTACAGCCCAAACTGAGTTGGAAATTCTGGCTCTTGTTCATAAACATGACTTTTATAAAGGGTAAATGGATGCTGGCTTTAGACAGTTTGGGGGAAGAATCACAGGGTTCTCTGTAAAAGGGCATAAATGTTCAGAATCACCACTCATGTTGCACGTACAGCGCCCCAGTAAAACATAGCTAGGGCAAGGATATGGCTGGTAACTCTGTTGCAGTCAGATAGAGTAACTCATAAGTAAATGCAGAGGCAAAATAATGCTGCTTATCTCCAGATTACTAACACTTTTTGCAAATATATGTTTGTAGGTGTGCAGAGTGAGTGTTACACTTCTGCATATCATTATAATGGTTCTATTTTTTGGTAAAAAGAATTGCTGCCATCAGTTTAGCAGTGGTATTACCATTTCCAGTTTTCTGCATAAAAATATAGTCATCTTCTCTCAAACTATAGCTGTTAACTGAGTTTTTACATAAAGGATAAGATAGATGAAAGAATGAAGGAGGAGCATATTCATATAATGGGAACAGATCTGCTCACCAATAAAGCACCTCGTAGATTGATGCCAGTTTCTGTAGTCACATAGTAGGAGGCCTGCAGGAATGTCCTCTGCAGGATAAGGGCCAGGAAGAGGAGAACTGCCAAAACATAAACATTCTTGAGGAACTCGTCTGAGGAAAGATATGAATTCGATGGATCCTTCAAATGAAAAGGAAAAATATGATGACAACGACATAGGATGGATTATCTTTTGAGATGCTAGATATTAGGAAATTCAGTCCTTGCTTTAGAATATATAATATTGATGGTATTCTGGGAAAGTTGCGGGAATTATAATGATCTCACTGTTCTACATATTATGTAATTGGATAGAAATTAAACTCTCTGCTCATGTTCCGAAGATTTAAGAGTGCAACTTTTAGCATTTCTGAAATAATTTTTGTTAGCAGAAAAGGGACAGTGAGAGGGACAGCCATGTCTGTCTTATTCCTTAGATTTTTATTTGAACTCTGGTGATTTGGGGGATAGAAATACAATTTTGCCTGCATATGAAGAAGCTACAAATAAATTATTTTTGATAACATGACTGGTTTATTGCACTGATATTGCAATATTGATTATGTTGTATTTGTACATTATAGGAATAATTCCTTCCAGAAATAGTTTATGATATCTGTGAATTCTGAATAATATAAAAATATATCTGCAAATATTTCCCATGAAATGAGATGTACATGTCTCAATAAGGGAAAAAAATTATTGTTTATATAATTTTGTTTTCCTTTTCTAGTTTCTATGTTCACTGTGATGTTTGGCTTCAGTCAGAGGAGGAAACAAATGTACCAAAATACTGCTAGAAAGGCTGTTTCTTTGGCATTTCCAATCCAGCTGGAAGCAGGATATACTGGATTTCTTAAAAAAAGAAGAAAAGAAAAGCCTGTTCTGCTGAAATGCCCAATCTGATGCTGAGATGAAAGGTCCATAAATATTGGAAGATAAACTGCATGTCTACACTCTCAAAGTCTCATTATTCTGTATTACTGTCATCTGCAAAAGGACTAAAGGCAGGAGAGAGATCTGAGCTTGTAGGCTTGCTTCACCACAGGCACCTCACCAGGAGAGGGTAAGACTGAGCACTAAGGAAAAATTATGAAGATGGTCAAGCAGCAGAACAGGCTTCCTAAGGCAATGGTTAATGCTGTTTACCTGTGTTCACATGGCATTTGTACAATGTCCTCATGCTTTAACTTTCAGTTGGCCCTAGATTGATCAGGAAATTGGACTATTCTATTCTATTCTATTCTATTCTATTCTATTCTATTCTATTCTATTCTATTCTATTCTATTCTATTCTATTCTGTTCTGTTCTGTTCTGTTCAGTTCTATCCTATCCTATCCTATCCTATCCTATCCTATCCTATCCTATCCTATCCTATCCTATCCTATCCTCTCCTCTCCTATCCTATCCTATCCTATCCTATCCTATCCTATCCCATCCCATCCCATCCCATCCCATCCCATCCCATCCTATCCTACCTTACTCTACTCTACCTTACCCCACCTTACCCCACCTTACCCTACCCTATCCTACCCTATCCCATCCCATCCCATCCCATCCCATCCCATCCCATCCCATCCCATCATCTTAATCTCATTCTACTCTCCTCCATCTATCAAAGACACCCAATGGCTGGGTAGTCTGGGTCTGGGATGAACCCATCATATGGCTTGCAGGGAATTGTTTCCCATCCCTATCTGCTGTAATAATCAAGCCATAAAACTTCCAAAACAGTATAAGCAGTCAAATATTGGTAAACACCTGATGAGCCAAAAACACTTAAAAAGTGCCAAAGTCTAAAGTATCTAAATCCTGCTGGAATAACAGGACAGGGTTCCTTCATCAGCTAAAGAATCCTGGAAATGAGGGTTGCTTCAGTATATACATATACAATTTCTCTTAATATCCTGGGTCATCTAACTTTCCCATGAGTTTATAGCAGGGATAACAGTAACAAACTAAATTTTGTGGCCACCTTTATCAATGTAAATAGAGTTACAAGGAATTAAGGGGGAATAACCGTAAAATTAAATTCATTTGCATTAGTTGAAGCTAGAGAGAATTTAAAGAGAGACTCATAATGACAAGAACAACCAAGGGAAAGTTTATCAAAATATGCAAATTGAAAGCAAATGTATTCTGAAATGTATCCAAGAGAAATAGTGACTATCTGTCACAAAGCCAGAATGTTGAAGTGCTTTCAAGTTTTCCACTTTATTTTAATCTTCCCTTTAGCCAGTGTTGATTAAAACATTTAAAAATAAAACACTTCAATGAAGAGTGCAAAATGAAAAGGTGCAAATTTCTAAATTTGAGATCCAGAAATGAAAATTTTCAAGCAAAACTATCTTGTATGCTCAACATAAAAAAAAAAAAAAAAAAAAAAAGATAACAAAACTCTATAACAAGGCAACTAAAACTCCAAAACTCTATTTTTGAGGCAAAAGACATACTTTGCTATTTGATTCTGTGGCTCACATCCAACATGTTGAGGCTCAAATATGATAAAGAGCTTTTTTCGATAAGCTGTGTTATTAAACTCTATGTTGTCAGCACAATGGCTGAAAGTCTAAAGCCCAACTCAGAGTATCAGTCAAAAAAATGAATGTTGGGAACAAGCAGCCAAGGAGAAGATGTTTGGATAGTGATGGCAGTGAAGTGCTCTATCTGAAAGGGAAAATTTTATTCCATTACATACCTATCCACTCATTCAAATATAATTCAAATAAACATTTACTGTATAAAGTGTATGGGTATATTTTCATATCAGAAGAAAGAGAAAAATTTCCTCCCTGTGTCTTGTCTACTGTCACTTTGTAAAATAATTTTGCGTTTATCTTTTCACTAGTTTTCAGCAAATTCTAGTTCTTATGATAGAAAATGTTCTGTATCAGAGGCTTATTCAGTTGTCTGATAGACTACCTCTGCAAATACAAGTCTCAGTGAAGCTTGAATGTGCATCTCTAGATTCAAGGAGTTCACTGAATAATCAACTTTTGCATGCCCAATGCATTTAATCATAGCAACAAGCAGTGCAATCAGTCACAGAGAGCGAATACTCTCGGATCCCAGATGAAAACAAGGTTACATCTTGCTCAAACCTGTCAATGAATGACAAATGGATAGAGGGACAGAAATTAGGCAGAACCCACAGATTCCTCTTTTCTGGATCCATCACTGGTGAGCTACCAGCAGGTGTCCTGCCTGAAATGCGGAGGCACAGCTGAGAAGAGATTCATAAAACCTATTACTTATCCTTGGAAGTTCAGAACTGACTTCATGAAGAGCCAGCTCTTCCAACTGAGGGAAGCCTGCCTCGTCTCTGTTGCACTACTTGTGTTGCATTCATGATGAAGACTTTCACTACTTAGGTCTTCAACTTGATGGTCTCTAACAAAAAAATAATTTGCTTGAAAGAAATAATGAAAATTGCAATGATGATCATAGATATTTGGGCACACACAGTATTAAAAATCTGATATGAATCAAGAACAAACACTAAACAAAATCTTTCAATTAATGTTGTAAAGTTACCTTTTCTGTTGTATTTGTGCTATAGGTTGTGTTCTGGAAGCCTTGAACAATGCCAGAAATGCACAAAGGCCCAGCAAAACCCAGCAAGTCAGCCAAGTAACGGAAGGTGCTGCTAAGAAGAATTGGTCGTCCAAAAGCACTGTACATTGCCAACCATATCGAGGGACGTCGATTGGGCTGATCTGCTACTTTTTTCTGGAAAACAGAGAAACAGGTTGACAATGCATCAACAAGAGGCTTCCCTGGCAATAAGCAACAATTTCCATTTCATTGCTGCCTGAATGCCTAAATGTTTCCTGTATGTTTGTAAGGGCAGAGGAAGCAGCAAATGTGATGTTGGTATTGGCAGATTTCAGACACCCTTCACAGCAAATCCAAACTCTGCCTCCTCTTGTTAAGTGTGGTTTCTCCCCTCTAAATCCCAACACTTTTCTGAACACAAGAATGTGAATATAGATTAAGCATACTGCCATGTAGATGTTGCTCTTTGTCACATGCACGCTCCGGAAAGGATCTGACATTTCAAGTCCTTACTCTTATGGATAATCTTTACTTTCACAGTAGATGTGAAACCACTTCATTCAGTAAAGGCTTCTGGTATGAGAAAAAGATTGAAGGAAGAAACATGGAGAGATAGCTATGAGAATACAGTTTAATTTAATTTATCCAGATTTTTCTCTTACATGCCTTCTAGGAAGACACACTTCAGCTCATAGCTAATTACTGGGCCCAAGAAGGTGAAAGTAATGAACTGTACTGGGAGATGAGATTAAATCATCTAATGGTCCTTCTGGGCCTTCAGTTCTGTGAATCTGTGCATTATCTTCAGCCATGCACTGGAACACCAACCAATGCATATCTCTGAACTCGGTCAGAGGGGTGCTGGTTTTGTCAAGGTCCTTTTAATCTAAAGAAGAAAGAGAGTTTTACTTAACAGATCCGTGGTCTGCAGAGTGGTTTCCTGTGCCTCAGGCAACAGCTTTTGACACAGTAAAAAATCATCTGTCATTTTTCAAGTAGCACAGATGCCTGCAAGTTATAACTGAAGCCAAGCCCTCTTGAGTGTTCACAGAGACATTTTAAGTATAGCTCAGTAATAACAAGCCCCTGACCCAACACATTATCCAACGAAAAGCAAGCATGTATGTGCCCTGCCTGGCTACTCCCTGTCTTGTTTTCTCTTTTCACAGTTCTTCCTTTTATGACACTTCAACAGTGAGGTACAATATGCACATGGCGCCAAAAATGTACAGATGTATGGGAGGGCCAAATAACTGCTTCCTGGTTTCTAGAGATTAGACCAGGCTGGTCATAACCAGCATAATGGCAAGAAGTACAGTATAGGGAAATAGCCAGCACAGGGACAAACTGTTAACAGGTTGTTTCCATGTTCATCATTTCATAGAAGTGATTTTTTTCTCATCTGTAGGCAAGAAGAAGAGATGGCATAGAAATGCTATGGATTATTCCGTACCTTATTATTAAAGGTTATTAAAAGACCTTGTTTTAAAGTTATTTTGTCACTTGAAGATAAAACAAACAGATTAAAAACAAATACAGGTGGAATCAGACAGACAAGACTCTCATTGAAATAATTTAGAACTAGGAGCTAGCATGCAACTCCCTGCTTTTAAGATCAAAGCACTGACAGAGTGGTCTGGTTTGAAAGAGTGTTACACATGCTCTGCCCTATAGCATGCCAACGTTCCTGCTGCTGGGACCAGCCCTGACTGCATTGGTAGGTGCTGGATACTCCTGCATACAAGCGCTCCTGAGCATCCCTCCATCTGGTTGGAAAAAAATTGTAAATCTTTTCTTTCCTTGACATATTGACACTTACATTTGTGAAATCATTCCCTATATCTTCAGATAATTTTCTTTAAAGAAAAGATGTTTGTTATTAACATGAAGATAGAAACATCGTAAGATTTGAATGCTATGAGTGGGTTTTTAGGCTGTTAATTCCATTGTTTAACACTGTTGTTTCTTCTTTGCTTAACCAGGAATTTAACATAGCTGAAGTATCTAAAGTGAAGAGGGGAGAAAGAAGAGTGGATTTTTTTCCCAGCGGTGAAAAATTTTGCAGCATTTTCCTCTAGTGGGCTTGCAGTGTACTACGTTATGTGGTGCAAATCTGGGATGCATGCATCAATATGCAATTTGAAACATCTAGACCACTTGAAGAGAAACCCAAAAACACCATGAAGTGACAGCAGAAATCAAGAATTTTTTCAGCATTAGGACGATGTGTAATACTTTGATCCAAAATTTTGGCTGTAGGAATTTACTTTCATATCTCTAAGACTTCTTTACATACTTAATCAAATTTAAAAAATCTTCATCTTGAGCCAAAATGTCCTTTAATATATTGGGAACTGTGAACATGTATTAAAGAGAGTGTAAGAATTTAAGGTCATGGGTGTAACCCTATGTGTATGACACACACAACAGCTTACTCTGCAAATGCAACCTCCCTATCCACAGTTAGAATTTATACAGTGCACTTAGAAAGATGAGATAAAAATACTGTAAGATGAGGTGCTTCAATTTCTATGGTAGATTATCTAAAAAAGCAAGGAAATGCAGTATGTACATCTTTTATTTTATTTCTGATGCAGAATAAATGGAAAGGAAAGCCAATTCTAATGCATATTTTGGCAATATGTTGTCTATGAAAAATCTCAAACAGCATATTTGAGTAAGCTTGATTACCAAGAAAACACGTTTTAACTGTCATTTTACAGTATCTTTCAATCTCAAAGGACATATATGACGTTGTCTTACAATATGCTGTGTACATTGCCAGGCACAAACTACTCACAAGACCAGTAACAAATGACCTGTGTCTTATTGTAGGAGCTGGAATGCCTTCTGCTGTAGCAACTACCAGATTAATAGACAATTAGAATGTTGATCTCCAATTATTTACCTTTCAATATGTTACTTTATATTATGTTATAACATTACTATTAAATTATTAAAACAAAATTATCTGACTTTAAGATTCTATAAACAATAATTCAGCATGAATGTGCTTTGAAAAAAGATTTCAAAAAAAATCCTACTGCCAGCAAAGGAAAAAAGAGTAGGTTCCACTCAGCGTTTGGGTTTGGTCCCTGTGCTTGGGACACAGGTTAGGAGAAACATTGATTTTGAGAAGCAGTCATCAAAATTTAACCTGAATTCCCTGATCTTTTTTTTTTTTTTTTTTTTTTTGGTAGAGTACCTGGTTTCAATTTTCATTTCAGGCAGAAGGTTTAGGAAAAAGCCTTAAAAGCAACACACTTCATGTGAGCTGTCTCAATGGTATTTTACAGTACAGAACATCCATGTTAATGTTCAGTGTCTTTTATCAAGGTGTGATAAAAGGGGATTGGAAAGGAACAACATCCTTCATCCTGCATGGCCAAGGAGTGCAGCTGAGATAAGCTCTCTGGAGGCACAGGCAGGAGTAAACCAACTTAATCCAGAGGATCTGGGGGGGCTCTCTGCCCCAGCTGTGGAAGATCAGGGTAAAATACACCCTGGCAGCAGAGACAGTGACAAAGGATCTCTTCCAGACTACAATCACGCTTCACCCTGAAGAATTTAACTAATTCTGTGGCTGTTTTCTAACCCAGCCATGCACAAAAACAACATTGCATTTGTTTTAGTCTTTCAGTTTACTTCAACATTATCAGTAAAATATCCATTTACTTCAGGGTTACTGCCTGTTTTAGAATATTGTCACAAATGGAGGTTATGGTAATCTTGAGATATTATGTAGGTTAACAGGAAGAAAAGAAATCTGATCTCAGCCAGTTTTTGCAAATGTAGGTGCATGTTACCATGGGTAAAATATTGCAAGTATTCATATGTGCATGACATGCATTCAGTGAAGCTAAACAGTGAATGCACATGAACAACAACAGAGTTCACTTGCCTTTTGGCATCTGAGCCACATACTTATGCATGCACATGCTGTATCTGCAGATATAAATGAGATACAGACAAGTGCTTGCACTCAGTCATGCACATTTGTCATAAAGAAAGGCACAGAACCTCTAGTTCTAAGGGGTAAGTAGGTGCCTAAGCCTCACTGGCCTCTTTAAGTAAGATATGGTCACCAAATTCTGCTTTGAGGATCTGGCCTAAGAGATGCATTTCTCCTTTGGTGTGAAAAGCTCAATTCCAATGACTTAGTAGATTTCTGCTTTAAGCAGAAGGGTCTTGGACTCTCTGATAATAAATACGTCGGCATGCAAAGCAGCCTCAGTCTATTTAAAATATAAATAATTGCATTAATTAGGGCTTCATTTCAGAAGGCATGGAAAAGAGTCTGCAGCTCCACCAGCTACCAGGTGGAAAGAGCTGCTCTTGCCGTACTCTTCTTGCATTGCTATTCTGAACTGTTTACTGCTTAATAAGTCTATCTACCTGGTGTGCACAAGAAAGAGATTTACATGCCTTAATCTTATGTGCTATATTTCCAAAGTGGCTTCTGACTGCCCGTATCCTTTCTGTTTATGCTCAAGAACTGACAAGTATGTACAAATCAGGGAGACAGGCTCCACAAATGAAATTTCACAGTTTTGCCTAAATGTATGCAGAACTTTCTCTGGAAACGTCTCCTCTACTGAGTCAGAAGGTAAACAAAAACCAGCTTTGTTTTTCTTACTGTGTCTGGCTGGGATGGAGTTCATTTCCTCACAGCAGCTTTCATGATGCTGTCTTTTGGATCTGTAACTAAAGTCGGCTGGTAAGACACCAAACTGTTGCTGAGCCATGTTTACATCCCACCAAGGACTCCCCTTTTCCTACTCTGTCACCAGTGAGGCTAGGGGCGCGCAAGACCTTGAGAAGAAGACATAGCAAGGACAGCTGACCCCAACTGACCAAAGGGGTATCCCATGCCATATCATGTTGTGCTTGGCAATAAAAGCTTAGGCAAAGAAGAAGAAAGGAGGGATATTTGTCATTAAAGTGTTTGTCTTCCCAAGTAACCTTCACACGTGCTGAGACTGTGCTTATCAGAAAGTAGCTACATATTTAACTGCTGATGAGAAGTAGCAATGAACTCTGTACTGTTTTTCTTGCTCACACAGCACTGATTCGGTTCTTAGGTTGCCTTTATTTTGACTCACCAGTTTTTAGCTTGTGCTCTTGTGCTTCTCTCCCCTGTTCCACCAAGAGAAGAGTGGGCAAGCAGCTGGGTGAGTGCTTAGCTGTTTCCTGGGGCCAATCCACCTGCTTCTCTTGGTATGTGTTTTTGAAATGAGGGTAGAATTACTGGAAAGAGAATTACTGTAACGCTTGCCTATGCCCAAAGATTTCTCTGTTGAAACACCACTGTCTAAAGAAGGAAGGATTTGCTTCCCTTCCAGTGTGCATCTCAGAGGAAACATCACAACTAAGCCCTTACCTAATATGGACATGTTTGTCCATAAGTTTGTACCCTCCTGCAAATGCAAAGGACAAGAATTACTTTAATGTGCAATATTTATAAGACAGGATTTCTGAAGAAAAAGTGGAGATGAGTGTTTCCAATTGAAACTATGGAAAAGTAGGACATTTTCTAGTTTAAAATGCTGTCATGAATCTCTAAGATTTAAACAAAGCTTTTATTTTTAAAATGAAATCTAGCAAATGACCATTCTGTTATGATTTTGGTTTCTAGTTGCTCTCAATTTGGCAACTCTTTCCTGCTGTAAATTCACTTAAAATCCAACAGTGACTATGGCACCAGAACTTCCTATGACAAATTTCACCTTGGAACAAACAGTCCTAAGTTAAAAATTCCTAAAACTAGGATTTCATTGAAGCAGAAGAAATTCAAAGTGACACCACAGTTTTTAAGGCTAAATAGTGACATGGACATCTTTGGTTACCTTTTGTTCCTCATATGCTTCTTTGAGACAAACATAATTTGTCAGCGCTCTCATTGCAATTGGAAGCTTCCCAATTGCCTTCAGGTCCACAGGTTTCTTGTGAGCAGATATAATAAGTGTATTCATCCACCAGTAAGTTGCTTTTGAGAGCAAATTGACAAATGGCTGAAGAAACCTCACTCCGAGATCTTGTAGATCCTCTGGTGGCTTCACTTTCTGAGGGTTCATGAAAAATACATACCTCTGGAGAGAAGAAAATGGACAGCATGTTTTCAGAAAATATCTTATTGTAGGAAATTCTAAGTATGTATAATAATATAACAGCAGTGTCACAAAAACAGTATTGTATTTGGAGGTAATAATACACTGAATTTAGGTAAGAATTTGCTTTTAAACATGAGTATTTCCATTCTGATAATGTAACTGTTAAGAAATCAACAACTGTGGGATGTGGACACTGCTTTTTAGCTTACCAAGTACCATCTATCTCTGCATAACAACAACAAAGAATTCTTGGGATATATTTTTATTTGCAGTGGGCAAAACATATGCTTGCTTATGCCTTCACTGCATATGTAGTTTAACTACATTAATCATAGAATCGCTCAGGTTGGAAAAGACCTTAAAGATCATTGAGTCCAACCACAGCCTAACCATAGTACCCTAACTCTAACAACCCTCCACTAAATCATGTCCCTGAGCACCACATCCAAACGGTTTTTAAACACATTCAGCGATGGTGACTCAAACACCTCCCTGGGGAGCCTATTCCACTGCTTCACAACCCTTTCTGTAAAGGAGTGTTTCCTGATATCCAACCTAAACTTACCCTGGGTAAGTTGGCAACTTGAGGCCATTTCCCCTCGTCCTGTCACCAGTGAGAAGAGACCAACCCTGCCCTCGCTGTAAGCACCTTTCAGGTATTGGAAGAGAGCAATAAGGTCTCCCCTCAGCCTCCTTTTCCCTAGACTGAACAGCCCCAGTTCCTTCAGTCACTCCTCATAGGGCATATTACCCAAGCCCTTCACAAGCCTTGTTGCCCTTCTTTGGACCTGATCCAGCACTTTAATGTCCTTTCTGAACTGAGGTGCCCAAAATTGAACACAGTACTTCAGGTGGGGCCACACCTCACCTCACCTCACCTCACCTCACCTCACCTCACCTCACCTCACCTCACCTCACCTCACCTCACCTCACCTCACCTCACCTCACCTCACCTCACCTCACCTCACCTCTTAACATAGAGTGTAGATTACCCAATTTCCCACATGTACTGTATTGGTGCTATAGATTCACAAATGCATATGTATATCTATCTACACAAATACATATGCACTGTCTGTATGCATATACATGCCCAGACCAGGGCCTAAATTGAGGATACATATTTTAAAGAGATGTCACATCTATAGAATTCATAGAATCATTGAATTATGGAATTGCTCAGGTAAAGACCTTAAAGATCATCAAGTCCAACCGCAACCTAACTATATTACCCTAACTCTAATAACCCACAACTAAATCGTGTCCCTGAGCATTGCATCCATTAACTAGACATTCACAGTGACACCAAACTTGGACCTAAACTTGATGAGAGACAGTTGCTGGGGCTAATGACATCTTCATCTCCCAGGATCTGTAGATATTTATTCAGATATGGATCAAGAAACCACATACCCTAACTCGAATGACATTGATCTCCACAGCCATCAGCAGCCCGTAGAGAATCACCATAATTCCAGTGATGCAGAAACGCAGCTGAGAAAAAGGCACACCGTCCTGGCAGTATCTGACTAGCTTGATAGTTTTGGTGACAAAGGCCATTATCCAATAAAGAAAGAGAGCTGTAAAACACATGCACATGCATCATTATAAATACATATTTCAGCTGTGTTGCAGCTCTCTCAAGCAGAAATATTCCATAGCTTAATTCAATGCAAACATGGCAACCATCTATATCACAAGCCTGCAGGATGGCCCAGGCTGATGTCAGATGAAGTCAGGAATACAGAATGGAGAGATTTGTATTCCACTTTCTTTTTCCAAGTCATTGTTTTCTTTCCTGGGTTGCCACCTTTCAAAAGCATCCACAACCGTGGATCTTCACACAATTACAAAAGTCCATTGAAGACAATCTGATAGGAAACTTTACTATTAAAATGAAGTAAATGTCACTTAATGTGACAAATATCATATTGCCTTTTTGAAAAAGTAGGATTCATCACAGGTGTGCACTTGGAAACATGCTTATTTTGAAAGAATCCATGTAGTTTAATTACATCCTGCACTCTGGTTTGTATGACTGGTTCAGGCTGTTGAGTTATAAGTAATTTGGCAGTATATTCCCATGAAACATTATGCTGCAAAGTCTAGTCAAATTCATCTGACCATCTCCTGACTGAGATAGACATCAAGATAGCTGTGTTTCTTGAAGATAAACCATCGTTATCCTCCAGATCCCCACTGCTGTTTGGATAAAGTAAGGGGTGGTATTAATCATTAGACTGGAAAATCTTGGAGTCAACTGCAAAGGATGCTGAGAAAAAAACAGCAGTCTTCACAGGATGTCTTCTGAACAGATTACTATTTCAAGAAGTCCTTCCAAATATCTATTTTGAATGAATACAAATTTTGGACATAAAATAATGAGCAGTGTTTAAAAAATACCCCAAAGCTCATGCTAGAAATACAATAGGCTCACTGTGTTCTCCCTTCTGTGATCATTTTTAAAAGTAGTTTTCAATGTGTACGTAATAAAAGGCAAAATAACTCCTACAATAATACAAGTTCTATGAACAGAAAATTATCCTCAGCCTTTTAATATTCTCTTGCATTTTATCATCCTTTTCAATCTAAGCCGGCAAAACTACTGTTTTTGTAAAAGAACATAATCAGACTTGGACTTACCTAACAGTAACTTTGGAAAGTTAGATGTTTCAATGTTATGGTAATAGACTATGGATACAGTGGCAGCCACAAATCCCATTATGGCTGGTAGAAAGAGATGGAGATGTCGAGATTTCATTTGTCTGAAATTAGAAAAGACATAAATTAGTGACTTCAGTTACATTGTAACACCATTGTTACATTCCTAGGTGTTCTGCTAATGTGACTAAGATGACAAATATGACTTTACTACTGACAAAAAGGTGGTTTTTTTTCCAAGTGAATGCATTAACTTCTGTCAATATTTACTAGCTGTTATATATTGACAGAAGAATAACGAAGTGCTAAGAACAATCAGTTCAATGTCCCATTAAAATCTAGGATTCTGAAATGGTGCTCCATCCTTTTGGGGGGAAAAAAAAGGAAAAAAACTCTCTGCATCTTACTTGCAAGCATATCACATGATAAGAGAGTACACTGACAAATTCAGTTAGCCTGGCTATCCCCCTGTTACTGTCACTTACGTATCAGAAACTATGCCCTCTGCTATTTCACACACATGTACGAACAGGAGAGTGAATGTCAGAATCCATCGCAGATTATGCCCAGGGAAGTGCAGCCATGTATTGTGGTGAATCTGGACTTTGGAGCTTTGGCTTCCCCAGCCTGGAAAATAATAGTAGTAGAGGAGGAAGGTTATCATACAGCCAGCCAGAGATGTAGTCATTCGTTCCCTTCTCTAAGCCATAGGTTATGCTTCATAGTCTAGAATTAGCACGGAAGAGCTACGAGACCATGGAGAGAGGCTGTTGTTATTACCCAGACATGACCCATGATTGCCTGAGTTGCCAGGTAGCCCCTAATAACTTAGATCTAACTTTGTAGGCTACAGGACAAAAGAATTCCTAAAATAGAAATCAAAGGGAAGAGGCCCCTAGCCAAGAACAAAGATGAGAAGGACAATAAAAACCTCTCAGTTACACCCTCACACAATAGAGGCTGGCATGGAAGGTTCAGGTTGGACATTAGGAAAAATTTCGTCTCAGAAAGAGTGGTGAGGCATTGGAACAGGCTGCTGAGGGACATGGTGGAAGATGTGGCACTGGGGGACATGGTTAATGGGCATGGTGGGGATGGATTAATGGTTGGGCTGGATGATCTTAGAGGTCTTTTCCAACCTGAATGATTCTACAATTCTACAACTGAAATGATGGAGTTTTCATTTTTTTTTTTCTTTCCATTTTGCATATTCTAATCTCCCAGTAGATCATCAGAATTCAGCTGGTTTAATCAATGAATTAATTTTGAAGCTTATTTCAGAATCATCACCTCAAAGATCAACTATGCACTTCAGACGAGATTGTCTCTGAAGCCAGCACCCTGATTACAAGCAGAACTCCAAGAACTGTGCTATTGCTGGGAAGAGATGAGGGCTGAGGAGAGGTTAGCATGACAAGGCCTGTCCTGCATGTTTCTCTGTAAGGCAACTTGTCTTCTGTCCCTTCTCATCCTGCTATAGGTCTGTCCTGAACCACTTAGCCTAAATGCTTTGGCCTGTACGTATTCCTCTTGCTGTAAGGCAAATTCTATAACTAACTGGTGGACTTACTGAAACATGGAGATGGACCCCAAAGTAGCTAATTTAGGGAATTAAAGAAACAAAACAAAACAAAACAAAAAAATAGTGAGCATCAGTATTTCAGTAACTGCATGACTGAGTTTAAAATTCAGGATGTGATTTTGTTACACAAAGATCACGGAATTCTAGAATGATTTGGGTTGGAAGAGACCATAAAGATCACCTAGTTCCAAATCCCCTCCCTTAGGGGAAAGACAGTGTCTCCTAATGCCTACATTCTCATCAGGAGACTCAGAAACATAAACAAGAATTCATGCTTATTAGTTCTTGGAAATAGTTTATCACTGTTTAATCCTTATTTAACACATAAAGTACTGCAGGAACAAAATTTTCAGTCTTCCTTCTGTTTATCTCAAACACTCTCTATAAGAGTTCAAAGATTTTCCTATACTAATAAGACTTTCTTTGACCTTACTCCTATCTTTGTCTCTTCCAAGCTGCTTTTAATTTTATTTCCTTCTGCCCTCTTAAGGCTCTCTCCAACAGCTATTTATCCTGACAATCATGGTACAAAATAGAAGAAAAATAATTGTATACATACATATGTTCCATGTAATTTAAGATACCGTGCTTTTTTTCCTACAACTGATAGACAATAGAG
This sequence comes from Tetrao urogallus, assembly GCF_951394365.1. Lineage (NCBI taxonomy): Eukaryota > Metazoa > Chordata > Aves > Galliformes > Phasianidae > Tetrao > Tetrao urogallus. The sequence goes on from NC_136813.1 coordinate 127,584,113, forward strand.
TAAATTCTTAGTGGCCACTTCAATGCTACTTCAATCTTAGATGGGTAATATCTGCAAAAATATTAGAAGAGCTTGATACAAGTTGATTACATGGAATGATGTTTGACAGCCCTGAAAAATTTTTAAACTGCATTTATTTCATCACTGCATATACGTAGGATAAAGAGACAACGGTGGAGAAAAAATGTAATTAGAGTCTAAACTAAAACTAAAATTAGTTTAGACAGTTTTTTACGAGAGTATATAAACTTGAGCTCTTACAATACCTTAAATTATTTGAGAGAGATTTATCTTTTCTTATTTTCATTCCCACGGAAAAGATCATCTCCTTTGCTCTCCCTTTGTTACCAAATGTTGGCAAAAGAAAGAATTATTCCTGCTTCTCCTAGCCTTTGATCCAAGACATTCTCTGAAATTTGCATAACTTCAAGGGAATTCTGACTCACTGTCCTCAGTCTTCTAGCATCCAGTAATAGCAAAGATTGCAAATTGCTACTTTCAAATCTGAAGAAAGCTTTCCCAGAAAGAAGTTTCAAAGCATTTGGAACTGATTTCTCTGGATCCCATTGATCTTCCTATGTTGTTTACTTCTAAAATTCAGGTCCTCTGTGTTAAGCCATTCTTTCTTTTCTTAAAATAAGTAAATACAAAGCGCCTAATAGCTTGCACCAGAGGCCTCCAATCACAAGCAAATGTTTTAAATGAGTAACAAGTAAATGAGTTTAAATACATGTTCAAGTGCTTGTAGGATCGCATGGCTCTATTGAATAACTCACCAATGAACAAAATTGGAAAGGTGATAAAAAGCAAGAAGACGTGGGGAACCAAGTTGAGAGCATCCACAAAGCAGACATTTCTAAGGACACCAGCAGTGATGTTGTATGCTGAAGCATTGTCATTACCACAGAATGAGAGCCTCATTGCTTCCAGAAGGTCTGCCTACTAAAAAAAAAAGAGAGAGAGAATGTAAGAGATGTGTTGAAGTACGAGCTGGCTACCAAGACTGCTAGCATTTCTTTTAGCTTAACATGAAATAAATAAAATGAAGAGATACATGTGGAGCACATCGAACATCTGACAGAGAATAATTTAGTTGTGTTTTGAAATTGTTTTGTGACCTGATCATGTATAAATGCATGAGAATGAAGGCTGTGCTTTTATCAAATATATTAAATGAGTACATATTCATTAAATATACCTTTCAGTGTCTTCTAGTGTTATATGAACAACTGTTAGGCTGAAACAAGGGAGTTTGGAAATAACTATTTCCAATTGTATTAAGAAAACTCAAATTCACATTAGTTGAATCCTGTGTGTTACTGCTACCTTGGTAAGCCAACACTGTGTAATTCTGTTTGTATAATTTGTTGCATGACATTTTCATTGTAGCTTGAATCTTTGATATTTGTGATTTGGTAGCTTTGGATTCACTAACATTTTACATTTTTGCACCATCTCATAGAACAAGAATGGTCACATAGACTACTCATTCCAGATAAAGTGCCAAACTCTTAAAGTGAGTTGTACTGAAGATTGCGTAGACAGTAAATCAGCATTTGTGCTTGATCCTGCAAATCCTAATGCATGTGCTTAGTCTGAGCTAAGCGAAGCTCTGGCTCCCATAATTTCTTATGAGAGTATCTTTGGAATTAAAGATAAACTCACACATTCATACTTATGCAGTGTGGGCCACAGCATGATCTAGAGTTATGGCCAGCTTCTGGGTTTTTCATCTGTGCATTATTCTTGTATTCATTCTTCCTTATAGGAAGATCAAATCAAAATGTTTTCTTGGTGGTTTATTTTCCCCAAACTTACAGTTAGCAATATAGTGCTGTAGAATATGTTGTGTAAATTTATTTTCTTACAACATGTTTTTCCAGAGTTATATACTAAATGGAAAAAATGTCTTTAATTCAGCAAAGCATATTGTATACTTTCGTGAACACATCTTTCTGTAATAATATGGGCATCTGATTTGTGGAATCAGAACAATACATGCAAAAAATATACAATACAGTTTTTCAAAAAAAGTTAGTTCAATGGGGAAAAGTGTTTTCCTTATTTCCTCAAATAGTTCAGATTAGTTTTATGAGTTTACTTGTTCAAAAAAGACAAGCATAGAAAGGCAAGTATAAACTGCTAAATTACTCTCTTAGAGAGAACACAAACATAAAGATCTTCAAAAAAAATATGGAGTTCAAAGAGCCACCGCTAAGCCCCATTTTTTACTTTAAATAGCTTTTTGCTTGGTCCAAAAAGCTTAATTCATGCTGAAACACATCAGTGAAACTTCTAAAGTTAGTCTCATTGGGAAGAAGGTGATGAATACAGCCCCTTTTCCAAATACATGAATGATTCGTGGAGCATAACTCCAGGTTATATGGTGGACATGGTCTGCAGAAATGGATACATGTACTTACTGCGGTACAAGAGCTGATGGACAACTCATTCAATTTCAGTGGAACAAAATTTGACAGATAATGTGCCCCATTCCCTAGAATGAATAGCATGATATGACCACTATCAATCTGTCATTACATTTTAATATAAAATATATTCAAAATAGTAAAAGATGTAAATAATGCAAAGTAGGCATTATGTTAACTTAAATTCTTTCTGAACAGGCTGAGGAGTTATTGAAAGAATTCGGAACATAGAATATTTCAAAGAGATTATTTGTTTTTAATTTGTAAAAGCTTGACATGTCTCCTTTAAGAGTGTCATAATGGCAATGATAATCTCTTGAAAATCAGATGTGTTGTTTCCTCAGTTTTATTGAAGGTCAGAAGTACAAGGGAGTTCTGCTGGGAATTTTCCTCCCTTTCCCACAAATAGGGCTCTTTTCTGAGACAGCATAGATGCTATTGGTCTAGTGGCTGGATTGGTACTGAAAAGCAGGGGGGATCCTGGGCTCCATCAAACACTGAATCACTGACTTCCATTGTAGTTTTTGGCTTAGAGTCAAAAATAAATCTAGGAGAAAGGATCAAAACTGTGTCTAAGAGAAATTAATGGAAACTGTTGTTTTTTTCCATTTTTCTGGAAGGGAAATGGATCATTGACCACTTGCAGAGTGCTCTCTCTTAGCTTGGAGAGCACCTAACCACCAATCTGTAGAAGTTTCACCTCACACCTCAAGTGGTAGTCCCTAGAAGTTATCAAGAAAGATTCATAGCACCTTTGTTGAGCCCAGTTTTGGAATAAAGTAAATTTGACAATATAGTGCCTTAAAAAAAACACTGCCCTTTATGCCCTTTAGAGGTGAGAATCTGATCCAGTCAATGATATCAACATAAAAAGACAGTGCCCATCATACTGGTGATTACTTTCAAGGGTATGTATAAGCAGCACACATCCAGTGACCACCTTTATTAATGTCTCCCTGGTTTAAAATCTATTAAAGCACTCCTGACAGTGTTGTGATAAAGTGTTGACCCAATACAGCTTGCAATTTCATCTCATAAAATATTTTTTCATCTTCATAAAATGCTTATCAGGTCCAACTTCCCTTTTTAGCAGGACCCACTTCAGGACATCTCTAGCACCATATGGCAGTGTTAGGGAGCAGAAGAGATAAGAACTGTAGGAAAGATTAATATTCCTGTGATCCTTCCTTCCTTCCTTCCTTCCTTCCTTCCTTCCTTCCTTCCTTCCTTCCTTCCTTCCTGGAGATACATGTTCTTCCACTCAGAAAATTGAGACTGGAAAGAAAGACTGTTCAGAAGATCTTGACAGCATATCACCAAGAAAAGGCTCTAATCTCTTCTGTAATACCATAAGATTTCTTTTCACAAAATGGAAATTTGAAATGGAAGAACATCAGATTTAGCAATATCATAAAAATTTTCAGTTTTGCCTACTGCTGAATCTCATCAAAATGATGGAATAATAGAATGGCTTGGGTTTTAATGGACATCAAAGCCCACCCAATTCTAACCTCCTGCTGTGGGCAAGGCTGTTACTCACCAGGTCAGGCTGCCCAGGGCCCCATCCAGCTTGGCCTTGAATACCTCCACGGATAGGGCATCCACAGCTTCTCTGGGCAGCCTCTGCCTGAGCCTCAACCTCTGAGTAAAGAATTTCCTCCTAACATTTCAGCTAAACCTCCCCTCTTTTAGTTTAAAGCTATTCCCCCTGTCCTATCACTATTAGACCACGTAAAAGATTGGTCCCCCTCCTGCTTGTAAGATCCCTTCAAGTAATGGAAGGCTGGAATGAGGTCTCTTTGGAGCCTTCTCAAAAACTACAGCTAGATTTAGAAAAGAAAATGGAACATGGTTGACACTTGATCAAATTCAGATTCTTAGTAATAGTTTAGGTTTCTCTTCCATTGGCTTTAGTAAGACCATGTCAAAGTTCTGTCATAAAAATTCCTGTATAGAGGTGAATGGATGTATATTGCCTATATGAGGTAGTGCTGTTTGCTTCACTTGGTGCAAAGCATCATGCAATTATATAAATTAACTGAAGACTCTTTATATGTGGAAACAGACTTTTCACACTACAGAGCATATGAGGAGAGATCAAAGAGGGAAAGCTAGGATGCAGAGGTGAAGGAGTGATCTGAAGAGATTTATGTTGCAAGGAGAAGTACGGAGAAAAGCAGGGGTTGTTGCAACTCTCCAGAAGGTAATCACCTTCCCCAGGAGCAGTTTCCCTTCTACACCCGCCTGTCAACTCTTCCTTGGTGATGCTGGAAGCAGCACTGAACTTCTCTTACAGGAGCTCTAACCAGATGAATTAAGTAGCAAAGCCAGGTGCTTATCACCTCAGGAGCAGCTCTAGGCAGCTGCCTGCTACGCTGAGCTCCACACAGTACAGTGGGGAGCCATGCAAATATTAACTCTCAGAATTAACTGACTTCTATCAGCTAGATACTGTTTCCTAGATAAGAAGCCTTGCTTGCTGCAAGCCTGAGATGAGATCAGAGCGGAGCTGTGGCAGTTGCCATAGTTCAATTTCAGTGTTACCTAAGTCAAGACAAACCTGGGGACCTATAAGTCACAGCAAAAGGCCCCACTGGCTCCTTAGCAAATCTTTGCCTGTGTTTCTCAAAGGAAGGGGCTGCCACTGGAAAGCACATAGCCCTTGTCTTCCCATACAGATTACCAAGAGCCTTTTTCTAAGCCTGTGCCCAGTTTGTAATGTTTGGAGCTGTAGGCTTATTTACAGGCAGACAGCTTTGTCTGTTGATCAACAGTGGTTGCACTAAGTTAATCCTGACAGCCACTTTAAAACAACAAAACAAATGACCCAAACTTGACTATATAGGAAGGGACAGATTGTTTTGAAATTTGTTGGCCATCTGAAGTGATTGACCACTATTTCTCATCAGGTTGCACTAGCTTTTCAGCATATCTGCTGAGATCCTTGTACACACATTTCAGAAGAAAAAATACTCATAGCTATTACAAAAAAAAATAAAAAATAAAAAAAAAAAAAAGGATTTCCCTGCTATAACTTCTCTTTCTATTAAGCACTGTAGGCCATCAAATTGTGCTGAGCTGATTGTGCCAAAGTGAGTAAGTATATCGCTCCCTATTTATTTCACTACTTCACTGCTAATTATAGAAGGAATGTTATACTTCATAATAATGTTGCCAAGCATGCTAGGTTTAACCTAGCATTTCAGTCAGGGGGAATGCATTAGGGTGATAAAGATCTTCTGATAATAAGTGCATGCTCTCTCAGGGTACCAGCTTCATTCAGCACCCCCATAAGGTGGCCAAATGTCAGGTAATTTTTTTTTTTTTAAATCTCTTGTACACTGGAGGATTTTGTTCTTCAAAATTAATGACAAATCACTCACTTTAACCTCAATCTTTACAAACACTAGAACTAGTAACAAATTATCAGGGGTGGGTTTTCTTTCTCCCCTTTAAAACAGCCTTTGTTGAGCAGCCAGCTGCAAGTTTAAGTAAAAAGCAGAACTTTGTAGAGGAGAGAAATGGAAAGAACAGTCAGGAGGATGGGTCCATGATGGTGCCAGCGCACAGAGAGTCTCAGCTCTCCTTGACATCATTTGGGAATCTGATTCCCTTTTGGTTTAATTTAATGGGGATGTGAACTATCTGAACAGCAGCTCACCCTGCAATGAAATAGCTAAAAAAACTTATGCCCTTTAAGCATTTACATTTTCATCCCAAGATCTTCACCACTGGCAAACTGAGATTTTCTGGTTGTGGGTTAAGGTGTACAGACATTTTCATAATATACTAAACAGAAATAGGTACCAAAGAGTTTCAGGAACAAAAAGCATTTTGGGAAAAAAAAAAAAGGACAAAGTATTAAGCATGAATGTGATGTAGCATTTAGCCTAAACACTTACAAATCTAATTTTAACAAACTTAAACATGGAATTCTTAAGGCATAGAGTTAAATCCTGAGATACATTTTACCTAAGCTATAGAAAAGAATACAATGGGAAAGTGGCAGATAATGTAAATTTTCATAAAAACAATAAGAACATCCTCACTGAGTGCAAAACTGCAAGAATTCTAGTTAAATATATTTTAATTATCTTAGGGTCTTTTAAATTGGGCTTAAAGCCTTCATATTCAAGAGTTTTCTCTTACCTGGATTATCACTCTGTTCTGCACGCTCTGCAAGATACAACTGAAAAGGAAAGAGCATAAATACAGTCCTCAGGTGGACCTTAGTTGGGGGAAATATGAAACTTTTGAAAAGTTTTTGTTTCAGTATTTCTGCTGTCTGTATTAAAAAATAAAAAATAAATAAAAAAAATCAATAGCTGCACTTCCCGATTAAAATACATCAGCTTACAGAGCATACTCGGGTCTCAGTTCATAATTTTTTTTTTGGTCTTACTTATAATGTGCATTATATGCCCACATATGCCACATATGCATATATACAAGTATACATATATACATGGGTATGTGTACACATAGAGATGCAGAACGGAGAAAGTACTCAGAGTTTTGCAAAAGTAGTTGGTTCTTAATTTCTGAATAATGGAGTCTTCACCAAAGCAAGCTTTTTTCTTTCCTTCCTGAATACAGAGAAAACTTTACCAAAGTTCAAATGACGAAGTTTGGTGAGCCCTATGGAAGGCCTACTGCCTTGCCACAGATTTTAGGCTAGTGCTCTGAATCTTTCCCTTGCCTGGTATAAACCTATTGGCTTTTTTTTCCTACCTCCCTAAAAGCACCTGATCTAATGGAACCTGTAAATTATAAATAATGATTATTTGCAAAGAGTAGCACTAAAGCAATGGCAAAAAAATGCTGTTCATTAAAAATCTTTTATCCCAAATGGTCCAGCACAAAATATTGTTTTCTTTTTCATTTCTATTTCAGCTGTGACCAACTGCCCTAGATAGACCCTGCCTCCTCACTAAGCACTGTCCCGGTTACCTTGGGCCTTAAGGTGACAAATTACTTCAGATGCTTTTCAGCATTTGCATTGCTCTCTGGCATACACCAGCAGCATGATCCAAACCTCACTAAAACTAATGCAAGGAATCTCATTGACTTCAGCAGGTTTTGGATCAGGCCCCAAACACAGAGAAAATCCCATCAGCAAAACGGCTAAACGCGGTACTGACTCTGAAAAGCATCGCACACCAAAATCAGCAGCGCTCTCACGCATCCAAAACATTTATTTTTCTTTTTTCTTAAGCTCCTTAAGGCAATTCAATTTCACGCATTGACGTGCTATGCTGCCGGCTGCAAAACCTATGACTCCACATGCTAAGACAGGACGGTTTAAAAAAAGAAACAGAACCATGAGCAGAGCGGCAAAGAAAACATCAGCGGTAGGGGACTGGAAAGCCTGAGAATGCCTGAGAATGGAAAAGGAAAAGGAAAACAGATCTGAGTCGTAATCCCAGGAAAGAACGAGGAGCAGCCCTGTCCCACAGATATAAAGGAGGAGGAGGAGGCAGTTAGTGGGGACGACGGGGGGGTCACTGCATGCCCCGCTCGCCTGCTGGCTGTTAGAGCAAACTCTGCAGCTTACCTTTGCAAACACAAAACCAAAATACCAACCCCAATTTTCACTCGGTTGTGCTATGTGATCAATATCATCCCGGCGGCAGGATTTTCCTCCACTTAGCGAAGCAGCTCCAAGCCCTGGAGTGAATTATTTTTAGGCTGGTGATGGGGAGATCAGCTGCTGCCTCCTATCGAGTTTCCAAAGCGCACAAACTCCGCTCGTCTTTCTCACACGCCGAAAAGGGGCAGGAAGCTGGGAAGAGACAGGCAAGCAAGAAGCACCAATTTTTCGCCTCCTGCAGCCGCAGTCCCCTGGGATCTCTTCTGCTTGCTTTTGTTTTCATTTTTACAAACTGGAGTGGTAAGAATCCAAGAGGCTGCACTGCAATGCACAAGCTATGGCCAGATGGGTATCCTAACGTAATTGACTTGGACAAGGTAGTCTAACTTTTGGCAGGCATGGGAGCTTCAGCTTTTGAGGGTTTTTTTGAATTTGGCTTAGTTAATTTGAATTTGACAACATAATTATATATATTGTCCATCATCTTGAGCGGAAGCGAAAGCATAAATCTACTCAGATATTTCATTCACCCTAGATTCCTCCATATTCTTCACCTTAAAATCTGTTTACTAATCACAGTGAAAAGAGTAATTGAGGCACTGGACAGCTTTTTATTTTGAAATAGATTGTTTTTTAAGCTTGACAAAAAAGGCAAAACAAGTTCTGTGCTTATTCCAGGGATAAAATCTTCCACACAATTGCCCTTATTTACAATTTTGGCAGGACTGAAAGCTGCTACTTTGAACAAAGGCTGCTCTGAAAGTAATACCTCCCATTTTTTTATGTTGGCCCGTGACATCACTGTATCTTAGCAGTGGCAATAGTGACCGTGGGTCACCTCCACTGGTGCAAATTTTTACGAGAAGGACATACAGCTCTTGGTTGCTGGTGAAAATGCACAGCTAATAGTGGAGACTACGTTGCAAAATAGGGTTTTGTAGCTGATAATTTGCTCTATCAAATAGTGTTATTGTGCTCTTTGTATATATTATAATTTCTATGGAAATAAAGACAAGGCATTGCTTTCAGAGTAACCAACGTATATGTTTCTTTATTAAAAAATCCCAAATGATTCCTAAACATTCCTTTGTTTAAAGATCTCTAAGTTGCCTACATGCAGCAGGCTGGTTTGTCATCTATTTTCTTACAGTGCCATTGAACCAAGATATGACAGGGTGCAGGTATTCCATCTCTATCATTTCATGCTACCAAGTCATAAAGCTTGAGGCCAAAAATGGCAAAGGTGTTTGAGTCAGATCTGAGATCTGCTGGCAGCTCAGGACGTTTGAGAGCATGGTGGTTCAGATGCTGAGCGGCAAACCTGGAGTTCTCTGGGGCAATTTGCTCAGACCCAGCAGGACCCATCGAAATCACTGAAGAGCAAATGATTTCCAGTGGATTGTGATCACGTTTTCATTCTATGAAAGGTATTTCAGAAAACTCTGAGCTGAAAATGTAGGGGATGGACAAATCCGTCCTTGTAGGGGAATCCATCCCAATCTTGGCAAATGCAGTCTTTCCTTTTTCTATGGTTTTTATTATTGTTTGTTTTCCTTCTGACTGTAGGGACACGAAACAGGAGGCTTTAGATCTGAAGAAAATTGATGCCTTTTGATAGTTTCCATTGACTTGACATATCAATACATAATACACTGAGCAACTGAGAAAATTTCCAGTCATCCTACATAGCAATTAATATGTTTTACTTGCTTTTCAGGTTTCTTGCTAAGTTTTCTTCCCTCTCATGTATGAACATTCCATGCTTTAGGAGGAACAATCCGAGTTCTGTTATAAATCCATGTTTCATTAGAAGAGTTTTAAAATAAAATCTTTAACACATCTTGCAGCATTTTTGAAAACAGGTATAATTTTATACCCAAGTGAGTGAAATTTATGATCAAACCTTTATTTACCAAAACACGAAAATCTTATTCACTCATTTCCATCAAATTGTTTAAAAAGGAAGGAAAACAAAAAAAAAAAAAAAAAAAAAAAGATAGCAGCTGCCTGCATGAATAATTATGCTGTTTTCTAAATGAAGTTCTTTGTTTTTTTTCTATGTGACAAGCTAAAAGGCTTTGTAATGCACATTTAAAAGAATTAAGGAAAGCACAAAAGTAAAACTCTGAAATGTCAGAAAACTTTCTGCTCTGCTCCAAAATATTTGTTACTATTCTTTTTGCAGAAAAAAAAAAAAAGAGCAAATAAACAAAACAAAACAAAACAAAAACGGATTCAATATGGTTCGGGGATGCATTTGAATCTGCCACTAAAGGGAAAAACAGGACAATGTTGGGATATGCCTGTTTGATCCCCTCTTCCAGTCTCATGTGAATATCCCAAAGGCCCAGCAGCCACTGCTCTACAGCTCCAGCTCACGTTGCCTCCTGCCCAACACTGTCCCCACCCCTGACCCTGTTACTGTCCCCATCCCTGACACCGGGTCTGTTGAGTTGGGAGTGCAGTATCGTGACTACTTTACCTGGTGACTCAGAGGGGAAAATGTGTGGGTCTTACAAAAGAATTTGGGCTGCTGGCTCTCATGCAGGCAGAAGTCAAATGCCAGAGCCCATTAAGATGCTGATGATGGCTTCCATGCCGCTTGCAGGCTTGCATCAGGCTGAATCAGCTGAACCCAAGGGGATCTAAATGATGGATGAATACCAGGAGTGGGAAAAGGTTTTAATAGAGTAATACTCACTTATGTGAGTCCAATCCACTGTGGCTGTGGATTAATTTGCCACAGCTCCCTTCTGAGCACTTTCCACTCTAATTGTCTTGGATTGTTTAACACACTACACAGCAAAAGCTACTGTGCTCTGGACACAATTCACATAATGGGCTGATCAAGAATCTGAGGAGTCTCAACTGACTACAGCTTTCTCAGCTTTTCCCCGTATTGCAGCTCAGTCCATAGATCTCCCTCTACATGCATTTCATGGCTCACTGATGCTCATAATCAAATAATAGAATCATGGAATCATTTAATCACAGAATGGTTTGGGTTGGAAGAAACCTCAATGACAATCCAGTTCCAACCCCCCTTCCAGGAGCAGGATTGTAGGGCCCCATCCAACCTAACTTTGAATACCTCCAGGGATAAAATTTTACACACTGTTGCCCTTATTTACGATTTTGGCAGCGCTGAAAGTTGCTACCTTATATTAGAGCTGCTGTGAAAGTAATGCCTACTATTTTATTATGTCATCCATGATATCAGTGTATTTCAGAAGTAACAAAAGTGGCAGAGGGTCACATCTGCTAGTGATGCTTCTTACAAACATAGCATGCAGCTCTTGTTCATCATCGGTGAAAATGCACAGCTAATGGTGGTGACTGTGTTGAAAAATAGTGAATAGTGAATAGTGAAAAATTGTGTATTGTAGTTAGGAATTTTCTCTGTTAAATAGTGTTATTGCACTCCTTGTATCTGTTGTAGTTTCCATGGAAATAATTAAGAGGCATTACTTTCAGAGCAACAATTGTAGATACAGCCATAGACAATTCCTCTTCACTCAGTGTGGCCCAGGCAAGCCAGGAGGTTGGACATCAATGCTTTAAACCTATGTGTATCATTTATATAAAAGCTTTTTGCTTTTAATAAAACTGCATAGGCAATTCTAGCTGTAAATTATATATGCTGGGGTCTATCAAGTATTTATTTTACTTCTAAATTTGTCACAGTACCGAATGCTAGAAGTGCTGTGTCAGAACTCTTGCCATCATATAAAAAGACCAGACTGACACAGATTCAAGATTAATTTTAGTTATGCTAACAGTCTTAATTAAAAGAAAAAGGTTTCATATTGTTTTAATTTTGTCTCAAAAAATAGGTCAACCAAAAGTTGTTAATGAAGTAGCAAAACATCAATATTCTAAATTTTTTTAACATATTGGAAAATGCAGCCTGTCCTTTGAATAACTTCTCTGTCTCTTTTAAATATTTATTGTGATTAAGCTTGGAAAGAGAAAGCATCAGAAGACCGGTATTATTTCAAATATTTTCCACAGCTTTTTAAAAAGTTATTATTCCTTGTTTCTATGGGGAAAAATGTTGTGGAAAATATATACAGCAAAAGTTCAACAGAGCAACCTAAGTAGAAAAGAACTCTATATGGAGAACTACAAGAAAATCCCAGACTTCAGACTTCATCACTATAAAAGGTGTACAGAGCCAAAGGGCTTGAGCAGGGATTTACCATCCCTCAGATCTCTGATGCACAGCACAGTGTAAGTGGTGATTCCCAGGCACCAAACGCAATGCTATGTTTATCTCGGTATTTCGAAATACTGGCTGAACTGGGGTGAAATGCTGCAGTTTACTCAGATGCTGCATGTATCTGGGTTGCTTCTGCACAAGTCTCATAAGCACAAGGCTGAAACACAACTTACTGTCATTACCACACACATCCTTCACGATGCTTCCTCACAGTGGTTTGCCAGGGGCTGGCATTGGCAATATAGACAATTATTGCATGTTGATCCTAAAATCTCATTCCCACAGCAGCCAAGCTAGCAGTCTGATTTTATCCTCTTGGCAAACATGGTAAGACTAAACTAGGGAAAGGATCATTCTCTCCCTAGTCAACAAGGCACCTACCTTGACTAGTCCCCTTTTTCAAATTTTGGCTTCTAGGCACATCGTCAGAAATTGAAAAGATTTTTAGGTGTCTAATTTCAATGCAAATGCCTGAAAGAGCATCACAGAATGCAGAACTCATCTCGGTCAGAATTAGATGGCTTATAACTGATCACTTATGTCTGATAGTGGATTCCCTATACTGAATTTGCAGAGAAAAATATATTTTTAGACATCAGCTCTTTCCATCTTAAAGCAATGATGCATCCTAAAGCAGATACTGAGAACTCATTCACCTCTGGATATGACTATTTCACCTCATAGACTACCAGAGTCTATATGATAGTGTTAGACTTAAGTGGTTCTCACACACATAGAACTAGGGAAGTTGATTTCTGCTGCTATGCTATGTTTAGAAATGAGAATTACAAACTTAAATTACTGGAGCATTTATGGAAGTTCTATCTTGTATCCATGTCTTCCCTTTCTTTCTTTGTGATATGGAAATAACATATCAGCATGAGATATCCTTTCATGTGACCACTTTATGTTCTTATGTATAGCAAGAGAGTCTGAAAGAATGCGATAGAAAGTGCAGTAAAAATGACAAATATCTGGTAGAAGTCATCCCACCATTATTACTAGACCAGTAGGACCCACACAATCCGCTTCCAACATATCTTACCACCTCTGATTGTAATTTTGACACATGTCAATCGTACTCGAACACTGCTATGCTCTATGCTGGCATAAATGCATAAATGCAAGGAAAGATGAACAATCAAAACTATAAGAAATGTCGGAAAAGATGGAATTCAGTTGCTTATGCTAACCCGAAATGTTGACATCTGCTGTATCCAAAACACATCATTTGTTTTGCTATTACCACCATATATATAACACATTCTTCAAAAAGCCACTACCATAATAGGATGCATTCAATCCTTGTGAAGATCCATATCATTTTTTTTCTTTTTTCCAGGCAAGATTTGCAGTGCAGTCTCCTGCTTTTCTAAAACAAATCTTTAACCATAAAGGGCGCTACGTCTGATTTCTATCTGGAACCTTGAAGTTCAGTCTCTGAAGTCACATCTCACAAATCTCAAAGTTTTTTAATAAAGTCTCTGTTCAGTTTTCTGGAAATAAAGAAGGACTTCTATTATTAAAATTCACTTATATTAAAAAGGTAAAAATTTCAAATATAGGTAAAATTCTGTATATATTTTAAATTACTGTGATCACACTTTATGATGTATTTGAATTAATTACATACGGTCTGGATAATTTAACTGCTGCAGTAGAACTGTAGTACCTGAGGAAGACTGAATATGTTTTTGGACATCTCAGCCACTTTTGTATTTAGTGGGTACTAAAAGCTAACTACCTGGTCTTTTTCTTTCCTCTTTCCTCTTCTTTCCATCTGTGATCTTTGCTGGAAATCAGGAAATGGTAACATAAGTCTAAAGTATATCTTACAACACACAGAACTTTATTAAACCTCATGGTTATAAGGATTAAAATCTGTAACAGAAGTTAGTCAAATGCATTAAGATTAATTTAAAATATTTCTATTTCTTTACAGTAGGACATGTCAATGGTATGGCAGTAGAAGGCAATCTCTTAACAGAACACACAGAAGAAAATTAATGAAAACAAATAAAAATGTCCTAAACTATCCAGTGATCAGCACGCTGGAGAAACAACAAGTACCAAGGAATGTTGTCCCTACCGTCTCACCAAAAACACTTTCTGAAGCTCCCTTGTGAGGTGTACATAAGGTACTTCTGTAATTCTTCATCATGATCCTGAAAAGCCTGAAAGCATGGTCAAAGGGTTGGTTTAAGTTCAGAAAAAGTGAGATAAATTGTTATAGCACAATTCGGTCCAGTTCCAAGACAGCAATAAAGTTGACTCCATATGGTGCAAAATGGTAGAAAATACAAGTCTTTGGGGTGGAAATAACAGTTCCAGTAAAACAGTAGTAGAAAACTAACACCACAAAGTGCATAATGCTTCCAGGCAGACTCTTGGCAGGCAACGTAAGATTTATTAGCATGACTTCAGGGAGATTTATATCGTATTTGCCGCAATAAAGCAAATGGCCTGAAAAATGTACAAGGGAATTAAACAGAAATTCATTAGTGTTCAATCCCTGTTTTACATCCTGTCCCTGCAATATTCATGGGCTTGATAGAGAGCACTACCTCATTCCAAGTGGACTAGCAGATTATTCTGTAACCTTGCATATGAAATGCTGACATGCTGAGGCAACGTGGGCATCATCAAAAAAATATGACCAGATTCTTTTCAGCAACATTTTCAGCTTGTGAATCTGTTTGTAAGCCAACTGCACATGATCCCACATGCAGCCATTCGAATGAACCAATGTATCCCTCATCCCAATTATATCAGGGCGCAAGCTAGTGTATGTACACGAGTATGCATTATGTGTTACATATCACTTACCATTCCGGCAACAGTTGAAAATTAACTCCATTTGTACAACTGAGATCCAAATCTCCTCTTATAGATGTTTTGAATTAAGAGAGTGTTTTATTATCTACAGTGAGACAGATTCTTTGCAGCAACTTGCGGAAACTAACTGCTAGATGTGGCTAAGGGATATCTGAGAGCAGTAGAATATAATTGGTACTGTAGGTACTGTATTTGAAACATAAGGCAACAGCCATTAGTTGCAAGAATCAACATACATTACATGTTATGTCAGAAATGTTGTATTCAGAATGTAGAACTCCCGTATCCCTTTTCAGAAAATCCTAGATAGAAACACGAGTTCATGAAACTGGAATGCAACACAGCCAATATGTTTTTCATACGCTGCGTTGTGTCCTGAGCAACTAATATATATGCAGATGCTTTTATTTCCACTTAAAGAACCTCACAAACAGCCCTTACTTTATCTGTTGCCGTGGCAATATTATATTGTTAGGAAAAGTAGCTAATGATATTCTGACTAGTGTGGCTCCACAGAGCAGGAAAACACTGTGAGAAAAAGTGAAGAGAAGAAAAATAAAAGGACAATTCCAGGAGAATTTGTGTTTTTTGAGGAAAGTACAGTTGCACACTGCCTTTTTACTACATTAAGCAGACAGTCTTGTGTAAAACAAGATATTGTAAGGTAAGACTGGACATTTGGCTAAAGCAGTTCGAAAGGAGAGATCCAAGAAAAAAAGAGGTCAATTTCAGAAAAGAACAGAATAGTGACGAGGACAGGCAAGTCAGCTGTGTGCCAACTGTGTTCTGATGTTCCTTAAATTCATATGCTCCCTGTGGTTGGAAAGGATACCTTGTTCTGATCTTTATCATTCAGCCCAAGTAACAAATGTTTAATCAAACCGGTTCGATAGTAGCTGATAGGAAATCCATGATAAGGATAGTTGTTTGAAATCCTGCTTTGAAATGCTCATTTAAAAAAAAAAAAAAAAAAAAAAAAAAGGTTAAAATATTTTTGTAATTTTCTACTGATGAAAAATACAACCTTTTTTCTTCTTTTGTCTTTTTCTCACTCTTTCATTTTTTTCTTTTTGTAGCAAAACAGAGAGAAATAAACTGGAAAACCTTCTATTGGCATTTTTGAGTCCTTACTACATCCTATTTGTTGAGATGAGTGGTTTAACAAAATTTTGAGAAGTCTAATGCAAGAAAAATATATTTTTCTGATTCCTATGATACTTGTTTCAACATTCTTAGGATATTAGATGCTCATTTTAGATCCCATGTTTTGAAAATATTCCCTTCAGAATCAGTGTTTAACACTGTTCAGTACTTCCTCGCTAAAGCTGGGAGGAAATGCTGATTCCTGATACCCTTGTGAATCAGATTTTCTGAAAAACTTGCCATATATAACTCTTGAAAAAAAGGAGGATCAGGAATGATTGGGATGATAGAGTTACTTACTGTACTAACACACAGTATTATGCCTAAAGAAGCCAATATAACATGATCCTGATAAATAAAACAAAATGAAGTGCTGTTTTGTAATAGATCACATTCCCACCATATTTGCCCCAGTTTCTATACCTGCTTTAATCAGTCAAAAACAGGATTCTTGTTCAGAAAGATCTCTCTATTGCAAATACGCATTTCAGCTTTCACCATGAAAATTTACAGAGCTTGTAACAATAAAACAATAGTTCCCTTACAAAAAACTTTGTATTTCATTATCAACTATCCCCAATGAAAGTGTTGATACCGCATCCATCATAGATAGAAGGTATCTACAACAACATTTTCCTTCAGATCTTTTCAAGAAGTATTGAAGTTGTTGCAATCTCAGGAGCTAAAAAATCATGTTCACTCAATGTCAAATACAAAAGTATAAACAGTTCCAAATTTATAAACTTTATTTTGCACAAACACAAATCTTCAATGAAAGTGAGTTTACCTATCTCTAAGTTTCCTCGCATGGAACACTTTGTAATGATCTTGATAATATTTTAGTCTCCTTTTCATATATAACTTGAAGCACTGAACACTGGTAACAGACAGCTTCCATCTGTGTATGGAGCTGCAGAAAAAAGGAGAGTGAGCCAGGGGAAGGTTCCTCCTCTCCATGAGCAGTGCTTGCTATCAGATCCCGTAAGTATCACTCCTCTAGGCTTTGAGAAACACGTTAGTGAATACCAAAAGTTCTTGGCTTGAACCAAGAGAGTATCTGATTAAGGAAAATGAGAAGAAAGTCACGAGGCAGTTTAGCTTGAAGAGAAAAGTGGTTGTTAAAGGAGGTAGCTGCAAATAACCATGGTCAGCACAACCATGGCCAGCACCAGGAGGAGATCAAACTTCAGAAGGGCAGCAATCCTTTTGATGCTCTCTGTGCACTTGCTCAGTGAGACACAACATATCCAGCATAAGAAAAAAATATTTCCATGTCAAAGATCTGTTGTCAGGTAGTTTTAATGGTTACTGACACAAAAGGAAATGTCATGCATTTCAAATACTGCAGTAGGTAAGAGAACATATAATTGGCTCCATGCAATGTATAGATTCTTACAAGTATTATCAAAAGTTATTAACTCTTTTCCAGCTGTCATTTCCTTAGGAACAATTAGTGATGTCTGATCTGGTGGAGATTTCCCAGGACAGCAGCTTTCTGTGCTTGAGCAGAGATCTTTCTTTAGAATCACTTAGAAAAAAAACCATTGTGAATCTCCTAAGTTGTTCTAAGATATTACATACAGCACATGATGTGTCATACATGCAAACTGCAGCTCAAATAGTTGAAAGCAGACCACTCTACTGAAGAGCAGAAAAGACCAGATCTAGACCAGGCTTTTCAACATGGTTTTGAAATATGATTTGAGGGAACATGATAGGACTTTAGTTTTTATTTCCACATCATAAAAAATTCCAGAGCAGTTTTTAGAGATTTTTCTGAAAAGATGTCAAAAAACTTGCAAAGGCAAGGGTAAAAAATATAGTAAGATAAATAGATAATGTTTCTCTCTACAAAAAAAGGGATTTGTGGGTCCAATTTTTTTCCAAGACACTGCAAAGAAAAAATAGAGAGCACAATGAATCACCTAAGGCGCTCGGTCACTCTAATAATCTCTTAGCTGTATCAGTCACTTTAGCCACCAGTAAAATCAGGGTAGGTCAATCAAATTTGCATGATTAAAGCTGGCATTTCAAACTTTATGATGATAGCGTAGATACTTTGAATGCTCTATGTCTTTATTATCAAAATAAAATGATTCTTTAATCCATAACCAGTGTATCACATTTGTGGGTTTTTGGTATTTTTTTTTTAAATTTTCTTTTTCTTTTTTTTTTTTTTTTGAGGGAGAGGGAGATGAAACAGTAAAATCTATCACAAGTATTATTTGGCATGTATTTGGCATGACTTGCCTTCACAAGAGCAATTACAAGTGTGATATGGCTCATGCTCTGGTGTGGGCAGTTCAGAATGACTACTTGTGAACCAATGAGTTGGAGTGTGAGAACCACGTTTGAAAAATTTCCCTTGTAGTGAGGCAGGAAGATTGTACGTGCTGACCTGAGCACTGTCATACACTCTGCAGCTGCTCTGAGGCAAATGACCTTGCAGAAACATGACATAAAATATCCTTGGGTCTGAGAAGACAGTTAGCTAAACAAAGAGCCACGAGAGAAATAAGAACTCTCTGACTCTATCAGCCACTGCGTAAGCAGCAGGGAGCGGGAAGTAGATTTCCTAAGAACGAATTGCAAAGGTGATCCTGATCCTGTCTGATCTTTTGTACAGCCTTCTCTGATTCACATGCTCATAGAAAAATTACTAAGAGAACTATTTATCTGACCCCGCAAAATGATTTTCAGGCTGAGCATGTGCTTTCTATCCAGGGCTTGCTCTGTGGGTCATCAGCCAGCAGTGAGGTTGGAAACAGGAACTGGTCCAAACAACAACACTCTACTGTACTTGTTTCCCATCCAGCTTGAGTCCTAGATACAGTGAGAGTGTTTACATTGAAAGGAAGAGCAACATGTGCGTACAAGTTAATCATTTCATTAAAAGGAAACTGCCATCTGGTCTGTACCTGAATGTTTGGGTCTGGAAGAGAAGGAAATAAAAATCAACACAACCATAAAATAATTTAGAAAGATAGTAATTAGAAACTGAAAATGATAATAATGGCATCTGCAAAAGCTTTTCTTGTGTAATAATCATAGATACCTGCCTAGAAATCTTTCTCCAGTAAAAATAGCTGTTGATTTTACAGTTCTTCATGGGCTCACATCAGCATCAATATTAGAGTATGAAGGGTAATTAAACAGAGTTCTTATTCCGTCTCTTGATGACCATTTTCTCAGCTCATTTTACTTCTGTACAGGATGGTCACTAGATGGCAGTGTTCCCACCGACTGTCAGAACGGCACGTAAGCCCTGCTCTTGAGTTACACGTCTCTTACAGGAGCAGCTTCAGGAGACTTAACAGTATGTGAGAGTATAACAGAGCTACATGAGTGTTTGTAATTTAAATCTACTACTTTACACAGAGGAAATTATTAATTGCTATATACCAGGCACAAATAAAGCAAGCTATGTTCTGGTTAGACCACACTTTTAAACCACAGGTTTCTCACCTGAGAAGCAGCATGCAAAGGCTTGCATCTGGTAGACCAAAATCATTAGCAGCAGCCAGGAATGGTCCATGTCAGACAAAAAGGAGGAACCATACATAAATTTCTATGTTTCAAATGGAATAATTGGTAAATATGTAAAATAAACATGCATTTCATAAATAGTTTAATGCCTATTACGGGAAAACAGGGGCCAGAGATTGAGGGTGTTTATGGACTCAGACAGATACGCTGTTTAAAGACCCAAAGCACAGAATGAGAAGAGGGCTGCTAAATTCGTACAGATTTGTTAAAAAAAATATTAAGAGTGTTATGAACCCATCATGAGTGGAGACGTGAGTGAAAGCACCAGATGAGACAGCAGAGGAATGAAGGAATAGCCTGTACTGCTAATGAACCATCCCGCAGACACTGTTCCCAGAGCTCTGTTCTCAGCAGTAAAATTGAGTAATGGGATGTTTAGGTCAAGCCCCAAAGGCCTGCACTCTGATAAGAGCTCAGCACAGATGACTTGTTAGTGGAAGATGCTGTATCCTGAGAACAGGAAGATGGCAACTAGATTTCAGTATATGATATACTGCATTCCTTTTCCTGCTGGCCCATAAGAAAAACAGATGTATATTTCAAACAAATGAGGAAAAAAATGTGCAAAAGCAGCAACTTGGCATAAGATTTATGGAGACTAAAGTAAGCAAAATTCCCCCCTCTCCCCCCTCCAAAAAAGGACCACCCTATAACAAGCATTGATTCCTAAAACATTTGAAAGATCTGTCAAAATCAAGCTTTTTGTTGTCAGTCAGAGAAATGATGAGCATTTGGCAGTCAGTGTCCTCTGCTGACTGCACTGAGCAAAAGTGGTCCTTGCTATCTAAGTGCTTTTCATTACATGAAATAAGAGTGCATGAGAGTGCAATCTCTGGAGGACAGTTAGCTAAAAGACATGAGTATCTTCTAAGTAGGAGGGAATTTCTGAGGGAGATTTTAGAGAAAGCCACAACTAAACCATACTAAGGAAGAAAATTCAATGAACAAACAATAAAGTTAACAAAGATCTTCACAAGTCTGAATTAGGGGAAATTTTCTTTCTGCACATCTGGACAGGAATTTAACCTCCTTGATACAAATTAGGACACGTTAAGCTGGAATCTGAAAAAGATCAGTACAGTGGGATAGCCAGCATTACTCAAACCCATTTGCCAGCTGAAGTAATCTTTTGGTGCATCCTCTGCAGAGCACAATTCAAAGTTTAGGTGCTTTCAACCAGTCTCTAAAGGTATCTTTTGAAGGATACTTGAAAGTATGCTTCCTTTTTGGCTGTAGGAAGAACCTGAGGTATTCAGGCTTCTAGCTTATTACCTTAATTAGAGGCCTGGATTTAGATAAGGTGAATCTAAGTCACAAAAATGAAAATTAAGTGGAAGTGCAAAGATCTGCAACATAAAGAACTTGATTTAACAGAATGGTTTGGGTAGTCTCAAGGTAAAAATTAAATATAAATTACTATTGTTACAAGAATTAATAACTATTCACAGCCAGGCAGGTAATGTCAACATCACTTGTAGTAAGAGTGATAGTAATAATAATGAAAACTTCACTTAGGTTGAAATTACTGTTAAATATATGTATTTTGGTTCTGATTTCTTCTGTGTACACCAGACAGTCAAGGGGAACCAAATTAATCCAGCAGGCACTGAATTAAACACAGTGCATTCCATTATACTGCAGCAGAGTAACTTGCTCCATTCCAGCTCTGCAGAATGTCTAAGTAATACACCAAGTCAAGTGTAAGCTCCAAGTCACCATGCCCCCTTCTGTCCGCTTTTCAGAGGTGATTTCTGGAACTCTCAAACCTTTGAGAGTTGCCCTTTTTTTCAAATCCATGTTAATCATTATTCATCTAGCTCTTATCATCTGTGGACAAAGTGCTGCCCAAGAGCTGCATAAAGCTTCCAATAGCAAGAGCAGGTCATTTGCTTGATTTTCTGAGGTCCATTTCTTATTTCCTTCATACTGATCTGACTCCAGGACTCCACAGAATTTACACGAGCTATCCAAGGTCTAGTGCAGGTAAGGCAAGATCTAGATCTCTGAATTTTCCTGTTGTTGCAGAAAGACACCAAAAGAGTAACTTTCAGTTTATTCAGGTGTAATGTATCCTTGAATCACTGACGGAGGTTTCCACTACTTGCTTCCATGTGTCTCTCTTATCTGTTTCTGCAGTACTCACTGTTAGGCATATTCCAGAAGAAGACAGTAACCTGCAGTTGGAGCCACCTGGGGCCCTACTGACATTAACAGAATTGAATTTCAGGCACACAGAATTAAAGCCTGGCCCCAGCTAGGTCAACAGCAGTTTACAGTTGTGTTTAAGAACTCAAGCGTTCTCTAACATACTACAAAGGCTATGCCTCATGAAGCTCCACTGTGAGCTTCAGAGAATCACTGTTACACACTTTTTCAATCTTAAAGGCTAAGAGCAACGTCGCAGCCAGTGTGAATGGCAGAAAGGGCAGATCCACAGCAGGAAGTTCAGAAGATGGAGGGTAGAGTAGAACTCATGACGGATAGTTCAGAAGATGGAGGACATGATAGATCCCATGATGGGCAGTTCAGTGGATGTTAGTCTGAAAGCAGACCCCAGTGGTCAGTTCTAGTGATGCTTCTTGTTCAGACATATCTGATATGCTTTGTTCTTAAGTTGCATACTGTCTATCAAAGCACTGCCCTAGCCATGAAAGAGATTAATAGCTATCCAATGTGCTCTCAGGCATGTCCAGTCTATGGCCCAGGGGCCACATGTAGTCCAGCTCACAGTGCAGCCACTCCTTACCCCATGCCATCATGACAGTGGCTCTGCCCTGCTGAGCAACCCATCCTAGCATTAGGCATGCACCCATTGCTCACAACGACCAAATATTGGTGTGTTGTCTGAGCTGTTCTGGCTGAAACCAGAGCAAGGGAAGTTCAGTGTCAACTCACTCAAGTTATGGCAAATAATAGTATGCATTTTGATACATTGGCTAAGCACATTCCTGTGAACAGAGAAAAATATGAAGCTGCGCTTTCCATTTTGATAAAGGAATTTTGATAAAAGTTTCAAGATTACTGAAAAAAACACCGATTTATATTTGTGACTCCATTTTCAGTTGTCATAAACAAATTACTTGCAAATTTTCAAACAGAATGTATAGACTTGCTATTACACATTCAACTCAAATATCATCATCTCTTTACCATGTCTCTTCACCAGACTTTTTTAAGACCGGAGGAATATATCCCTAGCTTCACAATCACATCTTATTCATGTTATCACTTCTAGACAGCACACACATTTGTGAACAACTGTTGTCAAGGATTAAGTATAGGAAGATTAAGTACAGGAAACTTCATCAAAAGTCTAACTAATGCCTTGAGAACTCACTAAGAATTCCAGCAACTCCCATTGAATCAGACTGATGCTACCGTCACAAAACAAGGTCAACTAGCCCACTAGTTTTATGTTTTTAATGCTCTCTTTTTTTATATGTTTTAATAAAAATATTAACAGTTAATATAAGTTTTGTTTCTCGTATAGAGTAATAATAATATGTATTTTATGAAGGCTGCTCTAAAAGTAATGCCTCTTGTTTTATTATGTTGACCCACAACATCAGGGGTGGAAGTTGTGGTAACAGCAGTAGAAGCTGAACCTTCCCACCAATATTCCATCACATTTTGTTGCCGTGGGATGGCAGCAGATGGAGCAGTCTGACAGAATGGAGTCTGATATGGAAGTGCAAATAAAGCAAGGGTGTGTCACTCAATTCCTCCATGAAGTAAAGTTGCACCCATTGACATTCATTGACACTTGCTTCATGTTTATGGAGACCAAACAGTGGATGTGATCATAGTGAGGTGGTGTGTTTCAACAGTGATGACAGCAATATTGAGTTACCCCCACCAGTACAGGTTTTGACAAGCTTGACATGCAGACTCTTGCTCACTGTGGGCAAAAATGCATAGCTAATGGTGGGAACTACGTTGCAAAAAAGTGTTCTGTAGCTGAGAATTTGCTCTATTAAACAGAGTTACTGTGCTTACTGTATCTGTTGTAGTTTCAGTGGAAATAAACAGAAGGCATTACTTTTGGAGAAGCCTGTGTATATGCAGTCCAAGACAAATCCTCTTTACTCAGTGTGGCCTAGGCAAGCCAAAACTTGGACATTCACATAGTAAATCATCTCATTTTAACTGTGATTGTAGTAACACCTCAGCACATATCTACATAATACCTCAAATTTTGTTAATTTGTCTCCCCGCTGTTACGCACAGACATGAATGAATGGACTTTTTTCTTGAGCAAGAACAGAATGTGGTACTTTACAGCAATGAAACTGTGATCAGAAAGGAAATTGCAGATTTTATTATCCCCAGTGGAATAGTATGGCATGGAACATATTTTCAAAATAGATTTATTCCCACTATTTTGGCTAGCGTATCAGCATACTTCCGTGAAATGAGCTGGTTTGGTTCACGGATAGTCTGACATGATAGGACTGAGGGCAGGCAGGCTGCGCAGTCATGAGACTGTATACCACATTACGTGATGTGGGAATGTCAGCTAGCACTAACAGAGCTGAAACCCTCTCCTCCACTCTGGGAAACCTACGCCTGCAGGCTGTTTCACGATTATATAAAACAGAGGGCATGTTCCAAAGAAACAAAGTATTATATTCTTTGTTTTGTTCTCCATAGCTCTATTATTAAAAGAGCAAGCGTTCTTATCTTCAGGAGCAAGATGACAGTACAAATATGGAAGAGACAAGTCAGAATGTGTTTAGGTTAGTAATACATAATCAAACTAGCTCCAAGTTGAATTTCATCCTTGGGTATTTAAACAGTTGGCTGATGAAATCTGAGTTACCAGGAACCAGAAGGCATAAAATGCAACCTATGTTAAAAAGGAATAGGCTGGAAACAATCCACTATATCTGCTTTATTGGGACATAGTAAAAGTTTATGCACTTTGAGACTCCGTTCAGAAGTGCATGCTTGATCTGACCTAAAGATGTTGATACAGATGCATTTGGACCATTAGTCTAACCCCTGATCTGGGAAGAATGCTGGAATAAATAACCAACAAGCTTTGGTAAGTATGTAAAACAAATTCTATCAATTAACTGCGGTCAGTAATAACTTACCTGGAACAAGTCACATCAGTATAGTTTCAATTTACAAGACCATGCTTGTGGCTACAGAAAGACAGAGCAGATCTCATACACACATTTTACTTTAGTAAAAGTCTTGACAATATCTCACATACCTTCCACAAAAATAAGCCGAGGGAACACAGTTCATGTTAAAATGTTTTAAGTTGGAGACCGAAGTGGTTGTTTTAAGAATAAATTCAAGATTCTGCATTTGCTCAGGTATTGCCAGATGCAAAAACACAGCTGGGAGCTGTCTGGCTATGTAACAACTCTTGCAGAAGCAAAGTGAACCACTGGCTGAATTACGCCAATATTGTGCAAGAAAAGAAAAACTATACAGAGATGTACAAAAGAAAGTACAATCTGCAAGGCACACAAGGTACTAATTCTCCTGCTTCCCTCACTTGCAGTGTTCTGCTTAATATTTGCATCCAGATGTGGAGCCCTCAGTACAGATGAGCCATAAACCTGTTTGAATGCGTTTAGAGGAGAGCCACAAAAATGATCCAAGGGATAGCCTGAAAGATCTGGGGCTGTTCAGTGTGGAGACAGAAGGCTATGGGGAGACAGAGTACCTTTCAATATCTAAAGGGGAGTTACAGGAAAGAAGGGGACAGACTCTTTAGCAGGTTCTGTGGTGACAGAACAAGAGGAAATGGTTTCAAGCTTAAAGAGGGTAGATTTAGGTTAGATATAAAGAAAAACCAAAATACCCATTCCTACTTAACACGCAGATGTTTTGAATACTGTAGCAGCTACCTGAGAAGCCCAATCCATCGTGCCCACTAACCGCATCCCTCAGTGCCACATCTACACATTGCTTGAACACCTCCAGGGATGGTGACTCCAACCCTCCCCTGGGCAGCCTGTGCCAATGCATCACCACTCTTTCGGAGATGAAATGTTTCCTAATACCCATCCTGAACCTCCCATGGTGCAACTTGAGAGCATTCCCTCTCATTCTATCTCATCCTAATGCTGCTCAGCAGCCTCCACTTTCCAGTCTTAAAATTATTTTAAAACTTCGATTTCCCGTACGGATTGTATTATCGGTTTTATGCTGGAGCACACTTTTACGCAGGTGGGAAACAAGCAAAGAGTGAAAGAATTTTCTCCACACGTTGAAGTGTCTCCGTGAGAGGACTCTGCCCTCTGCCGGGACTCCTCACACGGGAAGGACGTGATACGAGACAACCCACTCAGGTTTGAGATGTACGACAGCAGACAACGGAAAACTACAGGACTTCATCGTCTAGGGCTGCCAAGGCCCTCCACGCCCCAACTGTGGGGAGCAACCCACTCCCAACTAAGAAACACAACGGCATCTCTAACCCCACCGCGACACCTCCCCTCCCCGACCCCGCCTCAGCGCGCAGGCGCGGCGGGCGCAGGACTACACTTCCCAGCATGCACGCAGAGCTCCGGGAGGGGTGCGTGGCGCACGGCGGGGCGGTGGCGCCCGCCAGAGGAACGCGGCATGGAGACGGATGAGGCGCAGCCGCGCGCCCATTTGGCCGCGCTGGTGCTGGCACGCGGCGGCAGCAAGGGGATCCCGCTGAAGAACATCAAGCTGCTGGCGGGAGTGCCGCTTATCGGATGGGTGCTGCGCGCCGCCCTCGACGCAGGCGTCTTCCACAGGTGCGCATGCGCTATCGGCCCCCTCGCAGACGGGGGGCTCCCATGGGCCGGAGCGGACGGAGGTGTTCGATCACTTCTGTGGGCTGGCCGGGGGCTGGCCGAGGCGGCCCCTCGGGTTTGTCCAGCGATGGACAAATGTCAAAGGAAAGGGAATAACCGTGTGTGCCGGGAGCCCAGCTTGTGGCGGTGCGTGGAGCCCACTTGGGATATTCTTTGGTGCTATTCTGTGGGCTTTACGCACTTCTACCTGGCTATTACACGTTTCTACGTGGCTGTTGCACGATTCTGCCGTTTGCCAGGACAAAAAAAGAATTGTGCAGACGCGCAGTAATAGATGAAGCTGAAGGCAGCGCACGATGAGGGTGCTCCTGGTGTGCAGCACCCTGGGTGCAACTTCCTGATGTCAAGCTGCTGGACTATGGCAGGGACTTGATTCTCAGGTTTTGTGTTAAAGTGCAGAAATGAGCCCCGGCTGGATTCAGTGCTAAAGTATGCACCATCTACTGTGTCTTCACAGCGGCTGTACTGCTATCTGCTCTGGAAAATCTTTTTTATTCTATTCTAAAAAGTACAACAAGCTTCTTTGACTTCATTTTTTTTATAAAGGAACAGTGTATCGCTTCTAGATTATTGGTAGTTACCTCATGTGAATCCGTACCGCTTCATGACTTACTGTGAATATGATGCACATATGCGTGCTAGGTTTTTCATTTTGCCCATTACACAGCCAAACTGTTGGTTAAGTGGGCAGTGACTGTTTGAATTAGCCAGGCTCAGACAGCTTGTGGAAAAGACTTCCTCTTCATTCATTTACATGGGTTTGACTTGACTTTGTGTCACTGTCAGATACAGTTTGGCTCTGATGATCTCACGATGTCTTTGAATGGAAAAAAATTAGCTAAAGCACCACTTGTTATGTGCAGTGCATTGAAAACGCCAATATTTCTGAGAGAATAAAGGTTTTTATCATAATTTTTGGTTTTGTATGATGCTTTTTTTTTTTTCTTCTTTTTTTTTTTTCTTTTTTTTCCGGTCATAGTAGTGACAGCAGCAACCACCTTACAGGTAGCTTACTCAGGCGGAAGTGTTTACCATCACATAACGCTCAGACTTGGTCCTTCCCTTTGTAAATGTTTACTATCCCTGAACTGTACAATCTTGCCTTACCAGTACTGAAGGTTTCCGGTGCCAAAACTGATGTGTTTGTCACTTGAACATCTCCTTCTCTGCGATTATATGAAGCCTAGTTAATGCACTTTAAAATTCTTGCAGAACAAGCTTGTCTTCTGACAGAGTGGCACTTTTACTTGCTGTTGGCCCTGCTGTTATTCTGAGTAAATTGTTCAAGCTAGTCACTAATTCAGTAATATTTTAGTATGCCTAATATTGTGGCAAGTTGGCATTGAATTTTCTGGTTGCGCATCTGAATTTTACATTGCTTACGCTACATGTATATATGGCAGGTCAGGCACCTCACAGCATTAAACTGAAATGCAACTCAGGCTTGAGGTTTTACAGTGTACATGGTGTATATTATATCCCTGTTCTTGAAAGTGCCATGTTGGACTGATGTACAGTTTTACTTCACAAATACAAGAACTAGTTCCTTTAATTGCCAGCTATAGCATGGGGTATTGTTCAGGTGAGCAGATTGTGTCAGACAAGCCTTTTGCTGGATATTGTTCTTTATATGATCAGTAATTTCTGTTGATGTCTGCCAACAGTGTGTGGGTGTCTACAGATCATGATGAAATTGAGAAAGTTGCGAAGCAGTTTGGTGCTCAAGTTCATCGCCGAAGCCCTGAAGTATCTCAAGACTCCTCTACATCTCTAGAAACTATCAGAGAATTTCTTAATCATCATCATGGTAAATCAGTAATGAGGCATACTGAATTTTTATGTCATAGGCCCAGAGGGGTGATTCACTTACTATTTAGAAAAATAACTAAAGACTATAGTAAATAAAAGATGGAAAGATTTCCTTCTTTTATGGCCTCTGCTCATCCCACGCTTTGGGGTTGTATATATTAAAAATATTCATTGTTTCATAAATGTATGTTTATTTTTCTTCAGAGGTCGATATTGTAGGAAATATCCAAGCAACATCTCCCTGTCTACATCCCAGTGATCTCATAAAAGTAGCAAATCTGATTCAAAAGGAGGGCTTTGATTCTGTTTTCTCTGTTGTAAGACGGCATCAGTTTAGATGGAGCGAGGTAAAAAAAGGAGGTAAGATTTTTCTGTTCGTGGCTGCAGTTAAAATTAGTCAAAAGTTTTATTCAAGGGTTTATTGTTCATACTCAAGACGTTTATATTTGGAAAATGATATCATGAGCATGGGCTGGGTTCCTGGGGAGGTGTGAGATCACTTTTAAGTGTTGCTGTTTTAATATTACTGGTCATTACTCATCAATTCTGTATTAGTTTCTAGAAGTGATAAGATGCTGAAAATGGAAATGTTTTTAACATGTTAACTCAAAACATAACTCCCAGATTTACGTGTTTATGCCTGCTTGGTGGATTTTTGTGATTTTGTAGACATGACACTGAGGTCATGTCTTAACTAGGGAGATGTTTAGTCTTACTGTGCAATAGCTAAAAAGTTGCAAATATGTGATGTGAGATCTTAGTAAAGACAGGATGACAGCCTCCTAGCCTGGAGGCTTAAGATTTGCTTCAGCCTGCTAATTTGTCTGCTGACTTATGTGAAATTGCAAACTGCCTTTGATTCATGAGGACTGAACTCATGGTAATGAGCTCATACAGAAGAATACAACTATTTTTCCTAGAGCAGATATGCCTCTCAGCTACAGTTGCCAAGAGGACTGAAGTCTTTATTTTCAGATAAAGATTGTATCTTTTCATAGCTGTAAGAGTACCTCCTGTGCTTGTACAAAGAACTATTCCCCCCCATTGTCTGTGTTGCTTTTATTTCTGTGATTAAAGCATAAATGTTTGGTGCCTTTTTTCCTCAAAATGCCTAGTTCAGATACTGTCTCATCTGTTTTTTTTTTGTTGTTGTTGCTTTTTTTTTTTTTTTTAAACGAATGTGTTCCTCAAGTATTAACATTATTCTATTGAGATATATAATGCTTCAGATGTATTTTTTTCTGAGTTTACCAAGTGTCATGCTTTAAAGGAAAATGAAACAAGTGAAGCTTGATACTAGAGGTAAATCTCTGCTCTCTCGTTCAGTTTCTGCTGCATTTTTTGCTGGCATTGACAACAGCATGGGATCTTAGGGAATTTTGTTTGTTCAGAGGTGCTGTTTTGTTTATTTGTGAGTGCTAATTGAACAAATTGAAAATAGTTAATGTTATGTGTGTCTCTCAATAGGAAGTATATTGGAGAAGTACCAAAATATTTTCACAGATAAAAATTTCTCTTCCCAAGCTCTTTTATCACTGAAATATTTCAGTGTTGATCCCCTCAGCTCTTGCGTGCTTGGGACATTCTGGTTTCCAGGTGTGCATAGCTGAATGTTTTCTGTGTACCCTCTCTGAAAGCTAAACCCTTCCCTATCAAGTACCAGGAGATAGTAGGACAATCCTCCATATTGTTATCCATAGTTCTGAGAAATAGCAAGAAATCTGGTGATTCTTTGTAAATGAGTGAAAGCCATGAGAGAGATAACGAAAGAAGATGGTGACTGAATTGTGTTCTTAGTTTTTCAACAGAAGGTTTTTAGAGAAAGTTGTTAAGTGATTCTGAATGAGGATTCTGGAAAATTTGCTGGGTTTTTCTTTTTTTTTTTATTTCCATTTCTCTCTGTTAACAGAAAACAAAATGACAGAGCCCCAAAACCTGAATCCAGCAAAGCGGTACCGGCGGCAAGATTGGCCTGGGGAGCTGTATGAAAATGGTTCATTTTATTTTGCTAAGAGGCATTTGATCGAGAAGGGCTACTTGCAGGTTAGTGCTGTTGGTTTTCTTGGCTCTTTATAATAACACATCTTTTAACTCTTGTCACAGAGGGATTTGAATTCAGTGTTGTTTCTGTTTCTTACACAGTCTGCTAACAGCACTTTGGCCTCAGGACAGTTAGCTTATTTCTTGTAACATGACAGGACTGTTTGTAATCAGGGCAGTTCAGAGCAAATATATTTGTACAAACAATATGTTATTTTATATATATTTATATATATATATAAAAGCCTAAAATACTGAGTTTCACATAAGTTTATTGTATGTATGTATCTTATAATTCAGTTTAGTATTACTGAGTGAAAAGCTTACGTTAATGTAGTGCCATGGGCTTCTTACTTGAATCTATGAACTTGTATTCTTGGCCAGTTTACACCCTTTGTCCTATGCCAGTTTCGTGCTGTGATTTAAACAGTCTGTTATCCTCTCCTGATGTTTGCGTACTGGTGTAGTAATACAGAGCCACAAAAATAATCCCTTACCTTTCCCGTGCAAAATAGGTTTGCCATGTTACTGTATGAAAAGACCTACTGAAATCTGTACGTCCTAATAACTATAACGTATATCATCTTTCTTGCAGGCTTCCTTTAGTTGTGGAAGGAAGATACTAACCATTGCTTTTATAAAGTTTCAAATATTTGGTACTGTGTAACAGAGAATATGTCATTGTTGGTGGTTCACTTGCCTTTTAGCTGCTGTGACTACAGTGTAACCAGATATTTTGCTTTCATTACATAGTACTAAATTGTACCATTTTGTAGTTGTATTAACTTGAGCAGAAAATTGTAATGAATTCTACTTTATTTAGGGTGGTAAAATGGCCTACTATGAAATGCGTGCTGAGCACAGTGTGGATATTGATATAGACATTGACTGGCCTATTGCAGAGCAAAGAGTATTGAGGTAAAAGCACTATAATTCCTTTTATTTCTTTAAAATTAGTAATTGTTTCAATGAATGTTCATGTGAATTTGAAGGCTTTTTTTTTTTTTTTTTTAAAGTTTCAATTTAACAAATTATTCAAGATAATTGAAATACTTTATTTTTCCTTTCTTTGTTAAAATCATCTGAATTACCTTGGTATATATTTGCATGTGTTTCTTATTTGTGTAAGTTCAGTCTGGGGAAAAGGAAGACTGTAATCCTCAATATCTCATAGCAATGTAATCTCTGCTTTTTCCAGCTGTCTTGTTAAGCTTACATGGCCTGGAACGTGCTTGGTCATGCACATGAATAAATCATAGAATAGTAGAATCATAGAATCACAAGGTTGGAAAGGACCTACAACATCATCTAGTCCAACTGTCCTCCTATCACCCTTACTATGCATTAAGCTACTAACCCATATCTTGTAGCACCTCATCCAGACACCTCTTGAACAACACCAGGAATGGTGACTCCACTACCTCCCTGAGCAGGCCATTCTAGTGCCTGACCACTCTTTGAGAGATACAGTTTTTCCTTATATCTAATTTAAATCTCCCTTGGTGCAACTTGTGGCCGTTTCCTTGGCCTCTATTTGTTGCCTGGAAGATGAGGCTGACCCCCCTCCCCATCACAACCTCCCTTCAGGAAGCTGTAGAGTGTGAAGAGTGGTCCAAGTAGAAGGTATGGGCTGATTACACCTTGCCTGCTGCCTTTTCTTTGCAGCTACTCTGTATTTCTGTAAGGAAATAGCGGATGGGAATTGAATACGTTTGCTGTACCTTTTTCATCCTTTACTCCATTTTGCTTTTTCCCAACACAAGTGCCATATAGAACATAACCTTTTATGCTAAGTAAGTAAATCTCATTCTGATTTTTCAATGGAAGACATAACTTACTTGTCTTTTGGCTTTTTGTTCTTTTTTTAATTGAAGAGGGAGAATTTAGTTGAAGAGTGAAGATACTAAGGGAAGACCTTAGGGGGAAAAATGAGAATTTTAAAGCCAGTTCTTCTGCCTGGAGTTCACAATTGTATTTGAAATATTTGTTTTCAGAGTGCACAAAAACTTCCATTTGAAAAGATAATTTCTTTGTCTTAGCTTTGGATATTTTGGCAAGGACCCATTAAAAGAAGTGAAGCTCTTGGTTTGCAGTGTTGATGGATGCCTGACAAATGGTCGCATTTATGTCACAGAAGATCACAAGGAAATGGTCTCCTACGATTATAGAGATATTGTTGGTATCAATCTATTAAAGAAAAGGGGAATCCAGGTGAGGATTGTTCTGAAGTGTAAGGCTTTATTTATTGCTGTGATTAATCAGCGCATTACTCTGGTTCAGGTTTGGGACAATCACTGTTCTCAGATTCCTTAGAGGAAAATAAATACATTTTGATAACATGCTCAATCTCATCTGTAGCAGCTATGGTATCTTTTTCTTTTTGTCCTTGAAAAATGTGGGAAGACATTTAGATGATGTTTTGATGGCACCAATCATATTGTGAGCTGTTTAGTCTAGACACACATAAGCTAGCAGTCGCTTCATATCGTTATTTTTTATTTTAACATGATTCTGCTGTAGAAATTGTGTTTTTGCAGTAGCTTTACTAAGCAGGACTATGCTTGTTATCTCTCAGCTATGTAAGAAGAAGAGATACCCAGAAAAATTACTTGGCTCATCCTAGATGACTTTTGTGGCTGAGGAGAAATCAAACCCCCCCAATCACGTCCATCTGCATAGTTGCTTTAACTGTAACTTATGTGGTAACAATTTGATGTAAATGAAAAAACACAAATTATAATGTGGATGCTTTCCTTAGTTATTGATGTAACTTTTTTATTATTGTTGTTGAATTCTGCTGAACAGAGTATTTGCTTGCATTTATGTGAAACTAGCCTTCCTGTTATTGTCTCTGTGTGCACCTGCCTTTGGTGTAGCTTGAAGAATTTAATGAGGTAAGAACTAGATACAGATATGGGCTGCCTTCAGAGGGCCTAGTCTGAGTCCTATTGCGTATAGAGGTAAGCATGGATATGGCAAAGCTAGTTAAACCCCAAGTAGGCCATTGCAGATACATTTTGAAGTCTCTGTTATGGGTTTTTTTCCTGATGTTGTAACAGGTTAGGCAAGACATTCTTTACATATTAAAGTGTAGGTGGTGCTGCCCTGGGGCAGTGGAGTAAAGTAGGTGGCTTTCCAAAACTTCCTTAGTTTTATCTTCTGTGAGGCAAAAGAGAGGAAGCTTGTAATTGTTTTGTTGCCTGTGGATGCCTGTTTCTGTACTTTTACTGACTTGGAATCTGTTATTAAAAACCTCCTGGGCTTTGTGTTTCATTTACTTTATTTCTAGTGTATGATGCTAGCACAGTCTTACTCTGTGCACCAATCCCATTCATTCTGTACTTAAAATCAATGCCAAATACTTGCTAGCGTTTAATAGCAATTAGGGATGATAAGCTTGTCCACAACTTGGAGACAAAATGTGGAGAGATTGTGTAGTAGATCTTCAAAAATCTTGCTGCAGTCGTCTCCTGTTTTTAGCCTACCCTATGTATTGTTTCTAAATTTCATATTTGAATTTAAATCTCAAGAGATTCATATGCCACACCACTTCAATCTGTTTAGTGGTCTCTTGGTATTCTCAAGTCCTTATGTAGCTAAAACGGTAATGTTGTTACGTAGAGGAATCAGGAAAAGTACTTCAAAAGTTTGCTTCCACAGATATTTCAGAAACTGTTTCAGAACTGTTTCAGAAACTGTTGGTACTTTTATACCCTACTTCGCCTTAGATCAGATGCTACTGCATTAAACAGTGAGCATTGCGCTGTGATATCCAGTATTTTATTTGGTACATGGTGCATATAAAAAGACAAAGGTAAACTTCGTTTTTGGGGAAACTCAGGGAAACCTACAGAATGATTTTTTTGCTTTCCCAAAGTACTTCGTAACTCAAGACTGTAATATGGTTTTTTTTGGACACAAATCACTTCTGTTCTGAGTTCTGAATGAGGAAACGAGTCATGCAAAACTCTTCTGATACCTGATTATGTTTCCAAGAACAACACTTGTACTCTTTTCGCCATATATCAACTTACTGGTCTTTTTTCTTTGTATGTAGGTTTTATTCTAACTTGACTTAATTCAATAGGTTCGACTCATCTCTGAAAGAGATTGTTCAAAATCCCTGTCAGCCATGCAGCTGGGATGTGTAGCAGAAGTTAATGCAACAAATAAACTACGAGTCCTGGAGGACTGGCAAAAAGACATTGGTTTGAGCTGGAAAGAAGTTGCTTATTTAGGTTAGTTTCTCTCTTTAAAACACTTTGGCCTCTGCTGTTACACTGAATTTAGTGAGATTAAAGCGCAAGCAATAACACATTATCACCAAAAGCAGATGCATATTTTAAGTCTTACTCGGGTACAATCTAAATATTAAATGCAATGGTGAATCATTGTTGAATTTTGTAAGAGTGATATATTACTTAAGTTTATAATGTGATTTAGAAAAGCTTTTCGTATTGCGGAAGTGTACATTTATAGTATACAATTCTGAATTGATTGTAATTCATTTCACAGAATCACAGAATGCCCAGGGTTGGAAGAGACCTCAAGGATCATGAATCTCCAACCCCCCTGCCAGATACAGGGCCACCAACCTCCACATTTAATACTCGATTATACTATTTAATACTAGATTTCAGATTAGTATCATACAGGTTATACTCTGAATTAGAAACAAATCACGCAGAATTAAAACTGAAAGCTATGTGATCCCATACAAAACTGTATTTCAGCGGCAGCTTAGTGGTAGAGTCCTGGAGGTGCTTGCTTAGTTGCTCAAACAATTTTACTCTTATGAAAAGTACATACTCTTGCTTGAATATTATGTGTAAAGTATGATCAGTGTTGACATTTATCACTGGGATTTTCTAAAAATATGTACTTAAGGGCTTTTGAGCTTCTCAGATAAAAAATGTGGCAAAAATAGAAATTCTAATAACTAGATTAATATTTAAACAGCAAAATCAATATTTTTTTCTCCGTTTTTCTCCTCTGTGGTATTTTTCTTACATATCTGTCACTTTTTTCAATAGGAAATGAAGAATCTGATGTGGAATGCCTGAAGAAAGCTGGCATGAGTGGTGTGCCCGCTGATGCTTGTGCACTGGCTCAGAAGGCTGCTGGTTACATTTGTAAAAGCAGTGGAGGCTGCGGTGCTGTCCGGGAGTTTGCAGAGCACATATTCCTCTTGTTAGAAAAAGTGAACTCTGCAAGAAAGCAAATGGAAGAAGTGAATTCAACAGGAGAGAATACAGGGGGAAAATGACAACAGCAGAAATGGAAATAAAGAACTAATGAAAAAAACAATAGCATAGATGTTTTCTGTTTTTCCACTACTCCCTTTCCTAATATGGTTTTAAACTGTATTAGAGTTATAAAATGTTTCCCTCTAATTTAAGGTTCCACTTTAAGTGCTGACATTCATGATTGTATTTATGATTATTTTAAAAGCTATTTAAGTGCAATTGAAGAAATACTACAAAAATAGTGTCCTCTAAACCTACTCTTAATCATTAAATTTGTTCTACAAGAATGATGTGTCTTTATTTTATAATCCAGATATATGCAGGGAATAAAGATTTTTTTCGTGATTTGTGGATTTGTAATTGAGACTCTTAAAAATTTTGTTCTGTAAGTTGTGGTCATTTTATGTACATTTCCTCTATCAAATGTCAGTATGATATTGTACTTACATGCTAGCTTTTCTTGAGATGCATGTTTCTCCAGTAGGGAAGAGTTCTAGCATATGCTGAAGCATATCCTGTATTTTAAAAAGTGGAGTTAGTGTAAAACTAGTTAATGTTAGTTAAGAAAAGTATTAAAGCATGTGTTCAATTTAAGCTGATATACAACTAAGTGGCATTTGGAATTATGCCTCTTACCTTTGAATCTGGTTATATGGGGTTTTATTTCAGTGCTTAAATGAACAAAACCAAATGCCCCAAATTTGAAACTAAATCTCCTATTAACCTTTGAAATCTTTCCTTGGAAAAGTAATTGCTGTGGAAAAAAAAATCATAGTTGATGTTTTTGGGTTCATATAAACTACATTCATTATATTCAGCATATACATGAATATACACACAATGAATATACATTCATTATATTTAGCATGTTAATTTAAAGTTGGTGTGTATACATTTGTATTTATGTAAAATACAAATTTTACTGGGTTTTGATGTGGAGAACTCAGTGATCTGTAAACATCTGTACACCTGACATTGAAAATACACATCGGTTTTCAATCCTTGTATTACTAATGAGTCGGGCTCAGCCTTGGGTTAGGCTGAAAAATAATAAAAAACAAATAAAATCATGGCCATATAGGCAATTCTTGTTGAGATGAGTAATAATAGTTAATCATTTTATTTTATGTTTCTCAACATAAGATTTCCTGTACCTCTTTCCAAAATAAGATCCACTAATTTCCTGCTTTTTGTTGATGAACTTTGTGTTTACCTTGTGTCCCTTTCTAAAGCAAAATTTTAAATTGAAAAATCTTTTACTAGCTGTAGCAGTAAGGTAGGTAGGTGAATAGTTGAAAAGTGAATTAGTTGCACTATTGCCCTCTTCAGTTATCACTTAAATAATTCCTTTCATTGAGTTTTAGGGCTCTGTACTAGATAAATACCATGGATAGCAATAGCACAATATTTTGGACGGAACTATGAACTTGGTACAGGTCGATGAGTCATTTTACTCACATAAACAATGTAATAAATTGCAGAAGTCCAGATCGTTTAAACAGTTCAGTTTAATAACGTCATTTAAAATTGGCCAAGCTCCTATTTACTTCACCTTGTCGTAGTCAAGGTACTTAGTAACTTTGTGTTCAAGGACAGTTTCCTGTGAACAAATAGATCTAGAGAAGTTGCGATGAACTTGACTCCCATTCCTCTTATGTAAGAGAAAGCAAAAGCATGACTAAGTGCAACTGTAATAGAAATAAGAGTTGTCTGTACTACGTGTAGGTTTCTGTTTAAATCAAGAGCTCTTCTAATGATTCAGCAGAAAGGAATGGTAGCTGATAGGTTTTTTCACTTTGGCAAATTCCTTTGAGAAAAATCCGGTAAAAGTTTTAATTGGACATGTCAGAAGACACTGTGCAGTAAAAGAACTCTAGAGAAATTTTACAAAATAAAAGCAGTCTGAGGATATAGGAGGCAAAATCCACTGCCTGAAAGGTTCCCATTTCTATTGCTCTACATTGGAATATAGGGAAATCCCAACTATGAAACTAGAAGATCCCAAGAGATGCCTCGATTGCTCTGTTTTTATGGAAGCTCCTCAATCAGATGGAGGGTTTAGGTGTAACGGAGTAGTAGAGATTGAGACGATGAATTTTACCATGAAAAGAAATTCTGAGTACAAAAATGGTACAATCTTGAAAGATGTACCATTTGCTGACTGTTTTTCCACTACATGCCCTGGCACTGGAGTTGCCTTTCACCTGAGGTGTGTAGTTCACTTAGACTAGATTTCAGTGGTCATTTTTGTTATAGTGAACTAATTTTGGAATAATGTTGCTTCAGTCATTAGACTTGAAAAAAAGAAGTGCACATTTGTTTTTTCAAATTGTCTTCAAATATCAATTAGAAGTCTGTGAAGAAGATATTTCCCCCAACTTTTAGCCAATGTAGGATATTTATCATAATTACAACAACTTATAAGGATAAACTATGTAATAATTTATATTAGGCTATTTTAAAAATATAGCCAATGAAATGAAATTTGAAATAATTTTCTTCAGCCCTTTGAATAAGAATAGTGACAGAGTGATTTGTATACCGCAAATTGTACGCTTCCAAGTCCATGTGACATGAATTTAGCCCGTGAAGATAGACAGAGTTAATTGGTGCCTAAATTAATCACACAACGCAGAGTCAGTTACCCAGTATCTTTGTCCTTATCCGCTGTTGGAGACAAACCTTCAGTGTTTGTGTCTGTATGGTTATCCCATTATATAAACTTAACCTTCACTTGCACAATGTTCTTATTAAAAAAAAAAATGGTAGTTTTGGTGCACTGTGAAATGTGTATCTGTGAAGAGTAGGATTGATCTCTTTGTTTTCTGAGCTGTCGCAGCCAGCTCTGACATTCTATGGCAGGATCCTTGTGCAACGAGCAGCATGTGCTAAGGATTTTTTCACAGAATGTTCTCAGAAAACTCTGCTTTTGAGTAGGTCTCAAGAGCTCTGCTGTTTTCAATGGGTTGCCCTTGCCAGACATTCTAAGCAGGGGGCAGAAGGATGGACACGCTATCACTGTTTCTTAACCTCTGTTGAAGGATAACTTATCTCTATCCCTCAACCTGCTTTGGGCTCCATCGTTTTGGTCTGGTCTTTGCCCTGTTCAGTGTATGTCTCTCTCAAGTTCTGTGCTATTCCCTGCAGAACGATCCAGTGTGTTCTGACTTGAGTTCATTTTCAGATCAATATGAATCACGTAAATCTCAGCCTGGTGTGCTCAGAGAGATTGTACAATATTTCAAGTTTGTAATACTTTTAGACTTCAAGCACACAGCATTTAAGTGGCTTCTCCAGTGTCCATGTGAGAAAGCTTGCTTTTTCTTTGTAATATATAATATGTTTTCCGTTAATATTCTCTTTAAGAATTATTTCCTGTTTCCAGAAATACAGGATACCCAGCAGGACTAATTATCCTAAATGTCAGTGTTACAAGAGCAATAAGACAAAATCACTCAACTGTGCATGAACCCATGAGTTTTTAGGAATGATTAGAAAAATGGTATATAGCAAAAAGGACAGAAATCATCATTCCACTGTATTAATCAGTGATTTTAATGTATCCTGAGTACTGTGTATTTGGTTTCTTACATATTAGAAAAGTTGTAAAACTAAAGGTTTGTATGAGGGTAAAATAGGTGATAAAAGGAAGAAATCAACTTGTGTGTGAGCAATAGTCAAGTAAGAATTCTTCGCTTTGGAAGAATGACTGAAGGGAGTTATATTACATATCCATAAAATTAAGAGGAACAGGGAAAGACTATTGCAGAAATGAAGAATGACCAAAAGTAAATGCCCAAGAAACTTAAATTTGCCATGTTGTGTTATTGCCAGCTCTTTCTAGTTTTCCCATGATCTCCAAACATCTGCAGCTCATGGATCTCTAAAGCTGGATGTGGCTTTCAGAAACTTAGTAATCCTCAGCATGTTTCAAACAGCTTTTGTCCATGTGTCTGAAACATTATATGTTTCCTCAGATTCTGAACCTTGGTTTCTTCCTCTTGTTCCTTGTGTGGGAGGCTCCCAGGTGCATTTTTATTCTTATTTCACAGTATGTATTATGGTATGGTTCACAGTATCACAGTATGGTTCATTCTGAAGTAACAGTGTGTACCTCTGACACAGTAAGGAAAAGAACATGGCATTACTATTACTACCAGGTATCAATAATCTAATCTTCAAAACAACTTAATAAAGCGAAATTGAACACAGAAACTGTAAGAATGGGATGACATCAGCTAAATTGGGATCCATCAGTCATAGACACGGTAAACTGCACAGGAAGTTCTCAAACAAAACGTAATTGGAGGTTGGAAAAACATTCAGGAGAATATCATGTGCTTGTCCTACTTGTTCATGTACACTTGCAGACAAGTTTCTAGTTTAAGCTGACAGACATCTGACCTAGCATGGTTATTCACATTGAAGTTGTACAGATAGTGAAGAGTTACATCCCCTGAGAGAGCATGGTTGTAGTTGTAATCCACTTAAGAGCTTAGCTACTTTTATTCCCCCAGCTTTTTTTCCCTTCTTACATCTTACCCACAGCAATGCAGCCTTAGCTTGGAAGGGGACATGATACCAATGGATCTTTTTTATCAGCGATGCCCAGCCAAGGTGGTGCAACTGATTGGATGAAGCCAGGTCCAAAAAGCTTGTGAATGGGATGGATTAATGATGTAAATGGATATAAAAAGTTTCCACTCATTTCACTTAATAAACCTATAGATTTCTTCAAAGCATTTATTGTGATCTGTTTTTGGGTTTGATTCTATGAATCCCTCTGTGTGTTCTCTTAAAGGATATGGAGCTACACTTGAATAAGACCAGAGAATGAAGGGTTCTTTAGCTGAATTTGATGACTTGCAAACAAATTCTAGTTCTAGCTTGCCACATCTGCACATCTACATAGTTGCTTCTTTCTGCAGTCTTGTAAGAAAAACTGAGCTGACAGCAAGCCATGCTGTTTTTTCACTTCTTCCTTTGGTTTGCTTAATACACAGCCAGGTTTTTATCATCTTGCCAGTAAGCACCTTGCAGCTAATAGAAGAGTAAGGCTCCCCAGGTTTCTTCCTTGTGTGTTTAGAGAGCACCGCATTTGATTTATAATGGAAGTTAAGAGAGTTGGGGGGCTTTCAAGGTAAGGTTGCTGGCAGTGACATAGATAGAGAATAACAAGCTAACTGGATCTGTGCCTTGCACAGTATGCTGCAGGTTACTGATGCCTCTGTCAAGAAGCAAGGTTACTCAGTCTAGGCTGCTCCAGCTAAGTTGCTGTCATTGGTGTCTGAGCTTGGCTAGCAGTGATACACGAGTTGGCTTCATGCTGCACTTCATTCACCTGCCAATGAAGTCCTACTGTGCCATTTTTTTATTGTAAGGTAGGTAAATTTATCCAGCAGGCAATGCTGCAACTAATTCCTCATCCCCCTTAAGCAGCAGGCAAGCAGCTGCAATTGAATAGCAGTGATACCACCTGGCTGTTGGATTAGTCGAGGTAGTTCACCAAGGTCATAAATGACAAAAAAAACCAGACCCCAGTTATTCTTTGTTACAATGCAAAGTCTTGCAGACAGAAAGGGAAAATCTGCTTTTATTTCCCTTGGCCATTAATATTTGCTTACATGCCTACAGTTTGTCATACCTCCCACCACTCTGCGTAGATTCTCAGTGGTTAAAGACTGACCATCCCCAGACATGGCGATCTTGCAGACATGGCAATCAGAAACAAGGACGTTGTAAGCAGGCTGTGCATAAGGACCGAGTCACTGCGTACCTGGAAACTGACTGGCCTGCTCCCCTCAGACTTCTGCCTGGTTTCCATCACAGTTCGTTTCTGCTTTTGAGCTTCATGGAGCTCTGTGCAAATGCATCCTGGTGCAGGGGTTTGCAACTAAGTCACTGCAGTCGACAGATGTCAGTGAAGAACAAATGCTGCGCTCCTTCCGGCCGGCAGAGCTTGCTGGATGGACGGCTGCAGAGCCCATGCTGGAGCAGACACCTATCAAGCACTCAGGGGCTGCAAGCGGTTTCCAAGAAGGCTATTTCTCCACTCAGCGCTGGCGTGTGGAACCAGTAAGCCTTCAAAAGAGGCACGGCAGTGCAATTCGTGACTCCGCGCTTTCCCGTCGCTGTGGCTTTCTCTCGAGCAGCTGTCGGTGCTCTCCGGGCCACAAGGTGCCGCCGCTCCCCCATGCTCCGCCTGTTCCCAGCGACCCCAAGCACAGCCTGCCCAGTCACAGTGCCGTGTTATGGCCTGTCCGCTGGGGCAGGCAGGGCTGGGGAAAAAAATGAGGACTGTCTTCTACCAAAGCCGCTAGGAAAGTTACTGCTGAATTATCTCTCGTACTTGTTGGTTGCGTCAAGAAAGAAAGCTGTCTGTGGTCACCTGCGAGGCTGGAACTGGTGGGAGAGATGTGGCTGTGAACAGTCCTTTCCTCCCTCTCTGAGTGTCTTCTTTCAGCAGCAACCTTCATCCCCACGCTTGGCCCTTTCTGTAAGGCTTGATTCCCTCCCTTCTTATCCCCAGTAGTCTTCACAGCTAGAGTGTCCTTGGCTCTTTGTGATTTGTGTCTGAATCTTTTCCCTCATCTATCTGTTGATTGTGAGGAAAATTGCATGGAAATTCCTTGTTGTCCATCATGTTTACTTTTCTAGATGACAAACAGGTACAAATACACAATTTGACCCTCTGAGCATCTCTGCCTTGTCTAAACCAAGTGCATGTACCCACTGAGTGCAAGGTCCTTCATCTGGGTCAGGGCAATCCCAAGCACAGATACAGTTTGGGCTGGAGACTTGCATCTGGAGAGGAATAATCGCGGGCACCAATACAGGATGTGGGATGAGCTGCTGGAGAGGAGCTCTGCGGAGAGGGACCTGGGTGTCCTGGTGGATGACAGGTTGGCCATGAGCCAGCAGTGTGCCCTTGTGGCCAAAAAGGCCAATGGCATCCTGGGATGCATTAAAAAGAGCGTGGCCAGCAGGTCGAGGGAGGTGATTCTCCCCCTCTACTCTGCCCTGGTAAGGCCTCATCTGGAGTACTGCGTCCAGTTCTGGGCTCCCCAGTACAAAAAAGACAAGGATCTCTTGGAAAGAGTCCAGCGGAGGGCCACAAAGATGGTGAGGGGCCTGGAGCATCTCTCCTATGAAGAAAGGCTAAGTTAAATGGGTCTGTTTAGCCTTAAGAAGACTGAGAGGGGACCTGATCCAGGTCTATAAATATCTAAGGTGTGGGGGGAAGAGTGGTGAGGCCAGACTGTTTTCAGCAGTGCGTGGAGACAGGACAAGGGGGAACAACCAGAAAGTGCAGCATAGGAAGTTCTGCACAAATGTGCGCAAGAACTTCTTTACAGTGAGGTGACGGAACACTGGAACAGGCTGCCCAGAGAGGTTGCAGAGTCTCCTTCACTGGAGGTATTCAAGACCTGCCTGGATGCCTACCTGTGCGACCTGCTGTAGGGAACCTGCTTTGGCACGGGGGTTGGACTCGATGATCTCTGGAGGACCCTTCCAATCCCTACGATTCTGTGATTCTGTGATAATGGTATCCTTTCAGCCAGTTCAGGGCAGTATGCTTTAGCCCTCTCTCTAATCCAGATGTCATGTCCACTCTGTCCCTTTCTGGACAGTATGATACTGTAAGCACATACATGAATGCTATGTAAAGATATATAAATCAGTGTGCCTCCTACTGCCTCATTCTGCCAGCCCAAATCAAAAGCCTTCCTTCACTTCTCTGTTGCTTTCCTTCCCTTCAGTTAACTGTGTGAGTTGATGTTTGGATTTCTTTATTTCTCCTTTTCAAGTAGATCTTGAATTCAGATGGGGGAAAGGCTTCTGTGGTCCTTTGTCTTTGTCTCAGAAGTCCTACCAACATTGTTATTCTCTTTCCTCAAATGCTGTGTGACCTTTAGAATCATTGCCGTA
Organism: Tetrao urogallus; assembly: GCF_951394365.1. NCBI lineage: Eukaryota > Metazoa > Chordata > Aves > Galliformes > Phasianidae > Tetrao > Tetrao urogallus. Next base: position 127,627,702 of record NC_136813.1, read on the forward strand.
CTCAGTTAATAAACACATCTACATTAGCTGATCTCTTTCCATTTACTAATAGTGGAAGAAGGACACCTGAAAGGCATCCAAGGATAATAATTGTTCATGACATTTTAAAAAGAGAGAGATTTTAGTATCAGAGAAGCAAAGCAGCACAAACAAGCTTCTGGTTTCCAAATATGTGGTTAGCATAAAACAGAGCTCAGAGCAGCTTCTGCCTTGAATTGGTTTGAACTCATATATGGAAATAGAGTGTTGCTAAATAGGCTTACCTCTCACTTATGTCCTCAGCATGTAACTACCTGTATCATTCATGCAGATGCACACCAGTCAGTGTTGATGTTACCTTCTGTGAACAAGGTGTGAATTGAAAGAGCTGTGTGTCTAGAGAAAGCGTGAATTGTTCACTGTTAATAAGGTCTTACCACAGCTTTTCAGAAATAGCTCATCCAAAGGAAAGCGCAGAGGAATCGGAGCAAAGTAACAGTGCTTGTCTGCACGAGTTTCTTTTCAGACAGTTTTTGCTGGGAATTATGTAGTTGGTGAGAGCTGGTTAGGGAGCAGAGTACTTAACGCTAGCCTGCAAAGCAAATTGAAGGCGCGGACAGAAACCACATCACTCAGTAAATTAGAAGAAATGTCTTCATGCTGTTCCCAGAACAGTCCTTAGATGTGAACACAGACAGCTGATTCTTAAAATACCTGTCTTATCGGGGCTGGGTAAACATGTCTTGTTTGCTTTAAAGTGACTCCATATGCTGCTCTGTTTGCCACAGTGAAACTACTGTATTCTACTGCACAAGGGCTGTGAAATAAAATGGTTTCATCAAAACACTGGAAATAGGCATTTTTCAGGAAGAAAGCTGAGTGAAAACACATACAGTGCTGAAATCTGCATGGATTTATATTAGTTTCATTTAAAATACAGATATTATACAATATCTAACAGAGAAATAAGTTACAACAGAGAAGCATATACTGTTACAAAAAACAACAAGCAAATCAAAAAAAACAAACCAAAATTTTATACACAAACTTAACTGCAAATCTTCAAATGTACTGCTACATTTTTCAGTTCTAGCATCAGTAACAAAGTCTGATAAAATAGGCACTTTCCAAATCACAGTAGATGAGAAAGGGGTTCAGTCTAGGGTTAAATAGTCATTTTTTTATGATGTGTTTTTAGACATACAGATTATTACAGGATTTTTTTTCTTAATATTTAGGTAAAATTTTTAAACCTGATCCAAGAAGTCCATTTGTATACACCTAGAGCAAAAAATAAATAAATGTTGAAGTAGATTTAGTTGTAAAAAAAAAATGGGTCTGACACCTGGCTATAAAACCATGTAAATATGTCCTCTGATTGAGTTCAGTTCCAGCATTGTGCCAGAATTTTCCTGTCCCCAAATCTCTATTTTACAAGCCTTCTTCACATTTCTATCGTTTGACTATGTGAAAAGTAAGGCTGATAGGTAAGATAAATGTATGTAAACAAGGTAAATGAATATGGTCAGTGCTTCTTCCATCTTCATGGAATCAGTTCCAAGAGCAGCTGTTTTTCTTTGAACTTCTTTTAGCTCTCATCCAGATTTTCCCAAAATTTCTCTATCTGCATTTTTGGTTAAGTATTGTTCTTCCCATGAATTTAGAATTCATAGGTGAGTTGTTTTGCCATTTTGCTGAGTTTCATTTTCTCACTGAATACTTCATCAAACTGTAAGTTCTGTTTTGGAGTGAAATGGTTCTTCCAGTCACCAACAGTACCTGGAGGAGCAGAGACAGTAAAAGAACAGTGAATCTGGCAATATATAGCAATGAAACAAATCAAAGGCAGACCAGTTTTATTAATGCTGCACTTGGCACAAATTGTTATTGTATTATCAACCATAGTCTCTGTGATATGTTGTGATAGGTCATGATTATGAGTAATTATTTTATTGATTTGGTGAGACTTTGATGGGAGAAGCTGAATCATCATCCATATTAAGCCCTAAGCTCATAATGTGTCACCTGGCAGTGCCAGCAATACTAAGAGAAACAATGAAGAGTAACAGGTTTTCAGGATGGAAATAGAGCTCTTGCTCATCTCAGCAGAGGCATCTTGCCTCATCTTAGATGTTTGCTGTTAAAAATCTCTATCTGGACTTCTTTAGTAGAGGCAAATAGTTGCTAGCTGAAATTCATCTCATCCTTGTCAGCATATAAAACCCCCAGTAGCAAGAAAACAGTTCCTCTGCATGTTTTTGAAGTCACATATGAGCTGCGAACTGCTGAAGGTTTTACTGCAGATCCCAGTTTGGCCAAGAGCTTAAGGTGATCTGTGAGGTCACAGGATGATTTGAGTCATTCATTCTTTTGTTGTCATTGTCAGCATGTTTCTTTTTGGGGGGAACATTTCAGTAAGATAACAGGGAGTACAGAGGATAAAGGCTGCCAGCAGACTCCTTCCTAAGAAATGCACCTTTTCCATTCTAGCAGACCAAGTGACCTTGACTGGTAATTTGAGAGGAGACACATAGAGGCTTGTGAGAGACTGAGGGTAAACTTTAGATACAAAAATGCAGATAAAGAGTAATGTTCAGTGAGCTTCCCTTTAAGCTCCAAAGCTCATATAGAGCAAACTCTTCAGAACCCCTCATAAGAACATATGCTATGTTTCTCTAGCATAAGCATGCATTTTCAACTGAAGATCTTAGTGAATGTTTTTTCAAAAGGCTTCGAATTGGAGAATCCAATTGCTGTTTCCTGGGAGTGACTCTAAATGTCTTCAAATCTATCTAGGCTTCTGTAGGATAGGTGCCAGTTGATGATTCTGTATTAAGTCAGGACAGCAAACTTACCTTTTCGGAAAATTAGCTTCCTGTTAGATGTCAGGGCACAGATGGTGTGACTGGGGTCACTGTTTTCTTTTTCTGTGTCCTTTTTCATCTCTGAGAAGGATGATTTCTTGCAGATATCTTGGATATCTTCATCACTGATGCTTATACCCAGGAATATGCTGATTTCCTTCACAATCTTTGGGAGATTCTGAGATACAGGAAGAATAAAGTGAAGAATAAAGTTTATATATTTCTGAGGTGATAATTAGACTTTCCTTTGACATGGAAATTATTATTTTCATTAGAATTTCCTCCTTGATATTTTGATTATTTCTATTTATCAACAATTCATTCTAAAACAGGAACAGAGTGCATATTTACCTTTTTCATGTCTTCATAGAACAAAAACAGTATATTTTTGTCATTTTTATGTTCTTCCCAACTTAGGAAATGGTCAAACCAGGATCCACAGACAACTGAAAAGAAAACCCATAGAGATTCATGTATGCTTGATTAATAAATAATTCCGTATCTCACAAATTTTTAGGGGAATGCTTCCTTCTCGGTATGTACCCTATGTTTTTCTAAATCTGATTAAATTCTTTTTTGTGAAGGCCTATAGTGAAGGCAATTGTATGGGCACAACAAGATCTGAGCATCTCAGCAAGTATATCTGTAGATCCATGGTCAAAATAATAATAATAAAAACCTAGGAAAATAAACTAGGAAATGAATGTGTTGTAAGTACGACACTAAAACAAAGTTAGGAGTCTGTTAAATGGAGCACACTATTGCTCTAGCAAAGAAGAAATATGTATATTTTCAAAAGTCAAGGAAGAAATGATAGAAAAAATATTTATTACAAAAATACATCCGTCAACCAACCACACAGGCAACTCATGGCTTTATAATTGACGCACAGTACTTGCTTTGTCTGAATGCTCCCTTTACTGAATAATAGGAAGACAGCTAAATTTCAGCTTTATTTTTACAAAAGCAATTCTGACTCTTCTGGTTCAAAGACGAGACTGACTGCATTGACGAATGAGCTGAAAGCCTCCTCCAGGATAATGAGCACTTCATGGACAGAGCAATAGTGAACTGCGACCTTGCTTTATACTTTCACCATAAAAGTAAAATATTTAAGTATCGTAAAAGACATCATTTTGTTTGCAAACCTTGAGACATATTAGGTATTTTGCTGAATGCTTCAGCCTGTAGCCAGAAAACCGTCTAATTGCAGAGCACCAGTGCACCACAGTGTGCAATTAAAGCCTGCTAAAGCCCACTGGGAATGTGTTCAACAAATGCACCTGCTTCCCCTTAACCCACATCTGTGCAAGTGCCCAGTCCTAAGAAATGGGCAGGCTTCCAGAGTCAGAGTCTACACATAGACTTGGGGTATCTGCTGCTTTTCTTTCCTGTTTCTATCAGGGTGATAACCTATTTATTAGGACAAATGTCCAAAGAAACTAAGATTGCCTATTAAAAAAAAAAAAAAAAAAAAAAAGGAACGATGACTTTTAGGTCCTGTAAGCTCTTAGATTGTAAGACCACTATTGTCTCTATTGTCTCTGCTGTTCTTGATGTTCTTGAGCTATTACTCTGTGGGTTCATGCTATAGGGGTGAGCCATCCTGCCTCCAATACCTGAAACTCAGAGACCCTTTCGACTTTGGGGTACAGCAAACAGTTTTGGAGACAACATCCCTTTTCTCTGGGTGTCCTCACCATTGTTCTCAACTTAACTCTGTTCTCTCTTAACTCTGCAAGTATACTGCAGGATCCGAGCCAAGCAACACAATCTTCTTATGTTTCAATTAAGAGCAAAAATCACAACCTCTCTCCCAGTATTACCTCTTACGTAAATCTATGTTGCAACCAACATAGTTATCTTTTTGTACCATGCATAACCACACTGAAAACAGCAGAAGACTATTAATTCACAGACAAATGGGAGATGCTTTTAAAATTTTGTACTATCCTCTTCTTTTTTTAACTAATTGATATTCAAGGGTGTTACTAAACAAGCAAAGATCCTGCACATCACTGAAGCATGTGTCTTAGGGCTGCTCTGAACAAGGAACACAGGATCCACAAATCAGTAGAAAATACAGACTGACTTCTGGAGCCTTGATATAAGCTGACAAGGACTGCCCTGACAGTTTGCTTTGATATTTTTCAAGCTTGTCTATCATTGTTGCTGTTATCATCACTGTGGGTAGGAACACATGTCCTCAAAGGAGTAATAAAACACTAAAAGTGGGAGTGGATAACCAGAATATAGTCCTGTTGTCAGTTTCCTTACCACTTCTGCCACTCACACAAATCTCACTCATGTCCTTGGTCTTTGGACTCCAGGACTAAGACAACATATCAGGCAGAGTGTGTTCAGAGGTGCATATGAAAGCGTCTAGACTCCCTTTGAAGGGTCACGCAAGACCACTTTCAAGATGACGCACTAAGCCTGTAAACTTAGGCTCTCTGAGCAGCCTGGAGACAACCTTCATATGTGTGCCACCTGCCCTTCTGCAGGACACTAAGCCATATATTGCCCTCTTGGCATCTTCAAACAATATCTACCCCACCAGTCTGCAGCCACCTGTCAAAATACATCCTTGAAAGGCTGAAGACATTTTCCTATTACTTGCTCATTGTTTAGAATTAGAATTTATCATGGAAAAATATTAAATCTGAAGATGTGTGAATTAGGAGTTCAGCAAGAAGTTTCACAAAATTAATATTTCTTAACTGTTTCTGTTTAGAATAATAATAGAATATTAATAATAGTAATATGAGCTGAAGGAAGAAAACGGAACACCTATCCTTACCATCTCCTTTTAAGAACAAGTCAAGGAAAGCAGTCCAGGTATCTACAGTGGGAAGGTTTGGATTCTCTCGGTAGTAATGATACATGGACACTGCAGTATCTTTTGGATTTCTGCTGATATAGATCATCTGTAAATGAAGACAAAATGGTTATTACTGTTGGATTTGGATAATCCTGAAACTTAGAACTTCTAATATAAAATCTGAGGCCCAGAGCTGATTTTTATGAGCCTCTCATGTACACAGAAAGCCACCTCTGGAAACTGTAAGTCATTTTAAAGTGTCTAAGGATCAACAAGACAGAATAGATGCCTAACAGACATTTAATATATCTTACAGCTTTTGTAACTTTTTGACTTACCTTGCATTTTTTATTCTTAAAATGTTGGGGCAACATGTTGTAGTCTAAGTGTGTTGGAATGATTCTCTTTGACGACAGTTGATTCAGTTCCTCCAGTTTGGACATGTCTCCAAGTTCAATGGGAGTTGTTAATGTAACGGGAGTATTGTAAAGCTTTGTTATGACTCCTGCAAGCCAGTGAGTGCCTTCAGGAAATTAGTTTTAAGGAAAAAAAGAAAGAAGAAGAGAAAGGAAGGAAGATTTTTTAATGAGAAATTATATGGAACATGCAGTCTGCATGTGAGAACAGTTTGCTAAACCCCAAGATTCAAGAAACTGTGTAATTGAGTACTCTGTTGGCTTTAGATCCATAAACACTGGAAAAATTGTTGTGGCTGAATTACAAACTCTCTGAAAATCACTGATGTTTGTATCAAAACAAACTCATTAGATAAATGGAATAAAATTCAGACTCCTTGTTAGCTGAGGTGATTATATTATTTCTGTTGTTTATTTTTAAATAATCTGTCTTTTAGGGATGGATGGAAGGATTCATTATAGTAACTGTGGCTACTGGGAAGATAACTAATTGAGCTTCCACCCTGGTATGAGTTTCTGCCTGTGAGAGAATTGGGGAGAGAAGGAAGAAGTATCTACAGACAAAAGCCATAAAAATCACTTAATACACCTCTTCTCTTGCTCATAATTAAATGCATAAAGGCCTCAGGAAAATTCTTTGAGTATAGATTTTACTTACAATAAACAAATACTTATTTGCTTCTGACACATAAAACATCTGACAATATTCTGTATTAGAGAACCAACATTTAAACAAATAGTGTTTTTTTTTTTTTGTCGTTGCACTTGCTTTAGTTTGTTGTTTTTGTTTGTTTGTTTTTAATTTGTTTTGTTATTTCAATACTGACTGAGAGAATAACATACGCACATATTCAAACATCCTTGCCTATTTGTTTATTTTTACAGACATTTCACAAATATGTTTAGAGAGAACATGAAACGAACTATTGACACATCTTGGAGTTAACATGTAGAATTAGAACTTACCAGATTTGGGGTAGGAAACCAAAAGGACATCATCTTCTCTAGCATCAAAAGCATCCAAGGAATTTAAAAGCTCTGGAGAAGACCTGGAGGTAAAGGAAATCCCCTTAAACTTGTGAATGAGTTCTGCCTCACTGAGGTTTGACATGTTTGCTTAAGCCTATGATTCCTGCAAATCAGATAGCAGTGAAATGACGAGAGGGTTTAAGAGTAACCTCTAGGTCAGATGGTTTGAAGTAACAAATTGAGGCCGGCAATACAAACCTCATGCTTATATAGTTTGCTGTGCATATTGAAATCTCTCACAGATATTGATTTTTCAAGTTAACTGATAAAGGCAACTGAAATATTAGAGGTCATTTGATAAATAACAGAAATGCAGTGTCATCAAAAATGCATGTCGTCATTTATTAGCTTTCCAGAGAAGGAAAAGGAATGATAGTGAAATTATATTAACTGTGGAAAATATCAGACTGATCATTTTATGTTGTCATAAAATAGGATCAGTATGATTCAACAACTTATATAAGGGCTGCTCAGAAAGTAATGCCTCCCGTTTTTTGATATCCCACCGCATCAGGAGTGGATGTTGGTGCAATAGCATTACAGGCTGAACCTCCTCACCAATATCTCTTTACATTTTGTTGCTGTGTGACAAATGGTAGCAGGGGGGCAGTCTGACAAAATGGTGTCTGACATGGAAGCCTGTATGAAGCAGAAAGTTGTCACTGAATTCTTCCATGAGAAAAAAAGTGCCACCTATTGCCATTCATTGACACTTGCTGAACGTTTAGGAGACCAACCAGGGGATGTGAGTGCAGTGATGAGGTGGGTGGTGCATTTCAGCAGTGGTGACAGCAGTAGTGGGTAACTGCCGCTGGTGCCGGTTTTTATGAATGCAGCATGCAGGCCTTTATTCATCACTGGCAAAAATGTATAGCTATTGGTGATGACTGTGCTGCAAAATAGTGTTTTGTAGCTGAGAATTTGCTGTATCACATAGTGTTATTGTGCTCTTCGCTGTAGTTCCATGGAAATAAATAGGAGGTAACCTATGTACTTTATTGGAAGCAGTGTCTTGCTTTATGTGAATGAAATACTTTGGGTTCTCATTTTATCATGTATGCGGTGGCCTGTATTTTCAAAACTGTAAGTTGATTCCAAATGCTTCAGAGATGTCAAGGAACTAATTTTCTGAGCATTTCAGAATTTCAGCCTGACCTTAAAAACAGAGGTAATCCTGAGGCACAATCATTTTCTGAGCTGTCATATCCGTAAAAGGAGTGGGTTTTTATCTTGTATGTTTTATGACTAGGAATGGGTGAAGTTTTTAAAATCTTTCCACAGAAAATGCAGATTCATCAAAATAAAGGCACTTGCAAGAAAGATGTAGTTCTCAATTCACTGCCCATTATGAACTGTATTTTTTTTTTAAAGTTTGAATCTGTAGAAATCATCATGAGTGTTTTTCCACCTGAAAGCTCCATGTTTGTCCAAATTACCTTAAGAAATGTGAATGAATCACATGAAAATAAATGGCTCAAATCTGAATAAATGTATCTTAGGGTGTTTAATATTTCAAATTTCACTTTCATTGCCATACATTAATCTTTTCTGGTGTGATGCCAGGACCAACAGTCTTCAATTTTCTGGATTTCTTTTTGTGGTTTTGTAGTTTGTTTTTCCCTAAGTCTCAAAAATTTCCTGGAATAAGAAAAACAGTTGTAAACTGCCCCTCAATCATCTATATGTTATTTTCATCAACCATTCTGTGACTTCACTATTCCCATTGAAAATCTGCTACAAGATATCCTGCTGAGGTCCTTCAGTGTATTTAACTGAATTTGAGAACCTGCATGTAAATCTTGGTCTTTTTTTTTTTTTTTAAACAACAAACCAAACCTTCAGAAATTTCCTGATCCTTGTTTTGTGATAAATAACTGTTTAGGTTTAACCATTGCTGCTGACTGCCATATGTACCGAGGATGAAATGGAGATGATGGACATGGCCTTCCAAGGAACACTTGACCCATTGAAATTACAGACAAGGTGTAAGGAATGTTACCAAATTCCGCACATGCTTCTTTCTAATTAAATGTCCAGGGGGGAAAAAAAAAAAAAACAACTATCAAAAAAACAGAGTATGTTTTTTTGTATTCCTTTTTCTTTCCTTTTTCTTTCTTGGCAGTATTGCCAGCCTACCAGTCAAAGATAAGTCAGCAAGTCAAGAAGCCTATATATTCTCACCTGTTTTGCCAATAAACTGGTCTTAAACAGGTACAGCCTATAAAACATGCTTTGTATCATCAATAAAGCTAATCCTGCACAGCCAGACATGGGTCAGAATCATGTCAGTTATGCTCTGGAGATGTGTGCCCTACTACTAGGGATGAGAAGAGAGACAGGGAAACCTTTCAGGAGGTAATTAATGAATTAGTCGTTGGGACATCTCTAGCTAGGTGCTTTGAATATGTACTCATATTTCTGAGGAAGATAGGCCACTGCATAATGTCCCAGCCCTTTCTACTGGAAAAATGGAAGGCATGAGAAACACATGGACATTGATACTTAGATAGAATTTGAAGGACCTCTCAGCGGTGACAAGCTCAGTGTTTTTTCCTTGTTTCTTGATCTGAAGACCTAAGTTACTACTACTTTGCACTTTATGGTCTAAATCTTGAAAATACATTTTCTGTCAACAGATTTCACTGTGGGTACTTCAGTACACAAAATAATTTTGGAGGCATAATGAATCCTGTTTCTGTGCATTAGTCTGAACTTCTGAAAGATTTCCAAGGTTATTTTGCAGTCATACTTCACATGCAGTTAGTACAGGTTAAGAGACTTATTGCCTTGACCTAGCAAAAATAAGCTCACTGTAAAATATATTACTTATTTACTATGTCTTTTCCCTTTAATTTCTTCATACGTTTTTATTAAGCTCTGAGTCAGCACATTTGCCTAATCTAATCACTTGGAGCCTAATTAATCATTTGTAAAGGAAATGACCAAGGTGTAAAACAGAAGCAATACAGTAGCATGGCAAATTCCAATTCTTTTACTTCATCTAAATTGCTTCTTATACTAGCTTCTGTTTTTAAAATCCACGGGGAAATCAGTGCTCCTTAACAAATCTTGCCTATGCTTAAAAATAAGGCCTATTCTGGGAAGAGTACTCTCAAAAAGAGAGTACTGAGCACTTTGCAGGATTGCACGCAAACTTCTGCTTTTTATGTTAACGCAACAGAAAGAGAGAGTGGGTTTGAAAAATATGAAACCAAGTTCTCCCTCCAGCTTTCACTGTCTCTTTAGTCTGTATTAAAACACAAAATATAGACTACAGCTGACACGTTTGGAGCCAAATGAACAAGGCATGGCAAGCTAGTACTAAAAACTTCCTGTGTCTGTTGCATAACCTCCACAGACTGAATAACTTCTCTTAACTGAGCATTGTTTTTGTCCTGTTCTTTGGCACTGCTGTCGATGAAGATGGAGCACACATTTTATCAGCAGGGTTTCACAGAGACCTGCTTTCTTTATAGCAGTCTTGAATCTGGAGTTTGAGGAAAATACGGCTTGGTAGGTGAACACTGCACTCCTGGGCTGCTTCTGCCTCTGTATCAGACTTACTTTTTGCCATCTGTATCCTTGTTCTGGTGAGTGACTTCATTCCATTTTCTTGAACAACACAAAAATTGAGCTGCTTCTACCTTGTCACCTTCACATCAAGCTCACCATTCCCTTTCCAGTTTGATAAAAAGCAGCAGCATTTTCATCTCCTTTCATTTCAGATCTCTCTACTGAGGCTAGTCACAACATCGATCCCCTTCAAATACATCTCAGATGGTAGTACTGAGGGAAATAAGTGATGTTGTCAAAAATACGCAGGTGAAATCAATTGTGTTGGTTACCTGACCTAAAGCCATGCAATACAATATTGTCATTTTGATGAATGAATGGAGAGGCAGAAGAGACTTTGGCAATCGATGCACTTTGAGTTGTTCCCAGCTGTCAGGTGATGTGACTTAGTCAAAACTACTTCATCCACAGGACATTTCATTACTTTGGATTTCCAAATGCAGACCTTCTGCTCAGTATGCTTTCTTGAAGTTCCTGGACTCTTCCATGTGGGCTGAAAAGACCTCTCTTCACTTCTCTGTGGATCAGTGCTAGATACATACTATGATTTCACAGCTCTGATTTCAAAAGTTTGCTATCTGTACCGATTACATCCACGTTTAGGTATAGTATGAAGAGGGTCAATGTGCAGAGTCATATTCTTTTACAGCAGGTCAGATTATAAACTTCCATGACCTCATTAGATCCTTTTCACAACACATCATTGCCCAAGTATATTTTGTGCCAGCTGATACAGCTAATCATAATATTGCAGAGCTGTGCTCTTTGGAGAGGGGCAGATCTTGTAGGTAAATCATAGAATCATAGAATCATAGAATCACCAAGGTTGGAAAAGACCTAAGAGATCATCCAGTCCAACCGTTCACCTATTCCCAATAGCTCCCACTAAACCACGTCCCTCAGCACAACATCCAGCCTTTCCTTGAACACCCCCAGGCTCGGTGACTCCACCACCTCCCTTGGCAGTCATGGCTGAGAGGACTGTCACAGAACCATAGAATGGCTTGAGTTGGAAGGTATCTCAAAGATCATCCAGTACCAAGTCCTCCACTGTGGGCAGGGTTGCCAACCACTAAATCATGCACTAGATCAGGTTGCCCAGGGCTCCATCCAGTCTCACCTCCAGGACTGCACTAGATCAGGTTGCCCAGGGCTCCATCCAGTCTCACCTCCAGGACTGGGGCGACCGCAATTTCTCCAGGCAGCCTATACCAGAACCTTACCACACTCAGTTAAAAATTTTCTGATCTCTGAAGTCTTTTAACTTCTAGAATAAAGTTGAATAATCTTATATTACTACTAACTATATCAGAAAAGCTATGATCTAACTGAAATAAAGCATTTTCCCCTTTTTACCTGGATAGAAAATCAGAATCTGATCCAAACAAATGAAACTGACAACTTCTAGAGACTGCAAGGCTAACATTTGCACCAAATTTTTAATTTGTGGATCCACATTAAGATCTCCTAAATATCATTCAGGTCTCTAGGCTTAATATTTCACATTGACTCTGTTTTCTGAGTCACCTTGCCAAAAGATATCAGTTAATGTGATTAAGGTGTACTGTGAGGTGATTTATTAGTTCATTTTTAAAATTCAATTTGACTTAATAGGTTTCACATCTTATCAAGTCATAGCCAGCTTCAGTAACTTCTATTCACAACAATAGCATCTTTATTAACTGTGTAATTTCTTCAAGTGAGCTGTAATCATCCTACTTTTTCAAAATTCTCTTATCCTGTCAGCTTAGTAATAACATCATGAGCAATTTTATTTTTCTCTTAAGAAAAGAAAATGTTTTTGAAGATCAACAGATTAAACATAAATTTGAGCAAATTAGTGCCAGTGTTACAGATCTTGAATTCCAGCTGCTTTCCACAAAATTGCCCTCAATTTCCTGCATTTACAGATCATTATTTCTCATACTTGTACTATCCTGTTATTATTGTACAAAAAGAAGAAAAGGGAGCTGGATGAGGGTTAAAAAGAAAAGTTATTGGAAGAAAAAGAATGCAGAGATCCTTTCTGCACAATCAATTGCAGTCACTTTTCCAACATGATCTTTTATGTAAAATAAAATAAAGACAGTAAATGTAAATATCAATATCCAGACTCAGATTTCTCCAAGGTTTCAAGAATAGCTAGTCTTTGGCTCAAATCCATATATTTATTTTAAAAATGTTTCTTCCTGTTTTACTTGTGCAGAAAATGGAAGATTCAGAACATGCAATGCAATACTGATTTGAATGGGAACAGCATGTTTATGCATGAATTAGTGAATCTGGCTTTTTCATTTTGAGGTCTGGCTGATGAAAAAGAAATTACTGTGCAGCACTGAAATAAAAACACTTCATATAACAAGCTGCAAGAATACAAAAATGAAATATTTATGTGTACGGCCTCTTTAAATGTGAATGCAGAAGTCACACATATGGAAGATATGGGTTTAAAATGTGAAAATGAGTGTATGAATATGTGAAATGAATACATGTAAATGTAATCTGGACTTTCTTTTATTCATAATAGCAGATAGATCTTCAAATGCCTGCTTATGATTTGTGCTAACATCTCACAAACTTGTTAGGCCCATTCATTTTCTTTAGGCTTGTAAAGTTATTTATCCTGCTTAGTGAAAGATTTGCCATCAATGTTCTGCCATTGTTGTCAGACACCACAATAAGCAACGACTGCATCACTTTCATTTGATGTACATATATCAAAATCTTCAAACGTTTTTTCCATTACTTCTGTTGCTCTTTTGGTAAAACATGAAAAAGAGGTGTAACAGAAAAACAATGAAGTCAGCCAAGAGGAAGCATTTTAATGCAGAATTAATGCTTATTATTCTTGAACACAAGTCTAGAGATGTATTTTTGTGCTAAGCAGTAAGCCACAGGCTGTTTTTAAATGAGTAGATAACATTTTGATTGATGTGAATTATTTTCTAAATAACTGCAGATCAGATTTATGGTATTTATTTATTCACTTGCTGAACAGCAGCCAGTTTTACTATTAAGGCAAATTTTTACTGACTAGCAACAAACAGATCTTAGTCTAGCAAAGATCCCTTCTTTTATAAATACATAAATTGGTGGTAAACAGCAGTGCTTGTATACTCTTCCTAGTCACTTTCAGTTTTGACCTCTACAATGCAAAGATCCTGATTTTAGATAATAATATAAATATTGAATTTGTTCATTGTAAAATTCATAAAATTAGAGCAAAATGTGCTATTATTTTCTGTAGGTACAACTTTGGCCAGTGCTCTCAGATCTTGTCAGATGTATCAGCAGGCATTCTGGTAGCTAACGGAGAAGCTGGAATTTCTTCTTCTACTCTGATGTCCTCTCAGCATGTACTCCTTTCCTCCTACTTTCCTTTCCAGCCCTTCTCTCACCACTCCCTTGGGGATGTGCGCTATCGATCTAACTGTGCCACAAAGACAGTGAGAAATCTGATTTGTACTGACACTTTTTGCTTCTCTATTGGCACATCACAGTGTGAGAATCCTTCTTAGTTTTTTTTGGCTCAAAGCTTGCTTCCTGAGGTTTTTCTTGTGATAAGACTCTGAGTGACTTGCCAAGGAGGCAACTGATGGGTGCTAACTGTGTGACAATGGATATCGCTTTGGGAACATTTGCAAGCCCCTTCCCCCAGAGCTGCTTGCTCTGTAGAAGAGCGGAAGAGAGTGCTCAGGAGTGTTCACTGGCGGAAGATCTGGCCTGTGGCCAAACCGCTCCAGCTAAGTATGGAAGGCTGGGGGATGATACCATCGTATCTTGCGAAGGCAAGATGCAAGTTGGTGCCTCCCTGCTTCCTCTTATCTGCTGGCAAGGCCAGAAAGATAAGAACAAAGGAGGTTCCTGCTGAGATCCCAGAGCCAGAAGCTGCCACCGCAAGGAGAACTGACTCAACCACCTTGGGTTTGAGCTGTCACTCAAAGGAGAGCTGATTCGAACACTTTGGATTTGAGCTGTCACTCCAAAAACAGCTGACTCAACCACTTTGAAGCATTGAAAAAGGGCCATCATCACCATGGTCGTCGACGTCGTTGGCAACAGGACAACTGTGCCCGACGACCCACCACTACTGAGGATCAAAGACGGAACTACGAACCTCGCTGGATCCATGGTGGTGACTATCTCCCTCTTGCTGCCTATAAAGACCCCTTGCTTCTTCTTTTCTTCTTTTCTATCGCCCTCCTTCCCTTCCCCCATTACCCTAATTCATAATAGTGTCCGTTCTCCCCTTCCCCATTTCCCTGATTAAGATTTGTAATAAACTGGTTGGACCAACATTTGAACCGTTGCTTCTTAATCTCACGCCGGGTATATAGATAATAAAAGAACCTCCTCTCCCTCCTATAAATTGGAGCGAGACACACAGCCAGCGGTTTATTAGAGAACATCAAATCAGGCCCTTACCTGCAGTTTCCTCTCTCCTTCTGCTGACATCATCTCTCTGCCTTCACTCAACACCTCTGAAAGATAAAAGAGCCTGTACTCTCTCTTGAGAGAGGAAATGAGAGGTGCAAGACTCAGATATACAAGAAAATGATAGCTTGCATGGAGGTTTTGGAGAGGTGCTCAAGACTGAGGTTAAGGCCATGCTCTAACTTATGTATGAGTGGGTTCAGTGTAGGGGATGGATTTCCTCAGACTCGAGGCCAATTTCCCACACTCAGGCTGTGTGTTCTTCTCTACATCAGCATGCATGCTGTCAGCAATGTAAGAGAATCGGTCTCTCCTTTCTAGCTAGATTTCTGAAGAGCAGGACAGGAGAATAGATTAGCCACAGCTCCACTGCGAGAGAAGTTTCCAGTCTCTTTCTTCCACCTGAGACCCTCAGCTCATACCAGATCCCCCTTCCAGACCCACCAGCATCTTTCCTTCGCTTTTACCTCTGCATTAACCTCACTTGTACCTCTTCACTTCTACTTTCTGTCTCTGGTTACCTGCAGTCCTTACAATCCTCTGCTACTCGTCTCTTCAACCCTTTGCCAATAGAAGGTGCTATTTTTATTCTTTATAAAGTCCTTTAAATTTCCCATAGTTGAAAGCATCTGTACTTGACAGCATTTCTCTTTCATAATGCTGATAAAGACTGCTTGTGGCATTGTTTTTTTCCCATTTCTTCCTATCACGTTCAAGTGAATATCGTTCAAGTGTAGTTTGGGTGTTACAGCATCACAGGCAGGATGGCTTTGTTCTTGAAAGAAACAAGATATTTTTAGATTTGTTTCTCATGCAGAAACTAACCCTGCAATTTGGGTTGATAATTTGAAATGTATCACCTAAATTCTGACATAACCAGTAGACAATCAAACCAAACCACAGCAGAATCTTAAATTAATTTTCAGTATTACAAATGATTTGCTATACTGGACATATTAATAAATCAAAACAGAGAGCAGCCATGCAACAAGAAAAATAATATTCTTACTAGCGATCTCTTCAGCAGTTACAGGAGCATCAAATCCATAATCTACTAACAATAAAATTATTTGCAGCATCAGTAATGTGTGCAAGAAAGAACCAAAATGCTGTCAGAAACAACTTGTGGGTGGTATGTACACAAAATCCCAGAAGTACATAATATTCTCTGAATGTCCATTCCAGCTCCTTCTGAATGCTGTTACACCTAGTGGGACAAACTCTCCACTCACATCTGCTTCTACAACCCTCTTATCCTTTTATGGCCCATTGTATCTAAACGAACCAGAGAAAAAAAGGAAGTCAAATGAGCATCTAAACAACCCTATTTCTATGGATTTGCCACAGGTCTCATATTAAAGTAGTTTCTGGAGGATGCTGCAGCTGCTACCTAGAAGATCAATCACTTGAGTTTCATTAGATTTGACAGCTATAAATGCTTCTAGATTCAGAATCTGGTAGGCTTGGATTAGTCTTCTTAAAAGTGAAGTCACACAACAGTGTAGGCTTAGGGTAATTGTCCTAGTCAGGACTTATAGAAGGCTAAGAGAACAAGTTTTCATGTTTGGGTAAGTGACTGTATTTGGAATATAAAAGTAATAAAGAAAATGCTGCTGAATCTTGGAAAGTAAAAATACAGGTGTCTATGTTACTGTATAAAGCGGTAAAAGGCACCACAGCATGTTCATACTCAGAATTACAGATTCCTTGCTCTGGGAAGTTATTCTGCTATTAATTTAGATTTATTCTGTTGGTTTGTCTGGGGGGAACACTGTTTTCTTGCTTCTCTGAAATACAATAAAATGTTTTGAAAGCTTACTGATCCACTGTAGTAGACCGATTTCCTATGCAAAGATCTCGATTTCCTATGCAAAGATCTCTTCCAAAGGCTATTTTCTATTCACATGGACTCTGAGCAAAGTGAACTTTGTTCAGCAACACACAAACTGGTCCAGTTCTCCATGTTAAGTAGACATTCTGAGAACATATTAGGACACTGGAACAGGTTGCCCGGAGAGGTTGTGGATGCCCCCTCCCTGGAAGCACTCAAGGCCAGGCTAGATGAGACTTTGAGCAACCTGCTCTAGTGGGAGGTACCCCTACAGCAGGGGGGTTGGAACTTGATGATCTTAAAGGTCTCTTCCAACCCAAACCATTCTATGATTCTATGAGTCTGTAGCATTTACACTGGGAAGTGTCTGCTTCTGTAGACTGCTTGCCACCTCCAGAAGTTCTGTCTGATCACTTTGCATAACAGTGTCCCCAGCTGTGACACGTATGTACTCACACTACTTAGGACAAATGGTATGCAAAGCACTTTGTAGCTCAGGGAGAAATTAAGGTATCCTAATACCTTAGGAATCTGGTTCATTATCTAATTAATCTCTGCCAAAACCTGAAGGTAGATATACAAGGTTTTTTATCTACCAGTGATTAAACAAAGTGAACTTAATCGAGTGCTGGGCAAGTAGTGAGACTATTAGGAGTCGCACTCAAGCCAGTAAAAAAATGCCCAATAATGTGTACTGTCTATACCAAAGTTGTTCATTTGTCCTTGTGGAGCTTGACTCTGCTCCCACAGAGATTCATGAACGTTTTTCTATGGATTGATAATCCTGTTGCTACTATTTCACACATTTCTGAGGGCACAAGGTATTTTTACAGGGTGCTCAAGCTTCCTTAATTTAGGAAAATTAGGGCATAGTGAGCTAATTCAAGAAAAATCACAGACACAATTTCCACAGTGGATTTTAGAAAGGAACATTAAAAGTGCTTAGAGTACTAAATGCCCAGGTGTCCTCAGCAGGTGGAATTTTGTAACAGCAGCCCTCAGGAGGGGACAGCATTTATTTAGGCACTGACTGAATTCAAGTGAAGGATGGAGCTTCCCTTGCTTGTAACCTGCGCTGGGTTTGAGCCATTGGTTGAGATGTGAACCATTGGATGTGCAGAGCCATTACAAATGCTCTAAGCTATTCAGTCCTAGTAGGTGTTGTTGTTGGTTTTTTTTACTAGTTGGATTTTTTGCTCAAGAATTAGCATCTCTACTTTGGCTTTTTCAGTGTTCCCAGACTAAATCTCCTCAACCTTCAGCCTATTAACAGACTTTGGCAGAAAAATTTCCATTGAGAGAGAGGGATTCAATGAATAAGCAGGTGGGTATTCCCGTAGGGTCTGTATTCCATGAATAAACAACAGTAAAAATTCAGGTACAAGTCTCCATTCCCCAGGGTGTTACCTATTAAAGATGCCAGGAGGCTATTAATGAAGGTTTGATTAAACATGTGCACTCTATAAAAGAATTCAGTCCAAGCCATAAATATAATTTAGTCAGATGATGTGGAAATGACATTCTCTAGCTGCCTCTTTAGCAGCTTAGCTCTGTCTGTATCAGCATTCACCTCTATGTATCACAATGCTCCATCACCTTCTCCAGCCAAAACAGAACCAATGGGACAAGCATGGAACAATTACAGCAATCAGAATGCACCAACAGCCATGTTCTAGGACATTTATTTGTCAAACAGACATTTTGCCAAGGTCACCTTCGCATGAGAGGTGAAGTTTAATGTATGTTGGCCATAAAGAGGATAGAGATTAAAAAAGTGGCTGGATGAAAGTGTTACTGCCAGACTGTGTGAAAAGAGAATAAAAAAGCATGGAAACAGATACGTAACAGAAACATCTGGGAAAGGTGAATGTCTGGGGTTAACTACAATGAAGAAGAAGAAAGAGCCTAATCAGACAGATAGATTACACTAAAGAGTGCTAAGTCTTTATTTTTTTTTTTACCATCACTCTCTGCCTCTCTGCTCTGTCTACTGACACAGTGCTTTCTGAAGTTACTATCTTCATAATGTGTACAGTGGGTAACACTGTAGGATTCCAACTGCAATTGGAGCTGCTATGTGCAGCTGTGATACATGAATGTAAACCTGACAGGAGTGAGGAGATGTATTTGGAAAAAGGAGAGCCAGCAGTGGTAGGCAGGAAGATTGCCTATGGCAGGCAGCATGCTCAGAGGGTTTGCAAGATGCCATGAAAGCAAAAATTCTGAGAATTGCTCTGCTTTAGCCATAGGGGGTGCAATGTCAACGATATGAGGGAAGACAAATATATGGTTCCCATTAACTTTACTGAAATACATGCAGCTAAGCCCCTCAAGGGGAGCTCCAACAGCTGGATCTAACCATGTAGATAATTTACTCTGTCTGTTTTCATGTACTTCTGTTTGGTTGACCTGCTAGAAATTTCTAATTGAAACATCAGCTTTATAAGTAGATGGAGCACATGTGTGCACGAAAGTCAGCTGTGTTATTATTCTTTCCAGTGGGAATAAGTCACTGCAAGCCAAGGAATTACAACAGGGAGGAGTTATCCCTGTAGCAGTTAAAATCTCTATTTATACAGCTGTTTCAGATAGCTGCACATTATGTAAAATTTCACGCTGACTGTGGTGGTGACGTAGAGAGGAATTAAAAGAACAATATGGGATATTTAGCTGTTTCTATAGTCACAGGAACTAAAGCACACTAAGATTTTTATCCATTTTAAAATATAGTGAAGTCCAAATTATAAATAGGAGTCCATCTCCAGAGCTGTCAAAACAACTGCAGTAAATAAAACAACACCAATGCATACTTTCTGAAGATAGGAGTATTTATATTTCTGGCAAAAATGTAATTTGGTCTGTGTTTTTCACATTTTGGAATTCTATCACTGTAGTAGTTTTGGGGAGAAAGATATTGATTCCATAATCTGTTATTGGAAAAGGGCCATTTTCAATTGAAGAGAAAATAAGGTTCTTCTCCTCATTTTCAGATATTCACTATCAAGAGAAAAATGTGGGATACTTTTGATTCATTTACACATCAGTTCAGCAAACCCAAGT
Source organism: Tetrao urogallus (assembly GCF_951394365.1). Taxonomy (NCBI): domain Eukaryota; kingdom Metazoa; phylum Chordata; class Aves; order Galliformes; family Phasianidae; genus Tetrao; species Tetrao urogallus. The sequence goes on from NC_136813.1 coordinate 127,647,709, forward strand.
GGTTTTCTCAAAGATTGATCATTATGAGAAGACCTCTTTATCCCCTCTGAGTTACTGACTGTACCAGTTCTCTGAAGTGGAATGGCTTTCTTTTCGAGACACACTGACAGAGAAGTAAGTACCTGCAGTGACAGTGTGGTTGCTCAGCCTTGTGAAGGGACTGGAAAGCAATCAGAGATGGCATTCCACAGTAAAGACAATTTCTCAGTGTCACAGTCACAGTGTCACAGTGTCAACAGAGGAAATACCCCAGCAGGTGGAGAACAGACTCTGCCTCCCTACCTCTTGCTGTTGTGTTTTGTAATTCCTTCTAGTGCCCTCAGGGCAGCTAAAAGGGTTTCTCGACTCTTCATATCTATGATACTGTTCAGGCAGCTCATCTGTGTGTCACAGATACTGATCGAAACCAGCCAAACCAAGCTGACAGTGAGTTTGACTCTGGCAGACCTTGGACCGTTTTCTTCAGGATACCATCAGTCTCTAACATTGACTGTGAAATTCTAACCAAGATTATGGCTACATAGATCAAGGATCTGGGGGCTTTACTCGTCTGAGTAGGTATTTTGTTGCCATCAACAACAAATGACCTAGCTACTGAAGCTTGTCAAAAGAAAATGAAAATGTATGTTCCAGGGAGGGGTTAATAGATCTCAATATTCATCAAAACAGTATCATCAGCTTACAATTTCCATGTAGCCCCTGGAAGTAGAGAACAATACCATTCTCTGGCAATATTTTTTCTGCCAAAACACTGTAGAGAGTTTCCTGCATTGGGATAATATCTTAATGATCTACATCTAGTAGATCATGAACCCAGAGAAAAAATACATATATGCCTATTCTGGGTAGACTGGGTACAGAGTGAAGTAAATAGTATAAAAAAATATTGATTCATGAACAGGAAATTCTTACCCGCTTGCTCACGTCTCACTGCTGCACTTTCAACTGCTCCTTGAAACCTTTATTTTACCTTGTGCAGAAGAAATATCTTGCCTGTATGAGAGAACACTGAAGATGCCGTCCTGAAAAACAAATATCACAGTTACAAAAACAGCCAACAGTTGGGAAAATACAGTCTCTGAACCAGATTACTATAAGAGTAGTTAGGTTAGTTGCACAGAAGAGGGAGAAAGAAAAAAAAAAAAAAGAAGAAAAAAAAAAAGAAGTGTGATATGAAAAAATGGAAAGTAGAATAAAATATTCAAAAATATGTAAGCAAAAAGAGGCCATCCAAAATGGTTGATGTGAAAGAAGGGTAGAAACGCAAGACTTGACCTAGCTGTGTGAGCTTACTTCTCCGGTGTGAGTGGGCGGATGGATGCAGAAGCACTGCAACAGAAAAGCCAGCCAGCATCTGCAGAAAAGCAGGTGATGCTTTAAAAGGAGCTTTTACCTTTATCAGCCACGTCAGAAGCGTGGCTGTACATTATGCAGAGTAGTAAAGCAATTTTAATAATGCCTTAGTGAAACTGCTGTAGCTAAGAAGTATTGATAACACCAGTGGATTATATAAATTCTTTTAAATGATCATTGCCATGTAGACTGAAATATCAATGACCCTAAAATAAGAATGTGTATAGAGGGAACTCTTAAAGACTGTAGAATTTTACAGTGTGAGCACATGATGAAGCCAGCAGTCCCAAGGCTGTAGACAGACATTCAGAGTGGCTGATTACTCATGACTACAGGGATAGGACTATGAGAGGAACTGATTTTAAGACCAGTAAAATAAATAACCCTGTAATGTAGAGTTATGTTTATGTTAGTGAAGCTGTTAATAATGTTAGCAGGATGTTACATCCCAAAGGTTGTTGAAGGAGAACAAGAATCTTGTGAATAATTGTGTATGCATCTAAAGCATATCAAGATGAATTATCTACGCCCATAACAGATTCTTTTGAACAAAGACATCTTTAAAAGTATCCAAAAGCTTCAACAACTTCAAGTTGCGCATGCACCAGCACTTCAGAATCAGGTGTGCAGAAGTGATCACTGAGGTACCCTGCAGTGGTCTGTATGTGTTACCTTACTCAAGGGAAAACATACGTCTACTGTGTTTGTTTCAGCCAGTAACCTGCTTCAGAAGTTCAGCTGTAGTTTGTCTGCAGTGGTATGGACTAGTAGCAAAGAGAAAGTTTCAGAGGTGATGAACTAGTTCTTTGGGAAGATTCAGTTTCCTGTTAAGGAATCAATCTGTAGATGTGATGCTGTCTGAACTTCCACTCTGATGTCTGGATCAAGGTGGAAGTTAGGACATTGGGCTTGATGGCCTGATGTAGCATTGAAAGGAGGCCCATCACTTGTGGTGTTTATTTGGAGCCTGATTCAGCCTTGCCTATTTTGATAAGCAAATATTAGCTCACACAGGCTGAGAATTTATAGCTCCAAAGCTTACTCTGAGCTAACTTCCAGGGTGGACTCTGAAGCTGCTCTCAAAGACCTAGAGGTATTTACAAGAAAACATAGGGTCTGGAGGAAAAAGCCAACACAAAAAAATATAAAATAAGTTGGAAGAAGTTTCTCCAAAATCAATATACTTGTGACTTTTGTTGTGTCAATATAATTACATCAGCCCCAGCTACTGCGAAATAATGTAAAGCCTACCCAAGCAATTTTTCTTCAGGACCCCCAGAGGCATAAGCACTACATTCTTCCCATGGCTGTACAGAAACTCAATATTTTAATTTGAGAGAGTATTACAGTTTTCAAAGCAAATTGTAGAGGGAGAAAAATATATTTCAGCTCTGTATGACAACCCCCACAGCCTGTTTCAGACAAAGGCTGTAAACTCTTTGTTTACAGTTACCATTTTTTGATTCACGTATTTGAGGGACAGGACAAACTTATTTTTGCTCCATCTGCTATTCGAATGAGGAATTCTGGCAAGCTGAACTAAGCTACAGACTGCCTCGGATCTTTGAGTGCTGACATTAGATTTCTCCCTATACAGTCTTTACTCCTCCTCTTTGGTTAAACATAATTCTTACTCTAGCAGACACCTCTTTATTTTTGTCAATGCTTCTTTCTATCCTTGGCACTACTAACATGTATAGCAGGTTTGCTCTGATCCATGCAATGTATTCCCCAAAGCTTTTATTTCTTAACTGTGGTCTCCCTCCACCCAGGGTATCCTCTCCAGAAAGAGGATAAATCACCTTTTCACTGGCAGCCTTCCCCCCAGGAACCTTCTTATCACATCTGTTCATAGTGCATTCACCCCCAGGATCCATCTCAGCAGACAAAGAGGCATGCAGGCTCCATGCATCCTAGGACAGCTGGGTGCTGCCTGTTTCTCTATGTGTCTCAATACTGCACTTAATTCACAGCAGACCTTCCCTTTCCAATATATGCAGGCTTTCAGGTTTATCACCTGGCTCACGCTGCCGCAACACAGAGACCAAGAGAAGAGCCTAGGGTAACTTTGAGGAACAACTGCCTAATGGGTCAGTGACATATCATGAATTCTAACACACATTTTCATCAGATGAGATGGATTTTTTTATCTCATATCTTTCTGAATGCCCAATTTTATTCCTGTCCTTGTACAAAGGTTCCTTCTCACAAATGTACACTGGACTAATGCCACTGATTGATACTACTGACAAAGGAAGAACAAATAAGGATCAGGTCACTTAAATTATTCCATCTGACATCCACAATCATAAACATACATATAATATGCTGCTGATTGCCCAGTGATCTGCATGGCATTATTCTTTCCCAAGCTATATGCCTCTGAGAAACACCTGTTTCAGAAAGCACAACTCAGCTCAGGAGAGTGAATAACAAGTTTCTTTCACTAGAGCCCACCAGCAGAAACAGCGAGGTTTGGCTGTTGCAAACATATTGTCTTGCCATGGCTGCTCCTGACAACAAAGCTTAATGATTTTCTGAGTGTTCTCCCCTTAGGAAAACTCCATGGCTGCCCTCATCGCAGATAACTGAAGAGACAGTGAACCTCACTGCTTGTACTGTGGGGCATCCAGCAAGTGCTGGAGACACTGAAAATATTTCTATTTCATTTCTGTCTTTCTTCTTCAAAGAAAGAAATGGTACCCAGAGACACTTAAGATTTTAGCAGAAAATCCACTGAGCATTGAAAGAATTTATTCAATTTCTCTTCTGTGTGATTTCTAAGCAAAATAATATTAAATTTCATTTTGACAACATATTGCAGGCAGTGGGTTGTTTACTGCACAAATTTTCAGGACTCTCATTTCAGTTCTTAATTCAGCAATTATGTGTTGACAATGGCCTTGTTCCTGTTCGTGCAGCAGAGGTGAAACAGGGATATTGATGATGACCTCCTTTGCAATCTGGAGTCAAAAGACGTCACTGAAGGATCAAATATTATTCTCGTCAGAGCAGTGAGTTAATAGCAAATTATTACATTTTTTCACATACCAATAAAGTTGAATTTGAGCATTTTATTTCAGAGGTAGAATCTTGTTTAATGGCATCCATGTGAGAGAGCTTTGCAGTTCTAGCTCCCTTCTCTGTTTCCAACTCCTGTAGACAGAAGGCTGTGTGTGTTTGAACTAGATGTAGTATTGATCCGGTAACAAAGATTAAAATTCTAACAAAATAATCAAGTGGAGAGAAGAGAAAGTAGAAAAAAAAAAAAAGGAGCCTGAAACTGCTTTTAACTGCTTGTCATGTTTATGTTGCCTTGCATAGCTCAGTCTTCAGTAACCCAAAAGATAGTCCTGCTATTTGTCCTCTTGTCCATATGCGTTCTGCACTACACATTAAACCCCGATATCAGGTTGCTCACCTGAAACCTTGTACCTGAAAGAGTGGTTACAACCCACACCACTGGAGTATATGTTTTCATCTGATCTGTGTGCCTAGACCATATGTGTTTCTGTGCACTGGAAGATTCCTAATACTCTGGAAATGCATCCAGATTTGCATAAGCAGATTAGGAGAGTAAACACAAGTTGCTAGTTTAAGGGGCAGCCTAGTTCAGTGAAAGCAGCACCTCCATGTCAATTTAAGCAGCTGCATGGGATACCTGTCTCCAAATGTCACTCTGGTTAACACAGGCTGAGTCACACCCAGCATGGTCTTACTTACCTTGGAAAACCTTATGCACAAGGAAAATGTTTGTTAGGATCTCAGTGACCCAGTTTTTTTGATGTCCTGGTAAGGATGGATTTATTTAACATAAATCAGTTACCAAAATATGATTTTTTCATTAAAACCAGGCTAAGGTAAGAAGAAACCAAAGTATATATGAAAAGCAGACAGCACAGATTGCAAATGCTTCTGAAAACAAGGAACAAACAGCCATTTGCATTGGCATTCATCTTACCCAACTTTAGTGTCCTCCCTGGAGGACCTATGAGCCTGCTTGCTAAGCTCCCTGTGAGATAATGGGAAGCTGATCTACAGAGCATGCACAGAGGGAGGCTGATGTGCTCGCTCAGCTCACTTTGTCAAGGCAAGACATAGGCATTTCACTATGCAGCTTGCAAAAGTAAGAAGTCAACAAGAGTCTGAGATGAACTGTGCCCTAGAAATGTTGATTTATGCTTGCTGAACATAATGTGGATTTGGGGAACAGTCCAGACTGTCACAGAAAACTGTTGGGTCAAGTAATTACAGCAAGGCCTTACCACTGAGTGAGGAAACATTTGAATAACGCAGTGAAGCCTTTTTAGGCTTTGTAATTTAATTATTCCCAAGAAGAACATACAGCTGTACTTCATATAGACATAGGATTTCATATAAGTGGTGTATTACCATGAAAAGACACAAGTAGACAGTCATTGAGGGCAATATGAAGTCCTCAGCCACATCTTCAGCAAATATTGTGACAGAGAATATTTTGTGAGATGCAGTCTGGGTGATATCTCATGCCACAAGAGAGCTTCTAGCTGTAAATCCTGCAAACAGAGGCTTGTTTTCTAAACAGAGCTCGGTGCAAGGTCCTGGCCTGGAGGCATTTTGTGATGGCAGATCATTAAGCATATGTCTTTCCAGCTGACTGCTAAAGAGCGTTTTGAACTAACCTGGGTGTGTACCAAATGCTTTCTTGTTGTTTTTTAATTGGCTAATTTGACAGAAAAAAGGAATAAATAATGCACACCCAATCATTTTAGATAAATTTGCTCAAAAGATTTAATCTAACTCCTGTCTCTGGAGTCATTGAAAGGATTCTGATCTGTTATTCTTGGACAATGCTGAATGATATCTTCTGATAACAGAAGATCCCATGGATCAGGAGGAATAATTGCCATCATTTAAGCACAAGTTTTAAGTGGAGCAAGGACTCAAAGGAAACAGGGATGATTAGTTGAGGTGGTTGCAACAGTGGCAGAGGAGGAAATGCATCAAACTAATCTGTAGGAAATCTGGCATCATCAAGCATGCTCTCTTGTTTGTTTCAATTTGCAGATCACTGGGGTGAAAAAGTGACATTGCTAGTGTCAAAAAAAAAGTTAAATTCATTAAGAGGAGCCCTGGCAGTGAACCTGCATCTGCTCTAATTTCCTTTTACTGGAAATGAATTCCCCAAAGACATCAGTTAGCCATGTTGTTATAAAATAAGCCCTTAGATCAGGGTTTTACACTTCTGTCTTCTACTTAACAAGCTAAAAATCCTTGAAAATTTTTCCTTACTAGTCTTCAGATGTGAGCAAGTAGTGGTTAGTGGCATTATTTTTACCATAAATGAAAATAAATAAAAAGACAGATAGTGGTGCTTAAGGCGTAACAGTAAGAGCTTAAATTTTAGATACTAATTTGCTTCAGAGTTTCCAAAGTAAACAAAAAGGGTGTGAAGCAGTAAAGAATAGCTACATCAATTAAATCTGTGTTTTTGTACAATATCTGGGCATTGAATTTAATATTGGAATTCTGTATCTGGGTGTATACGAAACTATATCTTATTTCTATTTTTTATTTAAGAAGGAGTCATCCAGTGTGCACTGAAGGGCTGTGAGCAGCCACATTTTAATTTCTGCTCCAGGGCTAAAGAAACATAACCTTACCTTTCAGAATTCTTACATGATTGCTCATTGAAACTATTAATTAGTTTCCTGCAAATACACTGCCTTGAAAATTCTGGGGAAAACTTGTTATCTGGAGTGTGTATTAGTTTTCCACTTCTTCAGTTAAAAATAAGACACTCCAGGATTTCTGGCTTGAACACCAGCTGAGCATCCATCCATACCTCATGTTGTCTTTACCACAATCTAGCACAGTGGAAGAGTACAAAATTAGTGACATATTTCTTTTTCAAACAGAACTGCATTCCTTAAAAAGTTTGTTGATGTCCCAAAGAAATAAAAGGCAACCAACAGGAATACATTTATAAAAGTAGGACCAGTTCCATGGAAGACAGAGACATGGATCGAATAAGAAATCATGTTCCCCAATCCTAAAATCAACACTGTTATGCAATAAACAGGTATATTTGCCCATTGTGGGCTAATGAAATTTTTAGTCATTAGTAGAGAATGAAGGATCCCATCTAGGAAAGCAATCAACTTGCTATCAGAAATCCAAGGTCTAAAACTCTGAGATCACTTGAGATGTAAGCAAACACTGCCCATATGCTATATGTAACAAAATTGATTTTACTTTTAAAATTTTTTTTATTACAATATAAAAAAAATCAGAGAAACAAAAACAAAATTAGCGGGATATTTGACCTTGTTTTTATGAAACTAATGCATTGCTTTCTGGTTTTATGGAAGCGGTTGCAATTCTTAATCACTTCTCAAGATGTTTATCAGATTTTTGATGAAATCTTACTCTTCCTACTCTTATCTTTGGAAACAGTTGTTCAAAAATGTATGTATTGCCAAAAAGTTATGACACGAATAAGGTGTGATTGTGAAGCAAAGGATATTTTTCTCTGGTAATTTATTTATATCAATTAAAAAAAAAAAAAAAAAGGGATGATGCTTTCAGCAGTCTTGAAACCTATTCTCATATCCCTTTATTAAATCAGAAAGCAAGGCTATATATTTCCCATTGTTCACAGGACTGTGTTTAACAAGTGCATAAAACTGTTTTCCACACCTTGAGTCAGCACTGCACTCCTTGTCATTGTTTCAGCCCAGACAGTGCCTATTGCACACCGATGTTTGGCTGCTGCTGAGCAATACACACATGGCTGAGTCTAGGCTGGGCTGCTTGGTAGGTCAGAGCCACGTCCATGATTGTGCAGAGCAGGGGGCAGCCATAGGATGGGTTGTGCTTCTCCTTATGCGGCCTACAGGCTGCAGCTTGCACATCCCTGCCCTAAGCCATCTGTTTCATGTGTTTAGCAGGGTAGGGTATATATCCCACTCTAAATTCAGGCAAACGCACTGTGGTCTCTGATACTATGATCTTTGCATATATACATGTGTGCATTTTCGTTATTTATTGGGACATCAGATTCGTTGCACATTCTGTACATGTTCCCAGGAGGGATGGCACTACCTGTGATACCGCTCACTAAGTAGATAATCAGTTGTAGCTTGGTAGAGGAGAAAGAGAACACCAATTTCTGAGAGGATAAATCAGAAAAGTCATGGAAAGGCAGAGAACTCACACTTCCACTCACTATAACTTGAATTTATAGAAGAAAGCAAGAAGGATTGTCGTGGAAATCCCACTACTCATTTCATTCCAGAACAGAAGCATATGAAATACTGGGACATGTGGAAGATGTCAGACTGATGGGGAAAATAAAAGACCATTTTTCTTTTTCTAAACTGCTGCTCCCGGGTTGAGGATCTTTTCAATGTTGTTGAAAGCTTTATAAGTTTACAATTCTGTTCATCAACACATCCAAAAATAATCCTCTGCTCTGGAAGCCATCTGTCTTACTGGGAGGATGGAAACATTGACCTGGTTCTGTGGAAATGGAGACAGCAAGTTTTTCTCTGTGGATGCATTACATTTCATTCATTCGGAGGGAAACACACAATGATTCTTTGAGATGCACGCTTTATAAAGGAAGATTTTAAAACTCTTAATATAAGATGAAATGCAATGCTTCCATGGAAGGAGGGATCATAATTGAAGTGTTTAGGCTGACCTTTCATTTTAATATGTATTTCTTCCTAGAGGAGCTGCATCACTCGCCTCAAACAGCCAAGAGGTGTCCACATTAAAAAAATTACATTTTCTTGGCTGGCAGTATCCTGCTACAGTCCTCTGACTGATGTAACAGTGTAAACTCTTCTCCAGTGAAAATATATTCTAACTTCAGATACACAACACAGGCAGGACTAAATTGGACGAACATATGTTTCTTTGAAGGCTGTTTGCTAACAGTAATTGCTTTTACTTCCAATAAATTTGTTGGGAGCTCCTCTAGCACTTATCTGGCAGAGCTATAAGGAAAGTAAAAAACAACATTCATAGATAAGTCTTTCAAAAACAGTATGAAATCTATCGAGTAAATTAGTCAATAGTTCAAGAATTGTTAGGCTCAAAGCTGATGTCAGGGAATCTGTGCTGCTGTTTTTTCACACTAAGAAGACAGGTAAGACAGATCAGCATCAAAACAGAGAGGTCCCAGACAAATCAAAGCTGATTTTAATGAACGTTTTTTTTTTACTTTTGGATCCAACTTTTCTGTGATTCAGTAATATCTTTGATACTTTACCTCTGGAAATTTCCCAGAACAAAGCCACAGTCAGGTTTAAGTCTGGAGCATATTGTGGGTCTATCCTCCTCCTGATTCCTTCCACTTTCTTTAAATTCACAGAACATAAATGGTCCACAACAGCCCGTCCTTTAAATATAAAAATATCTTGCACACACAGTATTTCTGACATCTAGAAGACTGCCTTAATTACAAGGGCAGTCACTGGGAGGCAGCCAGGCCTGACTGGAGGAAGGTGAGGACTTCTGTCTTATTTTCAGCTTTACCTCTTCTGTCCTCACACTCACCTGACATTTCACCAACTAATAGACATGGGAGGTCTAGTCCTTCAGCACAGATGTCCTCCATCATGGTCTGCACCAGCCTTGCAGAGAGCAGCTAATTTGAAAAGCTTTTTGAAAGAACACATGTTGTAAAAGCATCCAATGGCCAGAATTTAAAATTCAAATGATAAGTTAATACTATTCAGTAAGGCAGGCAAATACAGATGCTAGCTAAAAGGAAATGTTCACCCCTTCCCCCCCCCCCAGTCCTTAAATTGTGATATGATGATTTTTTAAAAGCACATTTTAATTTAAATTAAGTTTATTGGAGTGCACAGCATGAGGGATTACATATATATAGCTGAAAACACCAATGGAAAGTCCCAGTATCAGCGCATATAATGAGACAAATGTGGTGCATAATAATATGATCCACATAGGATGCCTCCCTTTCTCTTATTCTTCTGCAGAAGTGGGAGGGTGTGTTCCTAGAACTGTGGTTTAGGAAACAGACAGTGTGGAAATCTACATCCATGTGAAATTCTGGGAAACTAGTGTCTGGTTTTAGATGCTGCAATGTTTTCAGACAAATTAGAGTACTGTCACCTGAAAGCCATAGATTTTCCTCTGTGTTTGGCAATCTCTGTGAGCAGTTTCCATGAAGAAGCAGGGTCGGTTTACTGCTATCAGCCACTGGCAGGGACCTCGACCTTTCTGCATGAACCAGCCACATCACAACTGAGATACGAAAGATCACAGTATTTCCTGTAAGTCCCTCTGCTTCAGGCCTCTTATATATTTTGTTGTATAGGGTGTTTAAAAACACTGCAGTCAAGAGATTATATCCTAAGGGTAGAATACAGAGGTATGTAGTTCAATGAGGGAAGGAAACAAGTGATCGTAAATTACAGAAAACTCTGCTGAGTTGTTTGTGATATGTACATACACAGTTGTGGGTGATATGTATATACAGAAAAAGTAACATGCTTGCAAATCTCTGTTATCATTCATCAACAGAGAGATGAACTCTTTTTTCTGCTGCCATTTGACATATGTAACTCAGTTATAAAAGCACTAGCTGATGTCTCCATAGAATGGCTTTTTCAAGTTGGAATTTCTATCTGTGCTCCCAAGAAAAGCAACCTCAGCATCATTTTTCAGACTAATGGAAAATGAAAAAAGTTAATATAATGCATCCCTGTGGGACTCCCATAGCTGTTTCTATCTGTTTTTATTTATTCATTTCTCCAAGTGTGTGGCACCCCTTTATGTATGAGTATGTCTAAATTGCAATAGAGAACACACGAGTGACACAACTGAAGACTTACGTACATGTAAGACTTTTCCTCTGGAAGGATGACCAGAAACACTTCTAGCATGAGAAAGTATAAGAAATTCAATTATTGCTCCCCTTCCCTTCCCTTCCCTTCCCTTCCCTTCCCTTCCCTTCCCTTCCCTTCCCTTCCCTTCCCTTCCCTTCCCTTCCCTTCCCTTCCCTTCCCTTCCCTTCCCTTCCCTTCCCTTCCCTTCCCTTCCCTTCCCTTCCCTTCCCTTCCCTTCCCTTCCCTTCCCTTCCCTTCCCTTCCCTTCCCTTCCCTTCCCTTCCCTTCCCTTCCCTTCCCTTCCCTTCCCTTCCCTTCCCTTCCCTTCCCTTCCCTTCCCTTCCCTTCCCTTCAGCTTGCAACCCCCCTCCCCCTGGAATAATGACTAGTTAATAAGCTAATACATTGTTTGCTTAAAATATATGTGATCATATGCAACAGCTTGCTCAGAATACACATAGTAGGTTGTTTTGGTGCACCTAATCTGAGTCAGTGAAGTACACATTAGTCACAGTCTTCTCACTGGGCAAAACAAACCAGGGAACGGGATGGGACAAAGGCTTAATTCCCATTTAGCTAATATCACACAGGATATCAGCTTTTCCCCCATGGTTTCAGTTTCCCCTTCTTTTGCCTTCCTGAAGAAAATTTTCATGAAACTGTGCTGTTCAGTCTTAATCAGATATTTTACTCCACCTTCTTGAGAGTGAGCAGATTACAGAGCTTTGACATTTTTCCACATAAAAAGTACTCTTCAAATTTAACTTTGATTAATGACCATCTTCTCTGCCTTCTTTTTGAAGAATAAACTTGGGCCGTTTTATTTTATGGAGTGCTTTTCCTCATTAATAACTGAAGGATTCTTCCTCTCCATTGCACAAACAGTTGGGTAGCCAGAGAAGACTAATCGAAAACCAGCCTGGAAGAATCCTGTATGGGAAGGCTTTTGCTACCACAGGAAATTAAGAAGCTAGAAGGAGAGGGACTGACTTTCTGTGTGATTAAGGCCTATTTATATTCTGAAATGTGGTTTGGCCTAGCTATTTGAAAGTTGCAATTTTATGTAAAGGAAAAATGTCAAGAAAAGAAAATTCTATCATCTGTAGATTAAAGTGTGAATTTCTGTGCATGGCTACTCTTGTTCGAAAAGTCAAAGCAAGGACAAAAAGATTTTTATTCCCCAAAACACTAAATACTACATAATCATAATAAAAATCTTTAATGTTTTTAATTGCATTATAGTCAGTGAATGCTCAGAAGAAAAGCTCTTCTGTTTTGAAATGGATTTTGAGTTACTATATCCAATTTCCTTTCCTTAAGAAACTGTAAGCATATTCTGCATATCCATATGATCTTCCATATTTTTGCATTCATACTTCTCCACTCCTGCCTATAAATTCAGCTATCTCTGTACAATTAAAATCTGAATGCATTTATTCTATGAGGATGCAGCTGCTGTAGATAACAGATATATAGTCAATAAACTTGCCAAGCAACCTGAACTTTTTCTTTGAAGGCTTCATCTGCAGTGGTTATCAATTTGTTGCAGCGTCTGCAATAATCCTCAGCAGCTGCATGGGCTATGAAAACTGGAAATGAAGTGCATAAGCCAAGAGCCTTTTGCCAAGAAAATTTTAACTTGCTTACATTGCAAAAGCATCAAAGTAGATGTTTCCTTAACTTCTTCAAGATTACATCCTGAATCCAGACAGCTTAGGTCATGAGTTTACATCCTGGATCCAGACAGCTTAAGTCATGTGTTTCCAACTTTGTGGCTTGTCTGGGCCTCACTGGGTGAAGAGGAATTGTTTTGGGCTGCATATTCATGGGTTGCTCTGTAAGTAATGCCTCTTATGTATTTCCATGGAAACTATAATAGATACGATGAGTACAGTTACTCTGCTTGATAGAGAAAATTCTCAGCTACAGAAGAATAATTTGTACCATACTTGCCACTATTAGCTACATATTTTCACCATCAATAAATAAGAGCCTGCAAGCCATGTTCCTCAAAACCCGCAGCAGCTGAGGTGACTCACTGTCACTGTCACCACTGCTGAAATGCACCACCCACCACCTCACTGTGCTCATATCTATGGTTTGGTCTCCCTAAACATTCAGCAAACAATGACAAATGTCACTGGCTGCCTTTCTTTCCATATGGAGGAATTCAATGGTATTCCCTTGCTTCATATGCACTTCTGCGTCAAACATCACTCTGTCAAACTGCCCCTCCACTGCTACATGTTTCATGACAACAAAATGTAATGGAATATTGGTAGGAGGGGTCAGTCTCTACTGTCATACCACCAATGTATGTATCTGATGTCATGGGCCAACATAATAAAACAAGAGGCATTACTTTTGGAGCAGCCAAATATAATATAGTTAATAAATAAGTAACAAAACAAATTTTAATTTTTAATACTTCTATTAGTACAGTTTTAAAAAGAGAGCAACAAAAGCATAAAATTAATGGTATATGTCACTTTGTTTTTTCAAACTAACACATCAGTCTGGTTCAGTGGCCGTGGTCACAATTCGTAGTGAGTTCTCAGGTGCTCATCAGAGATTTTTGATGAAATTTTATTCTTCCTGTGCCTCATTCTTGACAGCAGTTGTTCACAAATGTGCACACTGCACAAAGAAATGACATGAATAGAGAGTGATTGTGAGGAGAGGGATATTTTCCTCTTGAAAAAGTCTGATAAAGAGCCATTACCCCATTTTTACGTTGAATGTCTGACTTCAACTCTACATATTCAATCTGAAAAATATGTTTATGTTGAATGAAAGTGGAGTTGCAAGTATAGAAAAAATTTGATTATTTCTTTCAGCAATCTTGAAACCTGTTCTAAAACTCCTTTATCAAACAGAAACAAGTCTGCATATTTTTTGCTGTTCACAGGACTATGTTTAGCCAATGTATCAAAATGCGTACAGCTATCTGCCATAACTTGAGTTAGCACAGCACAGTAAAAAATAAACTTTGAGCCATCTTCTGGTATTTCTGGATGAAAAAATGTCCTTCAAAATAAGAAGAGAAACTTCTGCAGGTGCCAAGAACGAGATTCTTGACCAAGCTGTAGCTTTTGGTTAGGACAGGCGACTGAACATCTCAGTATTCTGCAGGTTAGAGTGAGCTGCTCTATGGCTGAAATGCAAACTAGTCAGGATCAAGACAGCTGTCTAGACCATTAACAGCTTGTTTCATTTCATTCCACAGAGAAATCCTATGGTCAACCCCAGCCTCCTCATCTCTTCTCTGATCTAACTCCAACGTGTCTGATTTCTACCCTGGACTCTCAAGGATATAATCACCCAGGTAAGAGGTAACTGTAAAGCAGGTATCATGTATAGTGTAGAAAAAGGGGTCTGGGGGGGGAGGAGGGTTCAGACTCCTTGCAGTTCACCTGGAGGGGATGATGGAATAGAGTGTAAACCCCAATTAATTAATCTTGTGGCCTTCTATGATGGAGTGACGGCATTGGTGGACGAAGGGAAGGCGACCGATGTCATTTTCCTGGACCTGAGCAAGGCCTTTGACATGGTCCCCCACCACATCCTCATCTCCAAATTGAAGTGGATTTGATGGGTGAACGACCCGATGGATAAGCAATTGGTTGAAAGGCCGCAGACAGAGGGTGGTGGTCAATGGCTCTATGTCCAGGTGGAGGCCGGTAACAAGTGGTGTCCCCCAAGGGTCTGTCTTGGGACCGGTGCTCTTTAACATCTTTATCAATGACATCGATGAGGGAATTGAGTGCACCCTCAGCAAGTTTGCTGACGACATCAAGCTGAGTGGTGCGGTTGATACGGTGGAAGGAAGGGATGCCATTCAGAGGGACCTCGACAGGCTGGAAAGCTGGGCTCGGGTGAACCTAATGAGGTTCAACACGGCAAAGTGCAAGGTTTTGCATTTGGGCCGGAAGAACCCCAGGCACCTGTACAGGCTGGGAGGAGTGGTCCTTGAGAGCAGCTCGGCAGAGAAGGACCTGGGGGTCCTGATGGACGAGAGACTTAACATGAGCCAGCAGTGCGCTCTGGCAGCTCGAAAGGCAAATGGGATCCTGGGCTCCATCAGGAGAGGGGTGGTCAGCAGGGACAGGGAGGTGATTGTCCCTCTCTATTCGGCTCTTGTGAGGCCCCATCTGGAGTACTGTGTCCAGGTGTGGAGCCCTCAGTACAAGAAAGACATGGAGATTTTGGAAAGGGTCCAGAGGAGGGCGACTAAGATGATCAGGGGGCTGGAGCACCTCCCCTATGAGGACAGGCTGAGGGAGTTGGGCTTGTTCAGCCTGGAGAAGAGAAGGCTGCGGGGCGACCTCATTGCAGCCTATCAATACCTGAAGGGAACCTACACCCAGGAGGGGAGTAAACTCTTCAAAAGGGCTGACAATAGCAGGACTAGGGGAAATGGATCCAAGTTGAAGGAGGGAAGATTTAGGTTGGATGTTAGGGGGAAGTTCTTTACGGGGAGAGTGGTTAGGCCCTGGAACGGGCTGCCCAGGGAGGTTGTGGATGCCCCGTCCTTGGACGTGTTCAAGGCCAGGTTGGACGGGGTCCTGGGCAACCTGATCTAAATGTGTATGTTTGGTGGCCCTGCTAGGCAGGGGGGTTGGAACTACATGATCCTTGAGGTCCCTTCCAACCCGGGTGATTCTGTGATTCTGTGATTCTGTAATTGTTTCTGCTAGCAAATCAGGAAAGCAAAAAAGATATAGGAGTGTGTGCTGAAATTCTTCCTTCCCTAACCTGTATCCTCTGTTCCCTCTCTTGGTTTTTTTTTCTTGTACAGTTGTGTTCTGTCAAACCTCTTGTTTCATTTTGGTATTTTGT
This sequence comes from Tetrao urogallus, assembly GCF_951394365.1. Lineage (NCBI taxonomy): Eukaryota > Metazoa > Chordata > Aves > Galliformes > Phasianidae > Tetrao > Tetrao urogallus. The sequence goes on from NC_136813.1 coordinate 127,663,743, forward strand.
AAAGCCCATCCCAACTTTTATTCCTTGTTTATCAGTAAGGGGAAAACAAGACAGAAATAAAACATCATGGTGGCTTTGACAAACCTGGGGCAAAGAAGGTAAAAACCTCTATTCTGACTGAAGGAAGGAGGTGGAAGTGGGATATTTCTTTTTTTTTTTTTTTCTTTTTCTTTTTTATGTGTGTGTATTGGGTGGGGATATCATTGAGTATGAGGAATGAGGGATCCCAGAGCCAACTTTAACATGGAGTTAGCTGTTGTCTGTGCTGCCTCCAATTCGGGATGGTAACGATGCAGCTTGGAAGCATGTGTGATTGGGTTTCTGTGGAATGTGGCACCAAAACCAACCTGTAGTTGGTGCCAGTTAGCGCTTTGCAGATCATATTGCAGAGCTGGGCCCATGGAAATCTGAAACCGCTGGAAGAAAAAAGAAAGATGACTCCTTCCACGAATGCTTGTGCCCACATTTTGCATATTTACATCATCTGCGTATTACTTGCATCCATCCATTACAACCATCACTTGCATATGTAAATACATGTCAAATCTTGTGACTCATTCCTCTGCCCCTGAATTACATGTAAATTGCCAGTGGATGGGAAGGCATTGGGTTGCCTATTTGGGTCTCTGCACTGATACCAGCTGCGGGGAGTGAAGGGAATCAAACCTGCCATGCAGAGTTCTTAGAGTTCCACAGTAGCAACCCACAGTGCTTTGTGTCAAGGGTCAGGCAGAGAGGTATCACAAATTCATTTTTGTGCATGCTTTCTTAAATAAAAGTGTTTACGGTTTAACACTTTCATGCCAGTATTGCATTTCTTTTGGCTGCGTCTAGCATGTGGGCTTGGTTCCTGTTTACCAGTTACCTTGAAAAGAAAATTCGGGTGTGGACATTACTAAATTAACAGCCTCCACTTAAGTGTACATTGCAACTGAGACTTTTCTGGTTATCAAGAGTCAGAAGTCCTAACAGCTGTCTGTTTTCCCAGCACTGAGACCAGTGCATCTTTCAACTTTCATCTTGGCCAGAAAAGCTGTGAAAACTACATTGTGGCTGAGAAGCTCCTCAAATTCTGCTTGCAATAAGCTAAAATACAGTAGGAATATTTGGGCAGCCTCAAACACCACCTTAAAGGAAAGTTTAGGACGCTAATGGCAGGAGTGCTGAGGAGCCAGTGAGTACATACTAAGTAAGTATATACTAAGTACATACTAATGAACATAGTTACAGCATGAGAATTAGTGCAGTTACCACTGTACAATGATATATTTCCTGGTATAAAAATGATACCTTGTACATCTACCAGGGAATCAAAATCAGTTCAGTGCAGCTGACTGGAGCATGTGATGTTCCTATGCAATGCTGTAGTAAAATGTAGCACTTCTCTCTCTAAGTATCTTCAGAAAAAAAAATTCAGAACCAAGTATAGTCAGAGGAGAGACATCAGTGTTGGTTTCACCTGCATTTTATCTGAGACAGGAGATGCAGAACATCTTTAATAGACTTCTGTGAATAACTGATTATTTTGTTATTCAGCAGTTCAGAAATTGAAGTACATGACTGCACTACAAACCATTCTGCAAGCCTTCTTTACTCTTTAATGTATGCTGGGTCTCTTGCTTCACTGGTCTTTCACAAGAGATTATTACTCTTAGTATTTCCAACTTCCCATCTTGCTATAGTAGGATATAAAGCGGATTAGCATATCTGATGTGAACCATCACTGTGCCCTGTGTGCAGTTCTGTTCAGTAATCAGATGTGTTAAAGCAAAAAAAAGTGGAGAGTTGTTGATGTACAGAATTCTTTCTGCAGTAATGATGGGAAGTCCTGCATTAGACTGTGGTACTAACATCCTTATCTTTTGAAGTCTTGCTTCTGTCAACAGAGTAAGGGCTTGAACATGTTGGTTCCTCAGTAAAGACTCCTTCCAAGACTCCTTGCAGTGATTGCCTTGCCTTTGCCCTGAAGTCCCGCCCCACAAAAACATACAACAGAGGGTTGATGCAGCTGTTAGCATATGCGAGTGCTACAGAGAGGTGATCCCAGAGGATCAGTGACTCCTTCAGTTCTGTACCAGGAGTAGCCACAAGGGACAGAATCCCAACTATATGGTAGGGAGCCCAGCAGACAAAAAATGCAACTACCACAAGAATGATAGTTCTCAGCATCTTGCTTTGTGGCTTACGATAATTACTTCCACGCATCCTGAAAGCAATAAGGGCATAGCAAACTGCCATTATGCAGAAGGGAAGTATGAAGCCAAAGACAGCCCTAGTAATAGTTATTACAGTTAAAGGAAAGGGCATGGCATAATCATCACCACTGAAGACATTGTCAAAATCAAGCAAATCAAGAGGAGGATCAAGTAGCTTTAAATTGAAGTCATTCTTGGATGGTACAGGCAAGTTGGTATTAGGTAGATCACTCTGAGATTCCAACAGCCTGATGTCAGGATAGGCAGTCGAATTTAACAAGGAGTTCACATCTACAGTGGTATGAGAAAGGTGAGCTTCTGCAATTATGCCTTTGTTGGTGGATATGCTGTTTGCTTGAAAATCCAGGTAACTATAACTATCAGTAGGCTGATGAGCAAAGATGGTGCCAACATATGTGACAGCTGGTACTAAAGGTGAGTATTCTTCCAATAACCCAGTTACAGGATCACTGTCATCCATATATTCTAGTATTTCATAATCTCCAAAATTGTACCCACACTCAGTTTTTCCACCATCAGTGATCGTGTTGCGGTAGTGAAAGACAGGACAGCAGAAAATAAAGGCCAGGATCCAAATGCCACTGCATAGTAGTGAAATAAACTTAATTGTTCGATGATTTTGACACCAGACGGGTTTCATCACTAGGAGGCACCGGTCGATGCTGATCACCATAAGTAGGAAAACACTAGCAAACATGGTGAAGATTATGACTGATGGGATGACTTTACAGAGAAACCAACCATATGGCCAGTGTTCATTGAGGAACAAGTGAACAATGAAGAATGGCAGAGACAAGCAGCACATGAAGTCAGCCACAGCAAGGTTTAGGAACCAGATGATGTTCACAGACCTCTTCATTTTCAAAACAGCTACCCAGATAACCAACCCATTGCCTGGGATACCTATGATGAAAACGAGGATGAAGATAACCAGGGAACCAATGGATTCTGGTGCATAATATATAGCATCCTGTTCATGTGAACTGCTGTTAACCAGGAGTGGAGGCATTCTGTAGTTAGAAAACAGAGAAGAAATTAGTAGGCACCTCCCCAGGTTTTTTGTCTGTACTGAAGAATCTCTGAGTCAGGAAACAGTACTGAGCTGGATGGATACAAAGGCATCAGCCTATACTTGTTTGCACTAAATGCTTACCTCTACTAATCTAGAAATTATTCATCTTCATCATTCTTATAGTGGCTCAGTTAAGCAAAGCCCACTATTCAAACAGGAGATTTGTATGCACTTATATTCTTCTATTTCTGTCATCCTTTTTGATTTCAGCCTTGTTCTTTTTATTCTCTACTGAAGTTCCCACTTTATTTATATGCCCTCAAAATCACCATTTTTCTTTCCTGATCAACTTCCTGCTTTGTATGCAATTTTCTTTTACAGAATGATGTCAGCATTTTAGTTTCGTTTCCCTTTCAAATGAGCAATCTTTTCCTGGTATAACCAGTTAAATAGACTTAGGTTGAGAAGGCAATGATTATCTTACTGGAATAACTCTGCCCCACTTTCTGGAAATTATAAATAGAATGGATAAGACAGCAACTCTGTTTGTTAAAGGACATTTTTAAGGAAGTCACAGTAAGCACTTCCTTCTCCTTTTTTTTCTAGCCTATACATATGTCCTGAGCTCTTTGCTAGATCTTTGGAAAGCTAGTCTTGATGAGAAAGGCAAGAAATAAATGGTTTAAGAATGACAGAGATACAGTTGAATAAAAAAGAAATAAGGAGCAATAGTAATACGATTACTGAACCACTTAGGTTTAAGAAAAGCTATTATATTGCATGAAAGTGAAGCTGAGTCACAGAACATCTCGGAGTGGTTTAAAACTGTGAGAGGTGGCAGTAGAAAAACTTGATTTGTTCAGTCATTCTTAGACGTAGATGCTGGTTAACTAAGAAGAGAAAGTTAAGAAATCTAGAAAAGCAAAAGCAGGTCAGAGAAAAAGAGCTTGATACTCATCCTGTAAGCTTTAACAGAATTGTTTTTAAAATCCCTGTTTACTACACTCTTGACAAATCAGTGAAGATGGTTATGTTGCTGAATGATCAGTAAAAGAATTTCCAGAAGGCAAAGAAAATGCATAGGCAAGAGTTGAATACAACCTGCACAAGTAACTGAGATTACATGAATAAGAAAACTAAGACTGTTTCTATTTAAACCTCTGTTATGCCAGTAATGAGATGCCAGTCACAGACTGCTAAGTGCAGGTCTAAATCTATGCTATTATTAAAAATAAAACAAAATAAGAACAACCACATCCAAATAATCTTTCTCTTTCTGGTATAACATATAGTCTAAAGATGGAGTACATCACTCCAGCGTTCGAACTGTTCCATCACAAAGAAAATTATATAAATGGTTACAACAGACATTGCAATTAACATTTTTTTTTTTTTTTTTTGTAATAACTGTTCACAGTCTTTTAGGTGAGTTGACTTGTAAGGAAAGCTATGAAGTAAGTCATTGGAAAGCAGCAGTTACGAAGATGGAAATGAGAACTGAAGGGGGGACAAAGGTTTTCAAGAGTGAATAATATGAAACTGCACATTAAAGTAGAAAGCAAGACTGTAGCTTATTGCACCTACCTCAGTGAAGCAAATATTGCAGTGCATCAGGGTACAGGAAGCATCGGTCCTGTGTCCAGAGTGACTGCAAAAAAAGAAGCTCATTACATTTTAGGAACTGCTTTTTTCCCTTAATTTGCATGTGTATGCAAGGTAACCTTCCCACCCTGAGGGAGAGGCTTATAGTGTCTCTTATTTGAAGATTTAAAGGCAATTGGCAGGTAAGTAACAAAGCAAGAAAACCATAAGAAGCGGTTTCAGCACTGTCAAAATGAAATACTGTCCTACGTCAAAGAAAATCGGGAAGCTAAAGAGTGATAATCACAGACGCATACTTCAAACTTTCCATAAGAAGACACAAAATCTCAATGCCAAATCAGTTGTCTTGCCTACTAACGTAACAGTGAAATGTTCTTCATTTACTTCACAAATACAAAACCTAGCGCGATACCATCAGGTGTCTGATCTGTTGTTTTGTAGCCACTTCATCTTTTTTCACATCAGTACGTTCATTTAGCTCATCCAGTTTCTTATTATACTTGATTCTTGACAATCCAGATCAGCTTCTGTCCCAGCCTGAGTTTAGTTCACAAAATACAGGACATTGTACTCAAGAAACCATAATTGCATGTATCAAAGATCAAAGGCATTTTAGTCTGTTTTGTTACCTTTCCGTACAGCAGATACGGAAAACTTTATTATTATTATTATTATTATTTTTTTGTGCATGCGTGCATGATTTTTTTTTTTTTTTTTTTAAAGGAAAAAGAAAACGGAACTTGGCCTGATGAAATGTTAGAAATGGTGGATTGGTCAGCGGAAATGCTGATACCACAAAACGCTGGCAGGCTATAAGAAAAGCCAAGACATATAAAACAAGTAACAATAGAGTTCCCCCCAACACACCTAATCTGGGAAGTTGAAAAACTGCTAGCAGGAATGGCAAAGCACGGGTGTACAAGAATTGGTCTCAGTACTTTGATTTCAAATGGAAAATGAACCATAACTATGGGGAGTTCTGCTTTACAGCATGTTGTCTCTTCTGTGCAACACACGAATGCTGACTCAAACACAAAAGCCATGTAACCACAGACAGGAAGACAGGCCAGAAATTCGCTGTTCCCCTAAAGATAAATGGACTATCAGCAGCCTGCAAAGACAATTCCTCTATCTGTGTCTGTTCTCAGCTGCTGTCTTTCCTGAGGGAATCCATAAACCTGGTTAGAAAGGGATCTGTGCACTGGTGTCTTGTTGAGAGGAGTGTATTCCTGTGTGTTTCTGTTGGCCAAAGGATGCACATACTTTTCACTAGCATGTGACTGGCTAGCTCCAGTCAAACTTTTCCTTGCAAGAAGACCCTTCTATACCAGTCTATACCAGATCAGGTCTGATTCCTCCAGTTAAAACTTCTCCCATTGCAACCCTGTCACAACAAGTACATTACATTTAGTCCAGCCAGCTAATTCTGGACAGTGACAAGATTATGAAATACCTCATTGTGTATGTTTCTAAGCCAACTGAAATTTGAAGCAGCTCCACTAGTAATGTATTTTGCACCCACTTCAGAATGAAAAAGCTAACGGTGTAGGCATTTAAAGGAGATGGCATATTTTGTTACTATCAGAAAATGGTGACTGATCAAATTAGACCTTTGATAGCAGTTGGGATGGCAATCCCAAATCACCACACTATACTAATTTATTCTCTTCCAGATTTCACCCTTCCCCAGTTGTTAAAGAGTCAGCTTGGAAGGTCTCTAACTCACAGAATCACTGAAAGAACTTCTGGAGATGGTCTAGTATACCCCACTGCACCAAGCAGGATTAGCTAAAGCAGATTACTTATGACTGCTTTAAATTTCCACAGAAGGAGGCTTCCCAGCTTTTCTGGAAATTCTGTTCCAATTTTCAACCACCCTCAAACAAAAAAGTGTGCACCTGTGTCTTTCAGTCGGTATTTCCCATTTTTCACTTTGTGCCAACTACCTGTCACCATACACTACTGAGAAGAGTCTGGCTCCCTCTCCTTTACATACTCTGATCAGATCGCCCTGAGCCTTCCCTTCCCCAGGCTGGACAGTCTCTGCTATCACAGCTCATTCTTGCATTAAAAGCGTTCCAGTCACTTAACCATCTTAATTGGCCTTTCACAAGCCTCACTCTGCTATGTCCACGTCTCTATTGTACTGGAGAGCTCAGAACTGCAAACAGCACTTTAGATGTAGTCTCATCAGTGCTGAGGAAGGGGAGAATCCCTTTCTTGTGCCAGCTGGCAGCACTTCTCCTAATGTAGCACTGAGTGCTGTTAGCCTTAATAGCTATGATGGTGCATCACTGGCTCATCTTTCAGCTTTTTTTTCACCAGATCCACAAGACTATCATTCTCTGCAGAGCTGCTAACCAGTCAGTTGGCCGAAGAATGTACAAGAGCACTGAGTTGTTTCCTCTCGGGTGCTGGAATTTGCACTTCCCCATCTTGAACTTCTTTGTTTCTCCCTGACCAATTCTTAGCCTGTTGATGTTCCTCTGAATGCCAGCAAAACCACCTGGTGTGTCAGCCAGTTCTGAAACATCTGCAGACTTGTTAAGAGTGCACTCTGCTTCACCATCCAGGTTTTTAATAAAGAGTTAAACAGTACCAGAATGAGTGCTGCTGAATACCACTACTGACTTGCATCTACTTGGATTTAGCTCTTCTGATCACAACTCTCTGAGTCCGCTACTTCAGTTGCTTTTCGATCCACCCCACTGTCCTCTTATTTAGCCCATACTCCATCAGTGTGTCTATGAGGATGATTGTGTTGAAATTTACCTTGATAGTAACTATCAATTGGCCACCACAAACAATTGACTAAAATCTTAATGCAAGTTACAACTGACATTGCTTCTTTCAGATGTTACAAAACTGCAGCAGTCTACCAGTCACTGAATAGTTAGTTACATCCAAAAAAACCCACAGAATCATTAAAAGGTTTGAGTTGGAAAGGAACTTTGAAGATCAGCTAGTTCCAATTCCTCCTGCAAAGACACTCTTTCCACTCGATTGGATTGCTCAAAGCCCTATCCAACCTGGCCTTGAACACTGCCAGGAATGGGGCAACCACAGCCTCTCTAGGTAATCTTTTTCAGTATCTAACTAGCCTAATCATGAAAAATTTATTCCTTATATCTAATCTAAATGTACTTTAGTTTAAAACTACATTTTGTCCTATCATTATACTCCCTGATAAAGAATCACTCTCCGTCTTTCCTGTGCAATGAGGTCTCACAGGAGCCTTCTCTTCTTTAGAGTAAATAACTCCAACTCTCTCTGCCTTGTCTTCATAGGAGATTGGAGAAGTGTTCCAGCCCTTTGATCCTCCTTATGGACCTTTTCTGGACTTTATCCAAAAGGTCCATGGCTTGTACCAGGTATCTCAGTTCTAAAAGTATTATTCCAGATGGGCTTTCATGAGAGTGGAGTAGAGGGGGAGAATCATAGACTTGCAGTATCATAGAACGGTTTGGGTTCTAAGATCATCTGGCTCCAACTCCCTGTTATAGGAGCTGCTCCCTCTAGATCAGGTTGCTCAAAGGCCCATCCAGTCTGGCCTAGAATGCTTCCAGGGTGGGGGCATTCAACACCTCACTGGACAACCTGTTTCAGTGTCTCACCACCCTCACAGAATAAAGAATTTCTTCCTAATATCTAGTCTAACTCATGGCCCTTCTCTGGACCCACTCCAACATCCCGATGCTTCAGAACTGGACGCAGTACTCCAGGTGAGGTCTCATGAGAGCAGAGTAGAGGGGCAGTATCCCCTCCCTCAACCTGCTGGTCACACTTCTCTTGATGCAACCCAGGAGATGGTTGACTTCTGGGCTGCAAGCGCACAGCTTATGTTGAATCTTTCATCAACTGACACTCCCAAATCCTTCTCCTCAGGGTTTCTGTCAAGACATTCTCCACCCAGCCTGTAACCGTGCTTGGGATTGCTCCAGCGTGGGTGCAGAACCTTGCACTTGGCCTCATTGAACTTTGTGGGGTTGGCATGAACCCACCTCTCAAGCCTGTCCAGGTCCCTCTGGATGGCATCCCTTCTCTCTAGTGTGTCAGCTGCACCGCTCAGCTTGGTATCATCATTGATGCCCTTCATTCTGGCCATCTTCTTTGGATGCAGCTCAGGATAAGATTAGCTTTCTGATTTGCAAGCACACATTGCTGGCTCATATTCAGGTGTCTCTGCATAAAGTTCTGTTAAAAAACATGTAAAGATGCAATGGAATTCAAAAGATAAATACTTCAGGAAGTATTCAGCAGCATCTTGAATACTGAGTTCTGTGTTGATCCTCTATCACAAAAACAGTTCTGAAACCAGAAATTATATAGACGACTGGACAGTCATGGCTCAGAATGGCTTCTGGTGGACATGCTATACAAGTGAGAATGTTTCATCTTGTGAAAAAGACATCTAAGTGATAGCATGAAAGATGAATGGAGAAGTCAATTTGTGGAGGTGTCTCACTGTTGCCACTGTTGAAATGCACTACCCACCACCTCACTGTGCTCACATCCACTGTTTGGTCTCCATAAACATTCAGCATACATTGATGAATGTCACTGACTGCCTTTTTTTTTTCACATGGAGGACTTCAATGACACACCTTTTCATCATACACACTCCCATATCAGATATTCATTTCAGGGGAGGTGGACTACATAACCTTTAAGGATCCTTTCCATCTCTAGGGATTCTATGATTTCATATTTCTACATCATCTAGTCTTTTATTTGTGTTGAAGGCAGTTATTTTTATGTCTAAAATATGGAGCATTTCTATCATGACACTACATTTCAGCAACCTGAGTCTAACCTGCTGTGGTTAGGAGAAAAAAATAACCACACAACTCACATTGAAACTGTCTTGAAGTATCTCTATTTCTCTAAAATTGCTGACTGCGTGAAGTCAATAGCTGTGCCATTTACTGTATGAAAGACTGAATGGGAAAAGTAACAAATAATGTGTTAATAGCTGCCATTGATGTCGGCTGCTATAAACCATTTTAGCTGCTAGATGTACTGCAGAAAGAGTAATTTTCTGTGAGAAAACACAGAGTAAGAGCTTTAGGAAAAGATGTTCAACCACAATAAATTAAGCCAAAATGTACCACGAGGTTTCTACTGGTCAGAATGCACTGCACAGGGAAGTGTTGTACAGGTGTGCTCTGCATCTGGAAGCTAGGAGTCACCCAGGAGCTTGCTTTCTTTTCTTAACTGTTATAAACTCTAACAGCAAATTCTTTTAATATTTGACTTCTGTCATCTGAAATCTCTGAATTCTCTCTGCCATCATAGCTACTTGCATTATTTTCTTTTCTTTTTTCCTTCTTTTTTTCTTTTTTTCTACTCATCCAAAAAATATTTAGTCATTTATGTTAATAAAAGGGCTGATATGTTTATTCCCAGCAGAAACAGGATTTAAGATTGTGAAAGAAGTGACATGGCTGAGGATACCTAAACTTCTGAAGGTGTTGTGGTCTTCACTGACTCATCCCACCCTTGGCCTGAGCTTGTCTTAGTCTCTCTGATAATAAATGGTATGGACAGCAGAAGAGAAGAAATGGTAAAACCAGAAGAAAAAAAAAGAAAAAAAAAACCACCAAGATAGGACAATACAGAAGACAACAGCAAAAGAATTAAGAAATCATGATGTCTCAAAAGAGGAAGGTCTTAATTAAGCTGAAAAAAGACTGACTTGGTAACATGCTGATGCTTTAAATATTGAGATGTCACATCTGTGAATGCTTGAGCAAATCTATCATCATCTTTTTTGTTGTGTGTTCAAATATGAGGACAGTAAAGACTGGTTCTTGTTCTGCTCCTGTGGGTTGGTTGCAATGCTACATGCATGGTGACTGAAAGTCCCCTGATTGTGAAGGGACTTCCTAAAACCAACTGGAGCTTCTCCCACATTGGCAGAAATGAATAAAGTTTCCTTCTGTTTCCCTTGTAAACATAAGAATGTTAGACTTTGATGTATTAGAAAAAGAAATCTAGTCTCTTTACTGGAAAGAAGCAGCATTCCTACGGTAAATCACATAGATAGGGTCACAGAATGTCTTGGGTTGGAAGAGACGTTAAAGATCATCAAGTTCCAACTCCCTGCCATGGGCAGGGCTGCCACCCACCAGATCAGGCTGCCCAGTGCCCCATCCAGTCTGGCCCTGAGCACCTCCAGGGATGGGGCATCCACAGCTTCTCTGGGCAGCCTGTGCCACTGCCTCACCACCCTCTCAGTGAAAATTTTCCTCCTAGCATCTAACCTAAATCTCTCCTCTTTCAATTTAAAACCATTCTCCCTTGTCCTATTACTGTCTGCCCATGTAAAAAGTCCAGTTGATCAAAGAATCATAGAATTGCTCAGGTTGGGAAAGACCTTAAAGATCATCAAGTCCAACCACAACCTAACCATACTACCCTAACTCTAACAACCCTCCACTAAATCATGTCCCTGAGCACCACATCCAAAAGGTTTTTAAACACATCCAGGGATGGTGACTCAATCACCTCTCTGGGGAGCCTATTCCACTGCTTGATAAACTCCTTTTAAGTACTGGAATACCACAATAGATTACCTGGAGCCTTCCTGAAGTTTGACCAGTCCCAGATCCCCAGTCTTTTTTCATAGGATAAGTTCAACCCCCTAAACATTCTCATGTTCTGGACCCAATCCCACAGCTCTGCATCCATCTTGTGATGGAGGCCCCAGGCCTGGATGGAATACTGCAGGTTGGGGCTCATGAGGGCAGAGCAAAAGGAGACCATCACCTCCCTTGCTCTGCTGGTCATCCCTTTTTTGATGCAGCCCAGGATATGATAGGCATTTTGGATCACAATGGTTAATCTAAGACATTACATGGTAACAAGTAAGGGAATAACTTGAACTAATGCTTTTAATATTTTAATTAGAGTGGAAGTACATGCCACTAACTATGGGAGCTCAAGTAATCGATGCAGCTTTGCTAAACTGCATTACCCTTAAAAATAAATGTTCAACTACGTAGAAAATTTTAATTTCTTCTCCCACTTGTATGAAATATGATTAATAAATCCTTATCCAGATCTTGTAGCTGAGTACTGAGTGCCATAGTGCTACAGTTTAGCCCAACGTCAGTTATGTACAGGATTCCCAAAATTAATCTTTTGTATATTAAAAGGAAATCTCTCAGCAAGAGATTTTGTCACTGGTATGCCCTACAAGCAGATAAAAACACTGTTAAATCATATTACCACAGACACTGCATTGCAGTGTCATCACTATGATAGTGATATAAATGCAGTTTTGGTTCATTCTGATACTGGAAAGACTATGTGCCATTGAAAAAAACAACTCATCTCCTGCAGTGCAGTGGTACATGAGCCTGTCTATCTTCAGAAAGAATGAAAAAATATACATGCAATGGAACCTTTGGTTTGACCTGGAAAGTGAATGCTCACTTGTTTTTTGGCAAATCTATATTATAATGTATTAAGATCTACTACTGAAGTAACTCTCCTGAGGAAAGAATGGGGAAAGATGAATTATTATGATCTCTTAAGAAGTCAAGATGGATTTTGAAGAATGTTGATGGAAAGCAGTGACATTAATAAAGCTTCACAGTTGAGATATAACACATCTTTTTCATAGTCTCTAATGCACTGACTTTGTCATATAAGAAAATCTAACTGTGGATTGTGAAATAAGCTGAATAATGCATATGATTGTCATGAGACACTTTTGTGGTCCGATCCAATTTTCTTACACACTGCTATCAGAAGTCATCAGCTAATGGATTAAAATATGTGCAACAAATTAAAATGGTGCCATTATTTCATCTATGTTAAAAGAAGATGTCTGTAAGGATATCAGGGAGTTTTATATAAGATTAATAGCCATGTTGACAATGAGGATAATGCATTAGTACAAATCTAATGATCATCCTTTACCAATGCGTGACCAGGACTACCATGGCATGGCAATCTGAAAACACAGAGACACACCCAAAGTGTGTTTTGAGACTGCTCTTTCAGTGAAGCCTAAGTCCCCCATCTCCTCTGTGTACAGTTGCTCTGTGGTCGTGACCAGACATATGCATACAGAGTGGCTGGAATAGCGTCTGCTCCTTGCTGCTAGAACGAATCAAGGTATGCTGCCCATGCTGGCCAAGTTCACTGAGTATCGATTAAATTGATTTAGAACACAGATGTCAGAATTAATCAGAATTACCAGCCTAGGGAATCTGTGATGCTGCAACATCTCAAATGGGAAAGCTTTGACGTATCTTCGTAATGCTCCCATACCTAGATCTCTCTCTTCACAACAGAAGAGACCAATAAAATTCCTGAACATTATCACAGCCAGAGAAGCTACTTTCCCCCATGCTTTTATCTTCTTTGGACCACAATATTGTAAGCAGCAAATTCTAATAATGCCCAGCTTCTGATATGTCAGGTTTACTGGATAGGTATAAACAGGACCACATCCATTTCACATTTTTACCTAAGACTTTCAGGGTTCAAATATATTACTTTTTATATTTTTGCACTGCATAGTTTAAAGGGAAAGCATACCCTGTTATGCAAAGACCACAACAAAAATCTCAATACAGAGGATTCCGAGGAGCTATGTGATTGCAGTTACAGCAGTAGGGTGTTGTGTTCAGAAGTTGTCATAAGGTCATTATTCCTGTACCACAACCAGTCGCTACAGGAAAATGCACAGACACATGCACACGCATCAAGTTGCTCCACTCCGATTATGAGTGAGAGGAAATGTTTTGGCAGATCTGAAGAGAAAACAACCCAAGTCCCCAATGTCTCAGCACCAGTAAATAATGGGACCTTCCACTTGCCCACTTCGCTGGAGATGAGCTTTTGGTATCAAGTTGTATTTGCAAATGACTTCCCACATTATTTTGAGTCAGTGTTTGGACCTGTTTATTTAGTAAATATCATGAGAACAAGTATGTTGAATACTGTGATGTTTGTAACGCAGTGCTGCTTAGCTCTCTTCCACAAGAGGGAAACCCAGGAAAGTCTAAAGGGCAGATCACAGCACTCAGTTAATACAGAGAGGTATTTTTTTCTCTTTCTCCCAGTCTGTGCAGGTTTCCCTTACAGTAGAGTGCTGGCTGGATGATGCTTGCGCAAGGGTGGGCCTGAGGGCATGTTTCAGCTGAGCGGCTTCTTGGGGTTCTTGTGGAGAGAAGTGCTCTCTCAGATATCCTCCCTCTGCCCTACAGAATCTGGCATGAATACAGCTAGGTGGTGTATTTTCTGTAGTTGGCCTTGGGGAAGCCCTTTCTAGACTGCAAGTCTTGGCAGCCAGAAGCAGAAAGCTACTGACAGGGAGCTTTATAACAGCTCTCCAGGAATGAAAACAGTCTCAGCAGGGAAAAGCCTGCAGGTCAGCTTCAGTTGCTTTTTGCAGCGATGACTGCAGTCTGCAAAAAACATTCTGCTTTCCATCTTTTATCTCCATCTCAATAGATGGTATGTCATGACTTCCCCTACTGTAACATCTCTATCCTGAACAAATTTTGCTGCATCTCCCTTATATCCTGAGGGCAGACATCAGGGCACTTCAGATTCTTCCATGTAGCTACATAAATATCACTGCATCACACAGTAGAGCTCTCATGTTACTTCTAGTGTTTCTGAAAGTTTTTTTTTTTTCTCTCTCCCTCTCTTTTCTTTCCTTTTTCCACAACTTCAGGTCTCCACAAACCTCTCCCAGTCATTGGTGGATCATGACTGGGAGAGGCCCTGGAGAGTGTTCAAGGAAGGGCAAGGCAGCTGGAGAAGGTTCTGGAGCACGGGTCTTATGAGGAGCAGCTGAGGGAACTGGGATTGTTTAGTCTGGAGTAAAGGAGACTCAGAGAAGACCATATAGCTCCTTACAACACCTTGAAAGGATGTTGTGGCATGGTAGGGGTTGGCCTCTTCTCCCAGGTAACAGAGATAGGACGAGTGGTAGTAGCCTTGAGTTGCAAAAAGGGAGGTTGGATATTAGGAAAACATTCTTCTCAGAAGTGGTGATACACTGGAATGGGTTGCCCAGGGAAGTGGTTGAGTCACTGTCCCTGGAGGTGTTCAAGAAATGTGGAGATGTGGCACCAAGGGACACGGTTAGTGGGCATCGTGGTGATTAGCTGATGTTTGGACTGAATGATCTCAGAAGCCTTTTCTAACCTTTATGATTCTATGAATCTATGATTCCATGACACAAAGGAGCTGGTTCTCAAAAAGCTTTCCAGCTGTAGTTTTTCTTCATTTCAGGCTTTTGTCCTTCGATTACTTTGATTTTCAATGGAGACTTCTTCACTCCTCATGGCAAGACTAGCATAGGGCATATTGCATAGTATTGTGACCAGAGTGTTGCTCCTGGTTGGGATGTCTCCTCCCACTGTGTTCTTCATGCACACTGCACGTGTTGAAGGACTGACAGACAGCTCCACGTGTCCTGAAATAATGCATTTGGCATTATCACATTTCAGATACGTGGCACTCCCTTGAGAGATATTTTAACAAAGTTAATTAGTAGCACTCATTAGTAATAAATGAAAAGCATAGAGATAAACTAGAGCAAACACAGATAGGAGATATTTCAGCTTCTGCATGTTTCCCTCAAGAAAGTACATCTATGTTGTATCTGCTCACCAGTGGCAGTAACACACAGTCCTCCCCTTCAAGGAAGCTTTAATTATTTAATGCTTAGGAAATTAAATAGATGGTCTTATTCATTCTGACATACTGCAGGCAGGTTTGATTTAGTAGGAAAGAGATATCTTATTATTCTGCTGAAAATATCGCTAATAGCAAAATTAATTAACTTCTATATTAATGAACATGTAGCTCATTCTGAAATCTAAGTTGAAAAGTCTGGGGCAGGGTACTTGAGTGAACAACAATTGTGAGGGTAAGCCTTAAGTGAGTTTGGAAGTTTTTTGTTGTTTTTGACCAGCAGAAACCTCCCCTTCTTTGACTGGTAGGAAGTCCTTTCCCTTTGTACAATACCAGTTCCTTGGGTGAGGTCCTCAAATGCGTTAAATCAGCCTCTTCGTGCACAGCGTCCAGAATGACCCTTCTCAAATCAGCAAAAACAACTTGTTGGCACATGTGGAAAACAGTGAGTCAGAAGGCAACTCAAAGCCTCCAGTCCCATATCCCAAATCAGAACATGTTGTATGGATGCTTACTCTTACAAGAGAATGCTGGCCTGAAAACTGAAGTATTCTCTTGCTCCTATCACACACTGAATACATAAGAAAACAAAACAAAATGAAACAACAAAACAAAAGAAACAGCAACAACAAAAAACACCATTGGATCAGGATCAGATCCAAGCTTTGCTCTGTTGTTACCTACATTGGGTAACATGGATTTATACAAGTAAATGTCCAGGCCAGCTCCCCAGGATTCGAGAAGAACTGTGCTTGGAATCTTTCCAAGATGAATAACAGAGTTACACCAATACATAACCACCACAAATGAAGACAGTGACTTAAAGAGCAAGAAGTTCATATCAAGCTAGCAGATTTGCTATTTTGCTCCTCTTGGTTACAATGGTTTTATTTCTGTCCTATTCTTTGCTATAATTGAAAATGGCCAAATAAATCTTCTGCTGAAAGGATTTATTGGATTTTGCTAGTACATTCCTGAGATCACTTAGGCTTTCCATACCTTCCCGTGAGAATGATCTCCCACAAACCCTTACACATTGTAGAGAAAATGATGTTGAAGAAATAATGAATAATGAAGAGCGCTGTCCTTATAGATTACTTGAATTTTTGGGGTCCTAATAGCATTTTTTTAAGACCTCCCTGCAGGGAAGCAGTAAAGTGCATATTTGGATCTCTGCGTTTGTTAATAGAGAGTTTCCATTTGAAACTAAATAGTAATAGTGTTGTGGGGGGTGATTTTTACATGTGGGCATAAGGCTATCTCAGTAAACAAGCAGAAAAGTGGTGTACAGTCTAGAAACTCATCTCCAAGTGTTGTAGACTTGATTTTCTCAATCGTGTGCCAGACTGTTTTAGTGGTTGGTCTGAGACCTGAATATTGAAGGCTGGGGAATTTATTCCCAGGAACATAAAACAGCATTTGTTTCTGTTTTATACTGAGCTGACTGTAAAAAGGAGTTTGCTGATTACTGGTAGGTTTTGTTTCAGATTCTCTGAAGGCTTTGTGAGTACTTCAGATTGTATGAAGATGTGCTAGACATCATGAAATTTTTTCCACATAGACAAATAATGGCTGTATCTGCTATACATAATACACAGGACAATAGAGGATTTTCCTAAGTGAACACAAGGCCCCATCCAACCTGGTATTGAACACCTTCAGGGATGGGGCATCCACAGCTTCTCTGGGCAGCCTGTGCCAGTGCCTCACCACCCTCTCAATGAAAACTTTCTCCCTAACATCTAATTTTAATCTTCTCTCTTTCTGTTTAAAACCATTTCCCCTCATCCAAAATACCATGTTGCATGGTAACAGATCCTATCTGTACAAACATCTATCTGGAACTTTCTGCTCTCACTGCTTGGTGGGTACCCACTAGAAATGCAAGGAGGGATGGATTGGCAGGACAGATGTGAGCCCATCAAAGCTGGGCTTCCACTTTCCAGCTGTGTTTGGGGAACCACCCATTCTGCTCATGTTACACAGAGAGACACCATGGCCTGGCTATGGAAATGACATTGTGGGTCTGAAGCTGCTGTTGGAAAAGAGGTAGATGAGATATCCAGAAGTGAAGCAGCCAGGTCATGAGAGATTCTGGTCTTCCCCCACCGGCCCCACAGACATTTGATTGATTCCAGGGTTGTAGACACTGTGTCAAAGAGAGCTCAAAGATCATGTAACCCAGAGCCCCAGGTAAGTAGAAGAATTAGCCCAGAAAGGCTAGCTGGACAGAGTTCAGATGTTCAGTTCAGTTCAGTTCAGTGTGGGCATAAACAGAGTTCAGGAGTTAATTTATTACCTTCACACAAAAATTGCAAGCAATGGAGTCAGCTGCTGTCCTACAATCAGGCTGAAGCAGAAGGAGCCCATAGGCATTATATTTTAGGTAACAGTCCTAAAATCTCCTTTCTCCTTTGTCAGGTCAGTGGATTTTGTGCTTCTCTGCAGCATGTGTTTGTGTATGCACATGCACATGGAAGGAATGAAGATATTAAGGATGAAAAGCATCACGGACAGAACTGGTCTAATGAACAGGCATCATTATTCATCTTTTTTCTTCTCTTTTCCATTTGAAAGGGTTTTGTTTTCTTATTTTGTTATTTTTAATTAAATTGATAAATAAAACAGCTGGAGCCATGCATCAATGGATATATATTTATGGCTTTGAAATTTATCCATGTCTTAAATCTGTTCTGTTTTCATGAATAAATTTGGTATATATACTAACATCAATAGTAAGGAGCTTAATTAACAACCTTTTAGAAAGATAAGTAATTTGAGCTTAGCAGAAGACAAATTATATCTAATGTTTAGATCATTTTCTCTAGCAATATTTCACGTTGAAGGCAAAGAATTGTGCTGAAATGCAAAACTGTTGTGTAAAATGCCAAATTATATGTGCACCTCCTGCCTCCCAAACCTCGCTATTTCTGCAACATGCTGTGTACAATTTAATTAAGAATCCTCACGCAGGGACTGTTGTCAAAGAATGTGCTTTTCTCTGCATGCAGTAGTTAATAGTTTGGTTTTTTAAATAAAAAAAAATTATAATCCAATAGAAAGTGGAAAATCTGCAGCTGCTCTCCTGCAAAGCCTCTGAGATGCCAATTAAAAAGATTAAATAGAAAAGAATGTAATTTTGAGTTATTACTTGAGAAAATACATCCATAAATTATAAAGCGCCGTTCCCACCAGGAAGTGTGCAGAAGCTGCATGCCTAATTCAGGCACGTTACCAACCAGTGCTTTCACAAGGGACTGTCAAGTAGGAACTAATGCTGCTCTCAAAGAAAAAAGATACATTAAGGGAAACCTACCACAATGACTCAACTCAGAGTGAACTGAGCTGAAGGATAGTGAGGAGATAGTGTTAGCCACAGAAGTGCTGTACTGCCCCGTAGCACAGGTAAGCACAAGGGCTGGCACTGCCTCATTGCTCCCGGTCTGGCCCCTTATCTTTTGCTGCCAGGTTTTGTTTGATCCTCTCAAGCGTGCCAGAATCTGGGACATGAAAAGCTCCTCAGCCCCTCGTTTCTCCAGAACAAGATTTACACTTTGGAATTATTCAGCCACACTGCTGAGATGGAGACAGAAAACAGAAAAACAGTCAGACGACAGAAAGGGGGAAAGAAGGAAACACTTCCACGCAAACTCAGTTTTCAACACTGCAGTCTCGAGTAGCACAACAAACACGAAGTGGAAGCTTTCCAGCACTGTTGCAGAAGAGAGCTCTTGTCCATAAAACTGTTGTTACTGACTTTTATCAACTCCCCAGCAACAAGTGGTATAGCATTTAAGTATTTTCATCTAATCCTAGAAAAATCCCTCCTACAGCATACTTTAAATGTGTGCCAGTTGTATATATGAGAATAATATGACATTATGCCCATTGCAGGACCCTTAATTAGTATAATTTCAAGCTGCTGCAGCATTTGGACAGGGATGTTCCAATTTCAGGCCACAATTATTCTAGAGGGTGTGCCATATTTCCACCATGAATGTTCACATTCAGAGACCTCTTTGCTTTCAACATCCTTGCCAATAGAACAGTCTCACACTGGCAATCATTATGAAAATGCAAACAGTAATTTGTAAAACTGGTAAATACTGCCTCTAAATCTAAATCTAATCTCATCTAAAGCTGTCACAGTGACAAATGTGTGCTTCCTTAAGCACCCATTTCAGAAAGAGCAGAATGCGAACATTAGGGTTCCTGTGACACTGAAGTTCAGAGGTGGATTTTGACACATGACCATGCAGATCACTGCTGCATTTCAGCAGTTTGCGGGTCTGTTCA
This sequence comes from Tetrao urogallus, assembly GCF_951394365.1. NCBI lineage: Eukaryota > Metazoa > Chordata > Aves > Galliformes > Phasianidae > Tetrao > Tetrao urogallus. The sequence continues at coordinate 127,683,531 of NC_136813.1, forward strand.
CTTCTTTGACTCTGGAATGACTGCGCATTTAGATGATGACATATCCAGAATTAGCCAGCAGACCCAGAGTGCTGCATTAAAAAACCTAGAAGAATATATATACAGTGACGGTGTGTTGCTCACTAATGGCGCATTTATGGTTCTGAGTAAATGCTTAACGACAATTTGATAAGCTGCATAAATAAAGCACACAATAACTGTATGTCATGGAACGCCCAGACAGTGGATGACGCAATTCAAAACAGAATCTAAAAACGGATTGGTACGAGCTTATAGTTTTCAGTGCTTGGATTTATCACACATCACATGGTAGCATGGTATCCCGGATTTCTCTGAGAAAAGCTTTTCATTTAACGCAACAGTGAAGAATGCTAAATTATAAGACAGAATACCTACAGGTTTGGAATCTCCATCAATTAAATACTGGATCTCAAATACTGAAGAGCAAGTAGCTCCTAAAAATTGTACAGATACTTTAATATCTAAAGAGAGATTATAACCAACATGGATGCAATGTTGAATTTCAAACTGAGAGAAAGAATGAATTTTTGCTCTTGCTATAAAATGAAGAAGTCTCAGAAATCCCAGGCGACGTCAGACCAGCTATTCAGCTGCTATGAAGTGAAGCAGTTTTCTATGTGCAGTATGGTGCCCAATATGGAAATTTTCTAACACAAAGTGTGATAGTGCTCAAACCACTGTGACATGAATAATTCAGCACACAAAAAATTGGAAGAAGCACCTACTCTGAAGAAAATGAGAATTACGCTTGTGTTACTTCTCGCTTCTATTATGAACAAGACAATTAAGTGTGGAAATGTGTCAATTTAAAATTTGCAGCAGTTTGAATACTCACTTCTGTGCCAGACAAATATAGAACCAGATCTTTGGTTTAAATCCATACCAATCTGGTTTGACACTGTTACATTAGGAATATAAAACTGATTAATGTTCAGCCCATATGTTTCACTTTAACTAAGAGGAGTGGGTCAACTTCTGGCTCCCCCTGTATGATCTGCCCAGTACAAGATATTATACGTTCACTTTTTTGTTCTCTAACTTGTTGAATTTAATTCTTACTCACTCCACCCAATTATCCTGACTCCTAATAGTTTAAAGTGATGTGTTCACAGTATCTGAATGTAGTCAAAGAACTGTATAGAAAATCATATTTTTACCATTTTTCTTGATGCACAAATGCAAATGGGGATAGTGGTGCAATGCCCAGAATCCAATGAGGTGCTGCAACTTCATGTTTAGATGGTGGTTGACAACACGGAGATAAAGGATCCAGATTGAACTTATGGAGATGAAGGACTCAAGCCATCAGTTCAACTTCAGTGGAGATAGGCAGCTAACATTATCTGATAACTCACTCCACAGATCTTTAATAGATCAGCTTATTACACAGCGCTGCCTGTAAAGTATTTCTTTCTTCACTAGTACAGTAATGTCTCAGTGCTTTTGATGTGCTAAAGATATATTTACCCTCACAACCTGTGTAAGTAAGAAAATGCTTACTTTGCAGATAGAAAAGCAGGGTACAAGTACACAGGAGATCCACAACACCAAAGGACTCCAGGCACCCATAGCTTGCTAAACACTGACTATTTTAGAACATCTAAGCCTAAACTTCAAGCAGAAGTCCCATAGGAATAGTGCCGTGAGTTCCTTCAGTGAACTCTGTTTCTTATATAACAAGAAGTGGATACTTATTCTTCATGTATTCCACTGGCTTTTTTTTTTCTTTTTTTTTCTTTTGCATTTTGCATTTTGCACTTTGTAACTGAAACGTTCCAACTACTCTGATTACAATGATTTCAGAAAAAAAGATTTAAAAATTCACCCCGTGGTGGCGCACTGGATTAAACTATTTCGAAAGATTTGATCAAAAAGGCAAAGTTAATGCAAATAATGGCACGTACAGGAAACCTGCAATTTGTACAGTATGCTTTGATCATATTGAAAACAGGCTCTACAATGAGAATACTTGTGCTGCTTCTCCTAACACAGCAGGGTGTTGTTCTTCATTAAATAAGCCTTACAGTGCGCCATAAATTAAACAATGTTTATATTTTGCAGACTTTCCGAGAAGTCATAAAGCAAACTCCAACTCAATAAAACATTGGGAAAGCTCTTATGCACATGGCTAATTAGTGAAGTGAGAATGGCTACTTGCACGCCATTAGGCACATGCTTGTTGATGTCACAAAATGAGGTCTTGTGATACAAACACCACCAAGATCTTGATAATAATGTAGACAGAAGTCTGTTACTTCTTGCCTGGTTACTGGAATTGGAATTTCAAAGGAACATATTGGAATTTGACTCCCAAGTCTTACTGAATTTCAGCTTCCTGTTCCTTTAGCTACACTTTGAAACCCCATCTTAGGCACACAGCTGGCCCTTTGTCTTCACAAAATGCATGAAAACTTGCTAGCACATTCTTCCTGCATAAAATATCCCTTAGATAAAGATTTTGTCAGATGCAATGCATGGTAACTTTATGATTAATATATAATACATGGTAAATACAGACTTTAAACAGTCAACTCAAAAACAACAGACAACTCTAAAAAGCAATGAATGTCAGTAACCTTGCTAATCAGTAACAAGGAATATGGTGTTCCACTACATAACAAGTACATCAATCATTGCATTAACTTCCAAGTTACACAAATGCTTCAGAAGAAAGAGTTGGCAACTCAGCCATGAGTGTTACACTGCATTCATCACACTAATGAAGCAGTCCACGAACTGTAAAAAATAATCCTACACAACAGCACCAAATGTATAATGTTGATCTATACGGCTGAGCTTTGGCAAAACCCCAGTCTTTTTCTTCTCCTCATGAACTCAAAAGAGCAGCCAGAGGCTTAAAACAATTTCTGATAGAAAGAAGAGAGGCCATGCAGTCTGAGACCCACTTAAAAGTGACTGAAACAATGCACTCGCACCAATAGGTTTACAGCTTGGAAAACCATTACAAAATTCCTTTCTCTCTAATAAATTAGAGAACCTCTTAAACTTTCAGACTGACCCCTTGACTGAATGCTTTGCCTGAGCTTGAGTGCTAAGGTCAAAGTGTTCCTAGTGGTTGACAATTATGACTAACACCCATTAAAAAGGTCCAATGAAATTTTGTGTGGATTAGCTAAATGAGAAGGAAATCCCCAGACTTTTCCAAGTTTCTTCTGAGCAAATTCTTTCACGTACCACAGTGTAGAGTCAGGTTGCTAGACCCAGAACATTATAAATGGTATTTGAAACACGTGAGCCTATTTGGCATCCCAGGTTGCTCATTTTCTTAGGCTCTGAGAGAAGGGGTCTCAGTTATGCTGGGTTGTGATTCTCAGTCACAGTCTGCCTCTCTCTTTTCTGTTGTCACCACATGGTATGAGTAGCCCAGACAAAGATGAAGGGGAGCACATTTCCATTAACAGTCAGATGACAGTTTAGGCATATGGAACCTATTAGCTCCTAAATCTCCCCTAGACACCATCCACATACAATGCCACAAAGAAAACATATGTGCTTAGGCATATTGAGTGAAATTAGGACTGTCAGATGATAGCTATAGCATGATATAGCACACTGGTGGAAGACAGGCAATTGAGAGAAAGATTTAGTTAAAAGTTTCTTGCTCTAACAACTATCACTAGGGCTTTTGTATAGAAACCTTGAGTTTTATCATTATGATTAATACTTTTGCTGGTCATTTTAACCAAGAGGTTTAAGCAGAGAGCACTTATTTTTTATGGTATAAACAAGGTTCTGAGGAATACTGGAGGATTGATGGCCAGAAGGTAAAATAACTTTGCCCAGTATGACCTTTTAATAACTCAAACCTAATAGTTGGTAGTCTGGGACAGTGGCTCCCTAACCTCCAATAAATATACTGTGACATTACATCATGTGCCTTACTATTACAGGGAGCATCTAGAGGGATCTGCTAAAGTCATTAATTAGTTCCACCTTCCCCTTGAGGTGTTTGGAAAGACCTGAGTGGTAACTTGTGCCAGGTAAAACCTGTACTCATACATGTTGAAATTTCACGTTTGTTCTCTCATTTAATAAAATAATAGCTATATTGGCTATATAACTGTGCTACTAAGAATTCCCTTTGCATAAAACTACAGTGTTTGTTTCCCATGCCATTTACCACATGAAAAATCTGGGAGTTCGGGTTGCTCCTTTTTAAGCCCCAGGTTTGATCCATACATTGCAACTCATGGGTGTTCTTCTCTACTGCAACCTCTTGGTGGCAATAGCATAAGGCAACATACCTGAAAGCACACCAAAGGCTACATCTTTTCATGTTTTGAGGCAGGCCACATGGGCAGAGATGTTGGTATTAAAAGTCTAACTCCTTGTGCTTTACCCCAATAATATATTCTTTTGGATTTTTTGAGCTTCCTTCTTCCAAACATGCAAGCTCTGATGTTGGCAAGAAATGTGGTTTTTGAGAGGGAGAAAGATTAGTGGATCCTCACAAACTCCTGTTAATTACGCATATAATTAACACAGTTTGGATGATCCAAAGAAAGTGAAGTTTTCCGGGATTCTTTTTGTTTGTTTGCTTTTTAATAGGCTCTTTTGTTCTACTTCCACCTTCCATTCATAGGCACCAATATCTAGTTTTAACTATACATGTATCATTCCAAGGAGGTTTTTCCAAGTTTGGGTGAATGAAACCCAAATAATTGATCACACATCCTGAGAAATTCTCTTAGATGAGAACAAGTGTGCAAGTCAGAATAAGCAGCCCTTGTGCTTAGTGAAGTGCAAGCCCTCAGTCGATGCAGGAGACTATCACCCAACTGATCTAACTACCATATCCTGTTTAATGATGTGAGTAGTTATATATATAAAGCCACAATAACATAAACTGGCAGGCTGGATGTAACCACCTTGAGCATCACTGTGTTCTAATTCCTTTGCTTGGACATCTTTTGCTTGAGCCCTCACAAATCTGTCTAGCACCATTCTCTACTACAGGCACAATGCAGGGGAAAATGTCTCATACAGCCTTCCAGGCCTGTCCCAAGAGGGGTGTCAAGAAGTTATCAAAGGATATGCATGCAGAATCACAGAAACACCATGGTTGGAAAAGACCTACAAGATCATCCAGTCCAACCAGCCACCTATCACCAATAGTTCTCACTAAACCATGTCCCTCAACACAAAATCCAAATGTTCCTTGAACACCTCCAGGGTCGGTGACTCCACCGCCTCCCTGGGCAGCCCATTCCAGTGCCTGACCACTCTTTCAGAAAAGTAGTATTTCCTAACGTGCAGCCTAAATTTCCCCCGGTGCAGCTTGAAGCTATTCGCTCTAGTTCTATCACCAGTTACACAAGAGGCTGACCCCAGCTCACTACAACCTCCCTTCAGGAAGTTAGAGAGAGAATTTGTAGGAACTTGTCTCAAAACGATTGCACAACCCAGGCTCTGTGGTGGGGAAAGGGCTGTAGATAGAGGACCTTACTGAAGGTTGGATCCAGATTACGTTACTCCAAGTCTCCAGCAGAGCATGGACAGGGACAAGGTCATACAAAGTTCAGGAAGCCTATGGGTGTGCTCTGCGTGGTCAACCTCCTGAGACCCCCAGAAATGACAGCTATCCATTCTGAGAAAGTCCTTGGACCTAAGCAGTGAATGTGTGAGCAATGATACCACCCCTTAAGAACATGGAACTACTGGCTGTATAAATGTACCTGTTCAGAAAGGCAATAGATGGACCAAAGAACTGAAGACTCCATCACTGGATCTTTGGATGATGAATATATATATCTACCTCTTGTTCTTTTCGTTTGTTTTCCTATTTATCTATCTCTCTTTCTCATGATGGTACCAATCAGATACACCAAGCCAGTCAGTACGTTTCACGGTTACCAAATTTCCCTGAATTTGCTGCTTTGCATGGTTTCATTGTTATGGTTTTTACTGTTATCAGGTTTGCCTGACTCATTGTTTCACAATGAATACTAAAGATAGTATGTTGAATAATTGCTTGACTGTTCTGTCTTTTTACATTCCCTGGGTGATTACAGTGGCTGAATGACAGTGACCCTAACGCTGCATAGCCCTGCAGACCAGGGACATCCCTCACTCAGAGCAGATAAAAAACTCATCTCCCTCGCAATTCACTGAGTGGGACGAATAAAGGGGGAAGTCTGAAATCCCTATATCTGTAACTTTAGAGGTTCCAAACAACCCAAACAACAAAGCCTCAGTAGGCCATGAAGGACAAAACCTGCCATCTCCAATTGGAAACCATTCCAGAAGCTAAGGATACCTGGCATTATAGGCATGGTTCATGGTGAGACAGGGAGCCTGTGGCATTTCTGACAGCTCATCACAGATCATCTGAACAGCTAACACTGTACAGAGAAGGGTATGTGTTATTTTCCCCTGGTGCTGAGGCATTTTGGAGCCCAGTTTGATGACCATAAATATGCACTGTGGATTGAGGGGGTTGCTTGGCCCATTTTCAGTAAAGGACTGAATCCAATATTTTAATGGAGTAGTTGTATCCCGCAGACACCTGTGTTGTAAAATGAGTCTGAAAACTCCAGGTGCTCCTGAGCAGCTGTGCTAATTGCATGGCACAGTCTGTTGCATTTTAGCAAAGACAATCGCTTTTTTTTTTCTTTTTTTTCTTTTCTTTTTTTTTTTTTTTGTTAATATTATGAAAAAGGCAAGCACAGCGCATGCTTTTTCAGTCAAATGAACCTGAGGCTCTTCCTACCTTTTGTGAAATATTCCACTTGCCACACATGAACATTTCTCCCACTGACCCTAACAGCTATTGCCAGCACATGCTGAGCGCAATGAGTGGACTACAGGCAGGGCTGAGAAGGACCTTTCATTTGACAAATGGTCTTTGCTTGAAAAATACTTTTACAGCACAGTAAGCATTTAAATCTGTTGCCAGTTAACTCAACTCCTACACCATTTAGCTGGTGGTTGAACAGGAAAATTCATTATTTGTTTTCCTGTTTCTCTGAGGAAAAGTGCATTTCAGATGAGGTAGCAACGTATGGAACTAAGCTCCTCACAGGGTGTACTGGCCTATTTCAGGTGTGACATTCACACTCAACTGAAACAGTGAATTACTATCGATCAGGAAACATTATTGTCTTATCAAAGTGAAATGAACACTCTGGTAGTGCATTTTTACTTCGGTATTCCAGGATGTTACACACAGACATATAAATTGACTACGAGCAGTAGAAAGAACATTAATAGAAAATAAAAGCTGTTCTTAAAATTTCCAGCAAGATAGCAAGTTCATCAGCTGGTTAGGATTTAGCAGCTGAGACATTTTTAGCGGCATGTCTCTACTCACTTAGAATTTATTTTCACATTAGTTGGTTAATTGCATTCAGGAAACACTTTGTGCTTGGTGAAGATAAAACAAGATTTAAACTTATGGTCTCTCTCCCTGTTTTATTCATGTTATTTATCTTTTAAAAGCAGAAAATCCTCAAAATCAGTTTACTTATTTACGTACTGACTTATGCCTGCATGTGTGGACACTGATGTAAAGCTGATTAGTTTCAGCTTGGTGTATATACAAATTAGCATGATTTCTACTTAGCATACTGCGCACAGAAATTCGAGCATCTGTAAAACCTCCTATATATTTATGATTATCAATGAAATTTTTTACGTTTTTTGACAAGGAAATTATTTGAAATTATTTTAGTAGCTTTAATGGTTACAACTATCTGTCTTTGTCCAAGGCATTCTGCCTAAAAATTCCTGCAACAGGCTTTGGGTGAGGAAGACCATTATCTTTAAAAACCTGTCAATCATGATTTAAAGTTAGCAAACTGTATAAAAACCTGTACCTTCCCTTTGCAAGCTGTTCCCATTCACAGAAATCCATATTATTTAAAAATGTACACTGGGAGAGGTTTCCTCCCTTGGTTCTAAGCACCTATGCTAGACTCTTGATGGACAGTGGGAAAAAAAAGGCATTGCCAAAGCACAGTTCAGCTGACCTTTTTCAGACCAGCTGAAGAGTCATCTATCCAAGTCACTTCTTGTTCTTCCATTGAATGAAGAGGAGTCCACTGTAAGTATAGAGGTGTGAGTACTAAAGGTATATTTACCAGATGCATGGTATATCCATACATAAACTCATGCATGAAAATAGCCACAGGTATATTTCCACATTTTAGAAATCGATATTTGGAAAGATGAATCTGCTGCCCCACGCTTTCCCCTGGACCTTAATTTTTCCACAATTTTCTCTAATGAAAAATCTGTTTACTTCAGACCATAATCAACTAATGCCCTCATTCTCTCTCTAATGAGCTAAATTGATTGAATTTCCCTATCTCCCAGTGCACTGCAGATTTTCAAGCCCTAAGGTCATTCCAGCATTAGTTTGTGAAGTCCTTTCCAGTTCACCAGCATCTTTTGAGATGGTGGACAGCTGTGTATGATGGTGCTTTTCAAGATTGATCCTGGCAATGCTATATGTTTTTTGGGCACCAGAACACTGGCCCTGGAGTCATGCATGTTCATTTCAGTGCTGCTGAGCCTGAGCCACTCACACAGCATCTCAGCCACTAAGTTCACAAAAATCATTGTACGGATGTGACTGTTTGTTCACAACTAACTGGTTTCTCTCTGCACCCATTGCCTTCTGTTGCACAGCAGTTGGGTTTAGAAAAAAATCATTCTGATTTAGGCATCTATCCAAGATTTCTGAAGAGAGTACAGCAATGAATTTAGATTAGTATACTAATTGCTTAAACAGATGAAAGGAAATATCGAAAGGGAAAACAAAATACCAAGCATATGCCAAACCTGCTAAGGTATTCCATTGGTAGAGTTCTTTAAGTAACCAGCAAGCAAAACCAACTTGCTGGCTATGATGAGAATATTACCTGAAGTCATGTATGTGCAACTGGAGCAGTTAAGTTTTGTGCGATGCACCTTCCAAATAACTAAATCTGGAGGCATATCACTGTCAATAAAATTGTTTGTAACTACACGATCAGTGTTTGTGCAGCAACTGATATTTCAGCCCCTGGATCATAATTACTTATTTGCCTTAAGCAAAATGAATCAAATACACCAATTACGGTTCTCAAGAATGTCAAGGTAAAATGAGCCTGAGCTGTGATGGTTTGTTATTTACTGTTCCAGCATCAGAGGAAGCAAATTCATGCCCAGGGAAACCTGATGACTGGGGAATTCACAGCTCTCCAAACAGTGTGCATGCCACTAGCAGATGAAATTACATGGAGGGCAGCAGCTGCTGCTTAATTAGCAGGATGATAAATCTCAGGGGAACGTTTGCCCTCTGTGTGACAAAACAGCAGACGGCAGAGGTGGGGCACTGACTGGGGGGATGTCGGTCAGTGCTGTTAGTCCTTGTATCACTTCCATCTGCTCAAACTGCCCTGAATGTTTCAGTCCTGACCCCTGTCCTGGTCCCTCACAAACTTCACACAGAGCCAAGGGGGAAGCTGTATTGCCAAGCTGAAAAAAGACAGAATTTTTTCCGCTGTAATATAATTTCCCCCCAAAATGGTCTTTATGGTCTCAGCTGAGAGTTCAGGACTGGCAAAATTGGATCAATAGGATTCTTTTTTCCCCCAAGCTCAATACATCTTTCCTTCACATGTTTATTTTCTTGTTCAACTCAGAGAGCGCAATGAGTGCTCCAGACCTCCTCCCAAAATTAGTTTAAGCTCAGCAAGGGCTCAGATCTCATCCACACGGGCCAGACAATGCAGAAAAGATGAGATGGAAAAAGCACTCAGAAGTATTTCACTGCAGTATTTTCACTCATCTCCATTATAGATATGTCTCCTTCATAGAATCACAGAATCATAGAACCATAGAATGGCTTGGATTGGAAGGGATCTCAAGGATCATCAGGCTCCAATCTGCTGCAGGAAATGTTGCCAACTGCTAGATCCAATACTAAGCCAGGCTGCCCAGAGCCCCATCCAATCTGGCCTTAAAGACCTCCAGGGATGGAGCATCCACAACCTCTCTGAGAAACCTCACCACTCTCTCAGTAAAAAAAAATTCCCCCTGACTTCTAACCTAATACATTTTTATATGAATTAATAATAAAGATTTTTTCCTCACTGTATTTCATTTAAAGTTATACAAGCTTTAAATGAAATACAAGCTAATACCTATACAATAATTTCCTTTTTGCTTAGCTTTTCTGTTCTAGTTATGCAGTTGCTGGACATGATTTGTTTTCTGTCTCTGCTGAATGAACTGTATTTCATTGTGAAGAAACTGCCTCATCATAATGAGGATGCCCTTGTCAATGCAATTCATTCTTAATGACAACCTGGAACAAAAGGGTGCAGAGAGAGATGGCTTAGTTTTTCAGCAGGATGAAAGCCTAGTAGTTAGTGGCTCCTGCTTTCAGTCATTTATCAAGAAACTGTGCTCTGTAAGAGCTTAGATGCCTGCATGAGAAGAAATCAATCTAGTCTCATTTTCTGGCTGGGATTCAGTGAGAAAAACAAAGTAGTGATTTCAGAATGGACCTTGGAGAGTATCTTAAATGTTTCATGAAACTATAGAGACCTCTTGGTTGGAAAAGGCATTCAAGATCATCAAGTTCCACCATTCTGTGCTAGATAACTGAAATTCTTTAAGAAAGCAGCACAGATAAGTAGATATATTCTGTTATGAGAAAAGTCACCAAGGTCAGAAAATGGTCTTTGTACTAGAGATTTTTTTTCATATTATCTCTAATAGAATGATTTCTCTTGTTTCATAACCTTCAGATGCTCCAAGGTCACAGATAGGCAAAATGTTTGCCAACAGAGAATTAGTGCAAACGTGGCTGAAATTTAAGAGAGCACCCATTCTGTTACTTTTTTCAAAGGTTACAATACATCACAGATAAATTCTTTGTTGGTTTTGTTGTTTTGTTTTTTAATTTTTTTCCCCAACCAGCTGCAACAGTGAAATATTTTTCACTGGCAGAAGCAGCCACACATTTTTTTATCGGTAGAACTGGAAGATCAGATTATAAATAGCATCATACAGATGTTCTCCTGCTAAGGATAATACTACTTGATCCCATACAAATCAATGTGAACTCTGTGCTGATAGGGCAGCCTTTTTCAGAGATTAACTAATCTAGAGATGGAGGGATTGCTGAGTGAGCAGTTTACAAACCATAATTTATCTGAGAAATGATGACTCCCTTTCCATGTCTGATGCCCTACACCCTGGCTAGAGTAAGGGGAAACTTGGGTCGCAAATGTGAACTGGAAATAGAGACCCTCAGTTGCTCTGCTTCCCCCCCAGTGCAGAAAAGAAGTGAAGATATTAAATGAGCAAAAAAGAGATCCATTGCTGTGACTGCTTGGCTCTTCTATCCACTTAGCTGGTACAAGGAGCCAAAGCCCCACGTGTATCATCAGCCCAACCCCATATTTTGGCACCCAGAGAAAGCTGTGAGAAAAAATATACCTCTTTTCATAGATGTCTGTGCATTGCTTTGTGAGCCAAAAGGCATCCCCTAGACCTTTCTTATTTTCTGATGAGATTCTGAGATGTTTTCCTTTCACAGCTATCTCAAGAGTGCAGAACATCCTGTGAGCAGGCATACCTCCCTGCTTTCCAGGCTCGCCAGTGGACATAAAAAAGCAGATGTTAGTAGATCCTACAGCAGTAATGAACTCTTATAACCAGTTAACATAAATGAAAGAATACACATTCATAGCAAAATAGTGACACTTTCACTGTAAATGCCTCTTACAGCCTTCCCCCTTCTGTGATCATTTTGTCTCTTGTCCCCATTGAGGTTATCTTAGGTAAAGGAGGAGACAAACTGCCAGGAATGGGACAGACAGTTTTGTAATTTCTGATATACCACAGAAAAGAAGTGGGTCTGATGTTGGCCAGAAATCACAACAAGCGAGCTCACAGGGGCCTGCTTTTTCCAGCCAGCAGGGGAAATGAAGAACAAATTTAATGTCTTTGCCTTAAAAAAAAAAAGATTCTGCCAAGTCTTGAGCATATCACATAAGTAACGTTGCTGCTGTGTGGATGGAGATGAGATAAAAAAATGAGTATCTGCAGCAATACCCAAAGCAGAATTTAAATCAATGTGGCAAATTAGCTATACTAGCCCTGTAATAATGCAAGAAAGCATCTGATGGGATAGCAGCCTTACTTTTTCTCAGTGGAATCCATGGAGACTTTGCCCACAAGGGAATTATACTAGATAACTTGCCCATCTATGGTCACAAGTAAGTTGTAAACTCTGAGTTAAGCTACACTTAAGGTAGTGCTTCCTTAACATGAGCTAAGGCACAGGGGAAGGCTGTGGAGCTGCTGATGGCTTCTGCTTACTGCAAATGAGTGAGCAGCAAATCCAGGAGGTGAGCTGAGGTAAGGCCAGACTGCTTCTTCAATAATGCAATTTTATCCCCCTGCACACAGAGTTAAAATGCTCTTAATTGTTGCTGTACAGATGGGACCAAGATCCTCCGTGGTTGGTTTGCTGCTCCCAGGAGAGGTAGAGCTCAGTTAGAGAAATGTTATCCTAATTTTAAAAAAATAAAAAATAATAAAAAATAAAAAATTGATGGCTATTAAAATAAAATAAAATATGCTTTTCCCCTTCCTTGTATTGCAATCTTCTCACTGACAGGTTAGGTAGCAAATTTAGAGTAATGCAAAAAATATTTACCAGAAATGTACTGCAGTATTTCTAGGGATACCAGCAGGTGCTGCTGAATAATTAATTTTTAATGTATTCATTCTATTTTACTGCTTAGAGTGACAGCCATTAGCAACATAAATAACAGTAGGTTCTCTTTTATGGACCAACCTCCTGTCAACATTCATTTTTAAAAGGGTAGGACAAAATATTCTCCACAGAAAGAGGAAATGCATTTATTTCATACTCTAATGTAAATGCACACACACTCACATGTGTATACAATTTTTTTTTCACTGAATGATTTGCACTGGCAGAGAAAATCAGACTGACACTCTTAATACCTCTTTCTTTTCTCTGACCTCTGATTTTATTTTGCATTTAAAAGACATTTCTTCCTATTTGCATCTCTTGAGCTAAAGGATTATGACATATATGGTATAGCATGCATTAACATGCAAAGCAAGCTTATTGAAACAAAATTATGAAAGCTCTTTAGAGAAAAACTGTTGTGTGAGATAGCTCTGTCAATACGTCAGTCCCTATCAGTACAAGTGCAATAATGCAGAACAGCCAAACAAGACAACCAGCTGGTGAATATCAGTGAATTTACTGATGTCAGGAAAACAGTATTTATTTGTTCCAGTCATCAATGCTCATGGATATTTTTCCTTCCAGTTAATTGAAGCCTGCTATAAACAAAGTTGCTAAATATGATGCCACAGTAGCAAGCAGCGGTGTATCCCTAACCAACGATTGCACTCAAAACCGAAGTCACTCTCCTATGTTACAGCCCCTTACTAGCATCCTGTGGGGTGCAAGAATTTGTTCTAGAGCCTCCGAGAAAGCTTCAGCACAAGAGGGAAAAGTACAGATTATGCTGCCTGTGTGACATAGGGGGTTGTTGCTATCTTACAGATATCCATTCTCAGGTTCTCCTGGAGATGTGGTCCAGATCCTGTGGTGTCTTTCAGGCCATTCTATTGTACCTGGTCTCATACTGAAAGTGTAGAAAGATGAGTGCAGCCACAGTTCACTCAGCTAACTAATCCAGACTGTGTTTGAGGGAGGTCTTAAACTTAATGAGTCCCTCGTGGGCTTCAAAGTGAAAAGTTCTATCTGTCCACATGTGGATAAAAGGGTAGAACTTCTACACTTGGCATTCTTTCCACTTGCCTGTTGGGTGCCACTTCTTCCAGCATCTTGCTGCTGCCAGAGAACATGTTTGGTAGAGAACCGCAGTTCAGAGGAAGAGTGCAGTGAGTCACCAAGCTGTTTGGAGCCTGGGAAGAAGCTGAAGCATTTCCTCCAGAGCAGCTACAGTCTCTGGATTTAAATACAGGCTCTTCTAAGTATGCATTTAAGCATCTTGTGAGCACTTTTTTGCTTGATGGGCCATAACACCCCTATCTGTTGAGGTCTGATCTTTCACTGTGAATATAGAGATTGACTAAACAGACATTTTTATGAGGAATTTTGCTTAGGAAAAAAGTTGTTGTTGATAATGGCAGCTAAACCTCAGAGCACGTCTTTTCAGAAAACCTTGTTCATAATTTCCTGAATTCTTCAATTCAAAATGGAGTCTAAGATTCTCATCACAATAGTAGTGATGTGAATTTGGAGCAGCTCCAGCTCCCCATCAGGCTAACAATGCCAGGACATCAATTTGCTACTCTCTTCCTGTGCTGACAGAAAATGCATAAAATGGCCCATTTTATGGTGCAGAGTACAATAAATGATTTTAGGACAATTCCCTATATTTGACCATCATCTTATCCAAAAATCCAGCTCTTCTCAATGTCTTTATTGCATACATGCATCAAAGGCACTGGTTTTGCCTGTTATTGAAAAATCTAGCCCCAGACTTAAATCCTAGATGTGATCACTGTCTGTATCCAAGATCTCCCTTTCTCATTCTCTCCTATTCTAGACCCACAGTTATGATAGCTGTCAGCCAGGATACATTTAAAGATGATGGCTTTTAAGGCTTTCAAGAGAACTTCTGCTAAAATTTAGGCTGGTTTTCTGCTACCATCATCTGAAATCACATAGAACAAGAAAGTCCTGCTCTGAAATAAACAACTTTGCATTTTCAGCTACTAAGTTCTGTAACATTACACTTCCCACAGGGTACAAATGCCACCAAAGCTACGGCCTGCCACTGACTGTGGAACACTGTGGTATCTGCAGTGTTTGGTCCTACAGAATACATCCTGGCTAGGCCGTGGAAAAAGCTTCACAAAATAGCTTCAGAAAGCTATGAGGAAACATTAGAAAAAGCAAAAGAAGGAAAACAACATACAGAAAAAACCACCTCCACTAAAGCACTGCAAATTAATGTTTACTGTTTGTATCAACAATACTGCAATACTAGAAGAAATTTTAATAAAAACTAAAAGGACATTCATGTGGTCTTACTAATTATAAATAAACAAGACACCAGGAGACAAAACAAAAATATTTTTGTCAACTAAAAGCAATAGCATTTTGTTACTGTTTTCCTTTCTCCAACAAAATTAGATTTTCCATTATTATTATTTTGATTCCCTTGAGAAAGCAAAAACCAGTTCTTCCTGTGTTTGTAGTCTTGATCTGTTGGCCTATTTAGACTAAAAAATTCTGATGTCCTGCATTTCTTGCATGTAGAGCAAATTAACAGAGACCTGAGATCTGCACTCGCAAAATAGAGACAAATATTTACATCAGACATGAGCCTGAAATTCATAGGCAAGGCTCTGTTCCCATGCCATAAATTCAAATGGAAATCCATGAAGAGGACAGAGAGAGAATATTTTTTCTTCTGCTCCTGGAAATGACAGTCATAAAATGACAGTCATACTGATAGCTCAGACTCACTAAACAAGAGTGTATCCATTATTGCACGAAGGACAAGAAATAATTAAAATTAACCACTGTGAAACACTGGTAGAGAATCAGCAAGTATAGTTAGATCCTATAGCCACAATCTTTGACAAACTAATCCAGGACACTGCCTCCAGCTCCCTTTGGTCTCCCAAGACAGATTTGAGCAGGATGTGCTTGTACTTCTGCCCTCCCATAGGGCTGCTGTGCTGATTCATTCACAACAAGATTTGCTTAGCATTGAGTTGACCCAGGTGATAAGAAGTAAAAGCAAACTGAGCCTAGTGCTAGGGAGGACATGTTCAAAGTCACTGCTGCTGCCTCCTTGTGCAACAGGTGACACAAACTTCCTAAAAGAAAGGGTGAACAGAGAAGCCAAGCAGCTAGCACAAAGCTGAACAAGGTTGGCTAGTGTATTGTATTCCTCATTCTACACTGAGGCAAGATGAATTACTGGTTTATGAAATCCCTCAGTCTCAATCTTTCTTAAAGAGAGCACAAGCCTGGTGAGGGAATCAGGAGCTTTTCTATTCTCTTTAGAGAACCATCTCAGTCTCTCCAAAGGACTTAGGTGAGCAGAGTTAAACAAGGCAGGTTGAAATCTGTTAACAGAGCAGTAAGGGCACTGCAAGCAAAGGCTGGGGCCCCTACCAAGCAGTACCAGGATACTGTAATTCATAACAGCAGTTCCTGTTCCTGTGCAGTGTGTTTGGTGTGATCTGGTGGATGACACGTGGGCAGCAAGGAAACGCAGTAGGGAAGAAATTTTTGATGAGTCTTAGATCAGCAGAGAAAAGAGTGGAAACACTGTTCTCAGTCTGAACTTGTTCCTTGGAATCATGTTCCCAGGTTTGGGATTGCCTGCTAATAAAGAGACAACAAAACACCTGAGCAGACTTTGAAGAAAATGCAGTTCTTTAGTCTTAAGAAGGCTGGAGTATGGAGTTATACAGTCTGGAAAATAGAAGGGGTGAACAGAAAACGCTACCTCAAAGGAGCCCAAAGAGACTCACTTATTCTTAAGGAAAAGAAAAGAAAAAAGAAAACAGATTTTTTAAAATCCAGAATTAGAGACATTACATGCAGTGCTTTCCTATCAATTTTTGAGATTATCCTCTTCTTCAGAAGCAACAAAAGAGCAATCATGTCAGCTGAAACTCATCTGTTCTTAAAGATCTGTATTTCAACTCCACCTGTGTTTGCAATTGATGCCAGCACTGTAAAACAGAAGCATGAAATAATCTTAGATACACACACACAAAAATGCTTGTTGTCTAAACAGACAATCCAGATGAAGGGAGAGAGGAGGCAAAGATGAAGAGGGCAAAGCTGCAGGAGGCCAATGAGGAGTGCAAAGGTCCTCAACATCAGTTCATTGCTTTATTTCACAGTCCATGTTCTGCCTCCCTCAAAAAGCAAAACAAACAAACAAACAAACAAACAAACAAACAAACAAAAAACCCACAATGAACTGGAGTTGGTAAGAAAATCCCAAGAAATTCCATGTTATATAAATGACTAATGGTTTTTCTCAAAGACTGGCATTAAAGCAGAAAAGTTTCAGAAATCAGATCTGGCCCATCCATATGACTCCGAAAATCAGTTTCAAAGGATTGTTCTTTTGTAGTCATGAAAACTTGTCGAAAAATATTCCAAATGTAAGGTGGCCACACTGGGAAAGAAAAATACACAGAAAAAAAGAAGGAAGAGCAGAAGTAACCAGGTGAGCTTACACCTCCAGCTTCTTCCAGATATAAAGACAACAACTTTCATGGCAACAACAGCTTTATTCTTCAAATCCTTTCATTCACAAAACCCAAAATCTGTTGAAAAATCGCTGGATCCAGATAGGAATTCAAGGAACTAAAGCCATCTAGGAATCTCAGAAAAGCCTCCAAAACTCCTCTTCAGCCCCTAGAATTCACTGGAACTGGTCTTCTAACTTGACTTGAATTTTTTGTCCAAAAATGGTAAACATGAACAGAGCCAGTAGACTGATGAATCACCCAGGTCAGCAAGTCTCCATCCATAGAAAACTAGATATTAGTACAGTCATAATATACATTAGTTTAAAATTAGATAGTAGTCTTAAAAACTAACTTAAAAACTGTTTCAGAGTAAGCTACAGGTGTCGCTGTATAAATAGCCAAAGCTTTTTGAAAGTGTTGAAGTGTGAATAGAGTAGCCAAGGGTAATTAACTAAAGTCAGAACTGTAACTGCATTCAGATGAAAATTAGTTTCAGTCTTGCTTTTCTCAAGCATTCCCCAAATAAGCTAAATTATGAGTTATGGAAATAAAAATTAGAAGATGACAATGAGAGCAATAAAGCCAGCAGACAAGCCCTCACAAAGAAGATATGAGAGAATGCATGAATAAAGGGAACACATTCATCCTTAGGTAGGAAAGATGGAACAGACAAATAAGACTTGGACATCAAAGTAACACAAAGCAGGAAATAGACACATGATGAGGAAATTCAGAACAGACAACCTAGAAGAAGCATGCGACACAATGAAACAGAAAGGATTTGAGATATTCATGCAAAGGAGCATGGCACAATAATTGTCTGCCATTATGTACAGTAATTTCTTCCCCAAAGAAAAGATTTAGTCAACAAAGATATAGGATGAGAAAATAGCAGCTGGTTCAGAAAGTACCTGACAAAGAAGTGCTCATAAAGCAGATAAAAAATACCTCACTAGTAAATCATCTAACCCACTCAGATCCATTAAAAAATAGAAAATGTTAAATAAGTATAGTCTCAACACGCATTGATCAAATGCACGTACAATTTGGCATCAGCCTTATTAAGAAAATACAAAATTCAGGAAAAATAAATGGACAAATAATTTATCCAGCCACAAGGTAATTCACAGGGAGCGACTGATACGCCAGCAGTGAGTAGAGATATAAAACACACAAATCCGTAAGATATTATCTTATGTCTGTCCTCACCTTCACTACTCAACTTTTCAGTGCTTTGTTGGCTGGCTTGCAGCTACCATCCTCTTATACTGTTTTTTGTCATTCTTACTGTGATCTGATGCTCTAGTGCTATTGCCCTGAGAGCTCCAGTCCGAACTGGCTAAATGAAACATCAAAGCAGCATGGCTTCTGATTCCCAGGAAAATTAATATCTCTAAATTGAGTAGCTTTACAGAAGATAAATGCATGCTTTTTATTCCCAGAGGAAAAGATGTACTGTTCTTTCCCACAACCACTCCTCGCTCAAACTACGAGGATTGCTCCAAAATGAATGCCTCCTGTTTTATGACATTGGGCCATGACATGAGAGACAGGTGGTGGTGGTATTACAGCAGAAGTTGAACCTACTCATCAGTATTCCATTACATTTGTTGCTGTGTGACAGATGGCAGCAGAGGGGTCAGTCTGACAAAATGGTGTCTGACACGGAAGTGCTGATGAAGCAAAGGTTTACAATTGAACTCTTCCATGCAGAAAAAATGGCACCCATGGATGCTTGCTGAATGTTTATTGCAACCAAGCAATGAATGTGAGCACAGTGAGGTGGATGGGTGAGGTGGGTTGTGGTGCATTTCAGAAGCGGCAAAAATGGGTCACCTCTTCTTACACAGTGTCTTATCAGCACAGCATGCAGGTGCTTGTTCACTGCTGGCAAAAATGCATAGCTACTGGTGGTGTTTATTTTGAAAAAGACTGTATTGTAGCTGAGAATTTCCTCTAGTAGTGTCACTGTGTTCTTTGTATCTGTCATAGTTTCCATAGAAATAAGTAGGAGGCATTACTTTTGGAGCAACCCATGTGTATTGGCACCATCCAGCAATTGCCAAACTAAGGTAGCAGCAATATCTAACAAGCATCAGCTTGGAAAAGAAAAACCGAATTCAGCAAACTGAGGTTGGCAAAAAAGCCCATTGTAGGCTGATCCAAAGACAAAGGGATGGATATCTTTCCAGAACAGGAAATTTATTAAAGCAAATAGTAATCCAAAACCTTTAAATAAAATCACACATTTCTAAAGTGGAAGAAGGAAAGCAAGATGCTAAGCTTCTGCATGTGGATCTGTTGACTGAATATTGATAATATGCTGAAAAAACATTGGTCAAAATCTTGCCTGAGAAGTAAGATCCACATAAAATTTCATATCGTAAAGTGGTAAAGGCTAACGTTTATGTCCTCAGCAGCTTTGGTATCACAGGTAGTAACATCATTACTAGACCGTTTTCTGGGGAATATGATGTCTATTTTTACAGTTTAACATCAATGAGGGTCTCATTGCTAGATATAATACCATCAAACCTCTGGACAACAGCTGGTATTTCAGAGGTGCTTCAATGGCAATGGGTAACACCATTCTGTTCATAGAATCATAGAATCATAGAATCATGGAATTGTAGAATCATAAAATGGCTTTAGTTGGAAGGTACCTCAAGAATCATCGAGATCCATACCTCCCACCTCAGGTAGGACCGTCAACCTCCACATCTAATAAATACTAGATCAGGCTGCCCAGGGCCCCATCCAACCTGGCCTTGAACACTTACAGAGACAGGGCATCCACAACCTTTCTGGGCAGCTTGTTCCAGCATCTCACCATTCTCATGGTTCTCAAGTTCTCAAAGAACTTTCCCTTAAATCCAACCTAAATATCCAACCAGTATATTCTATATCCTGTTCCTACTGGCCAAATCATCCTTTCCCCTGCCTACCAGATCTGACCTCTCTGGAGGGTATACATCATCATAGCCCCTGCTCCACAGCCTGGGCACCCCTCCACCTGCACAGCATTGGCTGTCCTCGGATAGAAAGTCCATACATGAAAATGGAGAGGAGGGGCAGTAAAACTGCTTCCCAGTCTGTTGTGCAGCCTCTCTTTGCAGTGAGACTGTGGAGAAAGCAGTGACCCAGGCCCACAAGCAAGTCATGGAGAAGACAGGTAGAGGCGAAAATGGTTAGGAAGTGCAGAGCCGGGCTGCCCTGCCAGGTTATTCACAGCTGGGCACCAAAACAGTGCCCTGAGTACCAAGAGAACGATTTTGCCCTTCCATGCTTGAAGAATCCTGGCGCTATCTCATCATCTCTTCTCTGTGCATCATTACTGCAGTGCGGGATTTTGAAGTTCAAGCCCTTGAGTACTCTGAAACATGGATTAAATCATTTCAGATCCTCCAGGCTGTAGTGTCAGGACGTCTTTCTTTATTTTATTTTTTTTCTTGGAAAGCTTACAATAACTATTCATTTCATTATAATGCAAAATCAGAAAACATTGAAATCTTGAGAAAATTGTGTTTTTTTGGCAAAGAATATGGAAAATATATTTAAGTACATCATCACATTTCATTGGAATTTCAGGGTAGCTAAGAGTATTAAAACTTTACTGTTGCTTAAATGCATACTGTGCAAGTGCAATCCCAACTGTAAAGTTATGAGTGTTTTACATCAAATTTTGGCTTACAGAAATGATACTTGGATTATCCCCAAACTAGCTGGGTAAAGAAAATCTAGACTTGATCTCAGACTACATTATATTGGTTGTATTATGAGATAATCATAAGAGAGAAAGTTCTTGGCTGAGGGAACCTGAAAATTGTTCATTTCCAAAAAGAAAACATGGGAGAATATTCAACACCTACTTTATATTGACAAGTTGTCCACCAGCAGCAGAAACATTAGTATCCTACTCATCCTGATCTTTGTACTGATAAAGAGCCCAGAGCACATTGGAGAGTCTAGCCATTCAGAAATACATATGTGACCTAAACATGAAAAATTACTTCAAAACTGACATAATAGGGCCCTTTGGCTTTTATTAAAACTGGTTTATTTACCATTCCTAAAACTGGCAATTCATGCAATTAGTCATTCTGTAGCTAACAGAATTTCATACTAATAAATACATCATCAAACAAAGAGATCTGGCAACTATTGATCCATACTGATGTGCTCAATAAGAAGGAAGTCCTTGGGGAAAAACTAGCAAGGCTCATTGACAGGGCTTTGAATTACATTTGAAGGGGGAGCAGTCTAATGGTGAGCCTTCCTGTGATAGCGTTGGGGATTGCACAGCTAGGTTAGGGGAACAAGAGTGCTAGTGGGTGCCCTCAACCTGCTGCCCTGAAATGTGCTGTAAATGCCACAGCACACTTGAAATCTTACAAAAACGAGTCAGGGGCCACTGAGGCAATAAAAAGTGGCAACAGGGAAACTCAAAGGAAGTACTTGAAAGGAATTGAGAAGTTATCCTCCAAGAAGTCACCGAGGCAGGATGCCCAGCTGAATTGCCTCTACACCAGTGCATGCATCTTGGGAAACAAACAGAATGAGTTGGAAGCCACCGTGCTGTTAGGAAGACATTATGTAGTTGCTGTCACTGAAACATGGTGGGATGATTCCCATGACTGGAGTGAGGCTATCAATGGCTACAAGATGTTCAGAAGGGACAGGCAAGAAAGAAAGGGAGGAGGTGTTGCCCTCTACATCAAGAAATGAATAGTGTGTGAAGAGGTGTCCCTGAAGAATGGCCACAAGCAAGTTGAAATGGGTGAGTTAGAGACTGAGGCAACAAAGAGAGCCTTGTAGATAGAATCCACTGCTCAATTAAGCAGAGCCTGTTGATGAGGCCTTCTTCCTCCATCTACAGGAGCTTAGTGCAAAAGAGCTTATTGCTAAAGAGCTTATTGCAAAAGAGCTCTCCATCTTCAGCTATGAAATGTCAGGAATGGAAGGCAAAAGACCAGCATGGTTTGACCAGGACCTATTGATCAAATTGGAAAGCAAGAAGAAAATACACAAGCAGTGGAAGAAGGGACCCTGGGAGGAGTATGTTGCCAGGCTGTGTCAGGAATGGGGTCAGGAAGGCCAAGGCCCAGCTGGAACTGGATTTAGCAAAGAGTGCAAAGAAGAACAAGAAAGACTTCTACAGTTACCTCAACCAGAAAAAAAAAAGTTTAAGAACACATAACCTCCCTAGTGAGCAATACAGGTGGGCTGATAACAACAGATAAAAAGAAGGCTGAGGTATTCAACATCTTTTTTGCTTCTTCTTTGCAGTCTTCATCAGCAATTGCTCTTCATAAAACCCTCAAGCTGATGGGTCAGAAAGTGAGGTCTGGGGGAGCAATGCCCCTCCCACTGTAAGCAAAAATCAGATTTGCAACAACCTGAGAAACATGAACATCTATAATTCCATAGGTCCCACTAAGATGCATCCTAGAGTCCTGAGAAAATCAGCTGATGTAGTCACCAAACCACTGTCAATGAGACTGGAAAGTCATTGCAGTCAGTTGAAGTCCTGGTGACTGCAAAAAAGGTAACATTGCATTCATTTTTAATAAGGGTAGAAAGGACAACCTAGAGATCTACTGACCTGTCAGACTCACTTCTGTGCTGTGAGAAGTCACAAAACAGATCCTCCTCGAAGTTATGTTAGCCATATGGGAGACAACCAGCATGGCTTCATCAAGGGTAAGTCCTACTTGACCAAATGAGTGGACTTCTGTGGTGGTGTAACTGACTTAATGGATAAGGGAAGAGCCACCGATGTCATCTGTCTGGACTTCAGTAAGGCTTTTGATATGCTCTGTCACAACAGATTTAATGAATGAGGAACTGGTTGCAACATTTACCGGAGAGCGGTGGTCAATGTCTCAGTGTCCAGATGGAGATCAGTGATGAGTGGTGTCCCTCAGGATTCAGTACTGGTATCTCTGCTCTTTATTATCTTCATCAGTGACGTCAACAATGGGATTGAGTGCACGCTCAGTGGTTTGTTGGTTGCACCAAGCTCTGTGGTGCAGTTGATACACACGAGGGATGGGATGCTGTTCAGAGACACCTAGACAGGCACAAGCAGTGGGACCAGGAGAACCACACGAGATACGAAAAAGCCAAGTGCAAAGTCTTCCAGCTGAGCTGTGGCAAGCCATGCTATCAATACAAGTTGGGGAATGTAAGGATGGAGCATACCAGGGGGTCTTGGAAGTACAGGGGGTTGGCAAGCTGGACATGAGCCAGCAATGTGCCTTCACAGCCCAGAATGCCAATCATATCCTGGGCTGCATCAAACGAGGTGTGGCTAGAAAGTCAGGGAGGTGATCCTGGCCTTTTTCACTGGTGAGACCTCACCTGGAGTACTCCATCCAGGTGTGGAGTCCTCAATACAGGGGAGATGTGGATCTGTTAGAGCTTATCCAGAGGAGGGCCATGAAAATGATCCCATAGACAGAACACCTCCCTTGTGAACACAGGCTGAGAGATCTAGGGCTGGTCAGCTTGCAGAAGGCTCCAAGTTGACCTGATAGTGGCATTTCAGTATGTAAAGGGGGCTATAAGAAGGAAGGGGACAGACTCTTTATCAGGATTTGTTGTGATAGGACAAAAGGAAATGGTTTCAAACTAAAAGAGGGGATTTAGGTTAGATATAAGATTAAAAAAAAATAATGTAAGAGTAGTGAAGCTCTGGAAAGTGCTGCCCAAATTGGTGGTGGATGCCCCATCCCTGGAGACATTCAAGGTCAGGCTGGATGTGGTTCTGAGCAACCTGATCTAACTGTAGAGGTCTCTGTTCATATCACAGAGCTGGACTATATGAGCTTTAAAGATGAGCTTTCTACTCAAACAATTCTATGATTCTAAGTTTTTCATTGCGCATGCAGGAAGATTAACTATTCTAAACAGCAGCGGCTGCAACAAGAATCTAAACACAATTCATCAAAAATGTTTATTTATTTCAGATGAATAGCTAATCAGGAAAAAAATTTCAAGCCACAGATTACAGCAAACAAATAAATAGCTAAGAAGTTTATCTGAAGCTGAGGTACCTGACTGGTCACTGTGATCTTGAAGGAAATCTAAAGTAATAGGTGGTTTGAGGATCTCTCTTGGGTGGCTGATGACAAACAAGAATCAAAAATCTGACCTCTAACTGCATATTCAATACCCAGATTTTTTTCTACTTAGTTTCCTTTTGGTGATGTTTGCAATAACTTTTCCACTTGGTCTGAATAAATGACCACAGCAGAAAGATTAACTGTGAGTTGTATGAGCTTAGTGTCAAATCTCAAGAGCACATTCATTCACATATCATCTGTTAAAAATATCAGTATATTTGTTAGCTAAAAAGACATTCTTGGGCTTCATAATATACTCCTTTTAGCTCTCTGTGAATACAAAATCAGTACTTCAATGGCTCTGCTTGGAAGCCAATGCTATGTACAGGTAGTATAACAGATAGAGATGATGGATGGCTTTTCACTTGTGATGATTTGCTAGAAGGGTACATCAAACAAAAATCTGCACTACCATAATTTGTTAAACCAGCCAGGAATTGCAAACTTTTCTGAAAGGTTTATTTTTTCAAGTCACCATTATCATTACTTATTAGAGCTTCAGAAGTTTCCGATGGCAACTCTAAAACATACACATTTTTTAGTGTTTCAGAAATGCTATGTAAAGCATTTATTAATATTATGCAACCACTTCAATGGTGCAACGCAATGGAAAAAAAAGACACTAGAAGCTAGATAGTGAGTGTTTCATATTGCAGATAATTAGGAAAGCTCAGCAGCAGACAAACAGTTTCTCATTTCCAGTACAGAATACCAAAGATCTGGGTATTTTCAAAAAATAAATAAACACACAAAATCTGGGAGTAACACACAGTCCTTCTCCAAAAGTAATACGCTGTTATCTGGCACAGAGAATAGTATACTGTACTACCTCTCCAAATGAGGAACACACTGCAGTTGATCAGAAGAGATCTGACTTTTTCTCTCCTGTCCAAATATTCCCACCCATGATTCTCAGGGAAACTCCAAATGAAAATAAAATAAAATTCTCCACAAATGGCTTCTGACAGCTTATATATCTTACAAATTTATTAAAAAATTTTTCTGCCATAATCATGTACAGAAGCACCCCGAGGCTCTCAAACCAGACCTGCTTTTGCTAGCACATGAACGCTGATAATTTTTATGCTGTCTTTAACTCCTTAAGTTATACCGGTATGAATGTATTTAAAACAAAGGGCCCATTCCTTCCGAAAAGTTTTGTTGCCACAGTTGTCAAACTCACAGAAGTCAGAGAAAAATTGAAGCAGCTTTATTTTAAAATTCTGGAGAAAAATAAAAGAAGAAAACAGCAATATGTGGAAAGGAGGCCTGTTAAAATACATGGGAGGGAAGCCCACTGAGCATTTCTTCAAAGCATATTGATATCCTACTGGAAATTATGCTGATTGCAGCATGAACTTCCAGGGTGTATACACATGTACACAGTACAGAAACCTGTTAGTGTTCACCTTGTATTCAGTTTTATTGCAAGCTTCTATACCATCTTAATATCTGAAACAACTTTCAGTTGCTCCACAGCTTTGTACTTAGAAGGTGACGACAAAGGTATAATTGAAAGTCACAACTCTGCTGTACTCTCAGGTCTGCTCTGTCTGCCCAGGTGCTGACATAAGACTGACCTAGCTGCATGTAAATCAAACAGATTTCAAAACATTTTATGTAACTGCTGCTCTAAACCATACTTCTCTGTGCATTCATTGCTAACATGGCCTATTTGCTACCAATAATCCAATCAGTGCCACAGGTAATATTCATTTCCATTTCTGGGTTTCCCTTTTTTCAGGCAGTTCTTTCTTATTTCCAGTTACCACATTTATTTGGATGCTTTCTCTTTCAAGTGTGAGTTCTAAAAGAAAGTATTGCAATAATGATGTATCAATGACAAATAGTAAATGAGTCAATGATAAAATAACTTGCTAATTTGTCACAAACACATTCTGACCTCTGAAAACACAGTTAAGCTAAGATATTCTCAGCTACCCAGACACTCCCATAATATAGCTCGGAAAGGACGGGTGGGGATGCAGGTTTTACATGATTGACTTTTCTCTGTGCAGTGTAATAACCTTGATAAGCAACACTTTGCTGATACACATAGACAAAGCTTTTGCCCATGCAGACAGCAGAGCACAGTTGTTTTCAAGGACACTCCTCCTTTAGGCGAGGTGGGAGGTGGACCAGAACTCAAATTCTGATTTCCTTTGTGCCTTTAAGCAACATGTATCACAATCTATCTCCCTTGGACAGATGTTATTCAGCTCTTCCCACGAATTCTGAATGCTAGCTTACCTGTCTGTTCCTGGCTTCTGTCAATACCAGCACCACCAGGGAACAGACAAGTAATTTCTGCAGAGTTGGAGAGCTTTCTAAACACACCTCCCAGAAGTGCTTCAGGAAAAGCTATCTAGAAAAAGGCAGTTCAGTAAATAAAAATAGTATTGGGTCAAAGTTAATCATAGCTTTCTCACTGACTTCAGCAAAGCAAGATCAGACTCCCACTTGTCATTATCCTACTGAATGCAAGTGGTGTTTCTCACCACCTTCTGTTCAATTACTGTTTATTAGATGCTAAACGTCAACAAACAGGATTTCAGCAGTGTTTTCTCTCATTGGGTAATGCCATCATTATTTACATATGTTGTTTCAAAAGTAATGCCTTGTATGTATTTCCATGGAAAATACAATGTCTATAAAGAACACAGTAGCAATATTTGATAAACCAAATTCTCAGCTAAAAACACTATTTTTTCAAAATATTTGCTGCAATTAGCAGCAATGAACAGTGAGCAAATTATGCATTTTCATTCAGCAAAGAATAACAACCTGTATGCTGTGTTTATAAAATCTGTACCAGCAGAGGACCCACTCTTTCATAGCTTCTATGATGGTGTTATTTCTGAAACATATCATGCACACCTTCACTGTGCTCACCTCCAGTATTTGGCCATCAACAAGCATGCAACAAGCTTTGATGAATATCAAAGGGTGAAATTTTTTCCTCATGGAGGTATTCAGTCACATACTTTTGCTTCATATACACATCCATGTCAGACTGCCCCTCTGCTGCCATCTGTCACATGGCAACAAGAAGTGATTAAATATTGGAGGAAAGATTCTACCTCTACTGCCATACCACCAGCAGCCTCCTCAGAGGTTGGGGGCTAACATAATAAAATGAGAGACATTACTTTTGCAGCAACCCTTGGATAAAATGACCAACATCAAATGCACTCTGTCCTTTTTGCCCAATAATTTGAAAGGTCTTAGAAAAAAGTCACTCGGAAGAGCAAAATAGAACATATGCAAGATGGATGCACATGTGTAGCTTTGGAATTGGGCAACTCTTCCCTTCCCCTCTTCCCCATCCCCTTTTCGCTTTCCCTCTCCCTCTCCCTTTTCCTTTCCCTATCCCCTTTTCCTCTTCTTCCTTTCTTTTCTTTTTGTTTTACAGTTCACTTTAAATAAAAATTCCTTTGGGTAGTGCTAATGGTATCATAAGCCTGGGGACCCTCATACGTCCCAGCCAAAGAGCAGGAGAACAATGCAGTTTAAGAAGGGGAGAAGGACAGATTGGGGGAAGGTGCCCTCTGGGGCTCAGAAATACTCTGAACCAGCTGTATGTTGTATTTATTTTAAAATAAATTATTATTTAAAAAAAAAAAAAGAAGATCAAAATGCTTTGAAAATCAAGCCAAAATGTATTCAAACCAAAAGTAGAAACCTAAATTTTAAAACAGAGAAAAATCCAGAGCTAGTGTGGAAGGCAGAGCATCCTACTTCCAAGACGTGACCCCACAGACTTTCGAGAGGCTGTAAAATACAGCACACAAAGCACACAAATGAAACCAGTATCATCTGTCAAAGGAAAACTTCAAAACCTGAAAAAAGGCTCTGATGAAGAAATATTTGGCCTTTTGATTAGTAGATGAGTCTCCACCCCATCCTTTTTGAGTCTGGAAGGAATTTATTTCCACATCCAAGTTATGGATATATTCTTATTTCTTAATCACTTCAGAAGAAGGCTCCTTCACTGCTATTTCTTCATACTGGTCATTTGTAAGGATGAGATGTGATGTGTGTGGGGGGGGGAAGCAACTATTTTGTTAGATTTCAGATATGCTGTTAGTTTCCATAGGCAATCTTCTTTAAGAACTTCCAAACAGCATCACAGGACTGTTTCAGGAGAAGATACGCCACGTCTGCTAAGTGTCTCACTGCTCAACTAAGCCTCTTGGAGAAGTTTCTTCTTTTCTTTTTCACTTTTTCATGGAACTGGCCCTTGCCAGCTAGGGTCTATTCTTGGGAAGAGCCATAAGGCTGGGGAAGCAGTCCATCAGTGAGCTGTCATGTGGTGAAAAGATGGGCTTCACAGCATGCTACTTCTAGCTCAGGCAGTCTCTGCTGGCAGCCGGGCTCCTCAGATTCACAGGGGGCAGACAGTCTGTGGCAAAAGACATGTCACCTTCCCTATGAACCTTAACTCACCTACTTCTTTGTATCACAGCTGCAGTTACATTCCCAAGCTAATCACATACTCTAGGTAGAAAGAGGTATTGTATTTAAAGGGCTAATTCTTGTGAAACAGCGAACATTTCCATTTTTCCTACTTCTATTTAACTGTTGCCAAAATGAGTAATACACGGAAGTTTTATTTTTAGAACACCTGACTGGACACCATAAGCTTTAGCAAAGCCAACAGCTGATAAAATAATCAGAAAATGCTGTAAAATTCCACTGTTTTGAGGAAAATGAACAATCTCAATGCCTGCTAAATGTTAAAGGGCACTTGTTATCCATAGAACTCAGAAAGGTCAATATCACAATATGGGCATCAGATGTTACTTTGCCAGTTGCCTATTCCCAGCAGGAAGTAGGAAGGGAATGTGGATTGCTAAGTGTCGTACAGCATGTTGTTAACAGAGCTGTAAGTATAAGTGCAATTGGTGTCCTCACCAGAACTGTAAACACATGTGACTGCCCAGATGCTCGTAGCTATATTCCTAATGCTGATTTATCCTCTAATAAACAGAATATTTACCCATGGATTACCAAGCACCAAGATAGTAATTAAGAGAGATTTTTTAAAAGGACAGGTGTGAATTAGGTACCTGTTAGCATGCAACAGATGCTAAATACCTGATTACTCCCTTTGCCTTTGAAAATCTCTTTCAGTTCCACAAGCAATAAGATTTATGATGCTAGTTTTCGGCTATCAACTGTTTACAAAGCAAACTGTGCCTAGAGTCAGCAAGTCCCTGACCTTTAACTAGGGTGGAACCACAGAGCCAGCAGAACAGCATTCCCTGCTTCACAGTTAGACAACACCTTGCTCCATTAATTTCATGTACTTTTTCCAATTCATTAACTAAAAGTGAGTCCTTACCAAGAATGGAAAATAAATGCCTTGCACTGCTACTTTACTTGTTCTAATAGCAATCCATTCCCAAAAGGCAAACCATGATGAGCTGTACATTATATGCAGAAATAACATTCCAGGAATACAGTTCTGGTCCAGGTAAATGATTCTCATAAATAAAATAATGATAAAATCATCTCATGATGACCTGCTACTCATGAGAGCAGCACAGAAGCTGTTAGCAGTTTAGCACAATGTCACTTTCTAGTACCGACTGATGTAATGATAGCAGTCCAACAATATGACAGATTCTTTTGAAATGTGTTATGAAAGGAGGGCCCTGAGCACCATAATTAAGACATTTAATGCTAACCTAATGCATGTACATGCATAAATGGGTATATATGTTTGCCAAATCTTCAGCCTCTGCAAATATCTGAAGATAAAACCTGAATGATAGCAGATAGAAATGTGGCCCACAGTGTGGCTTTGTAAGGCTGCTGTGTAGAAGAAAGGCTCTCCTGAGTCATGGACACTTACATCATTCAGATCGTCTTGAAAGACATTATAAGTGTTTCTGTGCAGCCACGTTGAGTCGGTTACAGGTCTGCTTCCTCAGCCACCTCTGCGCTCTGCTCCCAGATGCTCACTCCCTGCATCCTCCAGCCTCCTCCCCGAAAATCCCTACATTAGTCATTGGAAAATTCCTCCATTCAGTCAGAGAGCCACCATGATGTCCTCTGTGTTTCATGTAGGAATGCAGAGATGGGATTCTCACCTTGGGCATTTCACAGCTCCCACATCATCCTCGTCCAAGGAATTAGAGACAGCTGGATTTACCTGCCTCAGAACCAGAAAAAAATCTCTGTTCTTTCAACCTCAGAAATTGATACTCATGATAAAAGACAGCTGTATATTAAGCAGTCTCCAGCCAGCAGACAGCAAAAAGTAACATAGTAGAATCTCGTTATCGTGGTGGATACCTACAGGCAAGTGACATTGTCACACAAGACATGAGCACTCTGCTGCGCTGCCTGGAGGAGCGAAGCTAGCAGGCCACAAGAGGAGATACATCTCCATTGTGGTCGCTGGCTTCCAGCCAGGAACACTGCACTTACAGTCTGGGTGCTCTGCTTAAAGAGCTGCAGCTTAAAGACCTCAGGGAGTGAAAAAAAAGGATCTAAGAAAATGCCCAGTCAACGTTAAGGAATGAGAATTTTCGGCAGATGAAAGACCAAGAGGAGACATTAATGTTTTCCTAATGGAGAAAAACCTGCTTTAAAGGTACCAGGATAAAACATCTTCTCATTAGTACTGAAGATAGATCAAGTAGTAATGAGCTTAAACTGCAGTTAGAAAAATTTAGATTAAACAAGAGAAAAAATGTTATTAACATTAAAATAAGCAGCTAAGTAAGGCTATGAAACCAGGAGCCATGAAGCTACTTAAAGCTAAATAAATATGCGTGTATTAGAGAGAATTTACAGCCACTTTGCTCAGATTTTACTGCTCTGCAGTGTGCGGGTGAAATAGGATTGAACCTCATTTGTAGGTGAATTGAGACCTTTCATGTATAAATAGACATATCTATCCATGGACTCTACTTGTAGTGAAAATTACTCTAACAGAAATGGCACATTGCATAAAGAAGTGCATGCCTGGGACATTGGCAGCAGGTTTAGAATCCAAAATACCAGTTTGCCTTAAGACATTTCTATAGTGTTTGTGTTACTATAGCCCACAGTATTTTGCAATCCAGTGTGTGAAGTGTCCAAAACTCCATGCAGAACTGGCCAGGAATTGATCAAAAGAGTTAATGAATGCAAACACAAATAATATCATGTCATAATGTCATAAATAATATCATGTCAATGTCATAACAGAACATAACATTTGTCTGCGGTACATTTGTACATATCATAACACTGGAACAGGATGACCACGGAGTTGGAATCACCGTCCCCGAAGGTGTTCAAGAAGCATTATAGACGTGGCACTGAGGGATGAGGTTAGTGGGCATGGTGAGGATGGGTTGGGGATTGGACTGGATGATCTTAGAGGTCTTTTCCAACCTTAATGATTCTATGTTTCTACTGATAAAACACAAGAGTGCAAAAGGAGAATACTCCTCTAAAACAAGAAGTAATAGGACTTACCATCCAAACAGATGAGAAAATTGAAACTCACTGAGGGTAATGGAGGGGGAGGTGCATCTCAGTCATAATAATCTCTTGGGGTTTGACCCCTTCTATCAAATGTATCTTAAAAGGCAGCATTGTTCATGCAAGGAGAGGGACTGCTCAGTCAAAGAGCCAGCTGAACAGAGCTGCAATGGTAGTGTTCAAAAACACTTAAGATAACTGCAGCAAATGAGGATAATTGCTTCTCCGAGTCCAGAGCTCATTAGGTTTAAGAAGTAATAAACTTACATTACAGCATGGGAGATTTATGGTAGCCATTACCAAAAATAAAAAATAAAAACAACCAACCTTCTAATCATGAAAATAGTAAACCACAAGAATAGATTTGACAGAGGTGACTATAAAGATCAGCTCGATGGTTAGTCTTCATAAACAAAAACTAGCTAAATGTTTTTTTATATAGTTCAAATTAGACTTGATCTGACCTTGGCAAGGGAAAAAGGACTAGACGGTCTCTTCAGGCTATTTTCTTAATGCTAGTCATGTTTTTTTTCAAAAACTTACACTGATGAGTGCTCTCTGAGCTTTCTTCTGGGTGAAGGCATGTTTGTATAAGCTGTTCTTTTTGTGCAGGGTTCAAACATGCCCATTATAGGCAAGGCAATTAGCAGTAATAAGTGACCACTGTCCTTCACAGACTCATTAGTGCATCTGGGCTCATTTGTTTCCTATCTTGCACTCCTTCCTTGCTCATCTTCATTAGGGAAGTTCCTGATGGTGGGTCATTAAAATGGATTACTTTGATGCATGCTGCAAAGAGATGGCTGTCAGCTTTGCTGTTCCAGTTAAAAGCACAACCTGTTAGCTGAGTCCATCTTCCTGAGGACTGCTACTCTAGCATGTTTGGAAGACCGTCTTCAAGGAAATGCCAAAAAATTTTCAGCCTTTCAAGGAGGGATGGAGGCAACACTTACTGGCTTTGTCCATGCTTAGCCATCACCACATGCCCCCCTGCCTCCCTGTTGTTTCTGGTGTTGTTCAATTCTCAAACCCAGCTGTTACTGCTCGTGTCCCTCAGCTGCCTCCATATGCTCCATATTCTCACTCAGCACTGCCAAAAAGCCATATGGATAAATGTACATTATTAAGACTTGGGACTAAGTGTGAAAACATAACATGCAAGCTTTACTAGGTAGAGTAAAGCTCTAAAAAAAATGTGAAGCCAAAGAGATGAAACAATAAATACAGTCTGGGGAATATAGTCAGGCTTTGGTTTGGAATTTTGCCTGTTTTTGTGACACCACAGCTGTGGTTCATATTGCCTCATGGAAAAAATAAGGGAAATGAATGTGACTAAACCTTGAAAGAAGCACCAAGCAAAAGTTTGTTACAGGTGTGACCCCTGGGATATTTATTCTCCCCTGTAGTTATGCATGAGATTTTGGTTCTGCTAACTTTGAGTGGCAGAGCTTTCCCTAGACCTACTCCTGCTCTTGTGGAAATACTGGCAGGGGACTTGGGAAGAGGCAGAGCACTGCACACCAAGTGTGTGTAATGGCAATATAAACTGAGAGATGCTCTTAATACCTCACAATATGAACTGCGGTACCCAAGTGATTCAGGGCTTCTTCATATTCACATGTAGATATCTCCAGGTATGTTATCTGAGAGTAAATGGGGTCAGTGCAGGTTCAGTGCAGTGATTACATCTCTTTTTGGATCTAGTCCAAAATATGTATTGAACATATCAATTTCCTCCATCTCAAAGCATTCATTTGCCATTCAGCTATTAAAAGAATTTTTCTTAGCAAGATGATACAGCAAGTTGATACAGATGCAAGATACTTTGTTTTCTGAACATGCCATCCATTTTGTTCTGACTTGTGATTATTCATCAACGTTATGCTTATAAAATCCATCTTACCTAGTAGGAAATAGAGAGCAAATTTTCCTGGCTCTTATCTCTCCTCCAAACCGTTGTTCCTTCATGAGTCATATAACTAATAAAATCGTTTCTGTCAGTATTTTCTTAAGCTAAAAAATTTGACGTGCAGGTATAGACCTGACAGTGGGATACAATATATCATATTCCCAATAAGTCAGAGGTTATTCAGCAATATGAAGTCAACCATACTTATAAGTTAGATATTGGATCCATATACAATGGAGTTAAACCTTGAAACAATCAGTGAACTCATTTAGAACTGAATATTGGAAAAGGAGAGAATCTTCTAGATGTTGCATTTGTCTCCAATTATGTAATTGTGGTCTCATTAACGCAGCATAGAAGAGGCCAAATAAGAGCTAAGAGTTAGAAATAAATGTTAGAAAACTTCAGTTAGAAAGAGGGCAAAAACTTCTCAACTTCTCATTTTCAAGATAAGAGACAAGCAATTAGAATGGAATCACTGCAGAAAGTAGGAAAATTATGAAAACAAATCCCTTCCCCAATAGTCCTGAATGCTTTTCTGGAGGGTAAGATCTAAACATACATTATCTAGATCAACACGGGCCCTTAGTAGGCAAAGATTTGTCCCACGCTAACATTAGAGTAGATGAAAAACACTGTAAGGCCAGCAGATTTTATTATTGCTATTTGCAGATCACAGCATTTTCATTTAAGAAAGAAAATTTGACAACTAGAAGCTAGATCTTGGGGCTAGGTTAGAGTGAGCAGGGTGCTGCGTATGTCAGTCCTGTTCATAATATGTCTCCCTTTGTTTGAAAAGGAGCTTGCTTCTTAAATACCTGTGCATGCATTCGCTGTTCCTGCTTGTCCCTACGACTGTTCTTTCTCCAGCTTTGGTTTGCTCCAGTTCTGACACTTTCTGTCATGCATCTTCGGTTTGTTATGACCATTATCTTTTGAGACAGCTGCAGCAGCAGTAGCAGTATGGTAAAAACATGCTGGTGGATATTCAGCGCTGTTCTCTTTCCTGGGGTTTTCAAATGCTGTATACGAGCAGCCCTGGAAATGCCAGTGTTCATAGGAATTGAATTTTTTTCATATGATTCTTCACAGATTTTGGATGAATAGTTTCTGGACACAAAGTAAGAGGATTAGCACAAAGCTTCCTGTAATTGAACCAATGAGAATTATAGACCATTTATAATGCAGAAGATTATCTTGTCCCATACATTTAGAGAGGGCTGTATTCATTACTTCTCTCTGGACATTATGATTCTCAGTCTTTCAACATGGAAAGGAACACCTTTTTTGCTGCACTCTGTTAGTTTTGTATTAATCACACTTAGTGGATGCAGTTTTAGTATTGATTTCACCACTCACTTAAGTGGGACCAAAATCTCATATTATAGAGATAATCCTCCAAGCAGCTAAGCTGTAGAAGACAAGGTAATGCTGAATGCTTTCCCTCTCCGGACACAGCTCTAAATTGTTTTGGTTTTTTTTCTTGTGGAAAAAGTGGAGGTTTTTGTTAAAATCATCAGTTCAGAGAAAAAAAGATCGAAGGGTGAAAATAGCTGCAAGGAAAATCTGGCATGACACCTTCTGAATTATTTAGTTTTAATTCTCTTTGTCTTCAGTTTTAAAATTGAGTTCTGCAAGTAGCCAAGAGTAATAAATATCAATACTGATAAATCAAAACAGCCAAAGGATGTGAGTTAACCAGTGAATACCATGGGTCTGTTTAAGCACAAAAGGGATCCGTCTGCCTAAACACCAGCAACCCACAGTGAAATATATGTTGGTTTCTCTGCTCCCCTTCCAGAAACATAATTTAAGGGTTAATGCTTGGGATGCATCAGTTCAACCATTCTATTATCATATCTACAAAACTGTCAAGTTGCTACATTGCACCTACTGAAGATTCTCTTCCTTCATCAGAGCCTCCTATTTGTATCACAATTGAAGTATTCTGCGCTCATACAGTACGAAGTTTTTGAATCATGCATCAAATACTTTTGATTACGAAATAAATAATTACAAAATGAGTTTTTGTCCTCCAAGGATATGAAAGATTTCATGCTCTGTTACATCCATACTAAACTCATTCCCATAAGGAGTTCCATATGTACCATACATATCTAGTGACTTAGATGCTGGAGACCTACAGAATTTTTCCCTGTAACTTCTGAGCCAGGAAATCATTTACAACATGATCGAGTTTTAAAACAGACTGAATTATTCTAATTCTATAAATGAATCATTAAATCACCTCTAGGATAAGTACTAGGAAAGCTTCAAAAACTGACAATGAGTTTCTCAAACTTCCATGGTTTCCAATCACTGTTGCTAAATAACATGTATGAAATAGCAGACAAGACTTTTTCTTTGGTTAAAGCAAAATAATTTGAAGTTATTATAATGCATTAATTGCACAGTAGCATTAAATGTACCTTCATAAACTGAGGAGCGTGACTCAATCACTCCTTCTTTCTGTTTTTCTTTTTTGTCATGTTTGTATTATCACTAAATTAGATCTATAGCCACAGCCATTTGCACTTTGAATTGATCTTCCAAATCTGGCCTACTGAAAGCAAGATTTATATATGTAAAAATTAGATTTCTCTCTCTTTCTTTGGCTTAATTTTTTGGTACACAACTAGTGTTTTGCTGTTAGAGTAATTGAATTATTGATTCTATTGCAGAAAAGCAGATTCTTGCAAAGGGGCACACTGATCATGGAGATCATGGAGACGTTGTGGCATCTCACTAATTCTGCATCACAGTGCAACTCTGGCTCTGCACCAACAAAGCATTAGCAAGGCATAGATCCCTCCTACTATTATTTCAATTTTATTCCACCACGCTTCATCTTGCCTGTTATTTCTCTTTGGCACCTTGGGCACCAGGACCAAGCAAATGCAGAAGCAATACCGAAATACACAAAATCCCTTATTAAAAGTGAATTTGCACACAGGTTCTTCTGCATTTCCTACCACAGCTGAATTTCTGCTGTGGCTGAATAACGGACTGACGTGGCCCAAAGAACACAATGGTGATGCAGTGGTAACATGGAGATGTTCCACGAGAAAAGCTTGCTGGGAAGCCTAATGAGACAGACAGGAGTGGAGGATGGATTGAAAACAAAACTGGCGTTCTCATATTTCTATGACTGTAATGTCACTCCAGTTTGGAGCAAAAACTTCAGCACCCGCCTTGTGACAGTCCAGTTGGAGCAGTAGGTCTCTGACTGTTTCTTTCAGAATCACAGGGGGGGTTAGTGTGCTCCCCATCATAGAATCATAGAATGGCTTGGCTTGGAAGGGACCTCAGGGACCATCAAGCTCCAGTTTCCCTGCTGCAGGCAGGGTCACCATATCTAATACTAGACCAGGCTGCCCAGGGCCCCATCCAACCTGGCCTTGAACACCTCCTGGGATGGGGCATCCACACTTCTCTGGTTTGATGCTGTACTCTCACTAAGAGAGAGTTTCCATAAGGAACTTTCTAACTTGGAAAATTTCCTACTTCAATTAAAATTCCTTCCACTCTGCTTTGATCCCACACCTGCAGCCACAATCAATGAGAAAAGGAAATCAGAAGTGTTGCTGTTCTGTTGCCTGTTGACAGCTGTGAAGGATTAAAGTATGGTATAATTGCTTGATGAGGCTCTGCAGTTTTTGCCATCTAATCACCTTGCCTTGTCCTCCAGGTCTGTGAAATGACCATGTAGTCAGAACTCAAAATAGTGAAAAGCTATTGCTTGGGAGGAAGTAGAAAGCAACAAAAGCAACATTGTTATATTAGCCTTAGGGCATACATGTTAGCAATAACATAGAAATTAAGGATTTCATCATTTGTTCAGGGGCATTAGTTAAATATATGATGTTTCCCAAGCATGCTTTTCACTTGTAATGACAATTAATTTGTGCCTATTGTTCCATCTCCAAGTGCCTATCTTTCATGAGAGCAAAACATTTGCATTAGTCTAGGCCAAACTAATAACAATTACCAAAAGAATTGTAATTTACCCATTTAGACAATTGCTGACAGCTGTTTAACAGATGAAAATAACGTGGTTTGGATGATCTCAACAGTCAGTCTTGCACAGCTGACTATTGCTCCAAAAATTGCACGTTCTACATGAAGGATCACCTTTTTAGGAAAGGGAGAGCACAAAAAAGAACCTGACTAGCCAAAAGCAATAGCCAAGCACTCACCATGCAGACAATCCAAAGAACCTAATAAAAGTGTCACTATATAAGTTACTAGACAGAATGTCCCATATATAATAAAAGGGCATAATATTGCTTGTGCTGAAGGCTGCTTCCCACCTTGTGATACTGTGGTTACAGTGACTGCACTGCACAAAGCAGAGCTGTCATTAAAATGACTG
Organism: Tetrao urogallus; assembly: GCF_951394365.1. Lineage (NCBI taxonomy): Eukaryota > Metazoa > Chordata > Aves > Galliformes > Phasianidae > Tetrao > Tetrao urogallus. The sequence continues at coordinate 127,721,692 of NC_136813.1, forward strand.
GGATAGGCAGTAGCAAAAAGAAAATTGCTGAGAATATTGAGTACATTTGCATTGAACCAGGGTGTGATCAGATTTCAAGCTCCAGGCTTAGCCTGCAGAACAATGCTGGAATCTAAACACACACATAATAGCTGATGTGACACTTGAGATCTGTAAGAATATTACACTATCAATGTACGAAATGATTTAATAAGCCTTGTGAAGAAGGAAGGAAATAAGAACTTCTTCATGAATTGATATAACTAAAATATAACCTTCTGTTAGGATAAAATCCAGACAGTGATGGTTCATACTCTACTAAATCTGCATTTAGTACTAGCACAACTGCTTTAGAAATAGTTACAAGCTACTTTGCTGCCCACACTTCAAGAAAGCTTTTGAAAAAGTATAAGGCTGATAAAAACGATCTAGAGGATGTCAAAGGCTTGCAAAACATTCTGCAGAGAGTCTTGAAGAACTCAAATTTAAGTTTCTTGAGGCAGTGGGGGAATGATGATCATAGGTCTGCAAATATTTCTGTAGAGGCGAACATGTGCAAACAAAGCTTTCTTCACCCTAGCAGGCAGGCAGTGATCCTGATTTCTTCAACATAACAGTCAGGGGAAGACAAGTGACCTTACCATCAAGTTAGATGACTTCAGAATAGAAATGAGGTGCATATGTTACCAGTGAAGTTATTACACTTTTATATGTATATATTTATTTATTTGTTTGTTTATTTATTTATTTATCTTTTTTGCCAACAGAAACACCAGCTCTCTGCTCTAGCTTCCTTCCTACTTATGAAAATCCCTCTCTGCAGCCACCCCTCGCTTCTGTACACATCTGTGTAAAAAAAAATTTCAAGCAGAATACACACAATTTCTGCAAATACAGAGCAAACACTTCTTGGGTGATTCACATAGTGAATAGAAAGGATTCAGTGTCACTATGGTAAACACATATCAAGTCTTTGCTGTACAAGTACCAATGATCTGGGCAAGTGATTTCTTGGGAAGGTTTGATCATCAAGCTACCTTTAGTTTTGAATGGTTTTTTTCTTTGTTTGTTTTCTGATATATTTTTAAATTATTTTTCTTTTTTCCTCTTAAGGTCTTGAACCACTTCAGGCCAGTAATCCTCTTTTGATTTTGGTAGTTGCTAATATCAGTGATTCAACATTTTTACTTCACCACTTCCCTTTTCTCATCTTGCATGGCTTTAGCCCACATACTTTCTCATAGTTCAAAACTGGTTTTCTCAATAAATGTGTCCATGGCCACACAGCTCTGCTAAACCAAATTAGACCTTGGCTCACCACCAGCTTGATCTCTAGGGCTGAGTTTATGGTTCTGTCACAGGGTTATCTAGATCTATCTGTGTCCATGGCAGGGGAACAGGAAGCCCACAGGCTCAAAAGAGGAGGTGATCTCTCAAAAGAAGAGATGATATTGGAATGCAAGGTAGCACAATGTAATGCAATATATAGATGGAACTGAGGCTAATAAATCAAATTAAAAAGAGTGTCTGAAACCAAAGACCTTACTCTGAATTGAAGGCGAAATGGCTGGGGAGCACACCCACACACTGCCAGGCAGCGAGAGAGAGCAAGTCTCTGACTTGAGGGTCTTATTTTCCCCTCTGAACACAAAGTCCTCTGGGGTATGTAGTTTTTCTCTTCTGAGAGCTGGGTATCTGGAAAGTTGTCATTCCACAGAACTGGAGTATTATCTCTTTAATTCCCCAAGCTTTACATGATGTTATGATGTGGAATACCAATAGCTAAAATCATAAAACCATGACAGGTTCCTTCATCTTCCCAGATAGGACTGGAAACACAACATGACAGTAATGTAATAATTACTTCCAAAAGTTTTGTGACTAAAATTGATACCATTCCTTAATTACCATACATTAATTAAGCCATTCTTTCCCTCAGATTTCTTTCTGAGGGCAAAAATCACCCATTATAGGATTAGAAATAGTAAGCTCACAGATTTCCTGTTTGTTTCATAGATATTTTGCTTGTTTGTTTTCTTCTGTTTGTTAAACACCATGAAGGACTGAAATTGTCATTTGGGATAATGACATGGGGAAGAGGGCACAGCCTGAGTGGTGCCTCTCATCTATGTGTGTTTTCTCCATCATACAGAGATTGCCCTGGGGACCATCATGTTCTAACGTAGTTTTCAGGGAGACAGAGGCAGAGCTTCACGTGCTGAAGGCCTTTACAGACAGTAGAAGTTTATACAAAGTCTCATAATACCACATCAGGATCTTTCAGTGTTCATTGCCAGAGTTTCCCTAGGAGAGGGCTCAGATCTTCCTAGCATTCTATGTGGAAGTCCTGCAGAGACAGGGAACTAACCCAAAACAGCCCTGACAGTATTAAAAAATTGCTTATCTCAGCCTGGAACGTCTGCTCACAATACTTGCACATAGCCTCAACCTCAGGTGACACCTCTAAAAACCTCTGCTCTTGTATAATCACACCTTCCCAAGGTGTGAAGACTGTTTCTGAGCTCCTAGAGTAACCGCTTAGTGAGGATTTCCTGCATCTATTCCATAGAGTGGCAACTGCGCATAGTGAAGCAGAAAGCACACTCTGCAGCCAGGTGGTCGTCTTGCTTTCAGTCACATAGGCTGCTGTGTTTCACACTGATGAAGGTGGCATATAAGCTGAGCTTGCATTTTATATTACCTGTGATCTTGATTCTCACCAGGGGCTCAGGCAAACCTTGTACATAATCACCTTGTACATAATCTTCCTCCTCTGGATCATTTTTCTTCAGTGACACATTAGTAACAAGGTCATCCTAATAAGGTTTGTGGGATCTAGACAGAAGATATTTCTTCTCCTTGGGAAGAGCTCACTGATGTTGCATGGTTGGCTGGTTGTTGCTGTGTTTAGAGCTCCCCAAGACAGAAGAGGATGCTTCTTCTGACTATAGTCAGGGATATAAGCAGCCATGTGAAGCCCCTCTTTCAACCCCTGCAAGATGCCGTTAGATCACTTGTCCATGGTGATGAGGAGGAAGGTGAGCAGGGGCTGAGCACAGCCCTTTCCTTGCAGGCTACTTGCCAATCCATCCACCTCCAGCTGGGGCTGCAGGTTAGGGTGCATGGGAGAGAGCAGGAAGGGACACAGCTCTTTTGGTCCTTCCAAATGTAGGTGAGCAGTCAACAGGAATCATGCCTGAGATTTATGTGGCCACCACATTCCCAGTGTGCATGAGGGCTTCCTGTGACCCTCTTAACTCGGCTTTTCTCCTCCAACTACCTACCCTGTCTTAAAGGGCCACACAAACCTGCTGTGTTCTCACCCTTTGATCACATCGGTACTGTCAGCTCTCAGGCCAGCACTTGTGATGCTTCTCTGTTAGTAGGCACAATAGGAAAATGATACAGATGATATTTCAAATGAATAAGGAGCCAAAGTCCAATTGCTTTCACATGTGGAGGAGGTGATATCAAAAAGCAGTTGGTTGAATGCATTAAAATCAATTAAGATTTTTCAAGACCTCTTCAAATATTTGTGTCTTGTGTCTCTTTCCTGGGATGGTATACTTACTGTACACGTACAACATGAGGATATTGAACATCCTCACATTCACAGGAACCCCACAAAGCAGCCCTGGAATCCCTAATTGCTGCTTTTTTCAGAAAGCTGATCTACAGCCAATCACACGTGTTCAGATCTGAATTTTATCAGGTAATGTAGAAAAAATGCTGCAAAAAGTCACTTTGTGTGTGTGCTGCTGCACATCAGAGAGCTGTGCGTGGTGTCAGTCCATAACCTAACCTGCACCAATCTTATGTAAGGTGCTTCTTACTGGCAGAAGGTGCTGATGTGAATGAGTGTTCCACAGAAAGCAGTTTTCTCTACAGAGATCTGCACTGCTCTGCCTAGGCTCTGGTGAGTGTAATGCTGGCTGTCAGAAACAAGGAGCCACAACAGGGCTTGCCAGGTTTGACAAATGTCCGGGCAGTTATCACCAAGTCAACATCTGTGTTACAAACAGCCAAAAAAATGAGCTGGCTGAGCACTACTACCAAGTTTGGATTTGGACCAGTGGAACTCCTTGTGTCTGCAGCATCAGGGTGCAGTGCTTCCTTGGGAGCACCACGTCGAGGAGAGTGGCTGCAGGGAAATGAAGCTGTGCACAACCAAGGGGGGAATAGATGTGAAAATGTTTTATTTTTGTGCTGTGAAACATTTGATTTTATTAAAGATGGCAGCTAATTTAGGAACTGGAAGGAGGCAAATTGCAATTCTGGTCACAAAATAAATCATTCCAGGACTATCCACAGCAGACTATTTGTGGTGTGCTACAAATAAATGGATGTTATAAACAAGAGAACATGCTTAATGTAGATTGAGAAACTAAAATAGGAATATGGAGACCCAGAATAAGGTAAGTAAAATTTAAAAAGTTATTAATGATGAAAAGCAATAAATACAGGAAAATGTAATGAAAGTAGAAAACAGAAAACTGTTTAAAAACATAGTCAGAGCAACAATCACACCACAGACATTGGGATATATGTGCTGTCAGAAGTAGGTCTGAACCAGAAAACCAGGCATGATAGAACAGTTGCAGAAGGCAAAGCCTCTTAGTGTCAGAAAATATGGGATCTGTTGTTGCTAGTTCAAAATCTAGGTCATGTTGCCACATGTGGTCATGGTAGTGATGGGTTGATGGTTGGACTAGATGATCTTAGTGGTCTTTGTCAACCTTAATGATTCTTGATGCTGTGATTCTATGATCCTGTGCCTGTGTGCAGAGCAGGCTGAGCACATACAGTGAAACCAATGGCCACTGCAGCATGTTTGGCCTCACAAAGGTATTGCTACCAGATGCTCCTTTTGGAGAGCTGCTACCAGCTGAGCTGGAGGCCCCATCCACAGCCGCCCATTCCACGTGGGGTGTCAGAAGCACAGATTTGTGGTCTCTGCAGCAGGGACAAGGCCTGGCCATGACCCAGCCATGCCATCCATGCCATCAGGTTGTTGGCACTGCACGGGCCTTCATACCAGCATGCCACAACTGGTGTCTGGCCTTAATACAGAGCAGGAAAACATTGCTTTAAAATGTAAGCCATACTAGATGTGGATACAAACAACAGCAATTAAAAAAGAAAAGGAAGAAAATAGGAAACCAAAAATGAAAGAAACCATCTCTGCATAAAAACTGAGTGGTAGATTCTCAGGCTGAATGAAAGGCAGATCAAAATAGATCACCTCAGCTTCATGGTGGCTGTCAGAGAGAAAATGAGCACACATCTTTCCTCACTTCCTTCATAGGTTAAAATCAGGCAGAAAGATAGTTCCTTCCATTAATTTTCCCTTAAGCTCTTCATGGGAATTCATTCATCTTGTCTTGGCACTCATCTTCTCTTCCTTTTCAAAAAGTATTTCAGCAGCGCTGAAATGTACGTGTTGTTTTCAACTGTTCGACGTTTCTGTGCCTGTCACTAGGAAACCACCCCTGTGGCAATGAGGTCTCTCCTCGAGCCCGTCCCAAGTCAGCCTCAGCTGCTGACCAAAGCTGGAGCCAAAGCTGAGAGGTCAGCTTGATGTAGAAAAGCATGAAGGAAAACACTAAGTGTGGGCCTTTACTTCTTTGTTTCTGCCAGGACATACTTGGTCTGCCAAAAGGCCTAGCTTCCTGATACTTCCAGTCTGTTTCGCATCAGAAAAAAACATGCTGCTAATTAGCCAAAAACTCCAAATCAAGGTACACGATCATCCATTGTTCTTGCTTCACACAGTTCACTGATGCTATTCCTCCCGTTAGTCTTGTACACATTTGCCCCATACAGAACAACATTTCCTGGCACAGTTTTTCCTCTTGCAGTTTTACCCGTGCCTTTTGTCAGAACATCTCTAACTGTAGCTTTTGTATTTGCAAACACATGGATTCTAGCACCTGCTTCCTGGCCACTACTGTGAGTGTGAACAACTTGATTGGTCAGGGAAACCCACAGTATCCTCACATCAAAATCAACTACCAGCTGCAGTTACAACTGCACACTGCAGATATTACCTTAATCTGTTAAAACACACAGATGAATACTGGTGCAGTCCCCGCATAACTAATTGCTCTGTGGCGGTCATCTTAAGTGCTGTGGGAAAAGCTTTTGTGATCATTCATTTTTTATTATTGTTTACACTTTGGAGTAAATGTGCATTCTGCAAATATCTGAATCTACCATGTTCTGCCAATATGTGCTATATGCTACAGACCATAGAAGCAATTTTTTTTGTTGTTTTATTTTTTTTTTCTACTTTTTTTCAAAGTAGAATCATCTAATTAGAGACAGTTTATTTGATTGCACAGCTTAATCTATTCACAGACTCCAAGCAACGTCTTACTGACTGTGCCTCAGGACCACAAACAGAAAGACCCTCATGTTCAGGAGCCCAAGCCTGTGCAGATATGGCCCTCTGTGCTGATGTCATGGCATGTTACATCATGCCATCATAACTGTCAAGAGTCAGGCTAGGAGGCAAAAATAATAAAAATCCAAGCAATCTACCACTGTTTCCTCCCACACAGATCTCAAACTACTTCACTGCATTCCATAAACGACCTAATTCCCATACTCCAATATCAAAGAATATAAGACATTTGCAGATGCTTTTTGGTTCACTCATGCCTACCAAACAACTGGCAACAATTTTCTTCACATTTGAAAAGCAGAAACTAAAAGCAATATCCATTTCCAAAACCTTCTTTCAACAGATGGGTCCAGAGGCTACGTCTATACCAATAAACTATGCCCAGTGATTTCCCACTGGTCTTGCCCACATCTACATTAATAAAATCCTGTCCAAAACAAGAGATTGACATACAAAGTGCTTTTGGGAATGATCCATGGGTTGTCCTCATTACTAAACTGTGCCTGGCAACCATTTGGGAGGGCCCCAGCTGGCAAAGGCACAGGATTATACTGACAGCTTACTAGTACGAGTGATGGTGTTCCTGTGTCTGGGAGCCAATCCAGGCACCACAGAGCTTACTAGCAGAGAGGGAGCCATAAAGTCTCTGGCAATGAAAAACAGCAGATCATAACTCATCCCCATTTCTCCAGCATGGGAATACACCAAGGACAACCCAAACCACTAGGAGCCACTGTGTTATGCTACATTGAAATCTCACCCCACTGAAATGAATGCTTTTACTGTGGCATCCATTGCTATCTACCATCAATCCATTATTTGGCTGTCAAATAGCTCAAATGTGCTTAGACAAAAAGCTTTCTGCATGGCCCTGTATGTATTGTATAAACTTCCCACTGGCACTGAGATGTCAGCCAGTGTCAATAGCTGTGGATAATGGTTACTTTAACCAGTTGTGTGGTATTTGTCCTTCCAGACCCCTGCATTTGCTCATATATCTAGCTCTTTTGAAATTATGCATGAGCTCTGTAGAGGATGGTTCCTTTTTTTCAGAAAAACAAACTATCATCCCCAAAACAGGCTGTGTTATTTTTATTTTTAGTGATTTTGGAAGCATTATTCTTTGAGAGTTATTTAGGAGAGGAACCTGTCCAAAAGTGTTCTTAGATAGAGTAAAGAAGAGATCTGCTGAAAACCAGGTGCCAGGAATGCTCTAGGCTGAATTTGGAAGCTGCCTAGAATGTAGCTAAACCACCACTGGACATTTTGAAAACCCAAACCTTAATCTTTTATTGCTGTAAAAAAAAGATTATTTGTTTACTATCCAGATACTTGCATCTGAATAAAAAGACATTAAAAGAGACTATCAATACATTTTAGCTCTCAATTCTGCTGCTGATTTCTATTTCATATAATCTTCTCCATCTCGAGTACTTGAGTACAGTTAAATTTTATTCTGGAAGCCTGTCTTTAAAGGTTAAAGGTATATCAACAAACAAATTAAGAACAGTGAACTGAAGGTAGTAACATTATGAAGTGCTTACAATGATGTGGATAATTCCCTGAAAATTTTAACTTAAACAGAAAGGTAAATGACTAGCAAGATTTTCCAGTATGTGTTTCTTGGCAGATTCATTTCTGTTCTTTCTAAATCACACTGGAGCAGAGATTCTAATTCTCTTGACTTTAGATTTCTGGTGAACTGAGCTTGAACTCAACTTACAGTTTTATTAATCCTGTGTAATTTTTCCAGAAATCCTGCTACTCTTTAAATCTAAACCATCTGTTCGCAAGTTGCATTCGCACAGAGATGAGCTTTTCCCTTTGCACCTGAGATTTGTTCAGTTCATTATCTGAAATCAAAAGTCTTGTTCATATTCTGTTTTACTTCGTATATGCCAAAAGGTTTGTGTACTATTGGAAACTGACCAAAATATGAACACATTCCTTCTAATTGCACTTTATCTTGAGAAAGACTTCAACAATCGAATTTCATGAAAAGAAGCAGAAGAAAATATTGTTCTGGCAAGTCATTAAATATCAAATGCCCAGCTCTCTAAGAAAGGTGCAAAAAGGCCCATCCTTTTCCTCCATGACAAGGAACATTTCCTACTTTTCTTCCTGAAGCTTTGTTTGATGAAACTTCTAGTTTTAATTCAATTCAAGCCCAGCATTTTCAAGACAGAGACACAACTGAGAATGTACACAGTGAATATTAGCAAAGCAAGAGCCTTATAAACACAGTACTTCCAACACAGAGTGAGACTAAGGCAGATCATAGTTGATCTTGCAATTGTCCATTACTAAGGATAAAGCACAAGCAAATGATAGCAGGGAAATTTGTTAATGAAATGAAAAAGAAAGCAAAAAGGAGGGAGTAGGGAAGAGGAAAACAAAGATGTAAAGATCTTGCCCAAATTGCTGCTGCTGATGCAATGAGCTGAACATGAGCCTCTTGCTGTACGGAGTGGGCCAATGAGGCCAACTGCTCAAGGAAGTTCCAGCAGTTGTTGGTGACTTGATATTTCAACAGCTAGAGGATAAATTATTATCTTGTTTGAACTTGAATCAAGCAAAGATTATTTCAGGCCAGAGATTGCATTACATGAGACAAATAACATGGATACAAATGTCAACTCGCTTCATTTACTAACATGGTTGAATGCTTTATTAACAGACTCAACTGCTGTGCAGATAACTTTCCAAATCTTGTGTATGTAAGCAAACCGATTCCACCAAATTTATGATGGGGATTGTTTATTTAACAACTTCCATAAACTTTGTTTTCATTAGCCTGCAGATATTACCCTGCTGGATCCAGAGACTATAAATTATTTCTACAGTATGATCAAGTGATGTTCTTTTTTTACCTGAGGGCTTTGCAGCTTGCTTATCTGGGTGATGATCAAAATTATAAGGCCCTTATAGAGGTACTCAAGAGAGAAGGAAGAATCTATTTTTTTTGAGGTAGTCGTGTTTACAAATTTTGTCATGGAATATACATATGATAAACTGATGATTTCTGCATGCACACACAGAATAATTCCATGGCCAGGAAATACCATTTCCCAAGAGAATCCCTTTTTCCTCTGGGACATACCCTCACTCAGGTGCAGGTTACACTGCTTCTCCCTCATGCCAGCTAAGAACAAAGAAGAAATCCCTACGTATAAAGGGAAATTTCAGTAGTATATCTACAATAAGTTGCTGCTGTTCCTTGTACTGCACCAAGGGAAACACCAGCTGGACCTGTGGGTCATCCCCTGTATTTTGACATACCCTGGTTTCTGGAGCAGCAGTGCTTGTGAGGTGACCTGTGTCATCTCTGTCAGACACAGGGGTTCAGGGATGTCTTAATAGAGGACACATGCTGGTTCACAGGTGCATCACTCTTGATACGCAGTGATAATAGGTTTTATTAAGAAGGCTTCTTTCTGCCACTGTTCATTGAGTATTTTAGATCAGGTACCTTACTCTGTTCAGTGGTTCTGTATTGCTGTCTGTAAATACTGGAGATGGACAGCCTGTGCCAGGCATTTGTGGAAGAAGTTGCATAATACTTGTTTCCACTTTCTAAATATATCTGCCTTGAGCTCTGCATGATGCCAGCAGGGTTTGCAAGATTAAGACCAGGAGATTTATCGACTCAGAACTGCATGTACTTTAAAAATGTGAAGTTTTATAACAGCAGTTATATAGCAGTTAATATTATAATATATAATATAATTTATATCATAATATGATATGATATGATATAAATTATAATATAATAAATAGTTTTACAGTATTAATACTCATATGGATTATGATTAGACACCAGTATTTGTCAGAAACATGACATTGTCATCATCTGCAAAAGCACATTTTTAACAGGATTGGTTTTCTGTACTCCTCTTACTCTCCCCACTAACGTACTGCACAGCACATGCTGGTATGTAAGAGATATAGGCCAGACTTACTCAGAGATGCCAACACCCAAGAGTTACAGAGGGCTGCGATGAAATGGAGTAGTGCACAGCGTAGCATAGACACAGGGCAGTGGTAAATCAGAAACTGATGTATTGCATTTCTCTTTCATGAATCTCTTGCATATATATCTTGCATACAGAGAGGTGACTGAAATGATTCTGGAGATTTTGCAGTGAGGAATCCAAATGCAGAAGAGAATGAGCCTCTCTCAAAATGCTGAGGTGCAGCCAACCTCGCAGTCACCAGAGGAACTCACAAAAAAGAGTGTTCTCCTGTGCCTTCACACAGGGAGTTCCCAAAGGGCTTCACTGGAAACCTACAGGCCCTCTGTGATGTACAGCATGCTAACAAGACAGGGACAGCTGCTTCACGTGACTTTCCATCCCCCAGCTTCAAGAAGAAGTGACAGAGGAAGAAAAGTAAAGGGGCAAGAGCACCCCTTACGTTATGCTATTATTACATTATGTTGGTGTTATTGCACAATACTAGTTGCATTTTGGTTTTGATCTGGACACCTACCTATGCAACCTGGTCTAGTGTGCATGCTTTGCAGGGGGGTTGGACTCGATGATCTCTGGAGGGTCCCTTCCAAGCCCTGCAACTCTGTGATTCTGTGATTCATCTAAAGAAGCTGGATGAAGATGTTAATCTATAACGATACATCTAAGGGGAGGGAGCTTGTGAGGTAATAGCTGGGCAAACTCACAATGCAACACAAGGATCAAAATTAGTCCAATCTGCTTCACTTTCTTCATACCCTCATCTGCTTGTGACTTCCTGCTCTAGCTGGCTCTCTTTCTTTTCTTTCGCTCTGAAGATTCGAGTACTGGTTGTTTGAAAGCAGGGTGCACCCAGATAAAACTCTACTAAATCTTGATATTAATCTTGATATTAACATTCAATTTGATCGAGAGCCTCCTTATAGGTCGGTGCTTGTGGAAGTACCCATGAAATTTCATGCAGGAACAGTCAGTGTGTTACATTGAGCTAAGGTTATACCTTTACACAAACTTTCCAGATATTCTTCTTCCCTCCCTGAAAAGTATTCAAAATTACTAGTCAAAATAATTGAATAAATGTTCCTAAAAGTATATCCAAAAGAAATGCAATCAAAGAACTCTAAGTCATGAACCCGGGCACTTAAGAATTAGAAGATATGAGAATTATGTTTATCCGTGTAACTTCACTTTCCAACTCATTTCACTTCTCTTGTGTTTGTACTGAGCTATTTTTATTTTTTTTTCTTTCAAACATAAACTTCTGCTTTGTACACTGACTAAATAGTTATTTTTCTTCCTGTTTTTATCCATTTATTCAATGCCATTGCCCTGAGCTACCTAAAGTTCATACCATCAAGATATGCACTGGTGAAAAAGAATTTGCTTCCTCCAGGCTATTTCTGCAGCATTTTCCCTATGGTATCTGCCTTGGTGCATCAGATGTCTTTAATGCAGATGAGCAGTTTTAGCATTGCTGGTGGGGATCTGTGTGGAAACAAGTGGGAGGAAGCTCGGAGGACATGAAGCCTGCAGGTGGGGAGTGGGAGGAAAGCAGGAGGTGGGCAGAGATCACCACAAACAGCTGTGCTCAGGAAGGAGGAAGAAAGTGGGAGCCCAGAAAGAAATGGAAAATAACAACTACTCCAAAGGAAATGGACTAAAAGAAGGCAAATAGAAGTTTTAGATTTGATTCTCTGGGTCTTGCTTTATCACAGAGCAACATTATTGACATCTCTGCAGCTCACAGTTAGCACAGTTCAGATTGGGCAGGACATCTGGAGCTCAGTTCTAATTTTAAAATTCAGGCAGATTGCTTAGGTCTTGTCCTGTTCATGTATTGGGTGGAAATTGCCAAGGGTGGAAACACCACAGCCTGCCAGGATGCCTGGCCTAGTGTTAGACAACCCTCACAGTGAATTTTATTCTTTATACCTAATAGGATGTTTCCTTTTGCTACCTGTAGCTGTTGCCCTTCATGCCTTCAGTGTGTACCTCTGGTAGGCTTCTAGCTCTGCTGCCAGTCGCCTTCTCAGCAGAAAGTTGAAGAGCATCGTTAATCACCCCTCAGACTTCTCTGTTTGAGGTAACAGAATCACTGAATCACAGAATCAGAAGGGGCGTCTAGGGATCATCTGGGGTAACCCCTCTGCTAAAGCAGGTCCCCTACATACAGCAGGTTACACAGGAAAGAATCCAGACAGGCCTTGAATAGCTCCAGAAAAGGAAACTCTGAAATCTCTGTGGGCAGTCTGTTCTGGTAACAAAGCAGAGATGAACAGCTGCCTCTGTTCCCTTTGAGTGTCCTTCACTCCCACCCCACAGCCATGGACTCACTCCTTTTTTCTGATATCTGTTGTACCAGGGGTTCAAAACTGGACATAGTACTCCAAATGCAGACTTACAATAGCCTCATATGGGAAAATTCCCCTCCCTCATCCTCTTGGCTATGCCATGTAATGAGTGCTCATCATCAGAGGCAGGTGCTGGTGAATTAACACTCAAATTGCTGTCCACTTGCTCAGACCCTTTTGCTACAAAGGTTGCGCTGTAGTCTGATGGAATCTGTCCCACATGGAAAACTTTGCATTTGTCTTTTTTTATCAGCCATTGCTGATGGCTGATATCTCCAACAATTATTCATCCAGACAGCTAATAATCCCAAGAGCTAAATCACGTTTGACAGGCCACGTGTAATTTAAACCAAAAGTGGCATGTCACTCAATGAACCTAAGGCCATACCACTGTCACTCATAATTTCCTTTTGGTGTCATGTTTTTATCATTCTCCTGTCCCCAGACACGTCTGGTATGTCACCAAAGGTGGCTTCTCCCACAGAGCTCTTGTCTGTAGACAGGAAGTGTCTGCAATGGCAGTGGGTGGGAGATGTGGTGATGGGGAGCTTGAAGAAAGCAAGCTGTTAACAGTGACGGGCTGGGCATCTGATCTACAATAGATGGATTGTTAGATGTTTTTATTTGCTTTTGCTAAAAATACTTGTTCAACCTGTTCAGGGCTTCAAACCAAAAGGTTTTTTAATCATTCGAATGGAGGAATTTTTTTGAATTTGAATGGAGGATCTGTGTTCTAAAAGGAACTCTGGAACATATGTTGAAACAAAAATGCTCAGTTTTGGCTTGGAACTGTAAACAAGATTGTGGTAGAATTATTTTAAACTTTCTGTTGTCTCTCCCATGCATATTTTCACAGTCTCATCTCCTTCCTGGAAAGTGTTACACTCACATGACTTTCAAGTACACTGCTTTATTTTGAAGTTCTTCTTTTTAAATTTAAACAGCATACACACAGTCTGAGGATGATCTGGCACATACATTTGTATTTTATTCTTAGCATTATGACAGATAGTTTCGAAAACATTTGAACAGCTATTCCTCATGATCTATGATGCATTTCTTGTAGTAACCCCTTTTACACAGTAAAAGAATGCAGACCTTGTGAAAATAATCCACTGGATTGTTAATTATTTTTGTATTGATTTTAATAGGTACGCTTGTATCATTGGTTTTAATTCTAAATAGTAAATACAAATTTACCAAAAAAAAAAAAGAAAGAAAAAACAAACAAACAAACAAAAACCCCACCAGTTTGCATATGCTGGCTGACAAACAATCTGGCATCTTTTTGTGATATTGAATTTTTCTTTGGCAGTATATACATGTACTTGACTGTTTTTTAACATTTTTCAAGCTACCTGCATTTCTGATCTTGATTAAGAATATCCTGCTTTTTACACTCATTAATAGGTACATCAGAATGAGAAAGTACAAAGTGAAAGAATTGACAGATCAAAGTATTGAAAATAATACTGGGAGCTCTGTGAGAGCTGGTTCAGTTTGGGTCTTTAGAGAATGAAACACATTACAGTCTGTTTACTGTTAAATGTCTGCAAAAAAATGGACTTAACAAGAGTGGACCAGTCAAAGATTCAGTCTCACAGTATCTTTCATGGTAAAGAAATTTAGTCTTTAGAAAATTAGCCCATGCAGATGTTTTGATAGTAAGTGTGTCCTAATGTTTTTTCTAAAAAATATCCAAAAGCTAAGTGATGTAATTTTGCTCCCTCCTTAGTCAGAAATCTACTGTAGGTATCTTTTCTCATAGCAAAACAGGAAGTACATAGAAATGAAATAAAACATTAATATATTAAAAAAAAAAAAGTTATCATTCTAGAATTTAGTTTCAGTTGATACCCTCTTCAGATACTCGCAGACTTTGAGGTTGCCAGGGAAGAGTCTAAAAACTGGCAATGAGCAAAGTCTAACCTGAGAACCACTCCAAACACTAAAAAGATACCTCTTATTTAATATCTGTTGGATTCTAATTCTTCTACGTCAAAAAACAGAAACAGGAAAAAAAAAATGGGGAAAAAATAGCCACATAGGGAAAGGCAATAGAGATAGGATTACTGCATTAACAAAAACAACTAAACAGGTCAAGGAGCCTTAATCTTTCAATGTGGAGTAAAAAGGATTCAGGGTCTCTGGTGCAATAGATGGAAAAAAAGGCTGAAGTACATGATGGGAAATTATCTACCACACTGAATGTGTATTGAAGGAAGACGCTTTTCCAGAACTCTGTCATCATCACAATAAAGAACTTCATGTTCAGACGAAACTTCCTGTGTTCCAGTTTGTGCCCACTGCCCCTTGTTCTGACACTGGAAAGCTCCTGGCCCCATCCAATTAACTCTCACCCAGTAGATACATATAAGCATTGACCCCTCCTCAGTCTTCTCTCCTCCAGGCTGAACAGCCCCAGGGTTACAGCCTTTCCTCAAAAGGGAGATGCTCCAGACCCTTAATCATCTTTGCATCCCTCTGCCATTGTTTTTCTTGAACCAAAGAGACCAGAACTGGATGCAGTACTCTTGATTAGGCTTCAACAAAGGAAGAGGGAGAGGATCACCTCCCTCAACCTGCTGGACACACTCTATTTACGAACCTCAGGATACCTTCTTGGCCCTAAGGGCACACTTCTGGCTCATGGCCAATTGGTTGTCTACCATGACACTCAGATCCTTCTCCACAGAGATCCTTCCCAGCAGGTCAGCTCCAGTGTGTGCGGTTACACCTTCCCAGATGTAGGACTGTTCACTTGCCCTTTTTGAATCTCATCAGGTTCCTCTCCACCCAATTATCTGGTCTGTCTAGGTCACACTGAATGGCAGCACAGCTTTTTGATGTGTCAATTGCTTCTTGCAGCTTTGTGTCATCAGCAAACATGCTGAGGGTAGGCTCTGTGTCTTCATCCAGTTCGTTGATGAAGATGTTGAGCAAGACTGGGCCCAGCCTCAACCCCTGGGAATACCACTAGCTACAGGTATCCAACTAGACTCTGCACCTCTGACCACATTCCTCTGAGCTCTGCCAGTTTTCAGTCCACTTCACTCTCCACTCGTCTATTCTACACTTCCTAAGCTTACCTACAAGAATATTATGGGAAACAGTGTCAAAAGCCTTGCTGAAATCAAGGTAGACCACAGTCACAGATCTATCCTCATCTACTCAGCTGATTGTGTCACCATATGAGGCTATCAGGTTGGTCAAGCATGACTTGCAAGTTTGACTGTATCTATCAGAATAAGTAATCCTCCTACAAATGCCTCTGGAATGGTCAGGACCATTTTATCCCATATCTTCCACAGGTTTTAACAGAGGGGTTGAAGTGAGAAGGAGATTTTCATAATCTCAAAAGGAACTTGATGCCAAGCTTCTGCTACCTCAAAGAGGTTTGTTCTAAGAAAATTTGTTCTTGAAAATTTGAAGACATCTAAGCTTGGTCAATTTGAAATTCAGATATCTAGAATCACCATTTGCTTTAAGAAATGTGGTAGAAGTCTTTTATGTGAGTATAAGACTGAGTATAGAAACACCCATTCCAAGCAAGGGGGTTCAACTGATTTGAATGCAGAGTGGGAATCTCTTCAACAAAGAGGTTGTATCTCCTTGGAACTTCTAGATACACTCAAAGTCATTTTTGTCAGTGTACTGGGAAGGTAAAAAAGATTCAAGTTTAACTCCCAATAAATTCTCAAACATTCTACAAATAAAGTTGTCTCACCAAATAAGCTAGAAAGAGAAGGATCTGAGTAAACAGGAAGATGGGCATAGTAATATCAGATGAGGACAATGTATGTAAACCTTGATGTGACAAAAGACCATCAGGACAAAAATGGAAGAGGAATTAGCTTTCATTATTTGGACATACTGAATTACATAATGGGGAAATGACATAAAAAAAGAAGGCCCACAAGTAATATTTTCATTTCATAAAGTGGAGATATTTATTTGTTAAGATCAGTAAAACCAAATTATAAATAACATAACAGTTACCTATGTAAAGTTCCATCAAAATTAAAACAGTGAGCCTGTCCCTTCCAGTTGTGTTCATCAAAATGCTTCAGCTATGAAAAAAGGCATGGACTGCTATAAAATTGAGATTTGTTTCTGTCCACGTGCATGAATATTATAAATAAGACTTCCCTTATAAAAAATCACATGAGATGCTAATGGTATATTCTGTAAAATGTGACTAGGAAGTGACAACAATGTACTATTAATAAATAATACACTCAATAACAAAACGATCTTTGCTATTGAAAGACTTTGGGCTACATACACGATGAAACCACTTGGGAAAAAAAAAAGACATTCTTCAAAGGAGCACAGAGCGCTACTTGAAAATGAACAGACTCTGGACGTAATAGAAAATACGTTATTGCCAGGCAAAGAAAGTCAACCCTTCAGTCCTTGTAACAGTGTTAGCCATCAGCGAACATTTGCTACGCTGGGGACAATTAGACTGAAGCCCTAAACCACAATACGCTAAACAACAACACACTTTGCGATGTTTAAAACACTCTACACAAGTACCTCTGCCCCTGAGCATGCCAGAATGATCGTGATTCAGGATGTTCAACCAAGTGCTCATGCCATTTTGACACAACTTCCAGCATGTAAAGTTTACATAGATCTCAAATGATTAATATTACATGTCAGTCACTGGAGGAAAGATAAATCCACAGAATTACACGACCTCAGAGGCATAATGATTTGCTTATCCACTTTAAAACCATCTCAAGACACTGAACTACCACATTATCATCACTTTTTTTCTATAAACTTGTCAAGATAGGAAAGATGCAAATCAAATTACTAGCATAACACAAGGGCAAAATTCACCATCTAACACTAAAGTCCCACATCCCATTGCTCTTTGTGAAATGATGCCATCACCAGCTGACATCAGTCTTGTATGAGACAAAATCTCCCAAAATCGCCCAGTCCCTAGAAGCCAAGAGACACCGTGCGTCTGTCTTGCCTGTGCTCCTATATGCCAGCATTACTACAAACCACAGACTGATCCCAGGTCAGCTTGTTTCAACCACTGAGCTCCTGCCAAAAATACATGTGTGGTATTTCAAATTCAGTCCTATTTCTCCATTGCTGTAAGCAATTACTTTGCCTGAGCACCCCACCCAGAGGAAGGCTTGCCTTGACAAGCAGGCTGCCCCCAGAGCCAGACCCACAAGTGGGGTCAGATACAGAGCAGAAGTTCTGAAGTGCACAGATGGAGTGACAGGAAGGTGAGGGCAGGAACCTTGCAGCTACACACCAAACCACAGTCACTTCTTTATCAGAGTGGCAACCAACAGATAACCGAAATAAGTGGGCAGGAAACACACACTAAGTGTGAGTCACACTGATATCCCCACCAACACAGCCTTGCCAACCCAAGCCTGGAAATAGGTCTGATCTGATGGAAATGCAGACAGATACCCCCTTACAGTGCTGGAAGGAGGCATACTGGACTTTAGGAAGAGAGCTACTCCACTTGTAAGTTTGTTTATTACCATCAAACCTGTAAGGCTTACATTTACCAGAATCAGAGGTTGGTCATGAAAAAACAGGTAGAAGATGTGGTTCACTACAAATCGCTAGAAGTATCTTCTTTCCACGTCACTTCTCTTTTCAGTGTTTCTACAATACAGAGCTTACACTAATAATCCACCTCATGGACTCAACATTAAAAGAAAAACACATGCAGTCATTTACATTCATCTGCATCTGCATGCTATTTTCACAGTTCATTATCAAAGCAACATACCACTCTATAAAAATATCACAGTGAGGCACCTTTAATTTCCTTCATATCTGTGTTTGCTTTTCTCTTGAGCTTTCAGAGACAGCCAGATGGAACCTGCAGTATCACATGTTAAAGCAGGATGAGTTGTGTGCATAGGAAATACAGCGGCTTAGGAGTCTTGAAATTTACATGTAAGGACAGAATTTCATCTATTTTTTGATATCTATTTTTGTCCTTGAGTTCATTAATAACAATAATAATATAATAATTTTAAAGGAAGGTAACCTGTAAATGGCTAAAATATGGCATGAAAATGCTTTGCACCACTTTCCTTTCCACAACATATGAAGAAGGGCAGCACTGCTATCAGGTTACTACAGCACTTGACATTGCTTCTGCTCCTAAGAGAGCCGAGACACTAACACCAGAATCAGTGCTTTCGGACTAGAACACTCAAGAAGAGTGCAAAATTCCCTTCATTTAAAATGCAGTCTGCTGGTAAGACTCCAGAAGAACAGAAACCTTACAAAGTGCAATTGCTGTACATCACACTTAGTACTGATTTTGATATTGGATGAACAGAAGGCATATGCTAATTCCCAGGTGAAAAAATGCCAAAGTTCTCTTTGAAAGGATACACTTTAGATGGGTGTTCTACTTAGAGATAGGATGCATTACATTATGTACATGATACACACAAGTTGCCCAGAGAGGCTGTGGATGTCCCAACCCTGGTGGTGTTAAAAGCTAGATAAAAGGCAGGTGGTGTTAAAAGCTCTGGGCAATCTGATCTGCTACTTCACGTACTGGCAGCCCTGCCCTGCCTGTGGCAGGTGGGCTGGAACTTGACGATCCTTGAGGACCCTTCCAACCCAAACCATTCTATGATTCTATGAGAATCTGCAAAACAGTCACAGAGATGCAAACAAACAAAAAATTAGGAAGGTCAATGGAAAAGAAAGAATGTACAGAAACCACAAAGACAACCGGATATATGGACTTCAGCTATTTATACCTCATCTGAGATAGTAACTTGAGTGAAAATAAAAAATATTGAATGCAATGAAAACAAAAAATATTATTTCACCTCAGTGGTAGCAGGTCATAATCATGAGCATTTGTTAAAGGTTCCTCATTTTACATTGAAAGCTATTTTGGAAATGAATTTGTATGTTATTGATGGCTGGTTTGAGTTAACAAAGATGAATGCAAAGACTCAAGATTTGGCTGCAGGAAGTCTAATACCTGGACACCTGCAGTCAGAAGGTGTTCCACAAAAGCCAGAAGAATTTTCAGAGTTTTATGTTTGAAAGGAAAAGTAATTTGTTGTCAGTCATCATATACAGAGTTATGGAAAGAGTGCACTACATAGGGAGAAAACAGAAGAACCACCATTTCAACATTTTAAGACAACTGATATCTTAGACCAGCGCTGAGCCTTTGATATAAATTGCCAGTAGAAAAAATTTTCCCTTCAAGAATTATCAGAAAAGAAAAATTGCATTTGAATAGCAGGGGGGGAAAGATCATCTCATTGCATTATTAAAGTCTGAAAAAATGATTTGACAATGACTGGAAACATTAACAGTCTTCAGATCCATCACGGAGGATAAATCACTTGAGAACATCCAATTCTCAGATACAGGCAGTCAGTGAAGAAGCTTCACATTGCAGAAAAATCTTTTTTTCATTTTCATCCACCTCACAAAATCTACTTGGCAGATAGTGCAGTACATGAATCACTTCTCTGCAACTTGCTGCAACAATTCCTCATATAGGACATGACAGAAGTCATGATTTGATTTCAGATCATGATACCTCAGTGCGGCAGATGTTTGAAATGCAGAAAGATATTGGCCTCACAGCAGCAATCAAAGTACAGCAGAAAACATCCATGATCTTCACTTGTGGGGAAAAATCCCATAGCTTACAGAATAGGCCCCTGTAAGTAGGCAGCATTGCCTGGATTTGCTTTGAAACAGCTCAATTTAAAATTTTCGTAGGATGAATTCCCTCAGGTTTGAGAACAGGCAGCTGATTAAAATCTCTGCAATTCTATTGATTTGTCCAGAGTTAGAATGGTAGAAGAGAGCAGAGAATTTGGTTTATAAATTGGAGATTTGGGCAGACAGAAGAAAACCTATTATTCTCATTAAAATTTATGAGTTTGAGCTTTCTGCAAGCTATGCATTATCTGAAGGGAATGTCCTTTGTGTACTTGCTAACCATGAGGGTGGGTTTTAACCTGGACGCATAAATTCAGTCAAACAAATATGTATGTTTACTTGTTTGCCTTAGCTGTTGAAAAGAGATAAAGCTTTGCAATTTATTAAATCTCTACCCTTACTTTCCAAATGTGAGGTAACTAACTCTCACAGCACCTCTCTCTCAGTAAGCAAGCTAAGTACAGTCTCTATTCACCCAAGAGAGCATTCACAGCAGGAAGAAAGACATCAAACATCCTATAAGTGGCATGAGAAATAAGAAAGTCTCTGCTGTACTTTAGAGTTGATGCAGTAATTAGTACTGGAAAGACATGAAATACTGCATGCAAGCTTGGTCACATTCAGCTTTAATAAAACTGGAGTGCTCTATGGTCCTGTGTTGTGTTTCCATATTTCCACATTGAATACCAAGAAGAAAGTTCATCATATTCACATAGTGCAAGGGAGGATTGAAACAACCTGTGGACTTGGCAGATTTTTCCCCAGTACCACAAGAACCGAGGAGCTGAGAAGCAAGAGAACGAAGAACTTGCATCTGTATAACTTCAGGTCCCAGTTCAGCAAAGCATTGAAATGTAGGTATCTCCTTTTCCTCTATCAAAAAACTGTGTTACTTTCCTTATCTCCTTTCTGATCTTTGTCTGGTTCTTTAGATGCCACCCCTAAATGCCAGTACAGAAACAGTAACAGACAGACTCCAGAAGATCTAAACCGATGTTCTCAGTTTGGTTGGGTTTTTTATTTATTTCATTTTGATAAAAATGAAAGTAGCCTAAAATTGGAAGCTTTGCAGAAGCACAGACTCGAGTAAAATCTACAAACACTCAATAACTTGAGAATTGCTTCTTCAGTTACTGGTGTATCTATTTTAACAAAAATTGAGATCCTTTTTCACAAAATATGTGATTATTTTCACTAAGTAAGTTATTCTATAGTAGTTCTTAAAGATATCAGTGTTTGAGTTATAAACTTCAACGTATTATCTGCTTTGTTTTATATCTACTTGATTGTATGCCTATATGTTATCTGGGCAGTTTACAGAGACCTCTAAAAAGGGTAAATAAGAGTTCTGATTGAGGCTTCATTCCATTTTCAATGCAAGCTGGAGAGCACAAAAAAAGGAAAAAAAAAACACTACTTCTGCCTGTGCGTGGATGTTTTTCTGGAAATGCTCATGGGGTAGGAATTTCAAGAGCACTGAATGCTGATCTAACTCAACAGTGGCTCAGTGAGCATTTTGTTTACAAGATAAATTTAAAAAACAGGTGTTTTTGGATGTCCTTGCCTTGCACACTGTAAGATGTTCACCTTTCAGTGTGCTCCTCACGCATAGAAGTCTCACACTCAAAGAAAATGTTTTCAACATACTGCCAAGCGTTTTTTGCAACAGTATGACCACATAAGG
The DNA here is from genome assembly GCF_951394365.1 of Tetrao urogallus. Classification (NCBI taxonomy): domain Eukaryota; kingdom Metazoa; phylum Chordata; class Aves; order Galliformes; family Phasianidae; genus Tetrao; species Tetrao urogallus. The sequence continues at coordinate 127,743,775 of NC_136813.1, forward strand.
CCTTGTTTCACCTCGGTTCAATGCTCGTTTCAGCCCTTGGGCAGCGAGGTGAGATCCTAGTCTTGAGACCCCTCAGAGAGCCTTAAATCTGAGCCTCAGTCCTTCAGAGGACATTTTTCCAATCAAAATCTTTGTTCTTCTTTGCAACTCTTTTCAGTGAAAATGTTTCCTTTACTACCAAGGCAATTGAACAAAAACTAAGCTTCTCATGAAATACGGAGTTTTGCTTGTTAAGAATTTAAAGAATTTTAAGAATTTAAAATATTTTAAGAATTTAAAATGTTATGCCTTTGTAATTGTTCATTTCCAATAAACAGAAAATGATGTAACACATCTTTGCTATGGGCTCTAGCTGAGCAAAACAGTTCGTTGAATGTACAATTAGAAAACACCAGGAATTATTCAAAAGGTACTTTCATGTTTTATTGATCAGTGGCTTAAACCTAAACCCAACAACTATTTGAGAACAACTATTTGTGGTGACATTTTCTTATGTTGCCTTTGGGTTGACTCATGATATGAGTCATGATAACTATGTCTAGGCTAAAAGAAAAAAAAGGTTGAACTTGAAAGGTGAAAATACTAAATAACACAGCAAATTCAAGGTGATTTGAGTGTTGCTTGCCTTAGAAGGACCAAGATGGGATAAATATTTACCTTAACAGTTGACCAACGCAACCACAGCATAGAGTAGGTGGAGATCATTTTAAGATGCAGTTTTAATAGGTACTACTGAGACTTGCCAGCAATGAAAATTGCTTCGGGGTGAGAAGCGGGTTGGTCTCCAAAGCAATAGATTGTCTGCCACTGTTTTCGGAAAGCCCAGCATTCTGGCTGTGAAGGAAGAAAGTGATAACCTTGCCATATCTCAGGCCTGCTCTGCAGTGGCACTTGCTTGATGGTACCCAGGGCAGTGCTACATGGAGCCACATGGAAGCTGCCCAGTCCCAGAGGTGGATGATGGTCAGTTCTGTCCTGCCCATGCTTGCTGACTTCACACAGGTGAGGACTACTTGCTTAATGCCATGGTTTGCTGAGCTTGGCACAGCTGAACTGCTCAAGGGAGTGTTGTATTTGTGAACTAGGGGTGACATATATGGTGACATTCATTTTAAGTATGTGCATTAAGCTAAAGAGGCTGAATATACCAGGGCTCTGAATACACCAGGGCTCATCCTGAATAATCAGAGAGGAATAACTAACTGTTTAACTTCTTGTTGCTGCGAAAGAAATATCAGGTAGGGATACTGGGTTGAACCTCCTATTGGTTATTTGTATTTCCTTCAGGAAAATGAGTTTCCTAGAATTTAATTAGCAGGCCACTAGATCATTCAGTAATTGTTTCATTCAAAAACCACCAAGAAGTCAAGCACCTGATAGATTCCAAGTGATGAAATCTGGGAATTTGAGGAACTAGAAGTCATTCTACAACAATCATTATGAAAAGCACAGCCTTCTGCCATGCTCTTTTTGTTCTCCAGTGATTGAATTTTCAGTTCCTAAGTGAAGTCATGTTTTCAACTTACAGCTAATTCTTCTTGGTTTTATCAGTTACTTTTGAAGAAAATATGGTTGAAAATTACAAAGTGCATTATCTACTTAATGGCTGATTTTTTAAATCACCCTTCAAAACCCAAGGAGGATGATCATCAGGAAGATGGCAAAGAGATGACTTTATGTTGACTTCTTGGGCATAAAAAAAAAGCCCAGATGATCCCAAGTGGAGGGACTGTGTGATATTATGAGGAGATGTCATTAGGGATGTCCCAGCATACAGGAGAGTCCCCAGAGCACCCTTCGGACAGCCAGGATGCAGAGGACCAGCCACTTCCAGACAAGGTCTGCTGACTTTTTGTTAGTAGGAAACATCAGCTAACAGATAGAATCATAGAATAACCCAGGTTGGGAAAGACCTAAAAGATCATCAAGTTCAACCACAACTTAACAATATTACCCCAACTCTAATAACCCACAACTAAATCCTACAGTATCCTTTCAATAAGGAGGTGGTGACTTAGGACAATAGCCAGTAAGTCTGTTATACTTTTGTTTCTGAGTGAATGGAAGTAGAGAAGGGAACGATGGATTTTTCATCATTTCTCTTTGTTCTGCTGTACTTCTGTTTAATCAGTTCACTGCCTCTTGGCAACATCTGCCATCACATTCTGCTTTGCTGCCATCCTGCAGAAAACCTTATGTCACAGACAATGGTCCATTTTTCAGTCATTGTCAGAAGAAAATGTCCTGCGGTTGCTTGGAATGGGCAATCTTTATCTAGAATTTCTACAGTCCCATTTATTACACCACTGATTTGATCTTCATCTTTTCCATCATCATCCAGCATTCTGGAAACTGCCTGTCCTTTGTACAATCTGGACTTGCTCCAATGCTTATTAATCTATCGAGATGGAGAACCAAAGCAAGTAGCAAAAGGTGAGTTAGCATTTTTCTCCTTCATCATCCCCACTTCTAGATTGCATACTTCCTCACTTCTGTTCTCACTGTCAATTTCAGGATAGGGTGAACCAGATTTTAAGCTAGTTTTCATAAATATGCATGAAGGAAGTGTTTTGTGTAACTACCACAGTTCAGAGATTCAGTTTAAAACAGCAGATGCCTTGCTTATAGCTTCAGCTTCCGAAGAGATGCAAACTCAGCAGCGTATGCTGTGACATCATTCTGATGAAGCTAACAAAAAGGTGAGTGTATTGAGGTTGATAAAAAAGCCAATATTTCTACATTCTATAAAGATTAAGCTGTAACAGAGGCTTCGATCTTTGACTTCTGCAGCTAGTTCATTCCAAACGATAATCTTCGTATCAACAAAAACATAAAGCACAGCATTCATGAAGGAGAGTCCTCGGAATTATGGCAAGGTCTGTATCAAATTTAAAAATGTTTTTATTCTCATGAGCACATATACTCTTATGATTTTAATTTGCCAGCTTCTCTTTCAATTGCTTGCTTTAGAATGAGCTTCAAAAGATTCATAACCAACAGAAAGGAGGAATTTTACACAGTTTTAGCAGAAGTTCATACATTGGCCTTAGTCTCCCTAGAAACACTTAAGCACCCGAAAAGATTATACCTAAACTGATTTCAGTGCCAAATATCTTCCATGCACAACTCCTATGAGGGGATTTGATTCGTTCTGTTTATAATCAGGTGGCATCCTCCATAGAGCAATGATTCCAGCATTTTTGTATCTTGGCAGCTCTATGAAAAAATTAATAACTAAGAACATGAACAAATCATTTGGCAAGCCTGAACTAGATTTTAGTGAAGATGAATTGCAGTAGCTTTCAACCTGGTGCAGGCATTAACCTCAATACTGGAGAAATTCAGGGGCTGGCAGTGGAAATAGAAAAACTAAAGTAAGGAATTTCATTAAAAGACCTTAAGATTTCTATTCACTTCTACTAAAGCAATGAAATCTCAGGACACTACTGTCAATGGACAGAAATTAACCACCCAGCTAAATGCAGATGGATATATTCATTCCACCCACAGTTTGCTAACTCCGAGAAGCTGATTTCTATGTTAATGCATAAGTCCTGGATGTGACCACACCTATTCCCTGGTGTAGCCTTCCTCTTCAAAAGTGATACAACTTCAAACCCTTACATGTAACTCCACATTTCATACCAAGAATCCCAATACATGGGTCCCACTTCCCCTAGACTTGTACCAGGTAAATCTCACACTAAGTAGCAGAAATAATGGAGTGTATTAACTCCAAGATTCTTGTTAGGCAGTTGCCATTCTCAGATTCCCAACTTTCATTTTCATTTTCTCTGTGACTGCTCTTGCCACAAAATACTTACAGAACCCTCCTGCATCCTTTTTCAATTGTAGGGCAAAAAGCTTCTTCTTGGCCAGTGTGCCTGTGTGGAGTGCCAAGTCAGCTAACTAAAACAGGTTTCTGTTGAGCTCCCATTATAGACTTGCTTTCTCAAAAGAGGAACTTATTTTTGTTTGTCTCCTTTCCTAAGCTACTAGTTTTCTGGAAGTTATAGAAAATTATTTACCCCCAAAGCCTTTACTTCCCTATCAAATGTGGTTGCCATTGTAAGATGCAGTTATATCCTCTATAAGTAGATACGAACAGAGCCCAAACTATCAATTTTTCCAACATTAGCCACACTTATCACAAACAACTTAGTTTCTTCAATCCCCATCATTTTTTGAAAACCATCTCCTTGCAAACCTCAGGATTGCAAACATCAAAAGGGACACACAAAGACAAGATTCAGTCAGCTTCAGCCTTATGGCTGAACAACGCTCCTAGGTACATGGGGCACTAACTGAACACAAGCAAGCCAGTTGTTATGAAATACTGCATTGAGGTTTCCTATGAAAATACTCATTTTTTTTCTCTTCTTTTACTGAGATCTTTTCCCCAGGACATGAGAGAAGGGATTTCCAGGGTGTCGGAGAGTCGCCAGAGAAGTTCAGAACTGAATTCTCAAGTGCTGGTACAAATGACAAAAATAACAAGCACAGAGGCGGTTCTCCCCTACTCTCCTAATTTCCCCACACCCCTGGGATATGGTGGCATCCTTCTGAAGTGTCATCTTAACACACAATATTTTGACTGCTGTTCTCACAGATAGCATCTTCTTTAAAGAACTAAAAAGTGCAAAACTTCATACATCTCATAAAACCCATACAGGCACCTGTTTTCTACAAAAGGCAGCTCAGTAAAAATTTGTCCTAATGAGCAGTAAAGAAAATCCTTCCTTACTGAGTATCCATATTGTAGATAAAATATAATCCAAGTGAATGAATTATCAGTGATGGTCTATTGATGTGTTGATTGTACTTCAAAAAAAGCATATGGACAGAGATAAAACGGGTTACAGAAGCACATTCAGATTTTATCAGAACAATCTCTAAAACAGCATTTAATCCAAATCTCCCCTTTGCAATTTAGAGCTACACTATAATCCTAAGGAACAATGCCCAAATGTATATTTGGAATACCCATATTTAGGAAGAAGATTTTATTCCAAAACACATTTTTAAAAAGCAAAATAAGGCTTTTTTTCAATGTCCTACACAGATAGTCGAATTATTCATATTTAAAGAAGAGCCGGGGTGTTGCTTTTTTTTTTTTTTAATTATATCTATATAACTTGCAGCTTGTAGTCTACAAAGAGAGCGGTTGCCAACATATGATAGGACACCTCCCCCAAAATACTAGGACTTTGGAGCTAAAACAGGTAACACAGGAAATTGTTGTGGAAACCTGACGACAGTTTTGTTGTTTCAACATTTTGACTAGAATTTCAGCTAGTAACAATAGAAGTAGAAGAAAGAGAACATTATTTTGGATTATAAAGTTAACAGTGATAGCATCTTGCAGCTGAAATTGCACTCTGGACCAAGTAGGTATTTTCTTCCTGTCCTACAGTGTTAGAACAAAGCAAACAAAATGATTTCTCATTTACATGGCAATAGGATCATCCGCTGTCCAAGTAATATCCAAAAATAAAACAGTCCTTTAGGCACTGCACTGACCGGAGCAGCCGCAGTGCAATTTGCATGCTTACATAATTCTCTGATTGCAAAGAGAAAGGCTGCATTGCGTAAGTGCCTGCCTTTTCTGGTGTTTTTTTTTTTTTGTTTGTTTGTTTTGTTTCATTTTTTTCTCGCTGGCTGTATTGTTTTTCAGTGCTCCCAAAGGCTGTTTTACTTTTCAGGCTCTCTTTAACCAGAGACAATCTTGCAACAGAAGTACAAGTCTTTAAGGCTAGTGTTACAATCCGAAAAGAGGAGCTAGTAGCACAAAGAGAAAGGATTTTCAAAGTTTCAACTGATTTTAAATGACACTTACATTCATTTCTGCAGTTTTTCTGTTAGAAGCACATGAAGAATCTTATCTTGCATTTCACTGAACACCTCAAATCCCCTTGATAGTCACTGAACATGTGGAGTCCAAATGAACACGGAACTAATCCCAAAGGCAAAACAGCACAACAAGTAAGGAGCAATCCCTGCTACCAAAGTCACTACGGAAATCTTGCAGCTGGTCAGTTAAAACCTGGTTGCACTTCACTTTTGTTTTTGTACCACAACTTTTATCTTCAAGCCAATTTACCTTAACCAGCTGTTGCCCATAAGGTAGCATTAATATGGATATAAGTGCAATGACCAAACTATCCTGACAAAACCTACAACAGGTAGGTTCATCCATATTCAGTAGCAGGGCATTCCCAATACATTCTTCTACCAGATTCTTAGCACCCTTCACATTCACAAGTCTTAGGAGTTGATGGTACTCAGCTCCTCAGGCTTTCACACCTTCCACCTTCCTTCCATTGGAAAACAAAAAATGGAAAAAAAGAAACAAAGAGAGTTAACAATACACACACTTTCCTCTATACCCCTTACCACTACACACAAGCACACTCACAAGGGAAGGAAAAACAAAACAAAAAAAAGATTTATATGAGGCGCCAATCTGGAATGAAATGGATCTTTGAACAGACAGTCATATTTGGCACTGTCAGCAAAAGCTTGTGGGTGGCCCCATTTCTCTCTGAGCCTTAATGCCCTTCTTACATCGGTCAATTAAAAACGTCACCCAGAAAGTTCATTTGAGTTGCTTCTGACATTATTTTCACATTACTGCTGAATGGACTTGATGGAGAGGTTTGTTTCCCCCACCGCAGTTCCATAGAACATACATTAAGGACATATTCCATTTGGCTTTCAAGCAGCATTTTTACGGTCCATGCAGATCCATGATTATTTTCCCTTTAAAAAGAATCAACAGAAGATCAGAACTCTCTGTAGGAGAGCAAGGAAATTAAAAACTAGTGGATCTCCCAAACCGACTGCTACGATCCTTAGGCAGAAGACTGGGTTAAAGGGTCCTCACACTGTTCTAGCTGCATTCTCAGTACACCACTTTTATGAAGGAACCAGAGCTGTAGAAATTCCTCCGGCATGGCATGGAATCCGGAATCGGGCAAGACATTGTCATAGTAATGGTGGCTAATAAACTTCCCATGCAGGTCCACTGAGAACGGCCAGAAGCCATAAATTGTTACTTCTTCACAGAGACCAAGGGCAGCACTGACTAGGAAAAGTCCCGTGGAAAGTCGTTTGGCATGGATACCTTTGCTCTTCCAGAACTTGCCAATGTCACGCAGGAAATTGGGGTTGGCGAAAAGCACCGCCTGCTTGGCACCGAAGTCCTTCAGGGTGTAATAGACACGCAGGGAGGGGCCCGTCCCTGTCTTCATTGAGAAGGCCGGCATATAGATGTAACTGTGATTATACACCTTCACGCTGTCCACAAATGCTTTTCGAGACCAAAGCAGATTCTGGAATCTGTAAAATGAGAGAGAAAAGTCTGCTGGTCATACAAACATTTTTCTACTCATTTCAAAATCCACCTACAAGCTGTTACTCACACACGGATTTGCAACTGATTTGCACACCTTTCCAGAGCCTAGAGAAATTCCTGACGAATTTCTGAGTGTCTCTTCTAAAACAGTGAACCTGAACAGACAGTTAAAAACCATCTGGTATCCTGCTAGCTCCAAAGCATAAAATGTTTCTGATTTCATCTCCTCACAAACCCTTCACGAACACTAATAATTTTCCCTAAAATTGATCACTTTAGTGACATTTTTCTTTACATTTTCAGGCATAGAAATCTTTAAATTAGATTTTGAAGTCTGTGTTGTTGTTCTTATTTCCTAAAGGTGTACTAAAAAAGAATCCAAGTTACATGTTGAACAAGCAATACTAAGCAATAATCAGATAGAAATTCTGGCCTTATAAAAATTTTAAGACTTGTAAGATTTGCTTTTATTATGTCCGCATAGAGATTTATATTTTCCATTAGAGTATGATACCATAGCCATTTATTCTCAACTTGAGAAAAATCTCAGAGAATTCTTTAGGATAAGTGGCACCACAAAAATGTAGCAGCAGGCACCAAATGACACTCAGGGATGATGTTTAAGAAGATAGGAGTTACACAGGGAGTAGGTTTAAAAGCAGTTAATATTTGTAATGTGCAAGTTAGAAGAGAGACTAGTTGGGGAAGGCAATGTATACATCCACGTTATTTCTCTGCTTATATGGTTTCATTTAACTCTTGCTACAAAATCTACATCAGGTTACAACTTCTTTAAGTAGCCAATAGCTGATTCTACATTATTCTTGATTAACTGATATCTACATCATTCTTGATTTTAGACTTGAATACTTCTTCAAAAACAGTACTTTAGCAAGAATATAACCTCTCCTTCCCATGTACTTTTGGCATGCCAAGATGAATGAGACATCTGGCAGGAAGCTGTAGGCAGTTCACACATACCAGCACCCTCAGTGATGTTTAACACTACACAAAGCACATAGCAGAAAAACAATAAAGTTTCCTGAATATGCTCCATTGGGTGTAGGTGACAGAGATGTCAGCCAGAGTGACTAGTAAAATCCAATACTTAAAAAACAAACTTGTTAAGAAGCAGGAGAACTTATTGTTCTGGACTGTGGCCTGTACGAGGTGATACTTCTGAGTATCACCTGAGCATGAGAAAATCACTGTGATTCACCTTTGATTATCTGCTCCCTTTCCAGAGTCGCTGCAGCCTTCAGAGCACCAGTAGCAAGTAGGCAAGTAGGCAAAGGAGAATCCATGTTACTTCTGCACAAGCCTTACTGGCGCCTCCTGCTTAGCAGCTGGGATGTTCTCCCAAACATGATCCCTAATTTTTTTCTCAGCTCTTGAATGACTTTCTCATCTTGTTACTGCCTCCTCTTTCTCAGTTGCTTGTGGCTGAGACATGTGTATGTATCACAACTGATTTCATAATCACACAGCAGAGTCAGAACAAGAAAACTGAGACACTGGCAGTGGACATTTTCCTTTCTTTGGCACACGTAGAGAGATAAGTATAAGAGCACCTTTTTTATACGCTCTGAGTTCATTTGATATGAAAACCCCTTTGGTAAAAATCACACACACAGCAAGATATATGGGTTTGAATAGGATGTCAGAAAACCTCAAGAAGCATCAGCTAAAATTTCATCTGATACAACTACCAACAAAAAAGCAAACTTCAGCAACATAGAAGTATCTCATGAACGTGTCAGATTTTTTGGAGTCTTTCTTCTGGTAAAAGAAAATGTTAGTACTAATTTAAAAGATTTTGCTGACACTTTCAAAATTCAATATTCGGTCTGCTGATTTGCCACAAGTTTCTTTCAACATGTCCTGGTGGGATTAAAGTAAAGCTGTTCCAAAGCAAAACCCCTGAGATCTGCATGGTTCTTCATCACTGTTTGACTGTGCAGATCTGGTCTTTCTGTGTGGAGTAAGTAATGGAGACAAAGCCCGTGTCATCCAAGCAAGAAATTTATCCAACTTGAACATATGAAGCAAAACAATAATTTCATAACATTGCATTTGGCATTCTTTTCTGTAGAAAGAACAGACACAGTTGGATGTAGAGGGCCAGCAAAGGCCAATGTACCCTGGCAGAAATTCACTGTCCTACATGCCACCTATGGGACTTCTCACACCTGTAAGTAAGTGTTCCCCCAAACACCTTTGCTATTCTCTCCCTGAAGAGCAGCAGGACAATCTGCCAGGTATAGGAGTTGTGTCCATCCTAGGAAAGTTCTTCCTTTTTCATCAGAAAACTCAGTCACTGAGGGGGAAAATAATCTCAATATTCAATATTCACCTATGTGTTGGAGCCTTCAGACCCTATCCTAAAAATTCTCTAATAGCTTATGAAAGGTAGAACAGGCTTTAAGCATACTGCACTCTTCTCAATGTGAGGCAGCACCCTGGGAGGGGCTCAAACTTCCTTTCACAGCACAAGGAACTCGAGTACACAGCTTCAGCTGCCTTCGCAGTGGTGGAGAGGAATACACATACAGCCTTGTCAGTCCTGGAAGCCAGTTTTACCACATCCTTTTCCATTTACAGCTGGCTAACAACAATCACTTCACGTGGAAAATAGATGTGGTTATTCTAAAGCTTCATTCTTCAGCAAATTTACTATTCACAGAAAAGCACTGTGCAGCTTTAAGCTGAATACACTTGAAATGCTCAGATATAATCATAGAGGGACAAGGATTGTCTCTGAATATTCATACACCATCATTGCCACGACACATTTACATTTATTCTACATGAATCTCCCAAAATGCCTTAGAAGTAATAAGAAGTAAATGACACTGCTATGATAATGGTCAACAGAGGGACTTCATGTAGAATGGATGGCATTTGTCATGTAACAGCAAACTGCAAAGATTTGTTCATTAACATCACTTCCTGAAAAAAAAAAGTTATGGGTATAGCCATATCAGTAGACTTCGTGCCCAGATCAACAGATGGACATGACACAGGTGGCCAGGAGATCGTGCAGAAGCATAAAACATGCAGATTATGGCTCATCTGATGACCTGAAACAGCCAAAAAGCTGCTTCCATCTTGCGCTCCTCATGAAGGGAATTATTAGAAACAAATTGTATTTTTTGTTTCTCTTTGTACAAACAGGTGGCTTGTCCAGCTTTCTGACTGTTCACAGGATGGTTAGAGATTGAAAAATCTGGGGACAAATTGTACACATCAACAAGTGTCAATATACTTTACTTGAAGCTCAAGTGTACTTTCCTTTAACAACCAATGTAGACAGGGTGCCCTCCAGGCAATCTCACCCCAGCAGTGGCTTTTGGGATACAATGCCACATCCTTCTCACCAGAGAAAGAGAACAGAGAGACCAGAAGGGCTTTCCCTTTGTAGCTGATAAGTTCAGCAGCGTATGCATGAGTGTGCTGATAATGGCTTCTTCCCACTTGTACTGGCAAGAATGCTGCCATCCTGGTACAACCCTTGCATTCAGATGAACACACAAACATCTCCCTTTGTGCTAGTCCTTGCTTAGATAAGAAATAAGGAGCCACGTGTTCCTAGTTAGTGCTTTACAGACTTGCAGAAGGAATGAGGTTGCTAGAGACATCTCTGCCCATCTGCTCCAACCTCTGCTCATGCTGCAACTTCCAGAGCAGTGTGCCCAGGCCCACGTCCAGTTTGTGCCCATTGCCTCCGGTACCTGGCATTGGGAACTGCTGAGACAAGTTCTGTCTCCATCTTCATTGCGTTCTCCCTTCAGGTGTTTGTATACATTAAGATCCCCATGAGCCTCCTCCTCTGAACAGGCCCAGCTCTTTCAGCCTCTTCACACATGAGAGGTGCTCCAGACTCTTCATCCTCTTGGTTGCTCTCCACTGGACATTTTCTGGTGCACCCGTGTCTGCTTGCCTTACATGTTTTGAACATTCAGTATTCTCAATGGCTGCAGTGTAGCTCCTCTGCAATCATGGGGCTTCAAAATAAACCTGCCAAAAGATCCAATCTCTTGTGCAAGAGCATATCTCTGACAACACCTCGACTCTCAGCGAGAAGCATGAAATTGCTCTGACCTTTGCAGTCAAGCTCATACAAATGCATGGCAGGCTGCCAGTATTCAGATAAAACTGGAGCTGGAATCTCCCAAGCCCTGAATAGCACCTGAAGAAGACAGGAACTGCTCAGTAATTGGCAGTTTTGTGTCCTGGCAGCTTGACAGCAGCTTGGAGAGGCGATGATGCTGTGAAGGCTGCTGAAAGCAGATCACAGCCTGCTCAGCTTGGGTGCTTCACTGCCGCTGCATTCATTAGTGGCCAGCAAGCGCATGAAATCCTCAGCAACACATTTTTGCTGTCAGGTTCATATGACAGATCAACTTAAAAAGCATGACTTTCAACAGGCACAAGTAGGCACAGCTGCACAGATACCAGAGAAACAAATTCCTTTTTACCAGCTGTAGGATTCCCTCAGATGCTGTGGACTACTTTCTCAGACAGAATGATGCATCCAAGAGAAAATTTCCAGAGCCAGCTCACTGTTGACAGCACAACCAAAGACTTAAGAGCATGAAGTGGTTTGGATTTTTTTGTTTGTTTATTTTTAACCTGTTTCTTAATGTTCCTCCTGATGCTCTCTAGCAGATACTTGGAACAGGAGTGCTCTCTCATACTAAGAGATGATTTCCTGCAACCACAAGGAACTTGCTGCAGATACAGTAAGCTAATCCACTGACAGCTAATAACAGCAGCTTTTTCTTGCATCTCAGTTTCCTTTTGATCTCCCCTGCGAGCCACTATCTCACGCCTATGAAGATACATCAGTCACTAACTGCACTGCCATCTGCAAAGTCACAAGTTCAGCATTCTGGATTAATTGAAAGCTGACTTCTCAAAAAGAAAAGAAAAAAAAAAAAGGTTGAGAGTATTATTTTGGAATTAAGACAAATAGATGTCAGGGGAATCGAGTAGAATAAGAGGCATATAAATACTTGTGCATTTGTCCTTACAGCAAGGAGACAACCTTACAAAAATGTTCTAGATAGTTTGATGGCAGCATTAGCCAAGAATGATTAAGCAATTTGCTGCAGTTGCTTACATGCACTTACAGCTGGGTCACAAGTGAGCTTGCAATCACACATTTGATCCTTTACTTCTGTGACCCAGGAATTTCACTGCACTCAGTCTTTCAAAAAGGGGTGCACTCATTAATGCCCTACAAACTTGTTCATACGAGACACTTCTTGATTATACACCCAATCTGGGGCTTGCGTAGCCAATGTCACTAAAACACGGGCTGTGTCTGAGTTAAGAGCACCATGGTTTCCATGCGCTTACTCTCCATGTTGGCACTTCAGCATGCATATGGTGCAAGGTCGGCTATTCTACTTGTCCACACAGGGATTCAGAAACAAGCATCTAATGTGCTATAATTCGTCTCCTTTCTTGTTTTATCCCAAGTTTTCCAACCACATAAGCCTTTGTTTACTTAACTTAGGGAAAGCTACCTTATCCAAGATTGAATTACAATCCCATTGAAGTAAATGGCAAAGCCAACTCTGATCTCTCTGGAAGTCTGCTCAAAGCCTCAAGCAAAACAAAAAAATTCAGGCATGCAACGCACTTCAGAGTAGTTAGAAAAGGTATAAAATAACATGATTAATCACAAAGACTGATCAATTAAATCAGAAAAATTAGAGATGCCAAATATCATCCATCAATGCAGAAGGCTTTTATTTCTGTGGTGGATTCCCACTCTTTCATCTAGTCTTGTATCAAACAACTAAAGCACGAGGAACTCAGCCCTGTTCTCACTGTGGGTCCCTCCACAAGCAGTAGGGTCACCCTGCTGGGTGGGGTGATACTATCCCCATCTTCCCCTTTCCATTTGCCTTCCTCCTTCCCCAATCTAACTGCCCACTATGGATGCAAAGGCAGCAAATCTTCCATTCAGCTCCTCTCTCCCAATGCTCACTTTAGTTACATACACCTTGCAGATCACTGAGACTCCATACTGCCTCCTCTTTCTTTATGGAGGTTATAGATGTTTCCAACTTCAAAAATCCTATGCTTTACTCTCATCTCTGGTTCCAAAGATTAAACATGAACAAATTAGCCTGATTCTCCTATATACATTTTTAATAGCTTTTCTCAGGTTAGGGATTACATTCACACCCACTGTCAGCTCCAAAGCCCCCAAATCAAGGAAACATACTGTGCAGTGCTTGCGATTACATCTTTTTCAGTCAGGCTGTTTATTAATTCTATGCTATTCTCACCCAATGACCTTCACAACACTCTGATGTACTTATAGTTCAGTTAGACATTGCAGAGGTAGACTCTAATTCCTTTGAAGATGCAAGATCATCTTATGATTGGATTCTGTATTAATTAGGGTGTTTTTTTTAAACTTCCACCCATTTCCACTTTTACACTGTCATGCTGGGAATACTATATATAGTGCCAAAAGAAAGCTGATTCTCTGTTTTTCAATGGAACATTGAGGTGCTCTATACACTAAAGCAATGAAACATTAAAATCAGTGTTCACTGTTTTTTTTGGGACTGTGTGTGATCGTTATTCTGCCAGCTCAAATTAGAATGTGCTTATAAATACCTCCTTCCAAAATTGATAGAGCTAAACATCAATCCATTCTGTTGCCTGACAGTTTGAATCTTAGCTTTCAAAAGATGAGCTGCTCGTCTTAGTTTGAGTCTTTGAAGATTGCAGCGACTAAAGTCACAGAGAAGTGGAAATAATATAAAAGGATAGGCAGAACAGCATGACTGTAAACTACATGCATTGTCAAAAAGAAATTACTGCCTAGTATTTATAAATCTGCTGAATATTTCACAGCATTTACAGATGAAAGCCTGGAGGATAAAAAAAAACAATGAAATGTGAACCAAAGCGACCAACAAGGAAGAAAAAAATTTTACAGAAGTAATCCTGATATCTTTAGTATTCAATTTTACTGGACTGCATACAGACCGGGTCTGTAAGAAGAAAAATCATCAGATCACACATTTCCTCAAATTTTTATGGAAATCAGAACTCCAAGAAAACCCACATCCTACAGTAAGACCATTTCTTCTACCCCTCCCTTAAGTTCCTTAAGAATAAATTTGGCCTGATCATTTTTGTTTCCTCTTGATACAGATCCAAAGAGATCTTAGGATTACCCAATAAAAGTGTTGAACACAGAGTCTTCAGAAGATTGCCTCTTGATTAACCTGTGTTCCCTAAAGCAGACCACTGTTTTTGGAACAGTGTCCAAAAGGAAAAAGAACAGTACTGTATCTCCTCCAATTCTAGGTTTTTGAACTAGGTTTTAATTATTGTCCAGATATGAGTCACAAGACATTGCCACCTGTTATAGCACTGCAAGAAATGTTACTAACATTAAAGCTTTTCTACCTATTAATTCTGGCCTTAAATGTTCTGTAACCCAAATATAAAACATACTGAAAAGTTTACAGCCATGAAAGACTAATTTATAGGGGAGGACACTTTCTGGCTAGTATACTTGACTGTTTACTAAGTGTTTTTCATCACTTCCTTAGCATATTTATAATTTGCATAGATCTGCGAAGTTGACATTCAACTATATCCTCCCTTCAACCTCTTAAGAGTTCTTTTCAAGGAGAAAAGCACAAAAGTTTGCATTAAGCTTTTTCTTTCTGAATGATGTCCTGTGCAACATAAGCTGTAGACTGAAGAGAAATAATTTAAAGGAATAAATGCTTTGATAGGCGTTACAACAATAATTATAGCTAAAACAGGTCTTCTTTCTTTCTTTGTTTCTTTCTTAAAGTACATGAACACCCAAAAAAATTAAATTACAGCATACGGACCACTGGTGGTCCCAGAAATCATGTCCCATGGCCCACAGCTGGAGTACAAATCTATATTAAAGAATGTTGTTTTCTAAAAGTTTCATAACAAAAAACTTGTTCGTAGTCCACAGAAATATGAGGTGAATCTACAATATTTAAAACGGGATAAAAACAATTTACAAAATTCTAAAACCTGTAAAAAATTATCTCTGTATTTCCTTTATTAGCTTCTCCCTCTATACAGCCTCAGCTGTCACCACTTCTGCTTATAATCAGGCGACAAATTGGAGTATTTAGATTAGTGGATGCCAGACAAGAAGCTAAAAAGACAGAATAGGAGAGAAAAAAAACATTAGCAGTTAACAGTCAAGGATGTCCCTTCAAGACCTTGGCGTAAGAGTCCATGCCATCACTAAAATCCCTGGAAATGAATAAGGAGAATTCAAGCCAGAACGAGGACTGCAGATGTTGCTAGACCTTGAAGTCACTAATTTAAATGGATTTTCAGAATGTACTTTCATATGATGTCAATTCACAGCAACATTTCTCAACAATTCCGGTGGTGTTCAGTAATGCCTGGAAGGATTGGCAGGTGTTTCTCAAGACTTCTAACAGATCATATTCGAGATGTGTTGACTCACTGCTCAGTCGATCTTTGAAAGTGCCTACCCTTCGCTCTGCAACTTGTACACGGACACAGGAGGAAGAGCAGGAACACAAGAAGTATATTTGAACTCTGTCCACATCCATGCATTTTCCATTCAAAAGATTTTATGATACGTGAGTAGTTTGTCTGTGTAGTAACCCCAGGGAGTTACTTTCAAGTATTTGCTTAATGTCTTATTCCCTGCATCCTTTCAACCAAATATTTCACCCAGTACCTACTCTCTTATGATATAAAGTACCTTCTCTCTTATGACATAATTGTCACGATTCCTTTGTGAAAAGCCTCTTGAAAATTCAAACAGACTTTATCTAAGGGCTATAGCCATTATAGTACTCTTATGCACATATTTCATGATCTATTCAAAGAACTCTAGAAGTTTTACAACGCTGCTGATTCTTCACAAGAGCATATTCAGGTGTTTGCTAGTAGTATCTTAAAATAGTCTCTACCAATTTGAAATCAGACCTACTTGAACAATTTTAGGTTAAAGTGTTTTTAAACACCAGTCCTTTATTTGACACCTCCCCATCTTCAAGTATCAATGCAGTTTTAAGCGAAGAAACACACACTCCTGTTCCTTCCATATTCACAGATGAGTCCAGTCCTGTCAATTATGTTCACATAAACACCTCAGTTTCAGCCTACTGAATCTCCCCAGAGGCACAGGGAATATCCTCAGTTTCTTCCACAGTAAGTACAGGTGCAAATAATTCATACAACCTGTCTGCAATGGCCCTGTTTTCTCTGAGCACTTCTTTTATACCTGATGGCTTAATTGGATTTGCTGCTCTACCTGGATGCATGTATGTCCTTGGGGCCTGATTGGATTTATCCCAGGGTACTCAGAGAGCTCACTGATGTTAACACAAGACCTCTCTCGATTATTTTTCAATGTTCTGGGGAATCTGGAGAAGTCCCACTTGACTGAAAGCTGGCAAATATTGTTCCAATTTTCAAGAATGGCCTTTTTCAAGAAAACCCTGGTAATTACTGATCTGTCATTCTCACTTCAGTGTCTGGTAAAATATATAGAGAAAACTATTCTGGAAGTTATTGAAAAGCACCTGAAACACAATGCAGTCATTGGTCACAGCCAACATGGGTTCATGAGGGGAAGGTCCTGTTTAATTATTTTAATTTCCTTTTATGACAAGGTCACCTATCTAGTTCATCAAGGAAGTCAGTTGTTTGGATTTCTGTAAAGCTTTCTATACTGTTTCTCACAGTACTCTGAACAAAACATCCAGCATACAGCTAGACATAATGAGATGGATGAACAGTTGGATGATGGGTCGAGCCCCAAGAATTACCTTAAATGGAGTTACATCAGGCTGGCAGCCAGTTACTATCAGAGTTTCCCAGGGCTCCATTTTAGGGACAGTTCTTAAATTTTAATGTTTTCATAAATGACTTGGATGTAGGACTAGAAGATGTACTCATGTACAAGTTTGTACAAGTTTGCCGATGATACTAAATCAGGAAGAGCTGTTGACTCTGTTCAGGGTGGAGAGATCTTGCAAACAGATCTAGACAAATTATAAAGCTGAGCAATCAGCAATCACATGAAGTTAAACAAGAGTGTCACATTCTGCACTTGGGAAGGGGCAATCCTGGCTATACTTACAGTCTAGGGGATGAGATGCTGGAGTGAAGTTCCCCAAAAAATGATCTGGGGGTCTTGGTCAATAGCAAGTTGAACATGAGTCAACAGTGTGCCCAGGCAGCCAGGAAGGTCAATCACATCTTGGGTTGCATTAAGCACAGAATTACTAAAAGACTGAAGGAAGTGACTGTCCCACTCTACACAGCACTGGTCCGTCCTCACCTCTAGTACTGTGTGCAGTTTGGGGCACCACAGTACAAAAAGGACATAAAGCTAATAGAGAGTGTCCAAAGGATGGTGAAGGGTCTAGAGGGGAAAATACATGAGGAGCAGCTGAAGTCCTTGTTTTGTTCAGCCTAGAGAAAGGGAGACTGAGGGGAGACCTTATCATGGCCTACTTTTCTTCACAGGAAGAGGATGGTCAGGAGTTGATTTTCTCTCTCTGGTGAACAACAATAGAACCCGAGGGAATAGCATGAAGCTGTGCCAGGGAAGGCCAGATATAAGGAAAGTGTTCTTCACTGAGAGAGTGGCCAGGCACTGGAACAGGCTCCACAGGGCAGTGGTCACACTCCTGAGCTGCCAGACTTCAAGAAGCATCTGGACACTACCCTCAGATGGTCTGATTTTTAGGTGGTTCTGTGTGGAGCCAGAAGTTGGACATGATGATCCTTATGGGACTCCTCCAACTCGGGATATTCTATGATGCTATAATCAATTGGGCATACACATATCATATTTTTGGAAATTTTTTCTGTATGCCACACACATACATACACACACATTTGACATTAAATCAACCAGAAACTATAATGATTTCATTTTCCTTTGTTCGGAAACAACTTCAGCTTTTGGTAGGATGTTTATCTGTTTCCAGTAATTTCCCCTTTCTCTATTTTACCTTTTCTTAAGGCTTGATAGATCCTAACAGTGTGCTCCCAGTACAGTACCCATAAGAAAATCCACAATTTTGAGTGTATCATCCAGACATATTTCCAGGATGCACAGTATTTAATGCTGAGAATGCTCCTTAATTCCTTTTCAACATTATTAAACTGCTAAGGTTTCTCTTCAAGTCGTAGTACAGCCTGTACTTAATGTAAATTGCTATGACTAGAACACTTGCAACAACAACAGAAGTACAGTACATATAGCTGAAACATGCTGGAGCTTTTGCCAATCTCTTCAACTCTTTTGGTATTTTTGAAAGTGCTAAAACTCGTTCAATCTTTTCTCCTCATTGACTTCATTAAAATGAGACACGGCATCTTTTCTCTTAAGGTAGCAGGAAATAGATTCTGTTTTCTAGGACTAGGGTAATACTTCTGTAAGGCAGTGCTTGTCCCTGAATAAATAAATACAGATAGTTGTGGAGAAAAGTGGAGCAAGACACTCAACTCACTATTACTCATAGTTTTCAAATGCCAGAAAGGTATCAGTGGCATTGATACTATCTAATACATGAGTAGCTTTGTAAATGAAATCTGTGTTCTTTTGTCTCATATCTGTAAGTGCCATGCCCCTTGTTTAACATAACTCAGAGTTTGTACTGCCTTCTCATATTCTTAAAAACCATGCAAGAAAACTCTGCATGCCCCTTTCTTGGCGGTTAGGACTACTACTACTAGATGACAGATAAGATATTTAAGTCCTTTCCAATAGAAAAAGGAACAGAACTTGGACCTAATACTTCAGTGACTAACTTCAGTGAATGAAGTGACTGCCTCTCACTTAAAATAGGACAATCTTCCTTGGGCAGTTTTCTGAACAAAGCTGTATGTCATTCAGCTGAAATTAGTCAGCCTGATTTTGTAGATTGCCTGTGGAGAACTTAAACTATATTATCTGAAAGTTTTAGTCAGAAAGAGTAGAAGAAAAAAAAAGGCCGACAGCCTCAGTTTTGTTTCTTTTAATTTGATTCAAGTCTTCTCACCAATTCCAAAAATCAGAGGGTTGGAGCACCTCTCCTATGAAGAAAGGTTGAGGGAACTGTGCTTATGTAGCCTGGAGAAGAGTAGGCTCTGGGGAGACCTCATTGTAGCTCTCCAATACCTGATGGGAGCATATAAACAGGAGAGGGAACAGCTGTTTTCAAGGGTGGATAGTGATAGGACAAGGGGGAATGGTTTTAAGCTGAGACAGGGGAGGTTTACTTTAGATATTAGGAGGAAGTTTTTCACACAGATTTGGTGACACAGTGGAACAGGTTGCCCAAGGAGATTGTGGATGCCCCATCCCTGGAGGCATTCAAGGCCAGGCTGGATGTGGCTCTGGGCAGCCTGGTCTGGTGGTTGGTGACCCTGCACATAGCAGGGGGGCTGAAATTTGATGATCATTATCATCCTTTTCCACCTGGGCCATTCTATGATTCTATGATTCTATAATTCCCTTCATGAAGTTATCAAAACAGTGCCTTGACAGGAATTAGACTGAATGGACCCACTGGCACCATATGGGTTACAGAGGACAAAGTAAGCACCTTCCCAACAAGCATTATATGTGAAACCACACGTGTGGTTTTTATGTCCTCTTTTGAGCTAGCTTTTCTCTCTGAAACCCAGGGAATATTGGCTGTTACAGATGTTCACATTCAAATGATTAAGGACAAAAGTTTGACTTTCTACAAAATTAAGGTGCTTCTTTTCAGATTCAGGCAGCACAAAGACTAAGCTCCTTTCCTTTCATGCTCAGAATAATTAATACTGAATTACAATAGAAATTCTACTCAAGGACTATTGATAATCACATTAATACTAAATGACTTCCACATGCTTTATGCGATTACAATAAACACAATAAACAAAGATGTGAACAATGATTAAGCCCTTATTTTAAAGCATTACTCTATAATCAAGCAAAAAGAAAAGCTATTCATTCATGGCTTGCCTCCGTGAAGCATCAGTAACACAATATATGAAAAACCCTTAGGTTTGGACCTGACAACCAGGCTAAAAGGTATTTTGGAGTGAAGAAGGTATAGTCTGGGATCCACACACAGTTCAGAGACACGAAGACAAGATGCCATAATGGCATCCATTTGATAAGGCCATAGCATTTTTCAGATAAGGCAAGACTGTAGGTTTAAAAGTAGCTTTAAATGTCAGATGTGACAGTGGCTCTGAAGAATGTGGGGTTAGCCATAATTCACATGGGACAAAGGACAGCCACAGCCATAAATCCCAACTCGAGGAGTGGTGAAAATGCAGTTACATTCCTCAAAGGTGAAAACCATCCACCAGTTACTAGATCTTTATATCCCTAGAAGCTCAGTAATATGAGATTACCACTTTGAGATACTCTCAAAGGAGCCAAAGAAACAGAACTGATGGAATTTAGCCTTTTGTTTTACCGATGCCTGCCAGAATACCTTGTATGCTGATGAGAACAACTTGGGAGCTATTGCTGAAGCTCTCTTTACCTAGATAATGACTTGAAGAACTAATACACTTTGCAACAAGCAACTTATTTTTTCTGAATTTGCCTCAAGGCCAGATTTCCCTTCTCTGATTGTACTACTCTAAAAAGTTACAGTATGCAGTGTTGCTCTGTCTTGTCAAACTAGTCAGGAAATGTATTATAGTTGTTATATATATATATATATATATATATATATATATAATGTGTTACAGCAATCTAGCACTTTGCTTGTAATATCAGCAACTTCTCCTCAAACTGGTTTTGCTTATTAGAAAAATCAGAACATTTCTTCCACCTTCCCCTACACCTGCATTTCTTTTTTTTAAAAGAACAACCTGAGGAATATCACATTTGGAAAGATTTCTCTACTTTGAAAAAAATCTCAGAAAGGGATGCTTTTTGATGCTTTACATTGACACAATTTCTCAGATTTCAATGGATATACACTGATTTTTATTATTGATTTCCTCATAATATCACATGCCAGATATTTAACGTTTTAAAAACTACCAGTACATTGCATTATTCAAGAAGCACGCTGTGAACATTCATCTAAAAACAATGATAATATCTGGATACACTAGGGTATGGAGGCAATTCATTTAGCATAATCACTTGCATTCCTGAGCCTTGGTTGTTTAACGTACCAGGAGAAAAGAGGGATGGCAGCGACCATATTCAAGCATGAAGTGACAAGGAACACGACAGCACACTGCATGAATGCTCTGACAGAAAGGTCTCGTATTCAGTTCCAGCAGCTACACCCAGTTCCATTTTCTGCTCAACAGATCTAGGAGTATGGATTCAAAAGCAGAAACACTTTGCTCTAGGGCATAATTATTTGCCTAATGAATTGCTGCCTAGAAAGCAGTTGGAAAAAATAGTTCAGACAATACATGTCAGCTAGTCTTCTGGTTATTCTTAGAATCAAGAAGTACTAGAGGTATGTGTAAGGCATACACATAATGTCTGACCTAGTTCAGCTACAGTATACTAACCACCATGTCTCTTGGGATAGCCCAGCAATGGTATCTCTTTCAGCATGATCTAGCTGAAATTGTTTGTGTACAACTCCTTTGGATGTAGTAGCATGTACAGATTTCCCCAGCACCCAGGGAACAAGGGCTGAGGAACAAAGGAGTGGAAGGATCACCTGGGTATACAGCTTCTGCTGAGGACATTCTGCAGAACTGAGGTGACAGTGAGGAGCAGAGGTTTGTTGGACTGGATGTCCACTTGTCAGCACTTCAAGAGATGCTGGCTTCAGAAGGCTCAACAGAAACTTCCAACAGCCCTGACATGTTTTCTGATGTCTTGTAATGACCTTAAAACCTGTAATAAATAACCAAATGCTACAACTGTCAGATGCTACAGAAGAAGCATAAGAAATCAAGGCCACTGACAATGTCTTGTTGCCTCTAACCTGATATTTGCTATACAAAAAATGCTTACAGATGATCTTAAAGACTCTTGTAGCTTGCATGTCAAAATCTATGAATAAACCCACTATTCACAATAGAGACACGGGAAAAAATTTGCTCGGTATAGACGGAGCAATCAGTTTTCTCTCAACACTTTGCTTAGATTTTTCTCCTTTAAGCTTCAGGACATTAAAGCTCTGCCTCTCAAATACCACAGAAATGGCCCAAGTATCTCAGTTTACAAGAGTTGATGCACACCTTTGGTTTGGTGCAGCTCCACACCACTTACCCCTTCAAGACACTGAAAGATAAATATAGACAAAACTGAGTGCAGCAATACCACCTTAGCTGTCTCATTTTTGTTCTAGACATTCACATACCCAAAAGAACACCAGGAACTTATGCAAATCTTGTTTGTAAGAGGACAGTTTTGTACAGTCACATCTAAATGTACTGCTCTAAGAGTGTTCAGAAATTCATTGTCTCTGTTAAAAATGACCCCAAAGCAAGAAAAAGTACTGGATTCCTGATTGTTCACATAACTTAGTGATATTAGCTATATTCCAGATACTCCAGCTAGTTCTCTCCAAGACACTGAAGAGATCAAAACACAATGCTGAGCTGATGACCCTGTAAACCAGCCTGTGCACTGTGCTGCTTGGTATTGGAATCATGGATTAGTCCTTAGTGCTCTTTTATTTACCAGTGTAGATTCATCTCTAAGGCACTTCAAATAAGAGAAACACATCAATGCAGAGCAATAGAAATGAGAAAAAAGCCGTAATTTGCCACTGTCACAGGCTCTGGGATTACAACTGGGAGTTTCCTGCTGCACAGGGAGGCAGCCAGAGGACCTGTCTTCAGCTGCTGTAACTTCGCTAGCCAGGAACAACCAGTGTGGGTATTAGTGATGCCTAAAAAAGCCAGTACAGAGTGTGATGGAGGAATAAAAAGCAAATATGTTGCTGCTGTAAATCTTCATGCTGGTAAAAGGTTTGTTATCGTGTGTGGGTACAGCACATAAACAGACTTTCTGAGGCAGCCAAATGCTGTGCACCGCTTTGCTTTCTGGCCAGGTTCACAGCTGAAACTGGGAGTAAAATATATGCTCCAGATAATGCCTGCAGGAAACAATCAGGAGAAGGTCACCAAAGGCTGAGGAAGGGGCAGAGCCCAGTCCTACTCAAGCTGGAAGGACTGTGAGCAGGACAGAAAATATCACAGCAAAATATTCCCCACTGCAACAGAAGGGGACAGAGTATTGTATAAATATATCATTTATAACACAGTCTGCACTGTCGAGAGTTTTATGTTTTACTTTTACTGCTGAGTATAGGTCTGCATGTTTTCACGCTTCAAATTTCCATATGCGTACATTCTCTGACCTATAATATCCTGTTTGTTCTCTTCCTGCATTTCATTTCCTTTGGGAAACTTCCTGCAAGATTTAAGTAATCACCACCTGGTTTGCTGCCTGAATCATAAAAAAACCCTCCGTTTTCTTCCACAACAATATTCTGCAGTTTCATGGCATGCTTTATTTTGTGATACATATATATACATATATATATATATATGATAGACCAGGAGCCCCAAGCTTTCACATGGAAAGCTCACTATAAATATTCTCTGTTGTGTTTGAAAACCAATAATGACAACAGAATTGTAGGATCGCAACATTCAAACTCGTGGGGGGGAAAAAAAAAAGGTATTGCCAGTTTTTATCTTCAAAATATACAGTGATATTTCATAAAACTTCCAGGGGACTTAACATCTTAATTGCACTAAAAAGGTCCCTATTTACATTTCTCTAATATCAGCCTTGAGAACTTACAGTTAACCCGAAACTTAAAAAGAAATCTGGTAGCTAAGAGTAGCCTATCACATACATTATTGGAACAACTCCCTCTTGGATTTACTTTCAGGAAAATACTGATATTTCGGTGCCATAATAATTCTAAGCATTCAACCTGTTATTTACTTTATTTACATATTTGAAAAAAGTGTGTCGCAGTCAGTCATTAGTGAAGTATAAATTAGACAGATAAGACTAAAGAGACAAATTCACTGTCATTTTCAGTATAGGTTGGAAGGGAGCTCTACAGAGACCACCACACTCAACTCTCCTGCCTAAAACAGGTTCTCCACAGTAGGTTTCACAGGATGGTGTTTGGGTGGGCTCTGAATATCTCCAGAGAAGGAAACACCACAAACCCACAACCTCTCTGGGCAGCCAGTTCTATTGATCTGTTACCCTCAAAGGAAAAAACGTTTTTCTCATGTTCCAGTTTCTCCCCATTGCCCCTTGCTCTGTCACTGGGAATTGCTGGAAAAATAATGGCCACACCCACTTGACTCTCTTCCACTAGGTATTTATAAGCATTAATAAGATCCCCCCCAGTCTCCTCTGTGCTGAAGTGTCCCAGGTCTCTTACTCTTTCCTCATACGAGCAATGCTCCATGTGCAGAAACATGAACACAAAATGCAGCTCCCTGTGTGCAGACACATGAATGCAGTGCTGCTGGGGGGAGTGCTGTGGTGGCACAAGGAGTGCAGTGACATCACAGAGCAACAGGCTGTGATGCCACCGAGCTTTGGGCGCTGGCAGGGCCTGGCCCAGTCACTCTCGTGCCTGGACTCCTGCCGAGCGAGTGTGTGCGGCTTGGAGGCGCAGCAAGAATTTGGTTTGTGTGTACGGCTGTGCTTTGGGGACTGCTGGCAGCTGCTCTCAGTGCCCATCCGTACAGCCTTCACCTGTAGTCCCCTGGCCTGCCTGGCTCAGGCAGCCGGGGCCCCACGGGGTGCACGTGCAGCAGCACAGGTGAGCTGCGTGGGGACACGTCCCCCAGGGTGGCCATGGGGCGAGCTCTGGGATGGGGGAACTGCCAGGGCCAGGGCTGCAGTCTGACCCTGTGAGGGCGTGGGGCACAGGGCAGCACAGGCGTGGGGTCTGGAGGGTTTCCTGCTGAGGGAGCAGGATGTTTCTTCTGTCTGTCCCTGGGACAGGGAATTGACCATGGCTTCTCTCCCTCCTGCAGTGCACAACTTCCACTGCTGAGGCATCGGTGAGGGAGAGCGACTCATCTTCACTCCCCATCAGGCCACGGCATGAAGACCATGGCAGCAGAGGAGGCGTGGACATGTCCCATCTGCCGTGACGTGCGAAAGGACATTGCCTACGCAGTACCGTGCCGTCACGAGTTCTGCCTCGGCTGCATCCTGCGATGGGCCAAGCAGAAAGAGACCTGCCCGCTCTGCAGGAGAGTCATGGCAGTCATTAAGCTTGCTGAGTTGGAAGACGACGACGACCTGGATTTCATCATCTGTCCCCCAGCACCACCAGTTCCTGCCTGCTTCCAGGCAGGCGTTGCCCGCATCAACAGCCCCCAGCACGATGCGCCATCCCCTCCAGCCTTTCTGCTGCTGCCAGAGGAGCAGGAGGCTGTGGAGGCAGAGGAGAGGCCTATGGTGGGCGGTCTCCTGATGGAGGTCTGGGCAGCCCTGTTCAGGCAGCACCGGGAGATGCTCGACCCTGTGCTGCCATGGCTGCGCCAGGAGCTGCGAGCCATCTTTGGTACACAGTGGTGGGAGGCAATGGCAGCAGAGAGCCTCATCCTGAACACCCTGTGTCACATCGGCTTGGACAGCGAGGCCCTGATCCAGCTGCTGCGGCCTGCCCTGGGGGACCGAGTGGAGATGCTCATCCGGGGCCTTGTGGACGCCATTGTGAGCCAGTGGGGCGAGGAGGCCCATAGGCAGCGGGGCCTCCAGGGCTTCCACGTGTCCAGAGGGCAGGAGGAGGGCCCTGCGGCCAGGGGGCAGGAAGACAGCGCCATGGCCGCCCCTGGCCCCGCAGCCTCCCCATTAGGGACCATTACACCAACGCCTGGACTTAATGGCATGACAGAAAGTGCCAACAGAGAGGAGCAGCCCAGCACACCAGAAGCTGTCTTCCGTGGGGATCCCAGTCACAGCCCTGCTGCGCACATCCCCATGGAACAGGAGGAGCCCCATGAGGAGACGGCGCAGGCGGCAGCATCAGGCCCCTCTGCCCAGGGCAGCAGCCCCTCCGCTCCTGGCCACTCGCCTGCGAGGGCCCGGCGGCCCCGTAAGAGGAGGGCTGGCAGTAACCTGGACCCACAGCAGCCCTGCAAGAAGCCATCCCCTCACAAGCACTAGTGGGGATTACACTTATCTTTAATTAAAAAATAATGCGATAAAAAATTACACAGAATTACAGAATTTTATGTGTTGGAAGGGACCCCTGGAGATCATCAAGTCCAACTCCCTCCTAAGGCGGGTTACAGAAGCTTACACTGGAAAGTGCTCAAGTGGGTTCTGAATACTTTCCTGTGAAGGAGGCTCCTCAGCCTCTCTGTGCAGCCTGAGTTCTACGTTCCAATGTTCTATAACCATCAAAGCAAAGAGCTTTTCCTCATTTTCAGATGGAACTTCCTCTATTCTAGTTGTGTGTCCATTGCTCCTTTTTTTGTCACTGGGGACTTCTGGAAAGAGCCTGGCCCCATCCAATTAATTTCCACTCAGTAGATATTTACAAGCATTGATAGACTTCCCCTCAGTTTTTTCTCCTCCAGCCCCAGGTCTCTTAGCCTTTCCTCAAAGAGAGATGCTCCAAGCCCTTAATCATTTTTGTGGCCTTCTGCTGATCTCTTTCAAGAGGTTTTCTGCCTGTCTAGAACAGAGAAGCCCAGAATCATACACAGTACAGCAGATGTGGCCTCTCCAGGGCAGAATAGAGGGGAAGGATCACCTCTCTCGATCTCCTGCCCACGCGCTTTTTAATGTACTCTAGGATACAATTAGCCTTCTTGGCAACAAGGACACAGTGCTGGCTCATGGCCAACCTTTTGTCCACCAGGACATCCAGGTACTTCTCCATAGAGCTTCTTTCCAGCAGGTCAGCTCCTAACTAACGTATGCAATTATTCCTCCCCAGGTGTAGGACTTCACAATTGCCCTTGTTGAATCTCATAAGGTTCCTCTCCATCCAACTTTCCAGACTTATTATTCCACAAAGTCTTGGTTTTATTCAGAACACAGCTGGAGCTCTCAGAGCTGCTTTCTCCCCTTCCACCAATTTGTCACCACCAAATCATCATATTTATACAACTTATTTTGTCCCTAAGGATCAAAGATCACTTAAATAGTATGAGTTCACTGAGGAGAGGTGCTGAATAGATTAACGATGAACACTCTACAAGAACAAGGAAAAGAAGCAGATTTGAGAAGTACTCTTAAACCTATTCTAATGTAATTTAGATGGGCATATTTGGACTAGGCAGTGGGTTTTAAGGCGTTCAAAGCACACACTGGAAATACATGTGCATACCCATTCACCCTGTGATTGTTTTGTAGTGTAATGTGACAGCTTTATATCAATGACAGTAAACCTTCTAACAATATTTAAGAAAAAAAGCACACAGATTTAAGAGACAGAACACTCAAAGTAGGTGTCAGTTCTGGAATTCTGTCTGTTAAACAGACATACTCTGGTCTGCAGAAATTCCTAGGAAAAAAAAAAAAAAGAGAAGATAAACAAATATGAGGCAATCGGTCTTTATATGGAAATAAACAAAAATAAGTGATTGTTGGTCAGATTCTGATGTGTTCACTCATACTTATTCTCTATACTCATTACTCATACATTATGTGATTACTCATTCTCTCCATGTAAAGTCTGATTAAATAGCAGAATTTCAGAATGCTATTCAGCATGAAGGCATCAAAGCTGTTTCTGAAAAACAAAACTATGTGAAAGATACTCAAATTGTCAGTAAGGAAGCCGTACTCCAACAAATACTGAGCAGCTTCTTATCCCATTGACTTCTTCCTGTGCACAGGAGCTGGCAACCCACCAGAAGTAGCCAACACAGGGTCAGGCAATACCTAATAAACATACTACTTTATCTTTCAGAAGTACCATTTCGTTTATCTCAATGGAATGAACTTTTGGCAGACTTCCATTTCCTATTCCAGCAAATCAGCTGTAGCAGAAAAAAAAAGATGAAACCAAGATGAAAAAATCTTATAAATCAGTATCAACCTACCCAAGTTCTCCACACATCCAGAGAATCACTATGCTTTCACTGCTTACTTTTTCAAATCAAAAATTTTAAAAAGAACAACTGCTAGCAAATAAGGGGAAAAGAAAAAAAGAAAAAAAAGGGAGACAGGGAATAGAAAGAAGGTATTAGTGTAGTACACTCTTTGTTTAGCTAATTATGGAGAAATTAAGCTTTTAGTACATCCCAGACCAGATGGTAGCAAACTGTCCTGAAAAGCAGATAAAAACAAATTTCCTCAGAAAGACAGTGGTTGAACTTAATAATACAAAAGCAGTTTGTGCAAACTGCTTTTCTATCCGAATAAAACAGAACTAATTTCAATCATTCAGCTTTATCCCAAAAGCTACAGATGTTATGGATACTCAATCTTTAAGAATGAACTTATCTAACTTAGAAACGGAGATTCATGTGGGAAAGATACTTTTCATTTACAAGAATTTGCTAGTATAAAATGTAAAGACAAAATTAGGTGGGTTTAGCTAGCAAGAAATCCACAATGCATTTACTGACTGAAAACTAAAAGTTCTACCTAAAAAAGATGTATAGAAATCACAATTCCTTGTTTTGACAGCTATTCTCTTTTTACTGCTTTTTATTCCTGTTCCTGTTGAGAAGCATGGAAGATAGGGAAGGAGCTGGGTTCTCTAATGTCTTGCACATCAAAAGTTCAGTTTTTTTATTAGGGATTTTGCTTACCTCCCATTTTGATGTTTCTGGGCAATGGATCAGAGCTTAGCTGAAATGTACTACACTTCTTTCAGAGTACTAGAAGAGGATAAAAACATTGCCAACATTTTTAAATTACTCTCCATGTGCTGGAGATTGCAAGATGCTTTCCTCAAAGGATTTTTCTATCTCCTACTGTGTTGAAGCACTGAAAGAAACTAATGGGATATGACAGGATACACGATTTGAAAGGCAGGATTAAGCCCATATGAATGCCGTCTGCACTTGGTACTAAATCTGGATGAGTAACATCACAGCAATGAAAAACTGAGGATCTTGGAGGCTAGCTTAAGTGACAAACACAAAGGAAAGATTTCATTATGAATGTTGCGTTCAGAGGTACAAAAAGGGATGTTCATTCTTAGTAAAAATAATCCTGGCGGATACTTCCCATAACACCATTTCCCTTCACGTTATTCTTCAAGATGTTTCCGTCCAGATGCTCAGTTATCTCAGTCAGCACAAAATACTGTTCCTACTTTCTACTCCAGTCTACCACTTTCAGCTGCTGCTACTTCTTTTCTAGTGTCAGAAGAATTGCATAGATCTGTGTACCCCACCTGTGCTTCCCTCTTCTTTAATATACATCCACATGGTTCTTATATATTCAATTAATAAATACTTCAGTGTCCAATTTCATAAAAAGCTTTTTCCTATTTAAACTTTATATTGAGAAAAAATACTGCACAGTTTCATTTCTTTTGAAAATTATATACTAATTCCTGGGCAAACAAGGAGTGAAGTAGGAAAAGTTGAAGTAGAATATATGCTCCTTTAAGGCAATGTGGTCAAGGACAGTTTCAATGGATAAAAAAGAAAAATAGTAGTAAGGAAAGGATAATGCCGTAAATAAGACCATAAAAGAGCACAGATTTGACCAAGAAATGAGAAGGGAGGCAGTAAAGAGAACCAAACCTGGTTAGTCACATTGACTGCTGAAAAAGTATGAGGGTGAGTGTTTATTCCAGAAGGGCTGCCTGATGGAGGAAATCCTAAATTGGGATGATAAGAAAAAAGGAAGATAGAAAATGCAAACACATTTAGATGCAGACCTGACAAAGTAAACACAGAGATAATGACAGTAGGCAAACCTTGGGGTCACACTGATTGATGGGCCATCAGGAAAATGTAGGTGCTACTTCCAGGAAGATCAACCTGAGCTTTGAAATCCCAGACACACAGCAGTGATGTAGGTATCGCCACACACACTGAAAGGATATGCAGAGGAAGAGAAGCACAGTAAACAAAGCAGGGGCTGACAGAAAAGGATTTTAAAGGGGCCAGTCATTGTGCTTGTATGGATTCACTACTGGATTAACCTGCAAAGAGGAAAGCAGCAGCCATAGCCTTCAGCCTAGGCTGAGACCCTGTGTTTTCAGCTGGGTTCCAGGGGCTGGGAAGGATGAGACATGGGTTGTTGGAGCAGGCATCTGCACCTTACAACCCTTAACAGGGCAAATATTTTTCTCATCTTGGAAATAAAAGAATAAAATGTTCTGAAACATTTTTAATCAAACCATGAAAAATGCTCTGTTTGGATTTGTTACCCTCCATGTCATGCTTATCTATAGGTGTATCTTCAATGCATCCCAGAGAGGATTAAAACTCAAACTCAAAATTAACTAATTTGTTTATTGGATAAACTATCACGTGCTTAATAAGAACTTGCAAGTAGTTTTGAAAGGAAACTGCAGAAATGCAATAAATCACATTTTTCAAGAAATTAATTGCTCTTCTGAAAAACATATCTCAATGCTATCCAAAAGTTGCAGTCCCAACACCAAGGCCTGAGCCTGATCAAAACCACAAGATCTGGATCCTAATCCTACTTCCTTTACCACGAAGGATGATATTAATCCAGGTTCTGGAAATCCTTTAAAGAAAGCTGTATTCAAAATTATGCTTATTATATATTAACGCTTTACAACAGTTATGAGAAAGACACATCCACCAGTGAATGATAAACACAACTTCAGAGCTCTGATTAAAAAAAAAATAATCAAGCCTTCATTTTTTGTCATTCCTCAGCCATCTTCTCAAAATTATGAACATTGTACTGAAAGAAAATGCACACCTCAGAGAGAACTCAGAGAAAGACAGAGAAAGCTGTAATGAGATCACAGGAAAATGGTCAGAGGCAGACATTGATATCACTGTAGAAACCAACAGCTTGCAAACAAAGATGTTATGGAAACACCATTTAAAATAATGAAAAATATAATTTACCACACTTTTAAAATGTGCCACAGAAGAAACAACAATGTCTCTCAAATGCAAGGATCTGAACTCACGCCCAGAGATGCTAAAAAGAAATTCCCATTGCCTTCATCACAGAGGAACACACAGCATAAATCAAATCCATGATAACGATTCTCTGGGAAGTGAGGTTGTCATCACCTGATGAAAGTGGACCTACTATCTAGCTGCATCACTGTCACACCAAGAAATTCACTGAGATTAAGTTATCCAAACCTTAAAAAAGATTAATTCAATATTACCCTGAAATATATCCCAGGTGAATGTACTTTTGAGAAGATCTATATCAGCTTATGTTGAGAGATGGCATTTATCCTTGTAAATTTAAGGGATGATGGATAGGTATATTATGCATTAACAGTGTAGTATGAGCATGTTATGACAAGTAATCTTCTTGCCAGCAAAGAATAATGCCTTATCTAGTGCCAGAATCTTAAACCAAATGAGCTGGATAGACAACAGAATTATTGAAAAGGACAAAAAGTCTGTCGGTGCAAACACTGACCACATACAAACCCCTGCACTGTGCCTAAATTGCTGAGACTGGGCCTAATACTGAAAGACATGCATCTGACACAGCACTGTGGTTTAACCCAGCAGATGGCTGAGCACCACATACTCATTCACCCCCCCACTTTCACATCAGATGGGGAAGAGAATCAAGAAGAAGAAAGTAGAACTTGTGGGTTGAGATAAAAGTATTTACTAATACAGAGAAAAGGGAAAAGATAATAATTATGACAAAGGCATATATATATATATATTTCACACATATATAAAAATGTATATATAACAATTGATGCACAAGACATTGCTCACCACCCCCTGACTGATGGCCAGCTAGCCCCAGAGCAGCAGAAGAAAGCAAGATGAACTCCTACCCCTTCAAAACTCCTCCTGTCAGCTATCCTAATTCTGTTTCCTCCCAGCTCCTTGGCCCCTTCACTGTGCAACTCTGCTTAGCTGGGAACTATAAACATTGTTGTATTAACATTGTTTTTCTCCTAGAACCAAAACACAGCATTATACCAGACACTTTGAAGAAAACAATTCCTTCCACTAAGACACACTGCTACCATATACTACTATGGGATTAGAAAAGTTTGCTGAGTCAGAAAAACAACAGACCCAGCTCCCTCTGCCTGAATAACACCGCTGATGTCATGTCTGATTTCAGTGGAGTCACTACAGAATTTCATACTAGAGCACAATTAGTCCATCAGCAGGGTTTTGAAACATGGACAATTGTCAGGGGAAGTAGGAAAAGAAGAAAAGAGGAGTCTCTGGGACCTTATCCAAACCTTTTGGAGTTGATGACAGTCTGTCAGACATGCAAAGAATCAGTCACTAACCCTGAAGAACAGCCATTTAAAAATTTCCTTTAACTCTAAGCACTTGGATGAAGCAATTAACATGGAAAGGAATGTGTGTGAAGATAACTATCATGCACAAAATGACAGGAATGATGAAAATAAACAATTCCACCACCAGTGCAGTGAAGACACTGCTGCTGCAATCATGAATAAAAACAAAGCCCCATCAGCACACTCTGAAAGCCTGCTTGTACAGCACCAGCACAGGTGGTCACAAATAAGGTATAATAGCATCACGCTGCTTTTAACTCCCTCAGGCAAGGTCTTGTATAGCAGATGGCCCATCCTTTTGTTGTTTTGTTGTTTGTTTGTTTGTTTTTCATTCTCAACTCATCATTTGATCTGCTTAACACTGTCCTCACTGTGCAAAAAAAAAAAATAAAATAAAAAGCATTGTACAAAATTATCTTTACCTTAGAGCACTTTGAACATGTTGTGAAATGAGGCAGCTACAAAGATTAACATAATTAGCACATGCAGGTTATTTAAACTGCTAATCATGCCTTTGCTGCAAAGCTGGGGTTGTCATATAATGAGATAAGCTGAAGGCACAGAAAAAAAAGATGTAAAGGTTGCACCGACCAACTAAAAGAGACTGAGTCTAGAAACAGAGAAAAGATGTTTTGTGAGATGTGGTGTAAAAGCATAGTCAGAAAATTCCCCAATAAAACATCAAGATAACAGTGATGTGGAAATCAGTTATAAAAAAGTAGCTATATGTGAAGCATAAGGGAGTCATAGGTTGAGTTTGGTTTGTGAGACAGTGAGAAAGACAAACGTGACCTAAATTGATACAGGCTTATATGCAAGTGCAAACACTTCTCAAAATCACTATATTGTCTTCTCCAGGATATGGTTTGTGCCCAAAGGTTCCCGATGCTGCAGGGTGTTCCTGAACCTTTTAAAGATTTGCAAACTTCTGTTGAACAAAGCCTTTCATCTCCTTCCTAGCACCAAAGAGCATTAGCCTAGACCCTGGAGGCCACCACTATTCCTGCAAACTGTGTACTGGCCCAACACTGAACAGTTAGCTCCATTATCCAGTTGCTTCCCATTTCTTTAAGCAGAATCATAGGACCAGTCAGCTGATACTTTAAGAACAGGACATTGTGGTGCCTATAATTCTATAATTATAATTCATGATTAAGACGTTTCTCCCCCTTTTTTTTTTTCCTATTATCATGCTCAGTGAGTGGTGTCTGGAATAGTGTATCTCCAACATAGTCTGCACAATGAAAAGTTTACAGCTGAAGAAGTAAAACAAAGCACACTTACACTGTTCAACCACCAAATAATACAGAACAAGCTTAGCCCATACTGCTATAACATGAGGCAGTTTAGATGTTTTTAAACTGTTTTATAGCAAAGCTGCTCCAGTTTGCGCTGTAACAGTTTGCTGTCCAGTTTGCAGTATAACAGTTTAACCCCAGCTGTTCATCTACTGCTTGTATATAGATGTTCACATTTCTGGCTTTGTGCCCAGCTGTGATCATGGGGCTTTGTGGTTACAAATGGAGACCTGAGCCAGTTCATGTTGTTACACATTCTCTACTCCCATTAATCTCTCTGAGATTCTTGGGTGAAGGTAGGGGAAGATAGAAGACAGATAATGAAAGAAGGAAATGTACAGCACAGTCTAGGACAAGATCAGTTCCGCAGAAGAAAGGCCCAAAAAGCCACAAGAAAATTAGCAAAAAGAAATGCACTTAGACAACAAAGGCTCTCATGGAATGGAAGTGTATTTTAAACACTGCACAATATGTGGAAAAGGAAAAGGATCATCAGCCAGGTTCCTCTGGGAAACTATTTGAAAATAAATGGCTGAGTGATTGACAGGCCATGACCAGGGATGAGGACAAAGTGTGTAGGATGGCAGGTCAAGGGAGAAGCATTTTCATGCCTGGGTACAGATAGCAAAGCTGATGGGTTCATAACCGTGTTTTAAACTCTGCTTTAAAGGGTAAAAACAGAAAAGAAAAAAAAATTGGAATCATAAAATTGTTTGAGTTGAAAGAGACCATTAAAGGCCATCTAGTCCAACTTCCCTGCAATGAACAGGGACACCTACAGCTTGATCAGGTTGCTCAGCGCCCTATCCAGGTTGATCTTGAATGTCTCCAGGGCATCCACCACCACTCTGAGCAACTCATTCCAGTCCTTCACTACCCATATTGTAAAAAACATGTCCAATCTAAATCTCTTTCTTCTCTTTTGGTTTGAAACCATTTCCCCCTGTCTTATCACAACAGATCCTGCTGAAAAGTTTGTCCCCTTCCTTCTTATAGCCTCCTTTAGATACTGAAATGCTGTACTTATCAGTATCAGGTACTAATGCTGTACTAATACTGTATCAGGTCTTGCCAGAGCCTTCTCTTCTCCAGGCTGAACAGCCCCATCTCTCTCAGCCTGTCCTTGTAGGGGGAGGTGTTATCACTTCCAAATGTTGGTTCACTTTGTCACCCAAGGAGAGCTGCTGTCCAGTGGAACCACTACATTTATGTCAAGAGCCAGTGGCAACTTCACAAGATAGACTAACTTGACTCATGCCAGAAGAAAAACAAGCAAGCAAACAAATAAGCAAACAAAAATCAGGGAATCTGTCTCCTGATCAGTACTGCAGAGCATTACTGAGTAGTTCTAACTTCACAGTAAATGTTAATCAGCCCTTTGATCTAGCCTTTAATCACTTAAATCACAAATACTCTCAGTGACTCCACCATGACTAACTAGGCCTGTTTTTCCTCATCAAATACCAGATAGGCCAAGCATGTTCTCTGTTGTTAGGCAGATGAGGGTAGGCATTTACACGTGGTTTTGTTGCTAGGCCAATAACAGACAGACTAATTTTGGTGGTATAGTAGAGAATTCCAGCTGCATGGACGGCCAAATTGCAGTGAATCTTCTAGGGCTCCTCCATTTCCCATTTCAAGCCTATAAACAATTTCCTCTAGGTTAATGAACAGTACAAAAACACATACATCCATCATTTAACAAGGCAACATGCTCACAAAGATTTAAAATTCTGGACTAATGGTTTTCAGTTACTGCAAAGGAGAGCTCTACAGAAGAAAAAGCAAATATCACCGTTATTGTAAATGCCTCTTTCTGGTGCACTTGGATATATAAATATGTAAATATTTATTTACAGCAAAAGTATTTATTTTGCTTATGGGAACACTGACAATTAGTTAGACAGTTCGGTATGTGTGCTCCCACCTGACACATGCATACATTTCTGGAGAACCCTTGGTAGTTGCCTCATATCACAAAGTAAAATTTCATAAAGCTTTCTGATATTTTGGGGCTTGTACCTACACCACAATATTTCTTGCATTTTCCCTCCCTTTCTCTCCTCTGTTGGTCTTTCCTCTTTGTCTTCCACCAGCTTCTCATAATGTTACCTCTCATGTGCTACCAAGGCCAAAAACTCACTGATGTTATAACATCCTCCGCAGTACAACAATGCACAGATTGCTCTTACCACAAAAATAATGCACAGCAACATACACAGCATTTGCATTAATTGATTTTGTTGTCTGCCTTGAAACCAGACCTTCAAAAGTAATAAGGAACTGCCCTATTAGCTGTGTACTCCTGTGTATTTGCCTCTGCTTCCTAGGAAATGATGTCCAACAAGAAGCAAACTCTAATGTTATAATTGAGTCAAAGATCAGTGAGAAAATAAGCTTTAATCATATTTAGGATTTCAAACAACAGTTTTCATTCTCAAATCTTTTGAGCACACATTTATAGATCTTTCATTTAATTTAAATTGAGATAAAGGAAAAGTGAGTTGCAGAACAAAATGTAAAGGCCAAGTATTTTTATCGGTTTCACTTTTATTGTTGAATCATTCTTCAAAGTATTTCTTTCCTGGGGGTTACAAGTACTGCCAGGAGTAAGGCAGACACACAGTCCTTTCCTTTGTGACTCAGCAAGATATGTCTGGATGCTGAGAACCGGGCATACTGCACTAGCCTAGGGATGAGAGAAGGAAGGGCTTGTTGTAACAGAGAGGGAAATAATTGAGGATCTCCACTCCCCTTTCAGTCCTTAAGTACTCTGAATCATGCATTTGTCTCAGATTATCACCACAACAACAAACAAACAAACAAAAAACAACGATACTTTGATTGTTCTGAAGGGTTATCTGGGAAGAAAATCCTTAATATTGAAAACAGCTGTTACATACGCATTTCTAGCTAGCATGGTTGTTATGTAATTCAGGGATCAATTTCCCAGTTCTGCTGATTGGAAAAAGCTTTACAGTAAGCTCTCCCTCTCATCCTACAACAGGAACTCTTCATAAGAGCATGTAACCTTCTGCAGTGCTGAAGCAAATAGAACTGAAGGCTCTTACTGAAAAATAAAGAAGTTCTCTGTGGAGTGTTAAAAATTATGGACTATAATGCTCCCTCCAGATAACACAGCATGCTTTATTCCAACTGCTCTTCTGTCATAGACTGAACATATATAAAATCCAGTACCTCTCCTTCCTCCTCCCTCCAGCCCCTACAACAGTGTATATCTGTCACAAATCACTTCTTATGTCTCACTTCTAAATGCACCTTTATGGCTAATTTTTAAAATGACGTTGACTGAGTTGCCACAGTGAGAGACTGATACTAACAGAGGTAAATAATCATCTGCCACTTCTATGTCTGATGTCTTATAGCAAAGACAAAAAAAAAAAAAAAAAAAAAAAAAAAAAAAAAGACTATTTAAAGGAATTACGATATACAACAGAAAGCTAAATGGAAATGGATGGATTTGCAGAATTGCTGCAGGCTTTGACTCACAGTCATTGTGATAATTTAAAATATAATGACCTCTTTCCCTAGCAGTTTTCTAGAGATTGCTGCATCCAGGA
The DNA here is from genome assembly GCF_951394365.1 of Tetrao urogallus. Classification (NCBI taxonomy): domain Eukaryota; kingdom Metazoa; phylum Chordata; class Aves; order Galliformes; family Phasianidae; genus Tetrao; species Tetrao urogallus. The sequence continues at coordinate 127,781,408 of NC_136813.1, forward strand.
AAAGATAGCACAACGAAACTTGTGAATGCTCTCCAGACATTCCAGTGCAAAGCTCTGCCACCTGCTAGCGAAACACTCATGTGCACTGAGTTAAAACCACAGAAAACACACAAAATTCCATAAATTGTGCCTTGAATCAATAGCAAGCATATAGGAAAGAGGGGCTGGTAGCTTTACACTCATTAGTTTATTTTTAACTCATTAGAACAGTATGCACACAGGGAAAAGCTGATTTTCTTGTTTTTTGGCATAATTCAGTAACCAGCTAGTGGAAATCAGAACCTGGCAATCTCCTAGATTTATATTTCAATTCTGCTACAACATGGTGAAGCAGTAGGCACTGCTGCCCCATGTAACCCATCCATTAGCTGAACCACTGGCTTTGCAGATTTACTAGGTTTGATATGTGTGATGTGTGCCAGGTGCCACTTTCAGTTCTCAGTCATCAAACTTCTCTTGTCTCTTAGCTACTAGTGAAGCTGCGGAACTGCAGATTTGCAGTTTGTGCACTTAAATACAAGGGAGGAAAGGAGCTTTCCCTCACGCTCAAGCTAACTTAAATGTCCAGTCAAAAGCAAAATCAATTAGCAGTATACCACAGAAAAAAAGCAGAAAAAACTGGTCATGTTGCTGAGCTGCAGTGAAGTTCAGAATAGACGGTGCCTGTATCTGTACCAGACACTGGCTTTGAACGGACCAGTACTTCAGTAATTACCTTCAGCAGCAGAAGAAATTCATAAACCAGAATGGACAACACTGATCATAATGTCAGTAGCATGACAAGGCTGCTTCTCAATTTTATTATTCCAATATTGTAACTGCTGTGCATACAATACTTAAGAATATTAGAACAAAACAAGAAGCACTGTTCACTGTGTACGGCTACAAAGCTGTACCTATAAACAAAGATTACTAGAACACATCTCCTCCTTAGTCACAGCATTAACCCTTTCAGAAGAAAATGCACTATGGCCTAAAGCTTTTAAGGGAGTCTGTAAATGCACAACAATGAATTAAAAAACAGGATAGCATCACTTTTTTTTTTTTTTTTTTTTTTTTTTTTAATAAATAATATGCTGCTGCTGTCGCTGATTCCTTGAGAAGTGAATGTTAGCATTCTGTTGGCCAGAAACATACTGCTGTTTTATGGGTAGTCATCAAAATGTCATGCTTCAAAATATTAGACAGCATTCCTTGCTACATACAACAAAAATATCCAATTACACCTTCTGAAGAAATCAGAGGAATTTAAAGGCACAGGCACCACAAAAGATACAGGAGCTGATGGTGACAGACATTTGGAAACACAAGGATCTCTTCACAGGTAAGTCCTCTCCCCATTAACTGCAGAAGTCTGGACTTTGTGCTGTCCGCAGTTAGGTGAGATGACTTGCAGTGTGGTTGGATCCTCAGCTCTACAGCTGCCCCGAGTGAACAACTGCACTTAGAATAGGAAATTCTGTATGTTATCACACGGAAAAGCAAGGCTATTAAATTACATCTGAATCAATGCTTTGTTCATATTCCTTCAATCCTATTCATTCTAATACATGGGCTCAAACACACAAATAAGAGTGTTGTTTTCTGCACTGGAAATTTTGAAAAACACTCAGAAACTGTTGTCCAGTGTCTTGAAAAACAGCTTAATTTCCTACAGATTTCTGCAGTAATTTTTGGACATCTGGAGAGCTGATATATAAGCGAAAATAACTGAAGTGGTAAAGGAAATAGGGAATCTGTCTCTGATTAATTACGTGTTACATGATGATATCATTTCATGAATTACTCATTTAAATAACAACCTTTAGTTTGATGCCACTTTCATTATAAAAGAAAACTCATGAAAATCACAAGTACCTCACATTTAATATCGATCTGGTCCTTCTGTACGTCTCAATTTCAACAAAAGACAAAAGGACCTCCAGCATTAATGCTCAATCACTTGTAAGAGAACCTATTGTTTATAGGGCACTCTGCCCTATTCAAGCACAAGGGATGTCATTAAGTTCTGTACAAAAGCCCAAACATAAGCTTTGGCAGCTGAGAGATAGAGTGCAAATGCAGAAAGTACTGCTGTTCAGATGACAGGAATTAGTATAGCTCTGCTGGCTTCCTAGAATTATAGTGAATATAATACACCAGCTGAGGATGTTATCCATTATCTGTAACTCCAGCTGTGCCTGCATAGTTAATCCAGTCAGATCTTTGAGTTGAGACTTACATGGCATGAAGCAGATTGCTTTATATAATTTAAACACAAAGAAGAAACTTGCTGATAATTCCTGCCTGAACTCACAGTGACTCAGAATTAAGTGAACATGGCACAGCAAGCAAACCAACAGTGTAGTTTTCCATAGGAATGCTAAACTATCCACCAAGGGGTCCAGGCATGCACAAAAAATGTGATGGAAGTCTATTTTTTTTTTTTGGTGGAAATTACTTGTGTAGTGCAATTCAGTTTCAGTTTCTTTCAAGCATTCAACCCTCCACAATCAATCAAGCTCTCACTATGCATGAAGTCCAAAGCATCTGCAAGGTGGGAAATAGTCAAATTGTTTACTTCTCATAAACAATTTTCTCTTGAAGTTTTGTTTTGTTTCAGCCCCAAATTTCAGGGCAAATGTACAGATTCAGCAAATTTTAAGAAGAAAAGTGCTTGTCTGTTGTGAGCAAATGTAGAAAGGGAAGAAAAATACAGGTCTGAGTAAATTTGCTTAGCAAGTTAGAGGATACGTGACAACTTACTTCCAGCTCTATTAGTGTGCCACCAGCCTAAAAGCAGTCAGTTCATCATGTACTTGGATGTCCTCTTTCTTCAGGCTGCTGCTTCTGTCAGAGCTGTCTGAACAGCTTGCACTTCACAGTTGTAGTCTAAGCACGCAACCACTCATTCACTTTGCACAACTCAAGCTTCTGCCAAACGGTATGAAAGAAAGTTGTGAAGAACCTTCTGAGCAATTCACAGGAAGTCTTTTCCAGGCTGCTGCCAAAGGATGTTCACAACTGATTGATAAGCAACGCAGAGAAGGAACATACGTCTCACCAGAGGAACATGCTGCCCCACATCAGTCACAGGCATTATACTGTGTGGCACTGACATAGTTTTGCTTCCAACCACACAGAGTTGGTGCTTCTTGTTCAGTGTGTTACATTTTTAGCGACAAAGGGAGAGGGGGGTGGGGGGGGGAATAGTGCAAGAAAGATGAGAGGTGGATCTAGGGTTTCTCTGCACCACTCTCATGCAACCTTCTCTTCCAACTCCGTACCGTGCAGTAGCTGCCAGCCCTCCCATATTTCACTGGTTTCAGTAGCAACAGCAATTGCTTACAGATCTGTATGTCAGGCTGTGACTGAAGTAGTCATTTGGGTAGTCAGACTGTATTTGCTGCTTTTGCCAGTTCCTCCCCATCTCCTCTACAGAAAAGGAGAAAGAGCAGAAAGAAGCTTTCAAATGGCTAGATTCAGCACACATGCAGCCCTACAGTCAGACAAGGACACTTTATATACAAGTACATATTAAAGAGAAGACTGAAGCATGAAATAGACAACAGGAATAAGATTATCTAATATCCCAGCTCATCACTATAAACTACACTCTGCTACAATGGCAAAAACAGCATTAACCGAACAGCATTACTTACATTCTACACAAACTCACCAGGAACTCTAAAAATATTTATTCTAAAATCAACCAACACATATCCTTACAGCCAATATTTCAAACAAGTAATCCAAAGCAAAATGACCTTTTCTGACATCACAGAAATCTTGCCTCCTAGTTCCTGCAATGTCCACTGCAATGCCCCTTCCACACTCAACAATATATGCCCTTCGGGGAATTAGATTGGAAGTCTTTCTGAGTAGTGCAAAATAAGCAAAATTATATAGAAACTTTCAGGTCAGGGCTTCATCTGCCACAAGTCACCTGAAGGCAATGAACCACATTTTGAAGGTTGTCATGGTGCATGCCTTTTTCATGTGAAGAGAGAATTTCTCCCTTACAGGAGAGTTTATTGTGTGGGACAGAATTATTATTTGTAATTAGTACACACAAAAGGGGAAAAAAAATTAATATATTTTAATATCTTACACATATTTTACTTCAAGCAAGTAAATAACATCCAGTGGCACTGACGACTCTACAATTTTTCTACTTGAGTTTCAAAAACTGTTGCTAATGGCGGTTACTTAAGGCCTCAGTTCACAGAGATACATTTACAGGCAAAGATGCAGAGAGCAATATGAGAGGCAGGGCAAATATTATGCCAGAACTGAGCTGACCCAGCAATGTTCAGGAACAGGAACACTAACATTATGAAGAATAAAAGGAGGATGGTGAAGGTCCTCACATGCTGTGGCTGCTTCCTGTGCTTCTGCTTAGTGGAAAACCAACAGGAAGGGACACATCCCTGAAAAACTGATGGATACCATCCACTCTGTGGGAAAGTGGGATGCTCAGGGTCCTGACAGTCCTTGCTAATGGAAAATTCCTTGGACTTAGTACATGCCCCTTACATGAGGAAAAATACAGATGAGAACCAAAATTTGCAGTATTCTGACAATGTGTGAACAGCAACTAGCAACTCTGCAAACAAAAGCAGCTTCTCTGGCAGGTCCCATTAATCTTTTAATGCAGATTTAATGCTCATAAAAGAGATAGCATGAGAAGCCATGGATTTAAATCTGCTTATAATGTTAGGCACCACAACAAGCACTTATGATTGAATGTTGGGCAAAGAGCCAGGAAGATGGTGCTCTGGATTTTCACTGTCTCCCTCATTCTCCTGCTGCTCCATTCAAAAAATGAAAGACAATGATATTTCATCTGTCTTGCTAAATGACCCTGCTCCACAACAGTTTGTAAACAGCAGCTTGACTTAAACTTACTCCATTTAGAAATAAAAACCCTCTAAAGTGGGACAGAAATCAATGCCTTGATATCATGTTCCGGCCAAAAAATCTGTTCGTTCCTTCTCTCCATTACAGTTCAAGATCAACAGTCAGAAACCCCTCTTTAAGGCTAACAATAAACCTCGCATTTGACTGCCAAATATGCTTTAGAACCAGTACCACTTTTTGCAGCTTTTCCAAAGGCTCCTTCCTGCCTCGTACAGAAGGATGAGAACAGCTTAAAGCAGCTCTCAGTGGAGGACGCTCTGGGACAAGGCATGAAGGGACTCGAGCCAGAAGATAACTAGTAAAGGAACTGTATTTACGAATGGCCTTGGATTTCACTTACTAGCAGTATCAAGACACCTTCATGTCAGTACAAAGGCTTGCTTTTGTTCTACTTGAGAGTAGTTTGCACTCAGTGTTTTAAGCCTGTCATGCATTTACATTAAATTTTACCGGCCTAAACGAGGGCACAAGGAAAATCAGCATGACTGAGAGACATACAGCTGGACAGAGTGGAGAGCATGACCTGAGGACAGTGTGGTTAGGACTCCTGGGACAGTCATCCATTTAGCATGTCCCTGCTAAAGCCCCAGCTAGGTCAGCTGATGGGAAGAACATGTGCAGATGGTAAGCCATCCTTCACCAATAATGAATCGGTTAAAGAGTAATGAGCATCACTGACCCACACAGCTGTGCTTTCCATCCACAAAAAAGGACTGTACATGGACAGTGATCATTTTCATATCAATAATCTTGCTCAGAATTACTCTACTTTAATCTCTAATCTGATTCAGGTTTTCAAGGTTACTCTCCTGGCCATTCGTCCTTTATTTATTTTACAAATAATGGAAGTTTAAGAACAAACTCAGCACTGATCATGGAACAGATCATCCTGGATGACATGCTTGATCACATGAGGAATGGGCGTGTGATCCAAGACAGCCAGCACAGCTTCACCAGGGGAAGGTCATGCTTAACTAGCATTACACTAGACTCCAATTAAAAACAAACAAGTAAACAAACAAAAAACCCTCTGAAACAGTATATGATCTAAAATACCAGTGACAAGAACTACTTATACCACCTTAGTACATGAGTTGGAAGAGCAATTGCAAAGAGCAGTTAGCACGGTTACAAATCCAGACTAGGAGAACTCACTGAGAGTAGCCCTCTGGAAAAGGACTTGAGGGTTCTGATAGGTGAAAAGCTGACATGAGCCAGCAATGTAAGCTTGCACCCTTGAAGGCCGACGGTAACCTTGACGATCAAAGAGCTGCAGCACCTCTCCTATGAAGACAGGCTGAGAGTTGGGATTGTTCAGACTGAATAAGAGAAGGCTCCAGGGAGACCTCATTGTAGCCTTCAAGTACTTGAAGGAAGCTTATAAGCAGGAGGGGGACTGATTTTTCATGCAGTCTGATAGTGATAGGACAAAGGGAAATGGCTTTAAACTAAAAGAAGGCAGATTCATGTAAAGTGTTTATGAAGACATTTTGGGAGGCAGTAGTAAGATGGGGGTTGGCATCTTCTCCAATGTAACTAGTGATAGAACTAGAGGGAATGGCTTCAAGTTGCACCAGGGGAGATTCAGGCTGTATGTAAGGAAATACTACTTCTCCAAAAGGTCAGGTGCTGGAATGGACTGCCCAGGGAGTCACTGGAGGAGTGACTGGCCCTGTAGAGTCACTGACCCCGGAGCTTTTCAAGGAATGTTTAGATGCTGTGTTGAGGGACATGGTTTAGAGAGTGCTATTGGTGACAGGCGGGCGGTTGGACTGGATGATCATGTAGGTTTCTTCCAACCTTGTTGATTCTATGATTCTAAGACATTTTTTACTCAGCAAGTGGTAAGGTGCAGGAACAGGCTGCCCAGAGAGGTTGTGGATGCCCCATCTCCAGATCTTGAAGGTTCCCTCCAACATAAGCCATTCCATCATTCTATGATTATATGAAAGATCTAGTGGATAGAATTAAACTGAGTAGGGGGTGGGGAAAGGAGGAGATTAAAATCTCATTACAAAAAAGGCATAGTTATATCCTGGAGCTTCAGCTCAGGTTCCACCATTTACTGATAGTATTCTCAGCCTTGCACATTTAAGCAGATCTTTCAAATTAAACAACTCAAAAGGTATAGGCACCTGATACAAGAAAATAAGAAATTTTGTTTAAACAGAGGAAAGGCGTTTTTTCCTGTAAGGGCAGTCAAATACCGGAACACGTGGCCCAGGGAGTTTGTGTATGACAGACTGTGTATGACACAGGCCATACACCTTTTTTTGTCTAGTTTGGAAGCAGCTCTTTTTCTGCAGTGCAGACATGGTTTCATTGACTTCAGTAGGTCTGAGGTCAACCCTTGAGAGGATTAATACTGCTACACTTCCAGGGTACAGATGAAGCAGAAGAGAAAGAAAATAAAGCCTATGACTTTACCCCTCTAGCAGATAAACAAGGTAAGGTCTGTAAGATAGGCAGTGTCAGCTGATTCAGCTTATAAAAACAAACTAACAAAAAGCAACAAATGAGAAATACTTCTCAGAACAGTTGTTTTTAAATGCCACACTTTTTTCTTGTTTATGTTTTGTGAAACGACTCCTGTGATTGAATGTTTGTCTATATTTTGACCTAATATTTTCTCTCCCTACAGACCTTACATTTTAAGTTCCTTAAACTACTAAAAGAATACTACAAGAATACTACTACTCAATTGCGAGAATGCTACTATTACTTTTTGGAAGACACTAGACATGCACCTGGACTGAAAAAGGAAGCAAAACTTCCTGGGCATGTTAAATACAGAGGAAACTTCTGCTGTATCCTCTTGTTCAGAAAATGCTGTCTGTGTTGTTCCTCTTGAAAGGCCTCTGATGAGTTTTCCATGAACTGGCTGTGAAATGGTCACGTTACAGAATCCTTCAGTTCTGACTTTATGGTTTTTTTCACAAATTTATCTTACTCATAGAAGAAATACAAAGATAAGACCACTCCAGTAAAAAAGTTATTTATCTTTTGGAAATTTTGGCTTCTGCAAGTACTCTACCCATTTCAAATATACATGTATACCTAATTGCTCATTCTGTCAGTCTACATACAAATGGAACGGACATCTCTACAATACAGTCAGAGTATTTCTTCTAAAGATCTTTTAATGAATTGTAATTAGTTTGAGTAGAGCTGCCTGACACTTCTTCCTGAACAGTTTAAAAACACATTTTGGAGCCGTCAGAATTAAGCTATTTAGCATTTTCAAGACTTCTCTTGAAACATAAATTAATCAGTATTAGAATAAGTTCAGAACTTTCTGAGACCAACAAATAATTGACTTCCATGCATTACGCTCCTTGGCTTTGGAAACAGGTTTTAATTCCTGAAGATACTTTTCTTCTCAATTTTGATGCCCTTTACTTTTTTCTTGTCTTCTGCGGCAGGCCTTCTGAAAATCTAAATACTTCCTACACTGTTTAATCACTTCCACTCTTTTTACATGTACTAAACTTAGTCAGAGTCACTAATTCCTTCTGATCTGCATTTTTCACCACCCTTTTAATACCGGTACTATTCTTTTTTTTTCGCATTCCCCGAGAACTTGTGAAAAATAGTCTAAAAGATCCTTCTTTGACAGTTCTCATAGCATTATGGCTATTTACTTAGAAGCTCCTAAAAAAAATTCTCCAGATCCCTCTAACTTCTAATTTACTTATGGATCCCTTAGCCTACATGTTGTCTGTTCTCACTTCTGTTCTAAATCCTTTGTTAAGACTATTTTGTCCGCATTACCTGTTGTAGCTGATATCCTTCTTCTTTCAGTACATTTATATTTTCTAAGATTCCAGTTTCCTCACTGATGCAAGAGTACTGTCTTGCAGGCGTTCTATTACTCCACTTCTAATAGATTTCTATTAACTTCTCAGAATTCGACTGCAAAACTGTAATTTGGAATTTTATGGATCACAGTTTGTAGCTTTCCATGCAACTATCAGTTCTGTTACTCTTCAGTCATTCCACAGAGAAACTGGTGGAAATAGAAAACCATAAAAGATTAAATTTAGCATGCAGGTGCTTATGTAAGGTTGTTCCTTTCCTTCTGCTGTTAGTGCTGTTTACCTGTCCAGGTAATTTTTTAACATTTCAAATACATAATTCCCAAACAAGGTTGCTTCTCTTGCTTAGAGTAACAAACTCAAGGAACAGAAATGGCAAACAGTAAGCAAATAAAATACAGTGGAGTCAACATTTACTTTTTAATATGGAGCATTAGAAAAAGAAAGGGGATGAGGCTCCTTTAACTAGCCTCAACTCTCAATAAAATAAAATAAAATAAAATAAAATAAAATACTAAAAGATGTGCCTTACAGGAAACTCTGGAGATAGATCAGTGAGATAAAGTGTACAGCTTTCTTTATAGGTTCATTGCATGACTTGGATTGGAAGAAACTTCAAAGATCACCAAGCTCCAACACCCCCTGCCACACGGTTGCCAACTGCTGGACCAAGTACTAGATCAGACTGCCTAGGGCCCAATCCAATCTAGCCTAGCACACCCCACCTGTGAGGTTATTCATCGGTTCCACAACCTCCCCCCTGACATCTAATCTAAAATTTCCCTCCTTTAGTTTAATACCATTCTTCCTTGTCCTATCACTACTTGCCCTTGCAAAAAGTTTATTTCCCTCATGTTTTTAAACTCCCTTTAAATACTGGAAGGCTGCAGTGAGGTCTCCCCACGTTATGTTACATTATTATGACTACATTACACATATTACTGTATTACATATTATGACTGTATTACACACGGGAGAAAGTAAAAGGTAATCACTCCCTCCTCCTTTATCCCTTAGAACTCATAATGAATTTCCGGATGACTTTACAGATATGGTAGAAGTGCTCAGCCTCAGGTCTTCATAAAACTTCAGAGACAGAGTCAGCTGCTAATATTCATCTAATCCAAAGTGGTACAAAAATTGTGTCATGCTGAGAACAACAGACATCCTTTTACAGTTGATTTCAATTTCCCAACAATAATTTTTTAATATGAGAAACCATGAAATAACTATTCACCAGAGCCAGCACCTGAAAGGGGCACTGAAAGGCCACCCAACTGCAAGCCCCATGTTTGCCTCTACAACCAGAGCAACTGACTCTCACTGTTAAACCTATACCTTCTCATGCTGTATTAACCAACTGTCCTGCACAAAATGATTCAGTATTCAGCCACATCTGAAGCAAGTATATCACTTGCTCTCCAAGGATCTTTACAGCTAAACATTCATATAAACAAATGTAAGGAAAACACTAATTTAACAGATGTCAACTACCCAAAATTTCCGTAGAAGTAAGCTAGAGGCAATAAAAAGCAAATGCCAATTTTTTCAACTGTTCTGTTCAGAAAAACAGCTGTTTCACTATAAAATAAAAAAGCTCAATTCCACTTGGAGGTGTATTTTCACTGAAAATTATCCTATTTTTGTGATCATGCATAAAAGGCTGCTGATGAAAAAGGTTCTCTGATGCTGACAGTGACTCATTTTGAGCAATTTAACAGCATCGTGTAAGAAATACAGAGGAGTTTTTTAACATTCTGACTCAAGCCATTTGTCCTTTGAATCAGATCAGGTTTTGCTTACAAAAACCATTTTCATGAATCACAACCTCACACTCATACTTCGTTTTTTTTAATTGCAAATTTAGCTTAGAGCTAGTGTAATAGTATGAAAAAAAAAAAATAAACCAAAGGCAGAGATGCTTTCTAATAAATCAAATTTCTTACATTTCCTCCTCAAAGGACAGACTACACTTTCTGGATAAGGATGGACAAAGAAGGCTACTCAGATGCCAGAGCAGACAGGGAAGAAGAGGGTGCCTCATCTGTCCCCCTCAGGGCTACTCGGTTTGGAAGATAAGTCCAGCCAAAGGCTCCAAGAGCAAAAGAGAGAGCTTTAACTGACAAGAAAAAATCCTGTGTCAAGTTCTTATTGGTATAAAGCACTACAATAGTTACTGCAGTGATTTATACCAGAAGAAAATCTGTTCCCCTTAAAAGACTCCACATTGGATTTTCTCTCTCCATTCATCCTTTTCTTCACCATCTGTTTTACTTATTTAGTCTTTTCACTGAAATACACATGGAAATAATGCCCTAAAGTATTTATTATGCCTCTCAAAAAAGGCTTTTTTTTTTTTTTTATATTATTTTGATAATAACAACTTTTAAAAGCCACAGACTACGTAGAATGATCAGTTACCTAAAAAGAGATTGAGCACTTAAAAATCTTTTGGGATGTGACCTTGAACAAATCTGACTGCTCATAGAAGACACTATATTGATCAATCTAGAAAAATGGTACTCATACAAGTTATTTCACTAACTAATTTCGAAGATATTACTTCCATACTTAAATATGAAGGACGTACTTGGGTACACTACTCCACATATAGGCAATGGGTTTAGTAGCTCTCACATCAAGTCCAAGTGCATCAACATACGGATGAAAAAAATCACCTTAATTAAAAGCATTACTTGCTCAAGGACATATATAGATCTCCCATTTCACAAATCTAATAATGGAAAACCAGACAGCTGGTTGTCTTTCTGTTTGGTACTGCTGGCAGGCTCTTCAAGATAGTGGTCTTAAGACAGCAGGAGGGTGGAGAAAAGAAAAAGCAACAGTTTTCCTGCAACGACTTGCCAAAAAAAATGAAAATGTGTGAGACAATGTGTTAATGAGTATCAGCACATATGGGCAAGTACTGGTGATTTTTGTAAGACAAAAATTTGCAATTAAAATGCCATTTGCAATACAGATAATTAAGATTATCACCAAAATCCCTTTTTAAAGTAGCGGATGCACAAATATACATGTAAGATAATGCATCCTATGCCTCTCTAGTTCTACAATAAATGCGTGTCATATTGAAATTTGAAGACTTTTCTATCAGAAATCCAAATGAATTCTTTTAATCCTGATGTCTTCTATCTTTACTTTACAATAATCACTAATAAAAAACTGATTTTTTAGAGCATCGAACTATGATTTCTTGAGATCTCATTTATAATTTCTCATTTTATCCCATTATCAATTAGTCCTTCAATTATTTTAGTATGGAGATTTCTATAGAGTAATTGAGCAGAGGTTCTCCCAAAATAACATCTTGTCCACCCTTAGCCTTGGGAAAATTCTACTCATACAGCCCAACCTATCAGGCTTGTTCTTAAACACAAGCTACATGAATTGAACAGCAGTCTCTAGGATGCTCTTTCTAATATCTAGCAATCAGTTTTGCTGATTATGTATTGTCTCACCTCCGGTCACCTTAGCTAACAGCACCCCAGGAAAGTGTTACAGCTCTCCTGAACTTTTTAACTGCTTCTGCCTTTGACCTGATGGCAGCACTGGGAAGTCCTCTCCAACACCACATTTTCTGTAGAAATGAGGACAAAAACAGGTGCTCCTCACAGAGAGAAAGCAGGGCTTCAGTTGTCAGCAAATTTAAAGATTTTAAATGAATTTCACCTTAGGGGAAAGACTGATTGAAAGACAGTGGGGCTCTCTGTATACAGAAGGGTTTATTGTACTCTGTATCTTGCCAATAAGAATAATTTCTCAGAGATGTTATCCTCTTGCTGTTGGCAGAAACATTCAGAGAATACTGTAGAATGTAAAAGGGCAGTTTTGCGATGTGAATGAAAACAGTGATTCTTATCATTTTGGAGTGCATCTCAATGGAATAACCTGAGATACACTCAGTATCAGCAGTAGGTACCAGGAACGAAAAAACAGCTCAAATTATTTAAAATTCCATGGTAAAATGAGTTCACAGGAAAAGATCCCTCCATCCCCTTTATTCCTAAAAAAAGAACAAGATGTGAGCAAGGCATTTTCCTTCAAGAACTTATTTTTCTCTTTTGTCTGTATGGTTTTTCTCTAATTGTTTTTATGATCTTTTTCAATTATTAATGTAAGATGTAACTACCTATGATTGAAATATATTGTCTTTAACAAAGACACAGTCAAGAGGAATTCTGATGCATTATTTTCATGAGCATTAGCAACAGGACTTAACACTGTGCATCTGTTTAATCGAAGATTAAATAAGCTTTTAGCAAATTAAATAATTGCCTTGGTTCAGTCTTTTTATTCCTAATGGCTTAAGACATAAGGACTCAAAGCTGTCTTTGGGACTGAATCTAGAAAAGATTATGAGCTGGTTCTTAGGTTCAGAGAGCACCTTAGAAAAGCAATTTAATCCCACTCAAATTTTGTGGCAACCTAATAAATAACAGCGATATTTAACTGACATTTCAAAGCTTCACGGGAGAGTCATTGCATTTGTTAGCCTTTAGTCTCATTCCTTCGTCTTGCTTTAGTGCAGGAAATGGATGTTGCCAAAAATTGAGAAGTATCACTGAGATCAAAAAAGTGAATTAATTTTAATGCAAAAAAAATTATTCACATTCAGTGAAAAGAAGCTCATACCAAACTGCCAAGTCTGATGACTGACCCTAAACCTTGTTCTTCAAGTTTCAGTCAGACTATTTCCATTAGCAGTGTTATATAACTACTGAGAGACTTCACTACAAAGACTTAAGGGCTCTCCTTTCCTGCTAGGCCAGCAGGATTTCTCCATGTTATTTTCCTATCCTATGCCACTTTCCAGCATGGAGGGCTCAGGCTGAGCAGGAGACTGGGAGGCATTTCTCCAGAGAATGCTGCAGACCTAATTGCTCATCATGCAGCAGGGATTGTGAGGGCAGTGACTCCAAGCCTTCTTTCACAATCTGCTCTTCAAGCTGACAACAGCAGCAGCTCAAAGAGCAGCTGCACAGCTGTCTGCTCTTTCCCAAGTGCAAAGAGTGTGCCTTCAAGCACACTGAAATGAAAAGGGAGAGAAGCTTCACACAATTCAACTGATGTTGGATTACGTCTCAAAGGCGTAAGGTGTCAGGAGGTGCGTTATAAACCTCAGGGGCTTCTGTTAGTTATAATGATGCCGAATTATGAGAAATAAAGAATGCTACCATGTTCTTTGTGCCACTTGCTAATGAGATTATTTCCACACAGGTCAGAAACACAAACAGCTCCTGGATGAAACACTTACCAACAGATATCAGTAGATCTGAAACACAGTGGATGCTAGGAAACCATCTATTTGGGCTGTTACATCCACATTAACAATGATGTACGTCTACACAGGTTAGACAGAGTGAAAAATCATGGCAAACAGAAAGGAAGATTGCCGCAAAAAACATTTGTTTGCAGATTATTTGAAAGTTCAGACTTTCAGGTGTATTACCAGATATTTATCAAAGTTGTTGAAGGTTGCAAGATAGTATCCAACTGCTAGTTTGCTTCTCTGAAACAGCTCTTAATCAGTGACTCAAGAAACACATAATATCTATATCCTAAATAGTGACTCCTTGTACCACTTAGTCAAAATCCGCCATTGATCATAAATCTTTAGTATCTACATAAATGTTTTCATGTCCCAGTGTGATCCACTGACTAGTCAGGCTCTGCTCCACAGCTGCACGTAAATGACTAGATATAGAAATGATACAGAAACAATCTCAGTAAGCAACATTACCTTGCTGATTTTTCCACAGAGCCTAAGAACAGCCAGGAAGGTTTACATAGGCTAGAGGGACTAATAGAAGGGAGATGCCTGTGACACATCTTAGATGAAAAATGAAATTGGGGCAGTCATCATGAATCTCCTAGTCAGCCAGGAAAATTTCTATCATAATACCTTTGCTGTCAGTACTCCTTTATGTTAAGAAGCAACATTAGGGTAGGAAATTCCTCATACTTTTTCAAATCCAGCTGAGAACTGAGCACCATATTTTACACACAAAATCTGTACTACCTGCATGCATAATGATATCGCTTCTTTAAACAGAGCAGGAACTTGATCTCTAATTCTTTCATTATTATCTGCTTACTTAAGGATTTGTAAATGGTAACATTTAGAAAGTATCACTGAAGTCAAGGTACTCCCAGAGTGAAATTTTTTACTCTCCCATCCTAAGGCTCTCAAGCTAGAAGAAATATCACTAAGCAGTAATTATCAGCAACAATTTAGTTATCTGAAATAAATCATTTTGATTTAAAAAACAAAACAGAAAATTACTTCCCTATCCCTGATATGAAAACTTTGCCCTACCTAATATGCTTAATCATAAATTATCTAGTAAAGATATATCTTTTAGAAGCAATGAATGGTATTGCGGGACTAATTCACTAAATCTGCCATAACACACTTGAGAGATAATTGAGACGTCAAGCCTCATCAATATCAACCTACTTAAAGTAAGGACAAGAGGACAGTGGAGGAATGATAATGAATAATGCCATTACGTGAAGCTAGTTAACTTATAGCTTAGAAACAGATACATATCAGTCACTACTCTGAGAAAGTCCTTGAATGTTGTGAAAGTCTACATTGATAAGTATCTCAGTTCCTTAAAAAGCTTATTTCTACAGAAATTGATTGCTTTAGGAGGGCAGTAGTCTTCTTTGTATTTTAACTTCCTGACTTGTACCTTTGATTAAATTTTAACTTACCACACAGGAGTCCAAATAATGAGGTTAGAGAGCACACAGGAAACATTAGTAAAATATACACATTTTTTTAAAAAAATCTCTTTCTGACCAGGCAGAGGAAAATAAGTGCCAGATCTCTCAAGAGCTTCAAACCTCAGAGGAGGTTTCTGCTATTTTTCAGCACTATTAATTTGTTCTCGATCTTATTCTTAGTAACTGGTTGTAAATCTCTTTATCTGATCAATAAACATACATATAAACACCACATTACTTTCTCATCAAATGTCTTGCATCACAGTTATCATCCACTCATGCTGAAAATGGACACTGAAAACAATCCCATTTCCTGTTATCCTATTCTTTCTCCCCTTTCACTTCCTCCATTTCCCTCCTCGTCAGCTCACTCCCCATTTTGATATCCCTCTCTCATAGGGTATCATTTCACAGGTGCTCACTCCTTCCTTTTTTTTCTGTACTGATTAAGTCCACAGTCTCCTTAGTATAGTTCCATAGTCTTCCTGTACCATCACTAAAACTCTTTTTCCTTTTTCTCTTCTTCTCTGAAAACATACAAAGTTCAGTAAGCTTTCCTCTCTAGCCATTGATGAAGGATGTAGGAGACACAGAAAATATTCATGAGTTTAACAATTCTCTGCCTTGACAATTGTAAAAACCTTTGCAAGCATTGTACTTCTCACTGCTCTTATTCATTTTATCCACAATGTACTGCCAAGCTATGTGATGTTCCGGACATTTCATCCCACTTCTTAAATCAACCTCATTAGCTCTGTACCTCCCATAGGATTTTCAGATCCCTCATCCTCAGACCCTGCCCTGAGCAGTTCCCTCTTCTTGTCTGGCACCTGCTGCATTCTCTTCCAGTTCTGTTTGTTTTGCTTTCATCTTACCCTACAGGTATTTCTGTGGCTTCCCCTATTCACACGCTCTCTGCTTGAAACAGCTCTTGAAGCTGATGACTTCTCCATTTCCCTCTTGATCACCTTCTCTTTCCTACTCTGTTGAAGACTGTCATACAAACCATCTTTTTCACTTACAATTAGTCAATTCTTTGATTCCTGGCAGAGAGAAAAATATTACATTTAGATAGCAACACACATCAATTTTCAGTTCTGCTCAGTGCCTTCCTTCTTTCTCACATACCTGGCTTTCTATTATTCATTTTATTTCACTGCTTTGCCTTCTTTCATTATCCTTTCCCTCCCCATACCTGCATTATACTTTTTATGCCTAATCATCTCCTGCTCACTCCCTTGGTTTATGCCTTTTCTCTTTGTTTTTCAGTGAATATGACAGGTTACTACTAGATCTCATTCTGTCTGAGAACAGACTACCTTATTCTGGGTGACAAAAAAAAAAAAAATACAATAACATGGCAATTAAAATTCAGTAAGGCACAATCAGAGCTGGCACTGACATATTTTCCCTTGTCTCTTCCCCTCTCTTAACAGCTATTGCAATTTGGAAAATTTCAACTAATAAAAACCAAAACTTTATCCCAATCTCCTAAGAAGCACAGCTTGTATGATCAAAACCTGCTGATCAGTCTATCCTAATCATCTTTGTACTTGTAAGTCACTATCAAACAAATAATACAAAGAGAGTAAGGACAGAGAAGTTATCAGAGTTGAACCAAAGAGCAATCAAAATTAGCATCTTCATTAACTGTGGGATGCAGCAGCCAGTTGGCCCCACCAGTGCAGGATGTAGTCCACCCACTTGGTATGCGCCTGGCTTGAGAGCAGCCAAAGCTCTTCTGGCACATACCCAGTGATACAGGTAATGAGAGGGAACTGGAGGTACAGATATGAAAAAAAAACCAGAAGAAAAAACTGCAAGAAGCCAGCCTTCCTTAGCTTCCCTGCTTACAGTGAAAAAATCTACGTTTATTTCACCCAACATGAAACCACTGTGCATTTCATCTTTTCCAGGATCAGGACATAACTCTGGCACACTAATATCTAAAACACAAATGACACATTTTTTCTTTTCTGTTTCTCCAATCCAGAGACAGAGCAACGTGCTCCCTACCTTTTCTGAATTATACTGGGATTTGCAGTCACCAGCTGGGTTTTCAATCCAACATCCTTGCTGTATTCTCTGGATAGAGGAGGAAGGTTGCACCTGTGCACAGAAAGACATTCAAGATTTTAACTGACAGTCAGGATTGACAGGCTTCATCCCCAGTCTTTTTTATTCTGCAAGTTTGCAGTTTTAGAAAAAGAACTGCAAGCTGACAGAAAATGTGAAAGTGCTGTACAAACACTGGACCAAGCTAGGCAATCTCCTACTATACTACATCCCATATGCACAATAGGGCATTTTTGCACCAGACTGTGGGGAAATATAAAAAAAAAAATCTTTTGTAGACATGATCCTATGAACTATTAAGCAAAAACAAAGTGACCTGGCACCTCTGACAGGTTGAAAGGCTACAGCTGTTATTATCTACAGCCAAAACTTTTTTCAAACTCTTTCCTCCAAATTCTCTTTTTCACTCTGCTTTGTCTTGTTTTCTAGCATCAGGCTCTGGATTGGTATCACACACATCACATACGTCTTGCGAACAACAGGTAAATGCCCTTCAGTATAAAGAACTTACCAAGAAAATACAGAGAAAAAAATGCAAGTGATTATTTACAGTGTGAATACTATGTTCTCTACAGTCTTGTTCTGGCAGACAGGGCAATAATATAAAAAAGATAAAGTGACTGAGTAGATCTACTTTGGCAAGCAAACAGGGCTCCAAAAAACACAAGTGGAGAGAAACATGCAAACAAGGAGCAGTCCTAAATACTCCTAATTAAAGAGGTGGAAGAAGAAGGAAGGATTGTAAATAAAGGTGAAAATATGAAAAAGTAATGTCTCCCACTTTAATATCTTGGCCCACCAATATCAGAAGTAGATGTTGGTGGTATGGCAGTAGAGGCTGAACGCTCCCTCTGATATTCCATTACAGCTTGTTGCTGTGTGTCAGAGGGCAGCAGAGGGGCAGTCTGACAAAACAGCATCTGACACGGAAGTGAGTATGAAGCAAAGGTGTGGAATTAAATTCCTCCATGCAAAAAAAAATTGCACTCACTGAGATTCATCAGTGCTTGGTGAATGTTGATGGAAACCAAGCACTGGATGACAGCACAAGGCAATGGGAGGTGTGTTTCAGCAGGGTGATAGTGGGTCACCTCCACTGGTGCAGATTCTTATGAGCATGGCATGCAGCTCTCGTTCATCACTGGCAAAAAAGGTAGCTAATGGTGACTACGTCGAAAAATAATGTTTTGTAGCTGAGAATTTGCTCTATCAAATAGTGTGATTGTGCTCTTTGTATCTACTAGAGTTTTCTTAGAAATAAATAGGAGGCATCACTTTTAGAGCAAATGACATAAATTCAAGCTGTATCCAAGACTCAGCCCTGTTATAGAAATTAGTCATGAGAAATGAACTCAACAACAGCAATTACACTAAAAACAAGTGTCAAAACACTGCTTTCAATTTCAGAGTTGTCTAACTTCTTAAACCAAAGATATGAAGAATAATACTAGTGCTTACAGGGTAAAAACAAAACCAAGATTCTCAAAGAAAAGTGGAATTGGGAATTTTTCTGGAGCAAGACTGTTAGTGTGTTGGGTTGTTTTTTGAGGTGGTTTTGCTGTTGTTTTTTTTTCCCCCAAAATCTTGTACAGACAAGCTGAGGTGCATCTCCCTGCTGCCCCAGGGCCTCAGCCTGGCAGGGAGCTGTTAGTTCAAATCCACCACTTCTCCTCTGTTACCAGGGAGACACGGGTCTCCATGATGTGGGTTGCACTTCTGGGAGAGGCAGCTTCATTTTCTTCCCATGCTCCCATTAAACTCTCTGGCACTCTGGTTCAGGAGCACAGCTCCAGCAGTTTTCAATGGTAGGTCAAACAAATGTTTGTGAAGAAAGATGTGTGTACAGGTGACCTTGCCCTAGATTAAAGAGATGGAATAAGAGACCTCTGGCAGGCCACAGTTTAATGATTCCTGATTTGAATAAACATAGACTCATATGGCCTTTTTTGATTGAAGTTTATTTAAAAGTACTGTGATGGACCAAGATATCTCCTTAGTTTTATCATCTTAATTTATTTCTCACACCAGTTGCAGAAGCAATACTTAAACACGCTAACTCCCTTCAGCAGTAAATCACTTTCCCGATCTGTCCTGCGTGAAATATTAAGAAGTGGCCTAAGCATCCAACGGGAAACTCAGCAAGAAGTCAGTCCATCTTCAGAAACTCTTTGCCCTTTTCTCGAACAGGTCAGCAGAGTGCTAAGCTCCGTGCAGGTGAGTAATGTACCAAGAAGTATAAGATTCACAGTAAGATGCATGTGTTTTTTATTATCTTACTCTTGCTCCTGGTACTGAGGAGTATGTAAACATGCAGGAAAGAAGGTAGAAGCAGGACAGTGTCCGAAGTCAGCATTTTTTGATATGAACATAAATGAAAGAGGAGAACTTGTTGGCCATCTTATTTTTGTATTTCCCTGCTAAGGCATAGATTTGATGGGGGGAAAAAATCATCAAGAAAGCACAGCAGTTCATGCACACCTTTTTCACATGCAAGGCCTTCCAGTTCAATAGGTAGAAACAGCTGACTGAAATGAGAGGGATCCTTCAAACTTCACAGGGCATAAACACCTCTTCTGAGTTTCACCCAGAGATAAGTACAACTCCTTCAGGTGCAGAGAATCCAGGCAGCTTGGCTGAGTAATGGTGTGTGCATTTGACAGATGTTATGTGATTACCTAGCTATTTGTACGTAAACCAAATGCTAGGGAATAATAAGAATTTAAATGGGATTTTGAATATTCATTTCTACTCCTTTGTAGCACCTTGACCAGAGTCAAGGCTATAATTAGCTATGGCAAATGAAAGCAATATTTTTTTGGACTTGTTTACTAACCCCAAAAGCAGCATCATATTTAACATCTACAGCTCCATCTGGGCTGGTATGGCTAGATGGCATGGCAGAGTATAATTAAAAGATAGCAGCTTGTCCTTCCCAAGTCATGATAGCCACTAGTCAGCTTGGACATGATGACGAGTTTCTTCCATATTTGGAACAAATTCACTAGCAAACAGCATGGAAAACATCCCCCAGTCCTCTCCCTGCCAGATGCACAAACCATAGCAGAGACATAAAAGGCAGGGAGAATCACAAGACATATAAATATTTCTTCACAATCTAATGCAGTGAAAATACGTATCTTCTGTCAAATACAGAGAAATAGTTGTTTATGATTTAGTATCCAACACTTCTTTCTTAAAATACTTGCTTGTGTGAAGGGAAAGGGAAAATTTTAAAAGTAACATCCTAAAAATAAACATTACAAACTTGAAAAACACCCACATAACTCAATAAAAACCTATGGTAACTACTCTGACTAAACATGTAGACCGTATGCCATGCACCTTTTTTATTGCAGATGAAGTGTGCTGTGGCCTACGGGCTGAAAACTGCTGCTCTTTTAATCTCTATGTTGGTACAACTGTGTTTGTAGAAGATGCTCAGAAATGAGATGAGGCTAAACTCATTAATTAACCTTAGTGATTACAGTTTATTGAAGAAGATGGCTGCAATCGTATTTCCATAAGCTGTGCTGTAAGTGAAATCAAAAGCAAAGTGAATCGAAGGAATGAACAATGGCAAAACCTGCCATGACTATTTTGCACTGCAGAAATAGTATAAAGCCATCAGACACATTTCCTATTAGAAAATGCAAAATATTATGCAAGTTATTGTTATTCTCTTCCTCTCTCAGCTCTCAGATTATAGAGATCAGATTTAGAGAAGATCTGCTAAATTTTCTACCTGCTACAAAAATATTCTCTCCCAGTAGCATATTACCTTTTACCCAACAGAACTGAAATATTTTCATAAATATGACTGCACCATTAATACAATACAGCCTGCAGGCAGTTTCTGGGATTTTTGCAGGTTTTTACCTACTGCTTCTTTCTAATCCAAAATAAGTTCAGTACAGACAATGGCTAGTTTACCCTCCCTAGAGAGAGGAAAAAAAGTCATTTTCTCTGATCAGGATCTAACAGCTGCTTTAAAAAATGCTTTTATTGTTTCTGTAACTGATTGCTCCTATGGTATTTTAACTTCCTATTGCATCTACATAATATTACCATATCATACCCTGCAGTTTCTTATTTTAGTCTCTGGAACATTGAAGGAGCTTTGCAGTAGTGGCAATCAGCACACTGAGTCCCTCCTTCTGTGCCTTTGTCTTCAGTTTGCTGTATTTCTTTACTTTAACATCAAAAGCAGTTTTGTTCCTTGAGATGCAAGCCAAAAATTATAGTAATTCTGTCTGCTTTAGAGCAAGTTTGTATGGCCTTATAATAAGCTATCAGGATTCAATAAGTAGACTTGCTAAAGCGGGAGCTCATTACGCATTTACCTCAAAAACCAAAGACATTCCATTTCTCATCTCTTCAGAAGCAGTCTTCCAGTTTCTGCCCCACAATGTTTTTCTTGTTCATGTTTAACAAAAAGGGGCCAATTTCTGTCTCTCCTCCTTAAAGAATGCGGATCTACAAAGTGCCAAATTCAGTCAAGAAAGCAGTAGCTGATTCAGCACCCTTCTGACAAATTGCTATGACTTCAAAAACGAGAGGTACAGCAAATGTGGGGAATTCAAAACAAGATGGCATCAAGGAAAACGGTTTTGTCTTCTCTTAGACAGAAGTTAATCTGAAGGGAGGAAAAATGTGGAAATACTTTAGCTTGTCCCAACTTATTAATCCTTGCCCTATGAATCAGTATCTACTCATCACGATTTTAATGGGTTGCATATGATTGCATTTAGAGTTGTGAAGGACGAAGCACAGTACAAGACGAGACTCCAATAAGGAATAATTAAAAAGCTCCTAAATCCCTGTCTGTGACACTGTACGATCTGTCACAACCACAATGCACCCATCTGCAGATTTCCCCCACAGTACACACATATCTGCAGAGGCCAGCCAAAACTTTCTTTATTGCCCTTTCTCACACTTCTACCCAAATCACATCCTGCAAAGGGGATAAAAAAAAAAAACAAAAAAGTACCCAAGGCAAATTATAATTGATTAATCACAACTGAATAGCTTTGAAAAGTCAAAAGACTGAGCAGGAGGAAGGGCAGACAATTTGTCATTGAGGTTTCCATCTTACCGCATGACAAAATCCGCTTGATCTATTTGTTTTCCGCAGCCGCTCTTTTTGAGAATCCCACCGTTTCCCACCACAGAGCATTTCTTCAGTGGCAGCTGGAAGGGTGTAGCCTAGCAACACAAAACAAGGACTGTTTTTACAGAGGAGAACACATACATCTTTGTAGCAGCTGCTCCTGGAGAACCAGGGAGCTGGCAGGGCTCAAAGTGAGGAAAGAAAACGGAGAATGAGGAGCTAAGAAAAAAGTCCAGAAATTAGCTGGTAAGTAGACAAAGGACAGTTCTTATCCCTGTTTCCCCAACCAAAATTAAAAAAAGATGCAACACAGAAGAGAATAACAGTTCTGCATAAACAAACTGCATAGTTACAAAGTTGCGATAAACATAATGACTAAGATAGGCACTCCAAATGTGTCTTCTAGCCAAGCTGCAGAGAGAGGAAAAAAAATTACCAAGAAAAAAACCCATGAAAGTGACCTTTTACATAAAAGACAGCTCTGGACAAGAAAGGAAGGAAGAAGGAGCAATGTGAGTACAAAAGGGACTCAGGAGTTACCCTGGATCCCTCCATTGTTCTTTCACTGGGCTGGGTCACCCTAAAGCATAAAGATATTTAGAGCATCCCAGCAGCTTCATAAGTGCTCAGCTCTCCAAATACAGCACAAACGAAAATTAGAAAACCATTTTAACTAAGGAGCCCTTGTCACAGCTGAGCAGGGCATTAAATTGCAAGGTCAAATTGTCATGCTATCTTATGTATCAAATTCAGTATTAAATAGGATTTGCACAGTCTTCTTCACTCCAGAGGATCTCAAAGCTACATGTGGAACATCTTCCTGTCAGCCTTGAGTCATTCACCTTTAGTGGTGTTGAGACAGTCATTTAAATAGCTCACAGTACATCAGTGTAGCCCAGCACAGATATGTCTGTATAGATATATGTGTGTGTGTGTGTGTGTGTATACGTATATAAAACAGGGTCAAGGGGTGAACAGCATAGGAATTTCAAGTAGTATGATAAAGTTATAAGAATGGACTCCATCTACAACACAGGGGTTAATATTCTCCTCATGAAAAAAAAAAATTGTGCAGGAATTTTTCATTTATCAAACCTGTCAAAACCCGACTTTGCAGCAGAGACGGAAGCTACTGTCTGGGCCTCTGAGAATGCAAATGCCACAGTGACAGGATACAGCATGGCAAAACAATTATTTTCACCTGGACAACAAGTTCCAACAGTGGCAACACTTACTGTCACTTAAATGTACAGAGCAACGTCTAACATTGCATAATGTATTCACGAGGCGTTACAGCAGTGTACATAGCATAGAAAACAGATCCAGCGCTACAGCACAAACTCTGCATTTGTTGGTATTCATTTCTACTTTATCTTCTCCCTTAGATGTATTTGTTTCACCATCTATTCTCAGCAAATTAGATTCCATTCAGCTAGTATAAAAACATAATCTGCTATCTAATAAAATAAATTAAAGCATTTTGCGTATCCTAATATATGCTAGAGTAGAAAAATCAATTCCAGTTTACTGAGGCCCAGCCACTGCTGGGAACCCAGGGACAGCACAGCAGAGCAATACTAAGTATGCAACTGCATTCTGATTCTGCATTCGCCTTCCCAAGAACATTTTTTAATTTACCCAGTTATTGAACTAGCAGCATATCTTGAAATTCAAAGGACTTTTCATTGTTGAGGTGACACTGACCAAATGAAAGCTCACAGGTTCAGTACAGGGAGTGGGGTAGGGATGGAGGAAATTTAGAAGTGGTAAGTTTTCATAAATAACATCACCATTCTTATTCAAGATATGTCAGAGCTCTTCCAAGACAGCCAGTTATGCAAAGACAAGGCTGTGACAAATAAATCACAAAGGCAGCAGCCATTAACTTAAGAGCCGTGGTAACCCTGTCACGTAATTTCTATGACTTCAGTACATGTTGAATTTCTCTAGACCCCCAAAACAAACATTAAGGAGTTACTAAATGCTTCAAAATTCTCAGTTGCAAACAGCCCTTGATATTGTTAGAGATGAATTGCTGTCCTTCAAAGGAGGCTTATATCCTGTTATGTTCAAAGATGATTATACTACTTATCATTTGCATATATACTTTCATTTCCACGAGCGCATGAATCTTTGAAACTCCTGCCCTTCAGAGAGCCCAAGAGACAGACAAACAAGATCAGAACTGAAAGGATGATTTGAGGGAGTTAAAGGGTGGAAGAAGTGGCAAATAAAACCACCACTGTGGCCTAACCTGTGAAGAAATCCACTCATACACAAGAAGAAAACCAAGCTGAATGCAGTTCTCTGTGAAAAGCCACCACTCCCACAAAA
The DNA here is from genome assembly GCF_951394365.1 of Tetrao urogallus. Classification (NCBI taxonomy): domain Eukaryota; kingdom Metazoa; phylum Chordata; class Aves; order Galliformes; family Phasianidae; genus Tetrao; species Tetrao urogallus. The sequence continues at coordinate 127,806,392 of NC_136813.1, forward strand.
GCCCACAGAAGCTTTTGCCTCCCCCAACAAAGTAATGAAAATTCTGGACATGACATAGACAGTTTGCATGCCATTGTTTAGCTTAAAACATTCAATAGGTTCAGCTCCCAGAAGACTATACTTATAAACTCAAGGCAGACATTAAGTGTCCCTGATGCTTGGAGGCATTTCAGCTGCTTTTACCCTAATGAAGAGAAATTCCTTAGCATGCTCTGGGAGAAACATGTATTCTTTTTTTAACATTGCACATGACTGTTCTTCAGTCATTCAGGTTACAAACCTGCATATTGCTCAAACTGCAGGGACATTTCAGGAACTCTGTTCTCAGTCCATTTGTACAAACTGTCCAGTCGTATACAAATCATACAATTCAAGTGTTGCCTATGAGCTGCTATGAAACACGTGGCTCCTCTGTCTCTGCAAAAGGCAAAGAAAACGCAGTAGACTCCTGGCTTTGAAACTGTTAGGAATCATAATCCTGTGATGCAGTTAGCAGCTGCAGAGTTAACCCACTGCAGGACCTCCAAAGGATACTCACAGGACAGATAGCACAGATAAAGGACCTTCAAAGCTAAAGTGCTGCGGGCTTCATTCTGTGACTTTACACAAGCATTCAGCTCATTCCTTCCTTTGAGCTGACCAAAATATAAAATGCAAGCATCTTCAGCAAAATTGCAAGGTAATTAACCATATGGAAGCTTCAGCCCTAACATGCAGTTGAATTACTAGACCTGTTAATACCTTTCCACACCACTATTTGCCTTTCAAGAGGTTTCCCCGCATCCACTTGTTCCTACCACTGCCTCACAGGGTACAGACTGTGGATTTAAGGTTGAAATTAAATAATTATCAAAACCTAGAGTCATTTGTTTGGTTGTTTTGTTTCATTTAAGAGCAAAAAGCACTGAAGATGGACTCTAGCAATGATTTGTTTTCTTTCAATACTCTCTTTCTCAACTAATCTTATGCCATCTTCATGGCACAGGTAATCTGTCTTCAGATGTTTTGAATGTTATGTTGAAGAGGTAGATCAATGCTGTAACTTAGTTGAGAATTAAACCATTTTTACCTTTTTTGTAAAGTAGTCTTAGGCATAAAATGTCAGTAGGAGGCAATTTTCAATCAAGAATGTTACATTTTTTTAAGGTGACGGTGCTATTTGGAAAGAATTCTACACAGTAAAAACAAAATTTCTTCTGAGTTTCTATTACTAGAAAAATATGTTTCAAAGAACTAATAAAAAATTTTCTAACGCTCTTCCTCTTTACCTCCCACAGTGTAACTCTTTGCTAGGAAAATCACCATGTGCTGGGGACCCAGCTGTCATTTATGCTAAATACTCAAAAAAGCTCAGCTGCTATTCTCCTTTGAATTATAATCTGGCCTGACAAATGCTTGCTTTGGATTGTAAAGTTGCAATAAAAGCATTTCCATTTATATTAGCTTCTTGAATCTGCATTGTTTTTATTGTCAACAAATTTGTTATTTTCCTCATTGATTAAATTTTAATGAACAGATTCCTGTGGGTGGACTAGAAAAATCAGCACAGCAAAACCAGTTTATCCAGTGTAACAGAAAGAATATAAAAATAAGTGACCAGTGCACATCCATCTTTAAGCAATCATTACAATAGAATTAGATAATATTATTAACTGAAAGAATAAAAAAGAAAAATAAACAAACCCTTGTATACTGCCATAAGCAGGGTCAAATCCTTAAAAAGTTTTAAAAACAAAAAGAAAATGAAAAGTTTGCATAAGGTGCTTTGTTAAATGTATCTCTTCAAACGAAACGTGAGACAGAGACAACACCAAAATAGTGAAACTCCACTAATAACCAGTGAAGATGCTTTAGTTCCTATTTATGTAAATGAGGTAAGAAGCTGCACATCCCCCTATGAATTCAGTGACAAATAAGCACACAAAGCAATAGATTAATGGCTCCCAATTGAATACAGGAGTAATTTAACAGAGCATCTATCCAGCAATTCACTGATTAGTTTCATCATTCATCTAAGTAAAAATAAATCATTGTCATCAGTTAAAAGAACATTACACAGTACTAATAAAACATAATTTATTTTAGATAATGGTATTCTAATTCACTTTGATTTCATTGTTAAGTTGTTAATGTGTTAATTTTTACCCACTCACTGCCAAAGACAGTTAATCAGCAACCAAGTTCTTACTGGAAAAACAGAAAAAATTACAGTGTTCAGCCTCTGATTTAATACTGATGATGTCAAAAACACTAAAAACACAGGGAACATAAATTACAATAAAATGGGTTTTCAAATATGCATTACTGGATTTGGAACAAGATGCTGTGTTTTACTGTTCCCTTTGAGAAGACAGCATCCTAAAGAAAAAGGCCTAGTTCTCCTAATTCTTCTAAGGAGCCAACAAAATTGCAAGAGTCAACAAGAAGCCAAATTCGGCCCTGACTATTCTTTTCACCCTTTCGCATAAGGAAGCAGCTGACACTTTAAAGGAAGCCTGTATTTGTCTTAACCATAGGTAACATGGCATTGTTTTTCATGCTGTTGGACATGGTGGGATGGAAAACACTCCTTCTTCTTTGCTTTATTGTTTACAAATCATCTTTGGTACGGCAGGCCTTTTGTTCCTTCACTGGAGCTGTCAAGCAGGGAGACATGAAGGCTCGACAGCAGCTGGCTCCAAAAACATCAATGTCACTCACACAGGGACAGTGTGTACTCTGTAGGGGATCGCAGAGGGCGGTTGCAGCTCCTCACGTTTCAGCTGTCTCTCTCAGCCCCAATGCTGCAGTCCCAAGTGAGCTGGATGGGCGCCAGCCCAGAGTAAGGGGCAACTACTGATAGCTATCCTGCAAATGTGACTGTGTTAGGAGGAGCTACTCCTCCAGAAGCAAAGAGGACTTCAGCCCATCCCGACAGCGCGCCACTGTTGACATTCTTTTTATCCCTGAAAAGTAACTGATATTTTCTCAGGAAAATAACTGTTTTCACATTAAAAAAAAATTCTTAAAGCCTAGGTTTGACATGAAGGCAGGCCTGATGGTGGCTGCAGCTCCCCACAGGGAGCGGAGGGGCAGCGCTGAGCTCTGCTGTGTGACAGCGACAGGGCCCGAGGGAACGGCATGGAGCTGTCAGGGGAGGGCAGCTGGGGGTCAGGGACAGGGGCTGCTCCACAGGGCAGTGGGCATGGAACGGGATGCACAGGGCTGTGGGCACGGCAACAAGTGGCAGAGTTTAAAGAGCATTTGAACAACACTCAGACACAGGGTTTGGATTTTGGGTGGTCCTGCATGCAGCCAGAAGTTGGACTTGATGGCCTCTGTGAGTTCATTCCAACTCAGGCTGTTTTATGATGCCATAATAGGTCTCATGTAGTAATTCGTAACTTTCAACATTTTCTATCATACTTCTATTTCAGCTTGGCCTTTCTGTTTATACTTACTGATTGAAATAATTGCACAAAGTTTGAAATGCATCCAACAGTCTAACAATAATTTAGAAGTTATTTTTGTGTGGACAAATAAGAAAAATGGGTTAGAATGGGTTTATGTGTGCTGGAAAGACAGAAAATCTTTTCTCATAAATCTTGAGAGAATGTTGGGGGCTAGAAGATGCATAGATTTTAGGAAACCACAGTGACGCATTACTGGTAGATTTACTGAATGCTGTGTAATTCCTAAGTTGTTTTGCATTCATGCAAAGGTCTATCACAAAAGCTGTGAAACCATGTAACCTATATTTTGCATGTGAAAAATGTCAAAATCACAATTAAAGTCTCTCCACTAAGACTTTTCAAAAATGTTTTAGCTACAACTTGAAAGAATTCTCTGTACTCACTGAATACGAGAAATGTTAAGCAAGAAGCAAACAAAAAATTCTGCCTTTAAGGTAACGCTGTTATAAAACAGAGGGTTAGGAACAAGCATAGTTCACAGACTCATATCATAGAATGGCCTAGGATGAAAATGACCTCAAAGATCATCGAGTTCCAACCCCCCTGCTATGTGCAGGGTCGCCAACCACCAGACCAGGCTGCCCAGAGCCACATCCAGCCTGGCCTTGCATGCCTCCAGGGATGGGGCATCCACAGCCTCCTTGGGCAACCTGTTCCACTGTGTCACCACTCTCAGTGTGAAAAACGTCCTCCTAATATCTAACCTAAACCTGCTCTATCTCAGTTTAAAACCATTCCCCCTTGTCCTATCCACCCACGTTGACAGTGATAGGACCCATAGTTAACTGTGTGTGCAACAGATCAAGATGAAACTCCTGCCAGACTCAGCTATGTACTTAACACACTAACCTTTTGTGTATGCTAATTATGAACAGTAGTAGATTAGCTGAGTGTGCTTTTTAAAGTACTGGACTCAGATACTAACAAATTCCAATATCTGACCACAAAGAAATTACTACAAGGAACTGTGACAGTGACTATGAAATCCCTCTAGGAGATGGGAAAGGAATCTCAAGATGAATCTCCAGCTACCTTAAATAGTTTCATTGCTCCACACAGGTGCTGTTAAGTAGCAAACGTTGAAATCTGAAGCTCAGTGCCCATACAAAAGAGAAATGGTCCAAGAAGAGCAAACTTCTCTGTAACACCATTCAAGAACATCTCAGCTATCACAGCAGTCATTATTGAACTGGAATTAAACACTGAATTTCATATAAATTTGTGCCATTCGCAAATATATGTTTGTGATTATATTAATTTTCATGAGATTAATATTTTGTTATGCATTTGTATGGGATCATGCAATGACAAAATGTCACTTAGACTTAGCATTGCTCTACAGCAGCAGGAAAACCTCTTACATTCAAAAGGATACATGAAATATTAACAGGAGAGCAATCACACAGAAGAGAACACTTTGCAACATAACGACATATTCATAAGAAACATGGAGTAGCAGTAACTAGCTGGTAGTCACTTTTAGTCCAGGCTGTACTTAGCAAGAACTTCAAAATGGCATGTTCTGTAATAGCTTTCCGCCCAGTATGAAGTCGCTGCAAGTACTCACTTGCAGTGGATTAAAAGAACTCTTCAAATTGCTACCACAGCATTTAATTTTATCCAACCAGCCTTCATACAGCCAGGATAGCACAATGTGGGGATTACGAAAAAAAATACATTTGGAAATTGTAGCAGTTTCATTTAAAAAACAGACTTTCAAGGCTATATCATAAACAGTATTTCAAATGGCGAATGCTCCAGAAAAGTAAAAGGAAAGCTTCTATTCTGTGTGACTTAAAAGACAAGAATACATTAATGAGTGGGAAAATTTGAAAGTTCTGGAAGACTTCTGGATCTAAGCTTTACAACCTGTAATTTACTGGAACCCCCAAACTTTGAATTAAAAATGGGAAGAGGAAATATTTTTTCATGATTAATTTGAACAAGGAACTCAAACTACTGGAGTTGAGTAGATTCTTTTACTCTGAAAGATGTTATAGTTTCCAACATTTCTACAACTGGAAGATCTCACAAAAGACTTAAGGTACCTTCTATATAGCTGCATTTTGATTTTCCTTGAAGAAACCAAGTCCTAAGTAAAGTGTACAAAAGGAAAGATTAAAGTACAAAATCAACTTGACCAGTATCTGTAAATAACTGTCTATGCTGGTTCCCTAGACACTTTCCCATACACTTGAATAACTTGATTTTTTATTTTTTTAAATCTTATGTGATAATAAGAATAAAATTAAATTAATAGGCTGAATGAATAAGCTCTGCCTGCAACCACAGAAACAGTCAGTAATACTTCTCTTTTATCTGAACATTTGACAACATCAGATTCCATGCTGAGCTTAGAGGAAAACATCATCCATTATATGGGATTCTCGAGCTTGCTCTGCTTTGCCAGCACCTCAAAAGCTATGCACACAACACCCCTACAGTTAGAATTCAAGACTCAGTATTGTCAACTCACACTGTACAGCACTTACATATGGGATTGCAATTTGTCTTCTGGTTCACTGGCATATTATGGCAGAAAAACATTCAAACATACCAGGTATTCCAGTGGTTACTTAACGTTACACAATGCTGAATATTTATCAGCAAGCATTTATCTTTTGGATTTGGAGACCTAATTTCAGACACTGTTTTTGAAGGATTTCCCTGTCCTCTACTTTTCCTGTTTCTTTCTTAATCTACTCTAAATTTAAGCAGATGAGAAAAAGCAAAGAATTTTACATGTTGTGTGCCAGAACTACATTGCTACAACACTTCTACGCTCAAACCAAAGATACACTTAAGTATTTTTGGAGTGTTGAGTAGATATTTCATGGAAGAAAGGATATTTCATCATCACTCGAGGTCAAAACTACATTTTTAATGTTACGCATGTTTAATAGACAACAAGAGTAGCTGTATTGTGATTTTAACAAATTCTTCCAAAGCCCAAATAAAATGCAGCAGAAACTTTTAAAATTAATCTCCTGGACTACAGTGTGCCATTTTCTGGCCAAGTAAGTTTTGTATTTAGACATACATTTTATCTTTCTGAGCTTAAATTTTTGGTAATTAACTATAATATTCTAGTCACATATGATTGCCCGGTGACAATGTCCTCCAAATGTAATTTCTCCCTCAGTGCTTCCATGATGGAAGAACAGTAACAAGACAAAATGAGACAGAGTAAAGAAAATCACAAGGTTTCTTAAAGCTGGTGCAGGAAAGACTAGAAACCCTACTCACATTTTGAATTATTCTCTTGTGAGAGTGTGGGATAACAGGCAGTCAAGTATAGAAAAATATCTGGAAATTGTGAAGGACTGAATTCCTGATCAAGTAAGGGATACTGCTCACTTATTATCCTAAAACAACAAAGGTTCTCACAGTGCTATTTCGTACATATGCCGCCACTATGCGGACAGACTAAGAGAGTTGAGGCTGTTCAGCCTGGAGAAGAAAAGATTCCAGGGAGACCTGGAGAGCAGCCTCTCAGTATCTAAAGAGGGGCTATAAGAAAGAAGGGGACAGACTCTTTAGCGGAGTCTGTTGTCATAGAATGAGGGGAAATGGTTTCAAATCACAAGAGAAGAGATTTAGATTGGATATAAGAAAACTGTGTTTCTTATGATCAGGGTAGCGAAGCATTGGAAAAGGTTGCCCAGAGAGGAAGTGGATACCCCACTCCTGGAGACGTTCAAAGTCAGGCTGGACAGGGTTCTGAGCAACCTGATCTAGCTGTAGGACTCCCTGTTCACTGCAGGGAGTTGGACTAGAGTAAATAATTGTGAAATATAGTAATAGCCTGTGTTGAACGTGAATGGGGATAGGAAAGAGAGCAAGCAGAAGGACTCTGAAGACGATGTCAAAAATCTGCATGTATGTGGCTGGTTTACTAAAAAGCATATTCAGCTAGAAACGAAAAAGTTCTTTAAATCTTACTAGTAGCATACAGTGCACACAGTAAAATATCAAGGGCTTCCAATTCTACTGTGTCTGAAAGTCACTAATACTCAAGCAAATGAATAGCTCTCTGAATGCCTGAGAGCTCTCTGATCCCATTGATATGAATAAGGATCTGCTGTAAAAGAAACCAATTCAACTTCCATAGGCACCAAAAAATGGATTTAGTCATCAAATGATCAAATATCCAAGTTTGAAACTTTTGGCTTTTGTTTCTTAGGATATCTTAAAAGCAGTATACTTCTATTTAGCTAGTATATTAAACTAACTTCTAAAACAAAAAGATCTGATAATAAAAATTAAAAAAAAAGATTCTTGCCTTTGCTTTACCTCTAAATAGTTCTGAAGAATCAATGACATCTATTGAGAATCGCTAATTAAAAAGACATCAAAGTCAGCCAGCAAGGACTGATCTCTCTAGGAAATTTGCAATTAGAGGATGAGTGGAATTTAAACACTCAGCTTGGTTTTTGGGAATTACTGTTGACTTTCTTTAATAATTCTTCCAGATAATTTTTTCTCTTCGCCATTAATGAGAAAAATTAAGCCTCTTAAGAAAGTTCCACTTTCATCTATCTATATAAAGTTTCACTTTGAACTATAGATTTTAAATCTCACATAGCACACAGTCAAATCAAATACATAAAATACACAAGGAAATGAGAAACAGCTTGAAGAATAGCTATGTACAGCTATGCTCCAAGGAACTGTTACATTCAAATAGGTCAGAAGCCTGCAATAATATCTATCTTATGTCTTTAGCTTGTTCTTCACCCACATGCATACCTAGATGGCATGCATGTTGCCTCATAACGTGACTAACACAAGAAAAAGTAACCTATGAGCTGAAAAATGAACAACACTATTCTTGGATAAAATTCTTGATAAAATCCAGAAGAAAAAAGAACTGCATATAAAGCAAGGACCTTCATTCAGAATACTGTCCTTCTTTCAGCCAGTCACTCCGCAGAATTGAAGGGTTAATATAACCTTGCTGAGAAGTGAAAAAGACAGATAGCAAAACATTAGGATTTACATATAATGAGTGGCTACCAATTTTTTTTTAAAGGAAGTATTTAGAAGTTATGAAAGAGGTTTAGAAGTCCAGAAAGGCAGGAGGAAAAGCCATCATGATTACAAAATCAATGCAGTTTCCATAATATGTTTTATTTTTCCAGTAATGAAAACACATCTTGAAAATGAACAGTATTGCACACAGGCAGCCACGAGTCTCGTCTCTCTTGTTTGAACTCCTTTGAATAACTTATTATTGTATCAATAATAAAATACTTAGCAGTATAAGATTAAAATGGGGGACAGTATCATTTCACTATGTAACAGAGTTGGTTCCTCAGACAACAAACAGAATTTATTATTTGTTGCAAACTGATTGAAAATAAAGTTTGGAAATAACTCCTCCAATGAGATAAAAGCAAAACAAGGGTCTTGACTTCAGGGACCAAAACCAACCTACAACTAAAGTCTCAGTAGTGCAGTTTACATATCAGGATTTGAAAACTGGAAGTCCATTTAATTTGTGCACACTAAGGCAATTTCAGCTACTGAGACACCTTTTTACATCTGCTTGTGCTTCCCATGGGTTAAGCATCATACGATAATTCAGGCTGGGAGTGACATCAAGCAATCTAGTCCAATTTCCTGCTCCAGGAAATGCTCAATACATGCTGTTTCTCATGTGCTTCAGTGTTAGTTCAGTGATTTTAAACAGTAACCTGTATGATTGTTTAGCTGGTAGCATCTATCCTGTAGCGTTTTGAGGAGCAGCAGGACAGGGGCTGACCAAAGGGGCCAGTCGAAGCCTCTGCCCACCTGTGCCAGCATGTCATGACCCTGGTCGGCTTCGGATCGACAAGTGCTATGGTGGGATAGGGCCCTTCTACTAGTAATTTTTTTACTGATATGAACTAATAGAGCACCCTCCAAGGCTCACAGAGTCCCACCAGAAGCACACAGAGCCCCTGCGCCTCCCCATCCCCCAAGCTGGCTGTGGTTATTTCTGTTTGTATCATGGAAGGTGCTGTTTCTGAGGTCTGGTTTTCACTCAAATTAAAGTAATAAGGAACCACGGGCCTCTCTGAGACAGCACTTAATACTTCTTCATACCTTGATACCTATTCTTCCTTCAGTTTGGTCAGTAGAAATGTCTTACAGTTACACAAGCAAATATTGAGTGCATAAATTCAAAAAATGATGTACTGTTCCCTGCCAGAGGTGGCAATTTGGAAAAGCCAATGTCACAAGTTTTAAGAAGCTGTAAATCTATTCTGCCAGCTAAATAAAATGCCACAGAAATCAGACTAGCAAATAAGGCATCATACTGCTTGGTTTTTTTCTTTTTTTTCCAAAACATGCTGTCAGAACCAGTGAATAATTTTTCAAGCATCCTATTAGACTAAAATGAATTCATTTTTCACTAACATCTATTCTCAAACCAAAAAGCAATTCAAAGGTAATCTAGTGATAATCAAGATGACTCACTCTGCAGGAAGCAATTAACATAACAAGAATGCACTGGTTTGATTACTCCCTGTGTGCTTAAGCATCACACACCAGCAAACTTCTCAAGAATTTTCCTTCCACTTAGTTCCTGGTACCTATTTCAGGCCTTCTCAGACACTAGCCTAGGATGAGAAGTTTCCTACCAGTAAACCTTTCAGCTTCATCACTCAGAAGAAGAGAGATCAGAGTGAGGAGTTTTATCACTTAGGAACATTTAATCTTCCTTAGGGACAAGAGGTCATTAATCAGCCCTGTGCTGAATCCTCTCTCACACCTGGCGGTGTACAACATGCACATGCAGCATGACAGACACCTGTAACTGCCATGTAACATTTTTAAACACACATCTTTGCCACGTATGTTTCTCTGGGCAAGAAAACCAGTCCACTCTCCTTTTATACTCATTGTATTTCTTCAGTTTTCATCCCTTCACAAAGATAAAAGTCCTACAAGGACTGTCATGGTCTTCCACCCTTTGAGAACTCATCTGATTTTGATGCTTCTCACTGTTAATCTTCTAAATTCTCCCTTAGCTTTTTTTTATTTACATGGGAAGTCTCATGGCAAGAGACAGCAAAGCTGTCGGCTTTTCATAAGACATATAGCTTCATCTCCCCATAATATCTGCAAGCTTGTTTTTAGAGCTCTTTCAGTCAATTCAAGAGAGATATTCGAGAAGCGCTGCTCTCCACTCATGTCTGAATAGCCTATAAAAGGCAGGCTTAGAAAAAAAAATTATAAAATGACATAGCAAATGTCGTACATTATACTCTCTCCCAATATTTTTCAGCTAAAAATGTCACACTTGAAAAGAAAAAAAAAAAAAAAAAAAGATGCTTTTTCTCTAGGAGTATAGTCTCTGAAAATGTGACCTGTGATTAGAAAAATCAGATCAGGTTGTCGGTTTTGATTTTTTTTTTTCTCTTTTTGTATTTTCACTATTGTTAAATTCCATGCAGAGCAAGAACACAAGTGGACCGTTTCAGTCTCTAATTTTTTGTGTGTGTGTCAATCTCCACGCAATGTCACACATGATATTTGGAAACGAAAGACTGGTTAGACCATTCAATTGAAACAACCACATTAATAGCAACATGTTGATTTTTTCCACTAAATAAAAATGCAGTGATTTTAGAATATGAAGAGAACGAGTAGCATCACTTTTCTACTGCTCATTACATTTCTATGCCCCTCACCAATTATCTGCAGTATTTTCACCAGGAAGAAATTGGACTGTGCTTGTCTGTAGCCTATACTGTTTCATTTTTTCATTCAGATTCTACTTTGCCTTACTGAGACATGGCACATTTTCAGGTATTCACCTTCATTGTCTCTACCACCAAGCTAGACAAACTGGCCTAGTATATGTAGTACACCCATGTAGAGCTTTTCCCTCTGGTGCATCTTCTAGGTACATAGTCAAAAGCTATGGTTGATTTAACTTCGTATACCCACCTGCAGAAGGATGCTAGCTGCCAAAACTTAACAGGCCAACACAGAAGAACACCTGGGCATAGAGGCCATGGTGCTAACAACTTATGACCACATATTAGAATAACAGTGGCAGTTATCATAATCCAGCTCATAAACTGTAGATAAAGGCCATGTTTCTGACCATGGTCTCATACTGACAAGGGGAAAGATAGAGGTCCTTCCTGAGCTGGAGTGAAACACCTGGCAACTCTGACGATAGAAGAGGTGGCCTGGAAATAAAGACAATGGTCCAGCATAAAACAAACTCCTTCACCTCCTTGGGATGTCTGGCACAGCAAAAGCACCAGATAGAACTGCCCAGAGAATCTAATAACAGGAATCAGTTTTACTATACTGAAGTTCAGAAACAGTATTTTATTTCCTTTGAAAATTACATTGTTTTATTCAGAATTAAATATCATAGTGAAACTTTACCAGAATTACAGAGCTTCATTTAATTTCTGGATGATAATCTCTCAAGGCAGTGAAATTTCTAATGCCTCATAAATTAAATCAGGATTCAGATGAAAAAGTTAATGGATATGAATGAATTAATGGCCTATAATTTTCGTTCACAGTGAAGTCTAGTTGCACAGCTTCCATTTCAGCAGCAGAAATTTTCACTAGAGTTTCAATTCTGAACAGTGTGTCTATAGATACAGCAGACTGACAGATACTGCACTTTGAATATTACTGGGAAATGAGTAGAAGGTTGTTTTAAGGCTTGATGCTTAAGATAAACTACCAGTGGTTCTACATTAGAATTCAAAATGGGTCTCTCATATCAAGTTTGGAAAAACCATGGGTGATAGGGTACAGTATTTTGTTTACATCATTCCTCACACTCCAACTTAAAATTTGGACATCCAAATTCCATACATCAAAGAAATGCTACAGCTCCACTGAACTTGCAACAATTGGTACGTAACAGGACAACACAGAGCTAAGAACTCACTTCATACCCACAGATTTCTCCTACAGTGGAACAAGAAGAAAGCCAACATGTTTCAGGACAGGAGCCATCTGTCACATCAACTAGGGGCGGAGAGGGAATGTCAGATTTCTCAAGCCTCAGATACCATGAATGAGACTTGTGTATCTGTCCTTTCCTGTGCCACATTTCCTCACCACTGTGCCATCCATATACAAGCTAGTCATCTTCTCCTTCAGAATTTTTCATCCTTAGAGCATTTTTCTGATAAGAACACAGTGTTAAAAATTAACAAAGAGGGGAAACAAAAAATGAAGCTTAGGTTTTGGTGGAGGCTTATAGGTTAATAAAAGGGAAAGATCTGTAATGCAAAAGCTCACACCTTAGTTAGCAAAGATAATAAGATCTGTAATTCTTAATTAGAAGCACACAAATGTAGAGAGAAATATCAAGCCATAATATGAATAGTTTTCAGTAGAAATCTCCTTAGCAGACCCAATAATGTCAGTTACTTCCAAAGTACTGAATGATGTAATTTTATATGAATATATATCCCACATACACTTATAAGGAGAGTATAATTACAAAAATGCAATTATAGACTATTTTGTCTGGGGATAAGCAGTGAATGGGGGAAATTACGATGAATCAAGCTAAAACAACAAACAAAAATTAATGAAAAAATATTGCAATGATTTTTCAATAAACACAACAGATGAGTTCTCTCTGTTGACCCAGCGGATGAGGTAATATCCTACACACAGCTGATCATACACCCAAGAGATTCTGACTTTCATTGTCTCCAAACCCTGATACAATTCATATCCAGTTGCACAGCCACTGTAGTGCTTTAAAAAAAGCTAAATCACAAGAGTAAAGAAGCTCAGTAAATTAGTAGCTCAAGCTGCCATAGGGGTAGAAATAGAAATTAAAATATTTTCTCCATAAAATATATATTTTTCTACGTTGAACTTTATGTTTAGGATAATAACTCACATTTCTCAGTATTCTGATTGCAACCTGGATGTGTGTTACATTTTGTGTTTTGATTTTTCATCCATTTGAACAATAAAGTACTATATTTCATATGCCTCATCTGCACGGTGTAGATCAAGGTAGCAAACTTTCTAAAAATCAATGTTTTAATCTATAGTGACATATTCTGGTATCACACAGTTTGACAGGCAAAGCCAGCAGTTCTATTCCCACACTCATACTGTCAGGGATGGTAGAAATAAGATCTAGACTGCAGCAATTAGTGACTGGAACTGACGTCTGGGGGTTTGATAAATAAAGGAGAAATTTCTAATTTAGAAGCAATGACTGTGCTCCTGCACAGCAGATGGAGATTCATGGCACTAACCTGCTGCAATGAAAACACTGCTGTTGTGCAAGGCTGAGGAATCATTCGATGCAACCCTGTAGATGGAGTTACTCAGGAGGTCAGGGTGGGTTAAAGGCTTCCTTTGTAGTGTTGTTGCATTACAGATAATAACACACAGCACTTTGCACCTGTAGGTGTCAAAATATCTGAGGAAAGATGTTAAGCAGGTGTGGCTGATAGAATAATAGGTACCACACATAGGCTTAGGATCTAGTATGCAAGAACTCCTTTCACAGCACTCCAAGCACAAGCAATGGGAACTCCACACCACAAAGAACGTATAGGCTGCAATACAGCCTCTACTGAAACCGATTTATTTTTTTTCCTTTCCTCAAATTAAAGTTCCTAGCCTCCGTTGAAATGAAAATATCACATATGATTCCCTACAAGTCCCAAAGGTGCAGGAAGAATATCAGTGCACAGCATAAATTGCTCTTAACACACAGCCGAAGTAAAAAACCATTTTTACTCAGCTCATCCTTTTTGCAGAGACAGCTTTTTTCTCCCTTGACTAAATAGCTAGACATATGTTGAAGGAAAAACATACAGATATGGCAATCAAAAGACAAAGTTAAAGTAAAAAAACATGTTTTCTAAATTGACTCCTTCTGACAGGAACTTGGAGTGCAGTGCCAGTAAATGGTAGTTAGACATATGTTAGTGAAATGAAAAAGGCCCTAAAAGCATAATTTCAGAGAAAATGCTCTTAGAAAGAGAACTTTCATGAACTGTGGCAGAAAGGCTACTCATCAAAGCCACACACAGATCTGTCACATTTTTGCAAGTTATACTGTACTTAGCTTCCGTGGAAGTAAAGCAGTGGATGGGATGTCAGCCAATTTTCTAGAAGACAGAAGGAACTTTTTAACTTTACAGGTAAAAGTGCTGTTAAGTGACTGATCAAAATGGGAATGCTATACATCTTAGATTTTCTGTGTTTATTCATGCTTTAAACAAATTTCAAAAACGGTCCATATCTCATCTGCCAATAAGATATTTAACAAAATAATTTCGTATGGTTTACCAAAATTTCATCTGCTGAACATTAAAATAGTATCAAAACCATTTAAAATAAACGCAAACAAATGTCATCATACTACATTGACTGAAAAGACTCATAACTGCTCAAGTTAACTTTGTGAACTAAAAAATATCAAAAGCTATATAAAAGCAAATGGAGAGAATAAAAGAAGAAATTTTGTAATGTACCTATCTTCTTAAATAATGGGTCGAGGAAAAAGGCTAACAAGAGGGGACACTGAATATTCAGGCAGGTCAGATAAACATAACGAGTAAAGAAGTGGAATGCCATAACAGAGAACTTCTCACTGAAGGAAAAAAAGAATAATCACAAAATAAATATTAGCAACAAGATTCTCATAATGGGAAAATAAAATAAAGAAAATTATAATTCAGCTGAAGCTAGAGAAATGCCAACTAATCAAAAGCCTTCATTGCACATATACTCATTTTGCAGAATCATCATTTTCCCTTTAATTGCCTACAATAACTACTCTGCCTGATTATCTTTGCACTGCTTGATGAAATTCAGAAACTGGCCAGTTAAATTTCAGAAGTTACTTCATCAAGCAAAGGAGATGAGCTTAAACCCCACCAAAGTGGAAGGAGATAAAGAGTCCTCTTTAATCACTGAGTTGTACTGGAAAAGACTGGTAGCTCTGCGGCTTAGATCAGGTGAATTAAGAATGCACCAATATTAAAAAGGATTGAAAATATCTGTGAGTTGCACACTGTTCCCTTTGGACATGGAAAACTGAAATTATTTTGTAGATTTTGCTAATCACTTTAGAAAGATGTGTTTCCACATTCAGAAAATGGAGAATAACCATAAAATCTGTACTGTGGGACCTGCAGAGAAAGTATGCCTTACAAGAGCTACGCTTATCTTGCTTTGATTAAAAAAAAAAAAAAAAAAAAAATTACCTCCTTTTACAGAGTTTATTTTACTTGTGTTCATGTACCCTAAAAACCAGAGCACAGCTATCAGAATAACAGGGGAACATTATTACAGAGTATTACCACAGGGGGAAAAAAAAAAAAAGGAATAAGCAATTCAAACCTGCAACCCCTATCTGACACCAATCATGAGTAGATCATTTTACAGTTGGAAAATTGACCACGAAAAGCTGTAATTCATTTCTAGAGTACTTTGAACTTCACTCCAGGTGTGTAAATCACCCTAGCATTGGGCTAATGGAATAGCACTTAGATAGAAGGGAGTTGTCTCAGCCTCGTGCAGGATTCAAATCCTCTCAGCAGTGTACAACAGATGTAACCTCACAGAAGCTAGAAAAGTGGCAGCTGTAAAATAGTTGCAAAATGAAATTCATGCTCCTTGTCTCTATCACTACAACAACACTCTGTCTCTAAGGTCTTCAGTAAGCTATGTGATCTCCATGAGACATGACAGCAGCCCAAAAAATATTAACAGGAGAGTAAATTGATCCCCTAACTGGTATTAAAAGACAAGCTAAAAAGAGATGCTAGTGAAGACTGAAGAATAGAGGTAGCAGGTGGTAAAGTATGGACACTACCAAGGAGACAATTCAAAGCCAGACAAAATTGTGGTGAGAAGGGCAGGAGAAAGAACTTAAACAGCAGGCCAAGGAGCTGCGAACAACAGTTCAGTACAGAGTCCCTGGACTGAAACCCAGCAGAAAATGAAGCAGAGCTACCCCGATGTTAAGAAGCCATGAACGTGACTCCCTCTGAGAAAAGACAAGACAAAGACTCAGTGCCTGGGAGTAAAATAAAAAAAATTGTGTTTACATTTTTCAGTCAGACCTCAGCTCAAATTTAGGCATAGAAGGAGCCTGGTTCAACAGACAAGCCAGAGCTTTGGTCTCGCAGATTTGAAGAGAAAGTGCTCATTATTGGAAAATGTAATTTTTGACATCAAGACATCTGTTAGACCTCTTCACAAATCAGACCTGGTTTGATCTGCCTTATACTCTGGCACCTGCATGGAGAAGCAAGGGTAACCAAGTCATACAAAATCTTAGCATCTAACAAATGTATGATATAAAGGAAACTATCAAGCTGGAAATGCTATTTAGGAGCACGGCAGAATAGAATGCAACTTTTTCTGTATCTATATGTGCTCTGAAAGAGTGACAGGAAGGAAAACTTTTGTCTGTAGGAAGATCAACCTTGGCAAAATGAAAGGTGTGTGTTGACTAAGAAGGTGTCACTTCTTACAACTTTACATGTCTGTAAATACACGCAACTTAGATGACCTGGTTGAGCTATGGTTGAGCTATACTCACAGAGAGCTTGTTACAATATATCCACTTCATTCCAGCTCCCCTCAGCATGTGGCTGGAATCCCCAAAAGATACTCAGGTACAGTCATTACTGTATCTGTCAGCTCAAAAGCTAGTAAAGGCCAAGAACTGGGTGGAAAAAATTACCCTGAAAGCAGCCACAAAGGCTAAATCCACCCTTCCCTAGAAGAACCATACTTGATAAGAGGATACTGTTGATCTAATGCTTTTTAATTTGGTCTGTGAAGCAAAAGATGTAGTGGTTCGTCATGCATATATGTTTATTGTACAGGAAAAGGGGGGTTGGCAGTATTTCTTCTACACATATTCCCCATGCAAAAGCTCTAGTTTTAACTGTCTCCAGAGGTTTCTAGGCATAGATTTAACTGTGCAGTAACACCTATATTGAATTTGAATGACTGTAAAGTGCTTGAGGGAATTGCTATAAAGAGCATCATAGTCATACCAAGGATTATTTATCTTCAGCTTTCTGATTTCTTCTTCAGACGCAATATTGGATCACAGAATATATCTGTGTAGCCTTCACATTTGTTGTCTCCTAAACTGTCTGCTATTAAGCCTAGGCCCTAGCAAATAAGTTAGCCAATCTGAAAAAACAGAATACACTCCATATTCCCACTCCTATTATATTCACAACCTGGTTAAAAATGATCAACAAAGTGTTTCTTGGTACTACTTCATGCCCTGCAGTCAGGCCTAATTCATCTTGACTCTATACACTGAGAAACAGTAGTACAATAGCAGCTTAATGTAATCCTCAATGAGTCCCTTGCACAGGGCACTGATCATTGACAATTGTCTGCCCACCTTCCACCTGCATAGAACATGTTCAGTTTACTGTGGTGGAGAGACAGGCTAGAATAGCTGAAGCACTCTGGTAGAGCTGTGATTACAGACATCAGGCCCAAGAGAGGAGAAGAAATCTCAAGTCCATTCCCTGTTCTGTCTTCAGTGAGTATTATTAGTGAGAAAAAATGAGCATGTATGCCAGAACACAAGGTTTGCCTCATTAGCAGCAACATCCAGTGATATTTGGCTACAGGAATGATTAGCAACACTAAATGCAAGCCTATTCCAGCAAATAAGTGCCTGTAAAGTCTGCCCTTCAGAGGATATGGCCTTTATTCCCCCAATGTTTTGTACCACCTCCACACAGTTGTCGTGCGTCTTCCTTACATACAGTTAGAAAAACAAAAATGATCAGTGCTTAAAAAAAATAGTCTGATTTAAAAAGTCAAGGTTGTTTAGTATACAGAAAAAGGCTGTGGGGAAATTTAAAAGTTGTATGTGTAAAAGATAAGAAAATAAACTCTTAAATTATAGCCAAGGGGTACTTTGAAGTCAGACATCAGGAAACACAGCTTACCTGTAAGGATAGAGAAGTACTGGAATGGACTGTCTAGTGGGCTGTGAAATTCCCTTTACTGGAAGCTGGGAGAAATTATGAGATAATATCTGTCAGGCACAGCCCAGGTAGAGCTATCTGACACGGAGCAGAGGTGGGGGAGGAGGGGCACTGACCTTCTGAATACCACCATCCATCCCACCAGACAATAATTTTGTGCACATCAGCGCAAAGAGTCAGTGCCTCCGTACTTTGGTGTAGCCTTGCCTAGTGGATCCCCTGTGTGAAGATGTGAAGCTTTTTCCCCTAAAAGCCTGTATCTATAAAAGTAAAGTTAGAAAGTTATGTCTGGATTACATGCTGTAAACAAATGCACTTTTTTGTGCAGTCTTCTGAGTGCAAAAGCAACTGTGTAAAATCAGTCTAGCTCATGTTGACTTTGGTGTCTCTCAATTGAGAAGACACATCCAAATCACTTATCTTCTGCAACTGGCTCTTCTTGTCCAAGTACAGCAGGTACAGTATGAAGATAACAAGCACATTCTCAATCAACACGTATTGTTGCTAGGCATTTCCTGGCATAAATCTGTGGCTAGCTATGACATCTATTTAACTAGATACAACAAAAATCAGTAAGATGCTACAAAACAGGTGAGTGAGGATAGATGTCTGAGCAAGCTGCTTGCTTACACATACCACAGATGTTTGCAATAACATTGGTGTCTCTGCTAACACCTTAACCGTGCAGATGTTTTTCTTCGGTCTCTGTAGGAATGCCTCATTTCCATGGGACTTAATAGGTTGCAGACACTTTGGTCACACCCCATAAAATCATAAGTAAGGAGATGTTATACACATCTGAAATTGGTCTATCAGCATTACATAGTACATATATCCCTATCTGACTGAATGGCTGACTAGATAACCCCATCAGCAAGAGACAGCAACACACTCGTATTTCAGTGTAATATTCCCTTGCCTAAACTATTCCATGAATCCAGACATTGTTTTGAACAAACCATTACGACTACGCTTACCAAGCACAGGATGTGAGGAATTATATGCTTCATCTGCATGCCCTTCCTCACAGAGACACATTTTCTGAACAAAAGAAAAAGCTAGGACCCCTGCCATGGACCATTTTTTTCTTCTTGTATCATGCTATTCCCATGCCAGTGTATAGAAGGTATTTAACTTCTTCCGCATGATTTGGAACTCTTAGAAAACATCACTGCTTTCACAGAACTGATGTTTAGGATTTAATGCAGGTCATTTCCATCTGATCAAATGACCATCTGGAATCCAGTGCCTTTCATCTGAACCTTCATAATAAATTGGAGCCAATTAACCCAGTATATTTTACACAAAGAAAAATAAAGCCATTGGAGATAGTGTTCCCACAAGGCAATGTTCATGTAGCTCTTCTGGCTGTCAGGAATCTTCAACTTCCAGCCTAACTGTTCCCAAGATTTTTTAACTTAACCTGCTGGCCATGCTTCTTTTGATGCAGCCCAGGATGCAGTTGGCTTTTTGGGCTGTGAGGTCACATTTCTGGCTCATGTCCAGCTTCCCATCCACCAGTACCCCCAGGTATTTTCTGCAGGGCTGTGCTCAATCCTTTCATCCCACAGCTTGTATTGGCAGTGACCCGACACAGGTGCAAGACCTTGCGCTTGGATCTGCTGAACTTCATGAGGTTCTCCTGAGCCCACTGCTCAAGCCTGTCTAGGTCTCTCTGAATGGCATCCCTGGTGTGTCAACCACACTCCACAGCTTGGTGTCATCAGAAAACATGCTGAGAGTGAACTCAACCCCACTGTCATTGTCACTGATGAAGATATTAAAGAGTATCAGCTCCAGCACTGACTGCTGGGGGACACCACTCATCACTGATCTCCATCCAGACATTGAGCCACTGACCACCACTCTCTGGACTCAATCCTGCCACCAGTTCTTTGTCCATAAAACAGTCCATCTATCAAAATCCCCATCTTTCCAATTTGGACAGAAGGATGTTGTGCGGTACCGTGTCAAAGGCCTTACTGAAGTCCAGATAGCTGACATCAGTGGCTCTTCCCTTGTCCAATGATGCAATGAAACCATCATAAAAGGCCATTAGGTTGGTCAAACAGGATTTGCCCTTGGTGAAGCTATGCTGGTTCTCCCATATCACCTTCCTGCCTTCCATATGCCTTAGCATTACTTTTAGGAGGATCCGTTCCATGATCTTCCCCGCCGCAGAGCTGAGACTTACATGCTAGTAGATCCCCGGGTCATCCTTTTTATCATCTTTAAAAACGAGTGACCTTTTTTTCAGTCACCCAGGACTTCACCTGATTGCCATGACTTTTCAAATATCATTGAGAGTACCTTGGCAACTACATCATCTAATTCCCTGAGGACTCTGGGATGTATCTCATTGGGATCCATAGACTAGTGAATATTCAGGTTCCTCAGGTAGTCACAAACCTGACCTTCAATTACAGCGGGAAGGATGTAACTTCCCCATCCCTCTTCTACCAAACCAAACATTTGAGGGCTGCATGATGAGCAGTTATCAGACAAGACTGAGGCAAAAAATGTTAAGTACCTCAGCCTTTTCCTTGTCTATTGTCACCAGCTTGTCTGTGTTATTCACTACAGGGGGTACACCCTACTGGACTTTCCTTTTCTGATTGAGGTACCTGTGGAAGCCTTTCTTGTTCTTCTTGGCATCTCTTGCCAAGTGTAGTTCAAGTTGGGTGTTGGCTTTCCTGACTCCATCCCTACACAACCTAGCAGCTTCCTTATACTCTTCCCGCAGTTCTCCCTGTTTTCACTGTCTGTGCATTTCCTTTTCTTCTTCAGTTTGACCATCAGATCCTGCTTCAGCCATGCCAGTTTCTTGCCTTCCTTTCCTGACTTGCAGGATGGAGAGCTCATGCGCCCTGAGGAAAGCTTCCTTAAAGATGTGTCAGCTGATTATCATGCCATCATAGTCCACCTCTTTAGCCAGCACACAAAATTATCACCCCAGATTGGTATTTATTGGCCATCGGACAATTTGCAGCACTGATTTCATTGTCAAAATCATCTCTTCTAATGCTGTAAAAGCCTAAGCTCTGTTAAACAAGACAGTTAAAAAAAAAAAAGCAGCATCCTGAATTCTTAATATGAACAACAGTAAGCTAAATATTACTTCATATGCACAGTGGGATTTTTCTGGTGCATCCTGTAATACAAAGATCACCATAGTGTCTGGAATACCATCTGGAAGTCAATACTTGCCTCCTGGGAGCTGTTTAGATGAACTAAAGTTGTTCCAGAAGAGAACCAACCGCCCTTCACGTCCATACTGTATCAGGTTATAAAGATTCTAAATCAACCACGTCCAACTATATAAGTCAATTCCTAAACAGTAATGCAGTAGATTTCTCATTAAATGTAAAGCTAGGTCTACACTCCCTCCTAAGCAAGAGGAGGGAGTGCAACATCAAGGACCCTTTGAAAGTCACTACATAATCCTCCTACAAGATTTGCAAATGTGCTACTGCTTTTTATAGCTTCTGGAGTAGCATAACCTTCCTTGATTTTCTTCAAGCCTGCAGACTTGAAGTTGTTCTTCCATCCATATTTAGTAACAGTCAGAGGAACAGAGGCATACACGGAGGCATACACTCCAGCACAATTTACGTGCCACATCAAGAAACCAAACAACCACATGAAAAACAGAAATACGTAATGTTCCATCAGTTCTTACTCAGACTTCTTGCCAGGTAGTAAATGCTAAGCATGAAAAAGAACCAAACCTAAGCCTCACCCCAGTACTGATTTGAAGTCTGCTTCAGAAGTATTTAAACCTCAAGAAAGCTAACTAATGAATAGAGCAAATTAATTTAACACAACATAATCACTGAATAATTGGTATATACAGTTACATAGACTTTGAGAAGTTTATAGACTGAACAAGATAATTCAATACTAAAATTTATAAATAATTAGGAAGACTAGCAGGTGGCCAGGATATAAAGGATAAATTTTACTCAAGGTTTAAGCACTGGCTTCCAAAGAAGGTTTAATCACCCTCTGGGCAGAAATATTGGTATATAAACGAGTTTAGAAAAAAACTTGCATTGAGCAAGAATTTTATCTTCTGTGGCAAGGGGTTGGAACTTGATGATCCTTCAGGTCCCTTCCAACCCAAGCCATACTATGATTCTATGATTGTCATCAATTATACAAAGCCACAATGAACCAAACAAAACAATCTTAACTGCTTTGTCTTTGGGCAGGCTAGAACTATATCTGATTTGTATTTTCATATCCTCAGCATGGCAGATCATACGCCCTGTAATTACTGGTAGCCACAGGAAGTTCACTGTTCCTATAGCCACCCATCTGTAACTACTCCCTTTAAGTTGTTCCTCCATTTGTGACATTTCTAGCTTTTGAAGCAGCAAATTTACATCCCTGTAAAACAGCTCAACATTAACCAAAAAAGTCTGCAAAATTCCCAGGCACAAGCACAGACTCTCTGATCTTTCTAGCCTACACTGCCCTCTTTGTCTTTAGGTTCAAAATGGTCTTTTTTGCTCTGTCTTTTACAGTCCCACAGCATAACTGTGTCTTCTAGTTACTGTAATAAATTTCACTTGAGTTAGAAAAGCTCAGTTGTGCAGCTAATGAGTAGAAACTAGCACACACTCTGCCCCAACAGCTTCCCTGCCTCTGCCAGAGGGATTCCACAGGGCCCACTGAGCCATGTTCACAACACCCAGCTCTGCCACAGCCTCTTCACTCTCAGCAGGCCTGCTTCTACCAGTCAGCAACCATACAGCCCCGGGTACTAATACAAATTAATAAACCAGCTGTGCTACTCCAAGTGTTTTCCAAATAGAAAGTCACACAGAGCTGAAACATTCTCACAGCTGAAGTATCCTCTTGAAAGCACCCCATGTCCTTTCTGTCTGAAGTGGGATTCACAGCAAGCCCACTGGTTGTGATGGTATTTTAAGTTCTGCTCAGCATTTATTACAATGCAGAAGCAGAGCCACATTTGCCCTACCACACCCTCATCTCCCCCAGCTCCCAAACAGCAATGGGATTTGTATGGAAAAATACCCATCACGACCTGAACAGGTGAGTGGCTGGTGAGAAAGGGTGAATGTTATCCTGAGAACACAAGTAAACTGCCTCTAGCTTCTGCATGTAGCTAGAAGCAGCTCCTCTGCAGAAACTGCTCTGCAGCTGTAACTAAGTATCTTTGCTTCCTGTGAATGACCTTGCTCGTTCTGATACGGGATGCTTTATTGTCTCCCAGTGTGACACATCTGGCCACAGTACTAAGGGCTGGTGCAGACTGCTGGCCAGCTGCCACCAGCACCAAGGAGTTGGTACCAAGTCCCCAATAACGTGAGCACCTCTCTGTTAGACTGAAGAATAATAACTTGCTTCTGTGTACTTACTTTTGGACTTGTAAACACTAGGCAGAGGCACTGGTGCTTTTGCATAGCAGGATTGATCTGTGTTTTTTGAACACCTGAGGGTCAGTCCATCAAAAAGGCACTGTGCTTGGATCAGCCTCTCTGTTACCTAGGTCAGAAAGTGACTGACACTCTGTCACTTCAGACTGAAACAGAAATGTTGAGCGAAGGTGGCTCCTCCCCTTTCTTTGCCTTTGGGACATCTGACACTTTGCAGCTAGACGTCCTTCTCCCTTTCCCCTCCGTTTGCTACATTTGGAAAGGTCAGTGTCTGTTTATGTGTTTGCATTGACTGAGATAAAACCAGTTTGGCATGTGCAGATACACTCCAGGCAGATAAGTCAGTCTGGCTGAACACATTTTGGCCGAACTCATTTTGGCAAGCAGAGAAAGACCAAAGCACGCATCTGGTGATCAACAGTGACAGATTTAACATCAGAGCCCATTGCACATCTTCTCAAACAATGCACATTCCATCTCATAGACTTTCTAGCATAACTTTGATTTTCACCACTGGGCTTGTTCACACTTTGTCTATATAGAGTAGTTTCAGATGGACCTTGGCTTTTACTTAACCAACCAGATACGGCAGATGATACCCTATCCCTGCTTTGCCAGCAGGCTGCACAAAATGGTCTAATTACACACTTCTTAATTAGTCAGTAATCAAAGTGAGGGTACAGGTTTCACTTAACTAAATACTAAGGTTTTTTTATTTCAATTACCTCAGTGCTACAGAGACTACTTAGTATTGAAGGGAAGACACATGCTCTGAAAGATCAAAATTTGTCAGGTCTGCACATTTAGCATTTCATATCCCAGTTACAACAGGCACAATCTGACAGTTTTATAGGCTGTTCAGAAGCCAGCAACTCAGATCTCCTTTTAATTGCATTCTTAATGTCATTTCACAAGACATAACCGCCTCTACTCATTTTAACATACTGTATGTTTTCCATGATTGCAATAATATATGTTTACTACAATTTTATTTTGAATAAACATATGTAGACACAACCAAGAAGACTACTTGCATTACAGCATGCTTAGGGAGGAAAAAAAAAATAGAGAGAATAAAGAAGAAAGAAAAGTGACAGAAATAAGAAATTTCCCCAAATACTAATTAAATGCAGCACAAAAGAAGTCACACAAGTATTACTTATACAGCAGAATCAATGGGAGAAAATATAAGGGTTGCTAAAAGGCTGTCGTTATATCTGCAGGCACATTATTCCCCTGCCCAGGACATCAAGGGAAAAAAAAAAAAAAAAAAAAAAAAAATCAGGACACAGATGACATCCAATATTTCAATTTCTCCAAGAAGCAATTAATTACTGAGAAAAGAGTACTTCAGTAAGTCAGAGTGCTGGCAAAAATTACCAGAACACTTTTAACAGAGTAATATAGCACTTCCAAAGTCAACACCAAAGTTAATAATTTCATACCTTCTGGCAACAGCAGAATCCATCAAATCCTATACCCTTCACTTGAAGCGATTTGCCATTTTACACACCATTTTTGGATCTATCTTCTGGTCTAAAAATCAGTCAAAACTACCCATAGATCCTAATCATTAAGGTGTTATCAGACACAACACTCACCTAGATAACCCAGAAAAGTGTCAGAGAAAGTCTCCACATTACACTTACAAGTGAAGCAATAACACTTTCCCTACCTTTATGTTAATGACAAAATCTCAAATTTAATTATTTGAAAGACAGTGTTTTTCTTCTGTTTACAAGGTACCCAGAAGCAGTTGCTAGCTTTCACAAATTTATTTGTGATTCAAAGCCATCTCCTCTGGGTTTCTCATCAGCCATTTGAGATGATTATTCATGAGATACTCATCGCAAGCAACCATCCTTCTGTCTGACAACATTTTGCAGACACAACTTCAGAAAGAGTTTGGAGCAGGTGAGATATCATTATAGTAATTTGAACTAATTTACTAGTATCTAACATATCCAATTGCTTCAGGTGAAATACAGTACAATATTTCATTTTTTCTAATAAAAAAATAAGTTTAACTTCTGAAATTTCTTTTGAAATCTATTCTCTCTCCTTCAAAATAATAACTTGCACGGAAGAGGAAATAATTCCCCTTGATTTAAACATCCTTTTAACATTTCTGGAAGAATATGCCTTGGAAATTCGTATCAGTTCTACTCAAAATTATGCTATAAGCTTTTGACAGCAACAAAAACCTATTATTTGCAAAAACAGTTAAATACTGGAAAGAGGGATTTTTTGCCCTAATAGTAAATATAGTCTAGAATTCTGTTTTCAAATTCAGGGGAGTTAAAAAAAAAAAAAAAAACAGCAAGGGGTGCAAATTTCTTTCAGTAAATGTTTGAAATGAGCTTGCATTCTTCTAACTTAGAAGCTGATAGCTGCTAATTCACCTTCCTTTCACCTGGCTTTGAGTTGCATCCAAACTACTCCTGTGGTTATAATAAAATAATGTGGTTTATGCACTGCATCTAAAAGTTACTGAAGGGAATATATGGAAGGCGGTTTCTCCTATTTTAGACAGACAATGAAGGGTGGAAAATGCTAGTTATGCCTGCTGTCATGCCTCAGTACGATGCAACAGGACCAGAGCTACATGACTGAACCTCCAGGCTGAAGAGTCACAAGTATGCACATCACCATCATGACAGGAACAGGACTTCACATTACACAGTTTAACATCCTGAAGAATATTTGGACCACAGTGGGGAGGAACACATTTGGAAGACACTCATGGCTTTTGGTAGTCAACCTGAGACATCAGAGCCTGGATGATCAGAGGTTTATCCACCCACGATACTGATTCTGCTTGCGATACAGCCTTCTGCATCCCTGATCCTTCAGTGCCTCAGCTATGTACCAAAATTACCATCCTTACATGGCTAATACTGAAAATTCATGCCTACATGAAATGATTGAGAAAACTGGTAGGCACACAATAAGAATAACCTCCCTTTGTTAATATTAAACACAGACCTACAGTAATATGCAGCCTCTATGCTTTTTGTTTCCTTAAACTGCCAAATAATGCCATAGAACACAGCAAGCAATACAGTGAAGCTGTTGTCAAGAAATGTCTGCCTTCAATTGAATTCACATCATATAATCCAACAGCTGCAGGCAACGCCACCATAATACATTTTGGGAGATCAGATGTAGAAGAGGTGTCCACCCTCACTGCACCCTATGCTCTGTGATCAGCCATATCTTACACCCCTTTCCTCTCACCGTGGGGCACTATGAGCAATTAGCATTTTCTCTCCAGCACAGGAAAGTTGCTGCAGTCTGTGTAATGTTTCTGTGTTTGTTTGTTTTAAAGAAAGAAAACTACTTCTGCTCCAGAAATCAGTAGAAAAAAAAATGACACAGAGGAAGAGGAAGCACAAGTACAATTACAATCAAATAACATGGGGATAGAAAAAAGCTAGCAACGGAGCTGATAAAAAAAACATAAAAACATTTGAAATATTGCATTCTGAAAATGATAAAATGATATATTGTAACACTACCAAAACCTTTTAGCCTTTTCACTTCAAAGAAAATATGAAAAAACCACTGAACCGATACCAAGTTTATATTCCAATGAAATAGCATTTTTTAGAGGAAAAGCAATCCATCAGAAAATGTTGAACCAGCTGTAAGAACTTTATCTGCACGGATTACTCAGGTGAAAAACAGTCTATTTTGTACTGTTCACTTTCAAAAGTAAACAACACTTTGCATATTAAGTTCTGACATACTCATTGTTCTGTAAGTCTCCACTGATGCATAGTCAGCTTATTCTGTTCCATCAAACAGAACATTTCCTATTTAGTTTTGTGTTACTTCATCCTGTAAGTTAATAACTAGTTAAGCACTGAGAAATCTTCTGCAAGCACAGAAAGGCTTAAACTCAGCAGAATGATGGGGGTGGAGTCTCTTTCCTCTTATTTTGGAGGAAATATTTTTTTGATGAAATCATCTTAGCTGTGGCCCTTTACACTCCTGTTACATCCCCTGAGCATTTCAGAATATTACCCACATTTTGTACGTGTTTTAAGCTTCTGAATAC
The DNA here is from genome assembly GCF_951394365.1 of Tetrao urogallus. Lineage (NCBI taxonomy): Eukaryota > Metazoa > Chordata > Aves > Galliformes > Phasianidae > Tetrao > Tetrao urogallus. Next base: position 127,834,287 of record NC_136813.1, read on the forward strand.
ATTTGAAAGGAATCTCCAGTCTTCAAAATCACAAAAATTGCTTGCCTGTTGCTAGTCAGCTAACAGAAATCATTCTTCGAAGTAGAGGCATGAAAAAACAGTCTGGTATTTTTCTTGAAACAAAGAGGGACGTAGAAAAAAAAACTTCATTTAAGAATTTGCTGCAAATCAATTTTCATAAGCTTTTAAGCTTATTTGGAAATCATCTGATAAAGGTTTACAAAAGTCCTGCAGGCAGAATACATTGGAATAACACATCAAGTTATGGGGAAGAGCACCCGCAAGAAAAGGACAAGCAGCAAATAGCATTTCTAGAAATCAGCTGCCTGACAATTCATAAAAATGCTGTTCTTTTAAAATTAATTCTATAGCTGCTTCCTAGCACTGCTTTGGAGCTGGAGCATCACAATGGTCCAGCTTTCCCACCAGCAACCCAGCAGTACCGTGACAGCCTCCGTGCAGCCCATTGGGCAGGTTCAAGGCAGTCAGAGACCCTCAAGTCTCAACTCACACTGATCCTCAGTTTTTATCTCTTCAGGCCTCCCCAGAGCCATTACTCTCAATTTGGCTAACTCAAAACCTTAAGGGACAGGGCGTGGGAGCCTGGAAACTGCTGGACTTCCTGAGATCGTTACTCCTCTCTACCCACAACTTACCTCTCTGAAAAAGCCCATCCAGTGCTCTGTAATTTTCTGTGGAAGGATGTGTCTGAGTTTAATCCCGACAAAACCAAATGTGAAATCTCAAATCCAGCACAAAACACAATGACCTCTCTATACCAGCCCAGACAAGGGCTTTCTGAACACTGAAAACCTTATACATATTTTAAGTGGCTGCTGACAACATCTGCAAGGTATAAAATTTACTGCTCTACCAAGGATTTTAGCTTTCTCCAAGAAACAGAGCAATGCTGTAGCAAGAAATCATTAACACACATTAAAAAAAAGATTTACAGCTGCTACTCTGGGACCCACTATAAACCTTCTACAAGTCTCAAAAGCAGGGAGAGAAATCCAGCAGAACTGCTCCTTTCTACCCATACCACAGGGAAAGCACCCTCCACGCATCAGACATCTACTTGTTTATTCAGCTTGCAGGGACCAACAACTGTGGAACAGACCTAAGGAATGTTGAGTGCATGGAGGTAGATGTCCATTACAAAAAGCACAGTGCAGTGATATGAAAGTGGTAGCGACCTGAATAAGACACAGCAGAACACTGTTCCTCTGTTTAACACAAGAAGTGGCAGCTCTGATCACCTTTCCCTATGTCTTAGCCCTTCCTCACTCTTTTACCTCTAATCTAAACTAATTCAAAGCCATAATTCTTTTGTTGAGAACTGAAAACTGTTAAAAAATAAACAAAACTACTTTTTGATGTTTATTTGCAGCATCAGTTTAACAAGCCAAAACTCTGCTACACATATAAATGAAACAGTAACAAAAGGAAAACCTTGTGTGAATGACTCATCAACTGCAAGACTTAAAAAAATACCTATACCTTTAATCTAAGAAATTAAAATAACATCTAACCCAATCAATATGTCAAGATGTTAGGCTTTCTTTAAACCCATAGCCACAAAAACCATATCTCCTCCCACATTCCAGGCCAATATCATAAACTAATTTAACATTAGTTAATATATAAATAAAAATACAAGCAACTTGCTGAACAACAATTTCCAGTATTCAAAGCACAACAAGAGTCAGCCAAGTCACGTCAGCTTCTGTTATTGTTGCCTACACTGTTTGCCACCAATAAACGCCATTAATTTGGAAGTGACTTGGATACCTTCACACAAGCTGTCTCCATATCCTAGCTAGACTGATCTATAGGGGAGCAAGCCTAGATGGGAAACTGAAAGGTAAACAGAGTTACTCCAAATAATCAGCATCATAGCAATTGAAATGAAAATTTAGGTCTGCACATCTCTCTCCTTTTACATTTAAGCCAGATAAACTCAGCCAGCCTATGTGGCAGCAAATCCACTGACATCAGTGGAACCAATCTAATCTGAACTTGGATCCAAATGCAGGCCAGAAGCTGCCCTTTCAAACAGCTTAAGAAAAAAAATAGAATACATATGCCAATGACTCTGACAGATGTCTATGTGTTATAGGAGAATCCTCAGGATTCAACTTGTGAGCCCCACAGCCCTGCCAACTCACACAGCATCAGCACCAGTCTTATCAGATTTGATGATTCATTTATAGTGCCAGCTTCTTGGGCACACAGTTATGCAAGGACCTTCAGTCCATGATGAACTGAGGGAAGTTTCTGCCTGTCACAGTTTGAAATCCCAGTTCAGGAGTGTGATCACTGTTAGAAATACAGAAATCACACTCTAAAAATATCCAGAACTTATCACCATTTTCAAAACCAAGACAGGTGGTCCTATTTCATTACTTGTGTATATCTGCACAACTGGAAAGTGACCAAGGAAATATTAATACACATACTGCTATTTTGCAATTTTCAGAATGCAGAAGTAAAAAAGTTGTTTTCAATTTAGAAATGAAGGTATTTATTGACTAACATTTAGCTAACTTATATTCATTTGTACCATATTACCATTTAGTATATTAACATATCAATACTGAAAGAAGAAAAAAATGTTACTAACCTGTGGGAATAGCGAGTAAGTTGTATTGTCAATGGTGAAAGAATACAAAAATTCCCCATCAAACCAGAGGTTCTTTCCCATTGGGGAGTTCTGTTTTGTCATCGCAAAGAGCTGCCCAGGGTCGCAGCAATCTTCCAGCAGCTTCCTAGAAAAGGCAACAAAAAGAAAGAGATGCATGAGTTATAGCTCTGGCAGCCATCTCTAAAGCCCATTTTTAACTGATGGCCCAAGCACCCGAGTGACCCACAGCTCCTGAGTGCTAGAGAGCAAGCCATTTGTTTTCCCAGCAGTATCATGTGGTGCAGGTGACCATGCTGCGCATCAGATAACAGATACTAACAGAACTCAGAAAGCTAGCAGACCTAGAAATTCAAATTCTAACTTAGCAACTTCCTAATTATTTTTTTTAGTTTTTACCTAAAGAAGAGCCAGCAACTCTGATTATTATTTTTTTTTTTTAGAAAATTTTAGAAGTAGATAGTTAAAAGTTAACCTTCCATTCATTCTTGAATGGCAAAGAAATAATAATAAAAAAAAAGATTTAGCAGAAAGCAGTCCGTTCTTTTCAATCACTTCTAATTAATAAAAAAAACAGGTTCTCCAGCACACACAGCACTCAGAGAAGCACCTTTGAAAACCAAATCTCAGAACCCAAACTCAGCTGTGAACAGTGGGCCTTATATAAAACCCCATAGTTACATAACTTGAGAATGGAAAAATTTACCATCTCTGTTCAGTTATTAAGTATCCTTGTGCTACTTTCACAGCAGTGTTAGAGCTTGCCTGGAGTGCCCGCATGAAGTCCAACTTGAGTCATCTCAGTTTGCTATCTATATATAGCATATATATATATAGCATATATATATATATATATATATATATATATATATATATATATACATACATATATATATATATATACAGCGAATATTACACTTCTCCTTTCCTCATCCAAACTGTATATCCTCTTACACTTCCAGTTCCCTAAAATAGCCATTACAGAGCTTGAGCAGCAATTTGAGAGATGGTGAGATGGCTGAAGGTTGTACTTGAGCAAAAATTCTGTACCGTTGCAAGCTCAGCAATTAATATCTTAACAGATAGGTGAAAAGCTCCTGACATCTGCAGAGCAGGAATATCTTAAAGCCAACATGAGAGAAGCTTGCTAAAGGAAAGGTGGTGCTCATATTAGTTTGCATCGGTAATAGTTAAGATGCAAAAATACACATTGCACAATTATGTCATTACGGTATATTAATATAATCATCATCAATACAAGTTATAATAATACAATATAATAATACAAGTTATAATAATTTATTGTTTATTTTATAGAGGAATTAAAGAGACTAAAGTCATTCCTGAGGGCTGCATGAAAGCTGCAGGTGGCAAGCAGAAAAATATCACTTATCAGTGTCTCTCTAAATATTTGACTTAGTGCTCTCCTCTGTGAAAGAGGAGATTTTATTCCAAAACAAGAAGTCAGCCACATAAATGTCTCTGCTTTTTATTTTTTTTAAAGAATTTTCCAGAAGTTTCACAGCTACTTTTCTTCTCTAGAAAATGAAAAGTAAAAAACAGTATTTTCTCCTGAAATGGATTTCTGTTGTAAGTTAATACTTCCTTCTAACTGGGTGAATATTATTTTACATACATATTCCAGCTGAAAATCTGGTGAAAGCTGTAGATTTTTGATCTTTGCAGGGCAGGAATCAGTTTGAAAAGATTGTGTGACCAGCAGCAGTCTATGGAAATTGCTACTATTCATCAACTTTCTCCTCTTGAGAAGTTTAGTGATTTGCTTTTGTAGCTTCCCATTACAGCTCTATCCCCAGCAAAGGGCCACCTTTTGCTGGTATACAGCAGCCAGCTTCTAGAACAAGATCTGAGGAAGCTCTTGCATGTAACAAGCTGATCAGCCCACCCTCAGCCAAAGAATCTGACACTTTTTACAAAGACTCCACCAGAATCTTATGTCAGGCTGTTTTGTGGCTCAAAATGTTAACTATTTATTCCACCGAGCACAAGGCACTACCACATGCCTAGACCTTACCTACCAATGGTAGAGGGCTCATGACTCCAGAGCACCCTACTGCTCACAATGCTGTGAGCACAGACATGTTACCACGTGTTTTCCCTGTATGCACCCAAATTCCTCTCCATATCGACCAGTAATGGATAAGTCAAGCTTAAATTAGCAGTGACCTCCAGTTAACGATAGACAAAACTGTTTCTGGAGCTTAGACCACACATTGCAGAGCCGTCTTGTCCTCTGCCGAGCAGTGCGTCAGCCAGAGTGGCAACCACCATTCCCAGAAACACCATCAAGACACCTGCATCCAGGGAGGTTTCCCATCATCCTGCTCCACCATGGAAATGGAAACCAAGCTGAAGGCAATTTGAAATTTCTCACCAAACATCCTTTGCAGAGCAGTTTAACGCAGGCATTATAGAGTACTATTCCAAATAAATTTGAGCATGGAGATTTTACTTGGCTTTCTTCAAGCTTCAGTTTGCAACCTTTGGAAATTCTATTCCACTCCAACTCTCACTGCAGCTTTTTGAGAAAGCTGAGAGTAATCCAAGATCAGCTGGAGCCTCTAAGTACAACTGTATGGCAAAACTATAGTTTCCAATCAAAACTTGCAACTCTATCTTCACTGAAAATCTGTTTTGAGCAAGAAACAAAAAAAACAAAAAAAGGATAACTTGATGAAAAAGTATCAAGAGATTGCTTCAGATTAATGAATCTTTCCTTATCTGGGGTAAAGGGATGAGCTGAGCAACAGCTTCTCATTCAATTCTTCTCTTCACAGTCTAACTAGATATATAATATATACCTACTCTTCCTTCTCCCCAGAACTGCATTCTTCCAGTTGCCAGCAAGTCCCTTAGTTAATAAACTATTATGAAAAGCAGTAGGTGTCTTCTGGAAGGTTAGAGATAGCCAGAACACTAGTTCAAGTATTATCCACCTGCATGTATTAACACAAAAAATCTTGTGCACACAGACATGCTTTCTGTCACAAAAGAATAATTGTAATGGTCTTACATTATTCAGTTTCTCTTTCTGATTCAAATTCAAAAATTATAAGGTAAGAGAGGCTCCACAAAAAATATGCATTAAAAAGGAAAAAGGTATTCAAAGGGGAACTAAAGCAGGGCACTTAGCAGGATGATGGAGTCAGAACAGATTTGCCAAACTTGATTAAAACGTACAGCTAAAATGTTATGGCAGATTTTGCAAAACTGAAGCGGCTTTTAACCAAGGATTTCAATTCACCGCAAGCATCAGTTTGCTTGCAGGACATGCATTATGTACCTTTGATTCAAAGTTATCTCCAATTCAGAAGACAAATTAAACGACTTGAATATTGCTATTTAAAAGGCACGCAGGCACTCAGATCTGAGAGCACTTAAGGGATAAATCCCACTTGTGAGAGAAGCAGGATAAAAGTTACTTCACGTCTCTCACTGCAGACATCCATGACTTGGGCCTGATCAGCACCAACAAGGCCATTAGCCCAGAGCAAGCACTGAAGTGGCCCCACAGATCAACTCAAACAGCAGCTGCTGCTCCGGGCAGGAGCCCAACAGTGATTTTGAGATGTTATTCACATCCTCACAGTGCATTTTGTTGAGGTTAGATCAGCAGACACTGCGCGCTGAAAAAAAGAGGAACAAAATCCCCATCCCAAGAATCCTGCACCCAGACAACACAATCTTCATGGGATTTACAGCATACCAGCTCTCGTCTGATCCTACAAAGAGCCTGTAGCACATGGACAGCATCACCAACATGTGGTAACTGGGGTCAATCAGGAGACCTGCTTCAAAAGCCTGCCTCTCACCAAAGGGCTAATACGCACATACACATACTCTTCTCCACCTAGAAGGGGAGAAGCCAGATCTCTTTGGTAAGTCTAAACCAAAACTTGCATGCATAGCCAGTGAAAAGGTTTACATAAAAAAATAAACCATCAGTTCTGGACTTAAAACTAGTGAACTTTTCAGTTCAGTTTCAAATTGCAGCCAATTAAAGCTATATCTTATCCTGGTTTGACATCAGTCCCAGCCAAAAATGACTCAGCAGCTAGATTAAGCAACCCAAGCATCTTCAAACTGACAAAGACAATATCTAAAAGCAGAAACGTGCAATTCCACAGCACAGGTTGTCAGCCAGGAGATGACAGCCCTTTTGCTATTACTTCTCCACAGGTGGGGCAGCTCCTGCATCCCCAGCACAACACTGCTCCTCCAGCTCCTTTGGCTGGGCTAAGGTTTAAGGCATAAGCCTCATCTGAGATGGAGCAGTGGATAAAGGTGGCACAATGTGGCATACAGGGGAAAGAAGAAGGGTGAAAGGGTCTATTAAGACCTACTGGTACCCTGACAGCTGGCATTATCTACACCTTTTTCTGCCCCAAGGGACAGTTTTACAGCAAACCTTCCCACACACCACCCTGCTATCGCCCACACTTCCCACAGCCAAGGCACATTTACCTGATTAACTCTTCAGCACTCTTTTCCACTGCCAATGCAGCCTGGGGTGGAAAAATCCACCTGTAACTGCATCTTGTGCTTTGCTTTGCTAAATATGGGATTTCTCATTCGGATTGATGTCAACAGTTCTGGCCTGATTTGGCCTAGTCCCATGATTAATGGGGCTGGGGAGCAAAGTACCCCTGCCCTAAGAAAGCAGAAAGGAGGAAGGAAAGCAGAAAGGAGGAAGGGAAAAGGTGGATGAGACAGCTAAGGCACACACACCGCAAAGACCAGCGGAAAAGAAAGTCTCATGACTCCCAGACAGTTTTATCTTTCCTTCTAATTGGAAAATGGACAATGAAGTCTTCTGGGAACTGTAGCTCATTCTTCTCTTCTGAGAAAGGTATAGCCAAAATATCGACAATCCACAGAACTGCAACATTAACTTTTTAACTCCCGGTGCACTACATGATGTTATGATGTGGATTACCAATAATAGAAATCATAAAACCATGACAATCTACTGAAAAATTAGGAAGGTTATCAGGTAAGTGAGACTGCTCTATCTCATGGGCCTGTTCTCTGGATCATTTAGTGCCCTGATCCTTTTCTCATCTGCCAACTACATTTTAGTGTTCTCCCACAGATCATTTAAGTAACAGGTCAAGAATTAATCTCTGCCAGGGGGGAAGGGAAGTAATGCTAGTTTAAGCATTCACTAACATCAAGACATTTGATGAAGATAACATTTAGAGGAACAGGACATCTAAATCAAGAATACATCACTTTGCACAGGTATATTGCTGAAAATTCCACAGTTACTTCAGCTCAGAGAATATATCTAAATGCAGTGAAAAAGAAATACGAAAAAGAGCAACTATCATGGAGCAGAACAGGGAGAGAATCTGATCTACTTCTCAACCAAGCTTTCTGTGACATGGTAAGTTTTTACGAAGTCTAGAAGTCACAGCAGTTTTCCTCCTCACATTTATGGTTGTGTTTTTCTTGCTAGGAAAATTTCAGCCTATTTCAATGCTCCCTGAAGCAATTCCAGGCATCTGGTTTTCACAAGGGTCATTTCCCCTATGCTCCCCAAGAGAGGAAAGGTGTCAGGAAAATATGAAGGTCACAGGCTGAAGCAAACCAGGTACTGAACTGCCTGGGGCTGCAACCTACACAAAAAGAAAGAGGTTTCAGAGACCACAGACACTTCTCAGAGTAAGGACAGCCTGTGAAAACTATTTCCAAAAAGCAGATCTGTGATATTTTAAAGTAATAAATTTAATAACAAAACATTTGGATAATTTACAACAAATTGCCAAGTTGAAGGAGGGAGGACAATGATGAAATTAAATGCTTCAAGCTTTTCTGCATCATCACTGCATTTTCCTTTAGAACTTTCTTCCAGGTCTTCTCGAGGTGCCCAAAATGGAAACGAAGTATTTTACATGGCCTAAGAATGTATCATTGAGTTTTCACTATTTTAAAATCACTGAACAAAACATTTGGTGCTACCTGCGCTGTATATTTAGCAGTTTACTTTCCAGATTGCAAAAGAAACGTAAAACACCTTTTCTGCTGTGTATTGGTTCCCTATCCCTTTTACCTTGGCCCAGCACAAACCCTACTGCCTTGCACTTGGCAAAATCCGAGCTGTCATCCATCACATCGTACCACCCTAATCTGCTACTCGTTTTGATCAAATTCTCTTTTTTTTTTTTAGTGTAATATACCACAGAATAAATGATGTATTTTTTCCAGAACTGTTCAGAGTATCAAGGAAAAAACTTTTCATCTACCTTCTTTCCAAACAAAGCAAAGATTGATTTTGTGTTTAAAACTTCAAGAATCTGCAGTATTTTCAGAAGGCTTTTTCAGCAATAGCAACAGCATTACAGCATTTTGTAACCAAAAATGTAATTCCCCAAACTTGCCTACATTCTGCTCTCACCAAAATGAACTATGGCTCAGATCTGAATCTCTAAATCTTCACTTGATTTTTGATTATTTAGTCTGCATTGCTTTCAGTTTCCCTTTTGAATTATACTCAGATTTCAGGTGGTAAGATAAAGACATGCAGCTGCTTTAGTTGATGGAGCATTCTTCATTTGATCAAAAGCCTTTTGATCTTTTAAAAAAAAAAGAGTAATTAAAGGGATATATTTTCCTACCACTGTAATCAGACACAATTCTTTTAATAGCGTGACATTAATTTATTCCATACCTTCATTAATATTGCAAGCAAAGAGGAGGACTGAACAGCGCAACATTTACACTGTAGAAGTACAGACGAGAACAAAATTTGCCAGGGAGTATCTTCATTATTGAACAATGTTTGCAAACCAGAATAAGCTGGGATATTTCGCAGTGAATAGAAGTCTACCTAAACATCTGACAAGCTTTAAGTTTACCTTTCCCCCTGCCAATTCTTTTACTTACAATCTGGGTAGATTTGGCCTGGAAAGCTGTTGAAATACTGTTTTTAGTTTATTCTGGGGGGAATATTATATAGAAACACATTCTGATTCATGCAAAATGGCTTTAAACTGCTGCACACAAAGCCTATGTATGAGCTTTGAAACACAAATTACAGTATATGAATTATAATGCAGTAACCCTAGTATTTGATCAGATGATTTTTTTCTGGGATTCTTATACCAGATGCGTGAAGAATTATACATAAGGAAACCATCATAAAAATCACAAGTTGCGACTTGCAATTTGTAAAAACAGCACAGCTTTATTACTTACACAGTTAAGTTTACTGGAATACTGAATGCCTCCAAGTTGTACATGCCCTTCCCAGGGAAACCTCAACCCCACACATGAGAGACAGCAGCAGTGACTTGCCTCCCCTCCTCAGAGCTGCAACTGACAGACACATTCCCCAGAGAAGTGATGAATTTGATCATATGATGCTTGCTTCTGGCCAGCAGTATGGGTGGCTCAGGAGAAATTACTTCACTTGATGCTGGAATTCACAAGCCCTGCACCAGACCACTCCTTTGCTCTGCTAATACTACCACCAGTAGCCCTTAAACATGACAGCTACATTTGATAGCAGAGAAAACACGGGGTTTACCTTGCTTCTTTTACAGCATTTGAAATGTAAAAACCTTATTCATATTCAGCAGAGAGCTCTTCTTTTTGGATGCAATTCATCTCAAGCTAAACAGACACTTATTTCCTCTCCAACAAGCATTAGAATAGTGACTACCTGAGATGGTGACATCTACATCTGGTAGATGAATTCAAGCCAAGAAGCCAGAACTGCCACTGCAGGTTCCACAAAGCCTATAAAGTCAGCTATGGGGGAGACTGCAGGCCTTTCTTCTTTCTGCAGCACCTTACACAGGAATGCCACCTGCCAGCAGCTTTATCTGATGGCCTTCCAACTCTGTTCATATAGTGGGGTGCCAGAAGGATGAGATGGCACTACCCTGTGAACTGGCATTTTTGTCAGAGAATGTTCAGAGAAAAAAGGAACCAGGGAAGGGAGAACAGATTAACCTGTTCATGTGCCTTTTTTTTTTATCTTATAAATCTGTAACAAGAAAAGCTGCTATCAGAGAGAGGAGGTGAAGTTAATGAATTACTGTATTCCAGAACAGCAGAAACAGCAGTTGAATCAGCAAGATAGATTACATGACTGTGCTACCACAGGGGTAAAAATGCATTGCTCTTATCACCTGGTTCCTTTCAGCAAAACTGCTGCTTGTTCTGCCCAGCTACAAGCACAAGAGATATTCAGCTTCAGCAAAGATGTGGGATGGCTGTATTCTTCCAGAAGATGATGATTCACTAAAAATAAATTGAGCAGCAATAACCTAACTTTGGGCTTACAATACCTAGAGCAATGATACATATGACCTAGATCAATTTTCACACTACAGCAACTTCTCCACCTGCTTCTGCAAGCTAGATAAAAGCCCTGTAAGTATTACATAATGCTGCTCACAAAAGCATTCCTATGCTTTAAGAAAATCCAAATGGAGAATTTTACTCACTTGATCAGTTTAAGTTACACCCCTCCAAAAAAAGCAGACTGGCCAGAGAAAACTATTTGAATTCCATCTTGAATGGTCCCAAAAACTGAGACCACATGCACGAAGGGGAAAGAAATAATTCTCTACTGGTTTGATGCAAAACCTGTAGACAGCCATTGGCTACAGATGTGATAGAGACAAGAAACTGTAAAAGCATCACATGAACAGACATGAAAGAGCAATATACTTTCAAAGGCATACAAAGTTCTGTGCTTGGGGTTTTGCTTTAACCCAAAAACATACAAATAGACAACTCAAGGAAGTTGTTTTGAAGAGAAACTTGCTCCTCTCACTTTTCATAAGCTGCTTCCCACAACTCATAACTAACAAGTTGTTCAGGAGACAGAGTAAGATTCACCTGGTTGGGAAGCACACTTGATGCTCTGCCAGCTATCAGTACAAGATGATTAGTCATATAAAATAGGAAACTTTGATTTTGATTCCTCTCTTCAACATAGCTTCCAATTTTCATGAAACTTTTCAGAACTTTCTATCCTACTTTGGATAAAATTGGCCAATGAAATGTATTTCAGAAAGGGAGTGGAATATGGCTGAGATTTCAATCATGTGAGTCACATTTCCTACTGGATGAGGAAAAGAATCCAATAAACTCCAAATAACACCTTTCTTCAGCTTTCTTGGAAAGAACACCACATACAACATTCTTTTCCGTGCTGCTTCTGTATACCTAGAATTATTTTCCAATTAAGCAGTAATTGTCCAACTTGGGATCAAAGCCAAGATTTAATGCACTGAGAAGAACTGACACGCGGCTTCATGTACAGCCTGACTTGCTGCAACCAGCAGCACCACTTTTGAAAACAGTTTGGCCAAGTAGACACACATTTCTGAACAGAATTCAGTGATCCTTCTGAAAGATGGTTTCTAGTGCAGAGAAAAAAAAGTGGCAAAATTATCACAGACTGAAACAGTCATTTACTTGAAATATGTTGGAACCATATCTTGAACTAACATTCCTGACATTTGTCATTACAAGCTTTCCAAAACAGTTTTGCCAATGTGCTTCAAATCTCGTCCGAGTTTCATTGATGCAAATCCCATGTTAAGTGTAATAAGTCTTTTCAAATAAAAGAAAGGCACATTCGGTTTAGAATTATTTTATTAGCTCCAATTCCACTGCTTTATAACTTTTTTCTGTCTTTGCTGGAGGAAAAGAAGTAGCAATCTTGCACACGTACTTCTGTTATATTTAAATACAGGCCTTGGCTAATTTACAGACTGAACTAAAATCAGAAAGGATCTCACCAACTCTGTCTCAGAATATATTCTTACAGGAACGGTCAGCTGAGATGCTTTCAATAGACACCACCAAATATCTTTCCCAAGAAGAAATGGGATAGGTACTCTCTCCATCTTCACAGCTTGTCTCTCCTGTAGAGAATCTAGCAAAAAATCAAGTTTACTGATGGTCAGCATATACTGCAGAACAAGTATTCTGTTGCAATCAAACAGAATAAAGCAGAAGTAAAGTCAAACCTGTCAGTGAATCACAGCGTTTGTTTTTGCCACTCTCCTTCTCCTGTTCCTGACAGTGACAGCACTATGTCGTATTAATTGATTTACACTACAGTAACTCTTAGCAGCTGAATCCCCATTTTGCACAAATATAGTGAACTATTGATGTATGTTAAGTCTCAGAGGTCTTCATAAGAAAGTGATATTACCTAAGCTCAACCATTATACTATTAGTCATCAAGATTTTCCACAGAAGGATGCTTACTCTACCCTAAAGCATGTACTTAAGGCACAAGAGAGCTGCCAGTATTTGCAAGTACTTCTGTCTTTTCATTACTTACAGCAGGAGGTAACTATAGTAGGAGTATTAACAAATCTGTCATAGTAATAAGTGACTATGTATTTTTAAATTCTGTTGTTTATCACCTGGGCTAGAAAAAAAGGAACACAATCACAGGCAAGTTTTTTTTGAACATAGCAAAGAAATTGCCACCATACCCAACTCCCTCCAGCATCTCACTAGAAAAGATAAAATGCGGATGCAGAAGTAAACTTCTGCCATTTTCTTCACAACTGTATTGCAGGTTTACTGACAGCACTATATAATCACAGAGGATATTTTACATGTGCTCAGATCTACATTCTCATCAATGCTCACTACTGCAGAATAACATGGACTGTAAAAGACGAGATGGAAGAACCCAGTAGAAGTTTTCCCACTTCCCATCCACATGATCTCATTTCTGAGTCACGCCACTCCTACACTAGCAACCCAACTTAAACCAGTTCCCTTTGGCTATAGTCAGATCTCCAATCTTCTGTATACCACCGTATCTATATGCTCTGATTCCACACAGTATAAAATGTCAGAAATTTCCTGGATCAAACTTGATAGCTGGGACCTAAGCACTCTGAATTTCCTCTAAGCCCATATTCTGCGCTTGTACTAGCAACATGGTGCTTCCAAATGGCAAGTACAGGCTTATCATTTGAGGAGTTCCAGACTTCACAAGGAGCTGGCAGGACCCCCCTGCACACTTCCCCAAACCAGTTAGAAAGAATTTGCCCATGTAATCAGAGAACAAGGACTGGCCTTTCAGCAAAAATTTAAATGGCTCTGAAAACATAGTTCCAAAACTCCCATTTCCAAAGCATCCAGAATTTCACAGCCAGATCACTACATCTAGTTAGTGCTTCCAAGCAGTCCTGAGCATAATCCAAATTGCTTCGGCCATCAAGGTCATCTCATATTTACAACCTCTGCTTCCAAGTCGTTGCATGCTATTTTGCCATTACCACTAAAAAACTTGCACTTGGCAGTGTTCACTGTAAATACAATTTCACAACAGACTACACCACTTAGTGGACTGGGGCGTGTGACTGGCTAAGTATGCATAAAAGGAACAGTAGAAGTCACAACCAGGCAGTTGTTAGTTGTAGCAAAAGAGCTGATGAAGAAAAGAAGAGCTATGCTCCTCTGTGTAATCTAACCTAGTTTGCTATACCAAGCTCCTTGCTTCTGGGAATAAGGAATCCATAAACTCCATTACCCAAAGCAACCAAACAGTTTCCCAGGGGGTAAACATGATTTACGTATTAAGCTCTTTAAGACCTGAAGTCACAGCAAAAAAATAAATAAATAAAGCAACGTGTCTGTATAATCAATGAATATTAAGATGTAATAATTACAAAATAAACAAGAGAGTTTAGCAAAGCAGATAATGATGACAAAAAGAGAATAGATAGAAAGCTTACCCCTATCCTGGGCTCACTCACAAAACTCCAGCAGAGCAGATCTCCAGAAGAGATCCTTCCCCACTGGTAGCCAGCTCTTCAATAGGTCTAGGAGGGGTGCAGCCAGGTTCCACCCCTTCCAGCAGCACAGGTGAATTGCCTTCCCCTGTGCTCCTCTGGCTGACTCATGGCTCGCCTCAGGTGATCAATCAGAGGTTCAGGCCCTGACTCAGCAGTTCCCATACAGCGTCCAACTTCACTCCTTTAATCTGGTGGCCTAATTTCACACAAAGAATTCCTAAAAGCCTATCAAACACAAAATTGCAGAAAGATTACTACATGCTATGACTCCTACCTAACTTTGCCAAAATGTTTGTTTTCTATCTTCTGCCTCTGCCATCTGCTGGCCCTGCCCCCAGCTATGTAATCACACCTCCTCTGCACAAACACACAGGCAACAAATCTGAGACACCTTAGCATTCCAGGGCTGTAAAACAGCTTCCCTACTGGAAATGTTTCTGTCACAGAATTCCAGTTTGGGGTTTTACTTTGCCTTCTCTTTCTGCTCTAATGGTTGAGAACTTTCTGTCTTATACTTTGTTACTCCCAAGCACTTTGTAATAGGTTTCATCAGAGTTCAGGTAGTAAATAGGCAAACTGCTGTAGTTTAAATAGCTGCCTGGTGTAATACAGTGATGCAGAACATGCTACCTTGTGATGACTGCAATCATTACATATTCCACAACATCACGAAATTCTAAATAAAAAACAAAATCTGAAGAGTCTGACATATAGTCACACATATAAGAAACTATCTTTGTCTGAAGGACTGTTGAAATCCTACATTTAATGAGCTGCCTCAGTCTAGCTTTCACAGAATACTCATAATCCAAATAAACCCAAATAAATCTAAATTTAAAAGGTAAGAGTAAAGTAAGAGTAAGCCTGGAACTAACTTCTGAGAAGAGGAATTCTGAGAGGAGGTTTTCTGAACTCACAATTACAAACAAGACATAAAATGCTGAGCTCGCAGCCAAGCTATCGCTCTCAGGCTAGCATGTATAAGTGATCTCACTGATCAGCAAAGGGGAAGAGGAGCAGCACTGCTCCTGGAGAGTTATGTGATGCCTGCACAGCCCAGAGCTCCAACCAACAGCGTCCTATTCAATAGTAATTCAGAGGCCAGCTGAGATCCAGTGCATCCGCTCAGGCCTTCTACCTTCATGTTATAATAGGCAATCACCATGGGGAAAAGCAACGGCCTTTAAACACACTCGAGTACTACACTGTCTCCTTTTCCACCCAAGGAAGGAACCTCCTCCTCATTTCCCATTCACTTTCTGCCTCTCATATTCCATTGCTTCACTTCCATCTACAAGTGGTTAGTAGACTGCTTCTGTATTATTACACTGTTTTAGAGCTCCCAGTATAAGAAATATGTTGATAAGCTGACACAATTTCAGCAGAGGGCTATTAAGATAGGTGGGGCCTGGAGCACTGGCCCTGTGAGGAGAGGTTAGGGGAGCTTGGCTGGGGGAAGCAATGGTTCCGGAGTGTTTCAACACTAAGCTGAAACATGAGAGGTTCTTCCCAGCAAGAACAGCCATGCAACGGAACAGGCAGCCTAAAGAGGTTGTATGGCTGCCATCCCTGGGTGGAGGTTGAGACCAGCTGGATTATGTTCTGAGAAGCCTGGTCTCATCTCATAGCTGACCAGGCTTTGAGCAGGAGGTTGGACTATAGAACTTCAGAGTTACATTGAGTAAATATGTGGATGATGCTAAATTGGGAGTGCTGACTCCCTTGAGGGAAGAGAGGCCTTGCACCTCTTGACAAATTCTAGGCCAGTCACCGTCCGCGTGAAGATTCTGTAACTGAGATGGGGCACCCCTGGATGTAGGTACAGAGCAGGGGATAAGGGCTTGGAGAGCAGCTCTACAAAAAGAATCATGGGTTTATTGGCAGCAAGTTGAATCAGCACTGAGTCTGCAGTGCACCCTGGCAGCCAGAAGGCCCACCACGGTCACTGGGCAAGGTCTGCTCAACTACCTGTCAAGAACGAGGGTCCAACAGCAGAGACAGGGAGCACAGGCAGCCTCTGACCCAAAGACACTGTCACTCAGGATGCTTCCTCTTTCTGTGTTTCATCCTTTCCAGCTTGTTGGGGCAGCTTTGAATTGATTTCATGAGAAACCGACAAGAAACTCCAATACAATCGCTGGCTTTGTGGTTTTTCTTCTTGCCACCGAATGACCATCAGAAATTTGTCCTGTCACACAGACAAATGTTAGTCTCCATGACCAATGTAAGAAAACAATCACACCCACAGGATGTGTACTGTACAAAAGGTGAAGCAACAATTTCTTTCTGGGAACATGTTTGACTGAACTTGACTGTGAAAATTTACAAAATGCTTGAGAGCATCCAGCAATGGAGCAGTGCAGTTCCCAGCTTTTTAAGTCTCCAAAACTAACCCTGAAAATCAGTATTGCAGCTCAAGGGTGCATGTCTAGAAAACAGGAGATAAAGCACTATTTAACCACAGGAGTATCTTTTAATTGGTCCATGCTATTCACATCAAGAAATTCAAGCAGTTATTTAGAAAAGAGAAGTCAGAAATGGTAACTAAACGATTTCCAAGAGCAGTAATTCAGTTTCCACAGTGAATAAACTGTTTACTGTGAGGCTGAAAACAAGATATATCATTCTTAACAGCATGATAACATTTTGGTTTTTTGGTACCATGTCACCACCTAAAAATAAACTAAAGAAATAAACAAATCAGTACAAAAAGAGTACATCAGCAAAAGAGAAAATATATTTTTTGTAAGTTAATAAGCACTATGCTAAGAATTAAATGTACATTTTGGGATGAACCACTCTGAGAGCACTTGAACTTCCTAGGCATAATGATGTTTAAAAAGGGATTGGTACACACCAAAGATACTGCAAATGACAACGGTAATTTTGAATGAAGCATTAAATTAAATTACTGGGGGTAAGACTCATAACTGTAAGAACCAGAGACATTTATTTCTGTGGGAGATTACGCTACAGACCCCTGTCTATTGCATGACTTTCCCTGCAGCATTTGGTGAGAGCCCTTGACAGAGGCAGGATGCTAAAAGACTTTCCTGTGCTCTTACACACGGTAATAAAAGTTAGTTATCAACTGATCTATGCTGCACACTTCTCACAAATCAACCCTGCAGTTCCCCAAAGAGCATTTTTTTACAGCCACAGGAAATCAGCTGTGTTCGGGGCAGAAACTAAATGAAGAAAACATTTCAAAATAATAAACACAGAGTAGATTTGAGAGACTGAATTTCACTGCTTTCCACTCTGCCTCTTGCCTGCTGAGATCAGTTTGGAGAACACACTGCCATTTAGTCACCAGAAGCATAGAAGCTCCATGCCCGCTCCAAAAAATTCCTCTGCTTCCCAGAGCTGGTTCACAGTTTGAAGACAAAGCTATCCAAATGTGGATGGCTTAGGAATTCTGGAATAGCGGCATCTGCTCAGCACAGTGTGATTTTAAATTCTTGCTACTGACTATGCATAATCTATGCATCATTTAAAGCCAGCCATGTGTCCAGTCCTACTAGAGCACCAAGTGAGAAATCAGTTCAGCAGAAAAGCTATGAGTGCGTCTAGAGAAAACAAAGAGGGCCTCTATTTTCAAGTTTCACTACAAAGCCATAATAACTAGCCCGGTTTTTTATATGAGCAGCCAAAGAATTGCCCCTTGTAATTCATCATCCTAAGCATGAGCTGCTGGTGCCCCAGTGGGTAGTCGAAACTTCAGCATATATAAAGTTCAGAAGATGCCAAGTTTGTGGATTGCCTAGTTGGCAACATATAACCACAGAATGAAGAAAAAAAAAGCAGAGCGACAAATGTTGTTTTGCTTTCTTATTGCTAACCATATGGACATTTTCCCTACCACAGCTCTGAAGTAGGACAGGTACCAGAGATAGCTGCAGTGAGTGGGCTGTACTCCACATATTTCATCACTCTGCTTCTAAATCTCATTGCTTTAACCGCTATCTCTAGAGCAAAATGATTCCCATGACTGTGGCATAAAAATGCCCTCTACTATTACAGTTTCATATCCTCTTTCATATTGCATATAGTAACTGAAATTCCATCTCCAATCTACCGAAGTGATCTCCTTTCAACTGATACTCAATCTTCTTAACTGAGATTATTATAATTTAACCCACATTGATTTAATTGTTACTTTCCTGGTTTACCTTGCCCAACTGAGCTGTTTTTAAATTGCCCAATTCACTGAATGTTTCATTCTTAATTGATTGCCTGTCTGATTTATCCACATATTTGTACACAAATTTCCTAATCACAGTCCTTTCTCAGTTACATTGCTTAACATAAGCATTTCTTGACTTTATTATGGTTTTATTGTTTCTTCTTCTTCATGCCCCTGCTACTTGCCTCCATTGCAAGAAACCCTGCCAACCTTTATTCCCCCCACCAATCTCCCAGGGATCCTCTATCTTACTACCCTACCATCAGCCTCCCATACTCCCCCCTCCAAGCATGTATATTTTCTTCCTTTCTAGAAAACCCCATTCCGCAGTCTCTTATTCTCACCTGACAAAAGGGTTCTGACATGCTTTCTAACAGAAAAATAGGTTTTCACCAAGAATACAAATATTATGTAAAAAAACAACCTGTCTCTGAGAACAGTCAGCAACCAGGACAAGAATGAAACAGGGACAGAAGAAGGAATATCATATGTGGTTTCTCTTAGGCAAGAAAAAGCACACTGTTGTCCTTGAGACTAAGTCAATTTGTCTGTTGCCTGCTCGACAGCTCACTATGGTTTATGGTTTGGTCTGAGCTGAGTTTGTGCTAGGGAAATCTATTGGGACAAGGACAGAAGTCTGGTAGCTGTGGGAAGCTTTGTGTCCTTGGTCACAGAGACAGGGCTGTTCCTTGCTGAGCAGGGCTGGGGACACCAGATTTAACATTTCAGAAACCAGAGAAGCAGTGCTCAAGCAGCCGCTGAGGAATTTTGAGGGCACCTGCGAGATGAGCATGTATTTCAAAAAGGCATGGTTGACATACCTGTCTATCTCACAGGCTGTTGAATTTGTTGGTTAACTTCAGCAATGCTTGAAAGATGAGGAGGGAAATTATCAGAGAATTAATATCACACTAGCTTTGTGACAATTTGGGTAGAAAGGAAACCCAAACACACAAGCCCCATGCACCCTGCCTGAGAGCAGCTGCAGCTCAGCCAGCACTGTGACAGTCACTTCACAAGGGACAAAGGAGCTGAGGGAACTGGGACACAGGCTGACCCTAATTAGCAATGCTATTTATAGAAGAATTTATTCTTCAAAATGGAAGAAGATGGTGGTGTCTACTGAGGTAGTTCTGGAGCTGATCCAAAGAATTAAGGTAAGCAGCTTCAAAAACACTGGGGCACAAGGTATTCCTGAGCTGGTAACACCTAGAATGTCACTTGCGAGTAAGCTCACAGCTAACTTCACAGCAACCCAGCATCCAGGCAGGCAGGAACACGGGGGCCCAGAGAGAGAAAGGAAGCAAGAAACCCTGAGGACAGCTGCATATCTGCTGGTCTGTCATTGTTTCATTGTTGCTTTATTTTCTGAGACTGAGAGAGTCTGGATACCATGCACAGAACAGCAATGGATCCCTTTACCAAAGAGATGACAAAAAAAAAAAAAAAAAAAAGAAACAGGTAAGAGCCTAGAGGAGGTCTGCTAACTGGAGGAGTATTACAGAAATGCTGGAGGTGGAGAACAGTTCTGAATAGTTTTCATGATCTGATTTAATTTAATAGAAATGGATGAGTGGACAATATAGGTTAGCTATCAAGACACATAACATCATACAAACTTGGATAAACAAAAAAGGGGATTTTGGTAGCCCTCTTTTGTGGAGAATGGTTTACCAGCTTCCACAGGGAAAGCATACGAAATATTTTTAATTGTGAATCAATGTTTAAGACTTTTCCAGAAGAATGCCCAAATTTATACTAAATATATTAATATATATATATATATTATATAATATATATATATAATTTATGCTATATATAAAATATGCATATATATAAAATATACACATATATTAACTGTATAAAGCAAACTGCTTTTGTACTTCTTGAACAACATTCTATTTATCATTTTTTCAGTATCAACATGTAAAATATGCTGGTAGACAAAGTAAGCAAAAATCCCAAACAAACCTTCAAGCAATTAATGCAAAAAAAAGCTTGCTAAGTATGAAGATAACAGTAAAAATTCATTAAACAAATCACTCAGTCTACTCAATCCTTCAAGTAGGCATCTTAAGATAAGAAAACTACCTGAAGGTTGGTTTCAGAATACTTTTAAATCACCTTTATGTGCTTGATGCCTAGACCAGAGCCAACATATTTCAGGAGATTTTCCTCCCTGATACACTCAACCCACTTGCTTTAGAACTAAATACGGTAATAATGAAATGACAAAGCCTAGCTATTTATTCATTTGTCGAAAGCTAATTTGTTCTTAGTAGTCATCAAACTGTTTAAGAAATATTTGCGGACTGAAGGACTTTTCATGAGTGGAAGCAACTTATTTATCAGACTTCTTAGGATTTTTTTTTTAATTCCTCTAGGGCTAACTAAATTATTGATCTTAAATTAAAAGGAATGTCACACAGAACACACTGCACAGTCAGACAAGACAACTGAAACCACATGATTAAGTCAAATTCAGGAAAGAGCTTATTAAGATCTGTAGTTCTGAGCAAGTTCATATTCACCTAAGCTGGCCCCCAGTTTCAAATGAAAGCTCATTACAGACGTGCTCCTGATTACGTGACATACAAGACAGCTTTCATCCCACTTAAAACTCCATTGGACCACTCACCCCAATGCCAGGAGAGGTAATTTTGCCCTTCTCAATGATGCAGATCTAAACTTACAGAAGCAGCTGAAGTTGTAACTACTTTGGGCAGCCAATACTTTCTTCCACAGATGAAGTGGGGGAAGAACAACAGACTCAGAGTTCAAGATTTTCACCAGCTATGGTCTGTTTGACAAGCAGAGCAAAAAACAGATTTTTTTTAAACAAAATGAGAAAAAGCATTACGTTCACTCAACAAATACCCGACACAAAAATAAACATGTTATTACATGCTGGACCAATTAGTATTTACTGAACTACACGAGATAAGTGTTTTCACTTGTTCTGTTGTCTAAACAGTGTTATCAAAAGATGTGATTTCTCTAATGATAGGTTTACTTCTTTGTTTCTGTTACCATTTTTGGATCAGCTAGCTCAAGTTCTACACTCTGCCACATTCTCTTCTGGACATGCTTAAGCATTTAAAGGCAATGACTAGAGTGGGATAGAAAGAATAAATACAGTATGTGCATTTTTATTGCTTCATCTAACAGAGCATATTAAACCCTGGAGACACTCAGCATTTGTCCGTAAGGCTCAGCAAGTGTGTTTGTGCTAGATGTTTGCTAGGTGCCAAGACAAAATTTTCAGTTAATAGCATGCCCTATAAAGGAATGCCCAGATGGGTTTTGTTTCTCCTTTTCACTTTACTGCTGCAGCTTCTTCAGTTAAAAAAAAAAAAAAAAAAAAAAAAAAAATGAAGAAGCAGCAGCAGCAGCATCTAATTATAGGTTGGTATGTAATTCTCACCATAACAATCCCTACCACTTGGAAGCCATGAGTCAGGCCCCCAGAATTATGATTAAGGCACAGAAATTAGGCATTTGGAAAACAACTATCCACAATGGATTTCTATTTGCCTTTTAGCATATAAGCCCCCCGTTCATGCATTCAAAGCTCTCCGCTTTAGTTAAGGCCTAAAAAAGTCCTTATTGATTTTCATTTCCTGAAATGAAGTCTGTCATAGATTCACTAGATTGTCACTAGATTGCAAGAGCTAGCACACCTGCTTAAAGAACAGGCAACAGCAGTCCTCTCTTTGTATCATTCCAAAAGTCACATCAACTGCAAGCATACATCGCTCAGCATCTGTTCCTGCTTTGTTCTAGGAGTCAAGCAACGATCACCAAGCCAGGTGATGGATGGTGCAGATGGATACCCTGGGATTGCAGAGCCTCAGATCTGGACCCAGAGAAAAAGTCAAATTCCTGGTCCTGGCGTCTCATAATACTCTTGGACAAAGATCCCCAGAGTAATGATTTTAAACTCTTCTCCTTAACCGAGAAACGGCTGTGACTAACAGATGAATTTTCTCAAAACTTACATCTGAGCTATCTGGTTTTCAGATAACTCTTCTGAAAGGCAGGGAAGGCATAT
Organism: Tetrao urogallus; assembly: GCF_951394365.1. Taxonomy (NCBI): domain Eukaryota; kingdom Metazoa; phylum Chordata; class Aves; order Galliformes; family Phasianidae; genus Tetrao; species Tetrao urogallus. Next base: position 127,856,969 of record NC_136813.1, read on the forward strand.
GAAAGCAGACATAAGTAGAGAGGTATGTAGAGTTTTTCATGCCAACAGTATTTCTTTATTAATATTACAAAAATTATGGAGGCCTAGTAAAAAGCAAATTAAAAAAAAAAATAAGATTAGCTCGTATGTCTTTCAAAGGTATTCCTTCTGCTTCATTGTGTCACATGGCCTACAATCAACTCTTGTAGCATGGACCAGAATCTTTCTATGCAGCTCAGATCCCTCTGCAGGGCTTTCTCCTCCACTACTAGAACAGTACTTTTCCCCTCTTCCCCTCTACTTGCCCACTGAAGAGACAGCTGAAATTTTACTGAAGATTCTCATTGTTTCTTTGCCTCCCTTTAAAATGCTGCTTCTCCCCACTTGCAGCAAACGTTTGGAAAGACTTTGGAAAGATTTAACCTTGTCAGGCAGCAGTATGCATTAAATGATATAATGCAGAAACATCCTCCATGCTTCAGAAATGCATCACCTCACTGCTTTCTAACATTGCAACTTGTCAGGGAAAACAAAACTGTAAATTAGTACCTGAGAACAGGGATTAATTTAATTTCTCAAGTGAATACTTCAAATAAAGAGCTACTCCAACCCCTTTTAAACAGATTAATGCTTTGGTGGAAGGCCTGGAAAGATGGCAAAAATCTACAGAAAAGCATTCAGCATTTTCCCAATACTAAGCTGGTGCCTGCAGGTGATGCTGTGAGTGGTAAGAAGGACCACTACTCTACCAGATCCCCAGCACAGGTTCTTCCAGAGAACACGCGGAAGGTGTGTCACTAGCAAACAGCCCAGCTATTTCTTTGCATGACAAATATACTAATGAATGGGAAATCTACTCCATTAACCAAAATTCCTAACGGGTACAACTGGGATAAATCTCACTGTATGTGTTCTCAGGCTGAAAATCCTTCAGAGCATAGAACGTCTCTCCACAAACTTACGGCGCATTATAAGCAAGATTTTTAGTAGGGAATGGCAGATATTCCTAGAACTTCCAACTGATGTCAGCTGTGACCCAAACTTGAAGTTCAGTTACAGAGGCAGCCTTATAATAGGCAACGCTTCCTTAAATTCCATTGTAAATCTGTTTCCTTATCCATATGAAAAAGAGTACACAGTGAAACAGAATCAGGTCTCCCTTGATAATGAAAAGTAAAGACTTCAAGACAGCTGAGTAACTTGAGAGTCTTCATCCTATTTCCCATTAAGCCTAACTCTTATTGACTGTCACTGAGAGAGGCAGGCATCAGTGAGCCTTGGATTCAGAATCACCCCCTAATTGCATATTTGAATGTTTTTTGGACTGTTCTCAAGTCTTGTGGTGCTTCTGAGCATTACCTGTATCACTAGATACTTCATCACCCTGCACTGGGGTATGCCATAACAACACTGCGAGTGCAAGTAGAACATCATACACAACAGAAACTCCAAATACAGATGAAATAGCACTACCAGAGCTAAAACTTGGCCAAGGCAGAGCAGAAAGAAAAACATTAAAATCCCTTCACTTGAAAAGAAATACATGTTTCATTTGTTTGTCTTTCATCTTCAACAGGAAACACTTTAAAGCAGTTACTCCTCAATTACATGCATGGCCGCCCTACACAATCCAAAAATAGGCAGGGTGACTTTTGACACACAAAAAAACAAATAAAAAACCAACAAGTAAAATAGTCTCTAAACCAAGAAATTCAGAAGGGCCTTTTCCAAATTGGTGAAAGAGAAGTAAAAATAGTTCAATTTGTTGATTTAAACTGCTAAAGCAACAGATACAGTTTATAACAGAATCTCTGAGCTTCTGAAATAATTACTCTAAAAACATACTGATGTCCACATCCACCCCATCCTTTATCTAATCCACCTGGGTTGTAAGACCCCAGAGAAGAACCGTCACTGGTTTTTATATACACAAAAATTGGGACAAAATGAAACTAATCTGTCCTGAAGTTTACAAATACTATGTAACATGGATTAATGCGCTCCAGTAGGAATTAAACTGCACATGGCTATGTTTAAATGATTTTGCAATAACGTGTAACAATTAAGGGTGATTTCCTTGCATTTTGGAAACCCTATTTAGCATACAGAAAAAGATGAAAATATATAGAAAGGTTTAAAATTAAGTATTTTTAATGCTTAGAAAACTGGAACGATGGACAACTGCAGTTGAAATAGCTTCTTCAATTCAGTGAGGTTCATCCTCGCCATGGGAAGATAAATTCTGAAAGGAGACAGGTAATTCATTTTCCATGCATTTACCTAGTAGGAACTAGTCTCAAAAATAGGTCTTTTTATCTATGTCATTGAAAACACATCAAATGTGCTGTTTGCTTCACTGCTGTGAAGATGAAAATTACAAGCATGGCAATAAATCATAAGTTACTGTATTGTACGGATTATTCAGTGCCCATTACATCCACCACAAGGTAAAAAAGGAGAAAATATAGATGTGCAACTATATAAACCCAGTACTACCTGCATATGCACATAGCAGACATTTGGGGCCCTAGCAAGGGAACCTAAATTCCAGCAAATCACTGTTCCTCTGGTTCCCTGCTATCTGGCTCTGGGCCTTCAGATGCTCCCAGCTAATAGGAAAGGAGTCTTGGAACTGGCTGCACTCTCCCAGAAATGCTGGCAGCATGGTGCCTTCACAGATTTCAAAGAAAGCAGCAATTCTAAGATCTCCAAGTGCAGGTATTAGAAATAGGGGTCTGACTGCACATTTCCTGTGGTAGGCATAAACAAACTCTATAAGAAAAGCCTGTTCAGGGGCAAAGAAGATACCATCATCAGGAGGAGATCCAGGAAGCAACTCAGAAATCCTGAAGCCAATTCCTATCTTGCTGCTTCTTGCTGCAAAGACTCCTTGAACCAACACAGATAACTAACTCTCATAATTTTCATGTAATTTAAGTATTTGAAGACATTTAAGAGCTTGAAGGTCTTAAATGAGAACCCAGACCTCTCCACAGTTTGCTTTCTTCGCCACAGCATCCAAATAACAAAATGGGATAAGAGCACCATTTTTCTCTCATCTTTAAGCAGCTCTTCAAATTGTTGCTCTCTGCCAGAACCATTTCCCATCTCAGATGAAGACACTAAGAAACTACAAATAACAAATACCCAACTGTCACCAAATGTAGCACGTATAATGGGAAAAAAAAGCCATTCAAAATGTTAGCAAGACAAAAATACAGACATGCAGTAGCGACACCTACTCCAGAAAGCAAAATGAGCTGGAATTGGCAACTACAAAATACAAAATTTGAATGCATCTGATAGTTTTAGGACTGGGCTTCATGAGACATGGAGGCAAAAGTAACCTCAATCCAGCAGTTCCCAGCTCTGACCTTAAAGCCATTCTGCCCATGTCTCAGTGAAATAGGAGGGGATAATTCAGTATCCTATAAAGCTGGTTAAGCAGGGCAAAACTCTTATCTAGTCAACTTGAGCAAGGTGAAGTTTCATCTCAGATTTGCCTCAAATTATCCTGGCAAGGATCACACCTCTTATGTAACATGCAGTGCCTCCATCAAAAGAAACAGAAGAGAAGCCAGACAAACTAAGGAAACTCCTGCTGACTTGGCAATAGCATTCATCTCACTCAGACTGGGAGGTGACCTGGAATTCCAGCTCTGCATTAATGTGATCTCAAATGAAAATTATTTGTACAAGAGGATGCTCTTCAGTGTTAGTTGTGCTTATATCCAAGGTACAGGTATTAACAGCTGACAGAGACCACAGTAGGAAGACCCACTTGGCACCGCACATTATTTTTGCTTGGCAGCTGAAAGCTAATCATAGAAAAGCCTCACAGTCTGTCCACACCTACACAGCCTAAAAGCCATGAAAGCACTGGAGTCCATCGAGCCTGGATATTCTATCTGGACATTCAGCCACTGCTTTGTGATTTCAGGCCATTAGCTTCACTTCTCTGCTCCTGGAAAATGGACAACAGACCAAAAGTAAGGAAAACAGCAGAGAAACCATCCGCCAAGATAAGCATGGCCCGTGTGAATCTGGGGACAGAGGTGACAGCACTGGGGAGCAGACCCAAATTGCAGCAATAGCTTTGGACTGGAAGCAGGTCACAAACAGTGAGTTCACAGGAAATGTCTGCCACCAGCTCTGCCAAGCCCCCCCAGAATAAAGCCTGGGCAACCTTCCAGCATCACACAAAGCCGCTGCAGCAAAAGCAAAGCGAATCTCAAGTGCAACCTTTCCACTGTCCTCATCATGAGATTGTCCCATCTCTTCCTGAGGAGTCTCTAACCTCTAGCTCAGACACTAATTGCCACCGAAACCTTTAGGTTAATGCAGTGGGAGACCATTTAGAGTCACAGAATGGGTTGGAAGGAACCTTAAAGCCCACCTAGTTCCAAATCCCCTGCTGTGGGCAGGACTACCAGCCACCAGATCAGGCTGCCCAGGACCCCATCACCCCTGGCCTTGAGCATCTCCAGGAATAGGGCATACGCTGCTTATCTGGGCAGCCTGTTCAGAGCTTCACCATCCTCACTGTGAATTTCTTCTAATATAAATGTATATAAATATATAGATATATAAAAATAAATATATAAATATAAATATAAAAACTCTTTTAGTTTGAAGTCAGCTCCCCTTGTTCTGTCACTACACTCCCTGATAAAGTCTCTCCCCATCCTTCTTGTAGGTCCCTTTTTATGTACTGGCAGGCCACAAAGAGGTCTTCCCAGAGCTTTCTACTCTCCAGGCTAAAACAAACCCAGCTCCTTAAACCTGTCTTCATAGGAGACCACAGGGTTGTCCAAAAAATCTTGCTGAGTCTCCAGAGGAGTTCACCCTGGCCAAGAAATTAAGAAAGGTCAGATACAAATAGAGCACTTGAGATGTATGGTTGCATAGAGCTTATAAGGCAGATGGAAAGATTCTGCTCTGACTTTAATCAACTGCAGTAATTTTAAATAAAATAATCCTAAAGGTATTCTTACACCTCACTTACTTCATTAATAACAAACCTTAATTAACAAAATTCTTGCCTAAATAATTTAAACAGCACTAAGCCCTTAAAAAAATTGATTTGTAAAACAATTAGGGAGCAATAATGTTAAGCACCTCAGAGGATGACCAGTCATTATCCCCTAGTAAATTACAGGCCTTAAACATTTGTGATTCTAATGGCAGTCTCACTCCTATTCTGATGATTGTGTAGTGGGCAACTAGGGATCAAGCAGTTTACCATCTTATTGACAGACTGCTATTCAGCAATGGTCAGAGATGAGATGTTTCCACAGCAGAGTTAGATGGTCTTCAGCCAGTAGCATCTTAAAACTTAAAGGATGTTAATAGCATTATCTTGTTATGAGGCTGCATTTCGCATGCCCAGAACGGGCAGAAGGCTGCCCTTTGAAGGCTCCGCAGAAAGCTATATTCAGCAGAGGAAAGGATTCGGACCAAGGGCTCTTAATAAATAACCTCATCTGTATTTTCAGGCTTTTCAGGACCTGTCCCTCCATCTGAGATCCCAGACACTGCTACACAGACACCCACGGTACTGATGGCAGCAGGACCCGGCACACAAACGTCACACAAAGATTACTCACAAAATCGTGCACACAAATTCAGGGCTGAGAGCATGCTTGAAACAGATTCATGCCTAAGCCAAAGGCTGAATCCTGCTCATTTTGTTACTCTCACAGCCTGTCCTTATTCACAACCGCACATACTGCAAGCGAAGGATTGAGACTGAGAAATCCATGGCTGTTTACACAGGTGCTTATATTTGGAAAACAATTCTGCTAGCCTATATTCAAACACGAAACCTGCAAAACCTGGTTTAAATTATTATGCAAGCACCAGGACAGCATGGATACCTGCATGAGAATGTACATCGGTCAGACCTTTACATAAGGCTTCTGCTTTTAACAGGCAGGAGGAGGAAGGAGCCACGGTGCAAATTAAGGAGCTGCTGCTACTCAGCTGCCAGGCTTCAACCCAGGTTACCACAGGAGCTTTCTCTGACCTTGCTGAGCTGCTACCGAAGCTCTCTTTCTCCAGATACAGAATACAAAGGGAACTAATACAAGTTGCAGCTTGATAAATCCCTTAACGGATAACCTTGTAGTTTGCTTAGATAATGGGAAGGGTCTGTGTCTTTGTATTGCATAGATAAGCGAGGTTCCATGAGACTTTGTACTGAATATGTATGTACCTCTCAGAAGACCTCTGAATATATATACGCTGAAGACCTTTTTCGTGCAAGACATACACAATTGGAGGAGCATTCCCCCCATGCATCCAGCACTGACAATGAAGAATGCCTGCTCTCTAACACTCCAACCCAGGTCTTAGAGAGTTTCAGCTGCTTTACAGTAACAGAGCAGCACTGCCCAGTTTTGAAAAACATGTTAATATAAAGTTAGCTGCTTGGGGACCACAAGCTACTTCAATAGGAGCCAAGTAAGAGAAATACAGAACAGTCAGCTCTTTTCTTGGCAGCAATAACCTGGATATTTGAACACCTGTATTGTATTATTATACAATATCGTAACATACAAAGAAATACATGCAAACACTGTATTCTACAAAACAGTAATGTGAGAACTTGCAATTCCTCAAAGATTTTTAGCAGATTTGTTATTCACAACTGTTTCAGAACCAGAACACGCGCAGGAAGACTGGAGAGAAGAGCAATCGACCCAGTATTAGGCTATTATAGCAGGCAGTACTGATTCGAGGTCCACACACAGGCTATATGGAGCAGTTAAAACAAAAGCTCATATTCATAGACAGTTTCCAGCAGAAACTGAAATGTGAACCTCTTAAAAAAAAGGAATAGTAGCACAGAGATTGACATTGCTTCCTTTAGTTGCTTCACAATATAGACCAGTTTACCTCATATGGACTTTGATTTCATAACTTTCTACCAATTCGCAGAGAAGCAGATCTATGTCAGTAAAAGTACAGAGTTCTATCTCACCATTATTTGACGACTTTTGTTTATTCAGTGTATGTATCTCCAGGGAAAAGTTCCTTTAAAAATAAAATGTATTTCTTAAATCAAAATGATTTAGGGTTCCTTTTGTTTAGCAGTGCAGTAACTGATCAAGGGGCAGAGACAAGAAATAGCAGATCATTTTACCGCAAGATACAATCTTCCATAAGCATGTTTGAGAAAGCCACTTAAAAGCTTAAGCACTGGAAAAGCATACAGGGAAGTGGAATGGTTGAGGATCCACACTGAGTTTGCTTCTAAACTATGTGGCTGAAGCAGTCTTAAAATTGTTTTTTTTTAACTGAAGTTGCAGCAGTAGTTTCAGACTTCAAAGCAACACTTGGTTTATAAACAAGAAATGCATCCGGCTCTTTCCTACATCAACTAACAGGGATATTAAAAAAAATAATAATCTGTCCCAAAAATGTGTATCTGTGGCGTAATGAGATTTAGTTGAATTAAAGCCTGAGAAAACTAATGCAGTTGCCCTCCCAGTTTGTATCCAATGCTTTAGGACGAGGAGCTGTTAGCTCTGTATTAGAGGGAGGGCTTCTCTCAGGCCTACCCAACGAGATGGCATTACCACAAACCCACTGTCACCTCTCACTGCTTTTCTTTCCTGCTCCTAGACTCAAGGGTGTGCTTCTGGAAACCCGCAAAGTTGGTTGTACCAGCGGACGAGATGCTAAGTGATCACACACCGGCCCCAGTTCACAATTAACAAACAAAAGCCGAGTCGCATTCACAACCAACAGCAGGACAAAAAAAAAAAAAAAAAGAAGAAAAAAAAAAGTCATTCCGGCTGCTGCTGAAGAAAGGGAGCCTTCCTGAGGGCAGCCTGATCACCGCTCATATGCTCTCCTTAGAGGACAGAGAGAAAATCCAGCTTCCTCCCGGAAAAGGAGATCTGTGATCTGTCCGCACTCTCTCTCACACACACACCTATCGGAGAGCACACACGCACCCCCTCCACAGCACACCCTTCAAGTCGGGCTCACCCCAGAGCCGGAGCCCGCCTCCCGCAGCCCCCATCCGCGCAGCCGGCACGGCAAGGACGAGCCACCCCGAAAAGTTTTGCCGTCGGCGGGTCCCGGCCCGGCCCTCGCCCCGCGGGCTCCGACAACAAAGGGACGGGGATGGAGACGCGAGCGCGGGGCTGCGCGCACCGCCGGCCCCCCGTCCCCGTCCCCGCGTGCCCTTGGGCCGCTACCTGAAGACGGCGACCGCAGTGTGGTTCCTCCTCCACGCCTTGCCCTGCTGCAGCAGCACCCCCTGAACGATCTCCTTCTCGTCGGGCAGCCGGTACACGGGGAAGATGTAGAGCCAGCAAAGGACGAAGACGCCGAGGGCGCTGGCCCCCACGGGCAGTCGGGTGCGCGGCCACTTCCAAGCCAGCCCCGCCATCCTCCTCCCGCAGCGCTGCCGCGGCGCCGGGCTGCGCTCCCGCATCAGGCCCGCACCGCGCGGGGCCGCTCAGCCCCGCCGCCGCCCGCGCCCTACGCCCGGCGGCCCGGCCCGCGCCCGCCGCCCGCGCCCATCGCAGCCCCGGCGGACGGGGTGGAGCGGGACGCCGCTGGGCGGCTCGACCCCGCGGGCGGCAGGGCTCCTCCCGGGGCTGCGCCGCGGCTGGCAGCTCTCTCGGTGGTGGCTGCTGCCGCCCTTCTTCATAGGCATTTGGTCCCTCGCTTTCCCCGCCAGGCGATGCGATGCGATGCGATGCTCTGCGCCGCTCCGCTCCCCGCCCTCCGCTTCCCGCCGAGCCGCTCTCCTTTCACTGCGGGCGGCACCGGTACATTTCCATCCCTCCCCGTAGGTGTGCGCCGCTCGGCTCGGGCCCCTTCCCTGCTCGGCCAGGAACCGGGCTGCAGCGGGTCCAAGCGGGAGGTCCCGCCTCGGGCTGTCCCCCCGCGGGCAGCGCCGTGAGGGGAGTGCGGCCGCTTCCCCGCCTCGCCTCGCCCCTCCCGCGGCTGAGTGCGGGGCTGAGGAAGCGCCGCGGCCCCCAGCCACAGCGCAGCCCCGGCCCGCAGCCGCAGCTTCGGCCCCCCCCGGCGGGGGCGCTCCCGCCTCTGGCCCGAGGCTGCCGCGCCGCTCCGCAGCGCACCCTGGTGGCCATCTTGTCACCTGCAGGAGACTGCCCGCGTCTTCGCCTCAGGCCCGGCGCCGTGAGGCGGCTGCCGAGCGGCCCGTCTGCAGCAGGGCAGAGCCTAAGTCTCGCTCTCTTGGGTCAGCCCTGGGTTCGGGTCAGGAGGCTGCGGGTTACCACAGAACCACAGAATTGGAGAGGTCGTAAGGAGTGATCATGCAGCTCCCTCCTAAAGCAGGTTCCCTGAAGCAGGTCACGCAGGAAAGTGTCTCAGCACAGGTTCAGAACACCTCCAGAGGAGACTTCACAGCCTGTACAGACAGTACTCTGTCACTCTGTCAGTTCTTCCTTCATATAGAACTTCCTTTGTGTTCTGGTTTCTGCCCTTTGCCCTTTGCTCTATTGCTGCTTGCCACCGAAAAGATTTCATCTCCACGGACTTGACTGCCACAACTCAGAGATGAATAAACAGTAACAGCTTCAGGATTCTCAGCTTTTTCTCATACAAAAGTGTCTCCAGGCCCCACATCACCCTTGTGTCCCTCTGCTGGACTCTAGAATTTCTAGAGATCCTTGTCTTTTCTGAACTGAGAAGCCCAAATCTGGACACAGTATTCCAGATATGCAGAGGGGAGGACCACTTCCCTCGGCCTGCTGGCCACACTCATTTTAGTGCACCCCAGGACTGGGGTCTTCTTGACTGCAAAGGCAAGCTCACATAGCTTGGATAGCTCATAGCTCAGGATAGCTCACAGTCAACCTGTTGCCCACTAGGACACCCAGGTCCTTCTCTGCGGAGCTCATCTCCAGCAGATCCAGCAGCCCCTAACACGTATGGATGTATGCATTTGAGTGGCCTCAAAGCAGAGCATCAAGGGGTGGCTTTGTGGATAACTCAGCAAACTATCAGACACAAACAACATTAAAAAAGCAGCACCATGTGTTGTGTCTCTGGAGAAAGGATGCATGGACTGCATTCTCAGGGATGCAGGCATGGCCACATTCCTGGTCCAGGTGACTGACAAGGCGCTCGGGGCTTCTGGTGCTACCTGGGTCACTCTGAGGCTTGGTGGCAGATAAGGGACAGTCTTGAATGCTTCAAGTTTGGGACATCCATGGAAGCAAGAAGACATTTACAATCTTTCAAGAAAAGAAGAGTAGCCTCTGCCTAAATGAGAGCATGTCAGCACAATACATGGTGCAGAGAAGTGCTGTCCATGCCAGCCAACCTGCTGGCATTGTTCAAGAGCGGGAAGGAAAGTAAGTCATACCGCAAAGGACAATCAGAAAAATCTGTGGTTCCCTTGACAACTAGAGGTTTGGTCAACCAGCTTCTGCATTTGCAAATAGACAGCCCCACATTCCACGGTTCCTTTTTTGCCTGTCCAAAACTTCCCCCTGAACTAATAATGAGTGAAGCTTTAGACAAAGGAAAGAAAGCAAAGAGGAAGCTTGATAACGGTTAATGTAGGATATCTGACCATAAAGTAGTAGTTAAATAGTCATAAATAAGAACTTGCTTTTTAGACAGTATTTTCAGCTGCATACCAGCAGACACTGCTCAGTTCTCAGTAAAATGCAAGCTTGGTAATCTCAACATGCTTTTGGCTCTTGAGAGGAGGAAAAATACTGTCTTCCATGGTGTTTTGCTGTGTAGAAATACATGCCACCAAAAAGATGTTAACAAGGTGGTGTCTAATGAATGAAAAAATGCCAGAGACCTATTATTGCATAAGAAGTATTGCTTTCATTCACACTTTATATTCTAAATTTGTCTAGAGCGGTAGAGCTGTTTTCTCAAGACAAAATGGGAAGGAAAAGAAATTGAGAAGTGTATTGTTGGCCAACATCTGACAGAAATATTTTGAGCAGGATAAATATTTTCACTTTCCCTAAATGGACTTGTATTTTTGGTGAGGAAGTCATTTACCAACAGTAACATAAATAAAGTACTTCCATCAACTCTTCTAAAACCAAACAGAACTATTCAATCTCTAGAGAGACTAATTCAAAATATAGTTAGCTAGACTTATCATAATTATGAATGATTAAAAAACAGAAAACAGTATTCCAAATTAAATTCTGCCTCTTTGCTCACTTTCAGCTGAGAGACAAACCAGAGTCTTGGTGTGACATGGGAAACCAGAAAGTGGAAAAAGAACAAAGAGAAAATAGAAAGGACTGCTGTTCCTTAACTGTCCAACCTAAATACAAAGAAATAAATGGAAATGAAATCTATACAATTATTTGTTAATTTCATCAGTGATATAACCCCTGCCTAACTAATATAGGAAGAGATTGCTTCTTTAATAAAGGAGACTTGCTCCTGCATAGACATAAGATTTGGGAGCATTTTTAATCTGTGAGCCTATAAGATAAAAAAAAAGCTGCCTTTCCTTTCCTTTTTTTTTTTTTCCCCTGAATATATGCCAACCTCAAGCCCCCAGGCTATTCACTGAATTTATGACAATCCATAGTCTGTCTAGAGCAATGGCTGTATCTCCATCACCATTTCCTGTGGCTAAAAAGGGCCTGCAGCCCACGAGGAGCCAGATGTATGAAGACAGAGATGAAGCAGAGCCTGTTATGCTGTTACTGTAACTGGCATGTCATGGAGGACTGAAAAATGCCTGGCTTCATTATTACACAGGTAGAATTTTCCTCTTTCCCTTCCCTCTGTCTGTGAGCCTGAAAAGAAGCGTACTGATATTTTATGTTATGGATAGTGATTTCAGGTGGAGAACAAACCGAAGGTAAGATAAACTGCTGAACATGAATCTTGCTTTCAAAGAAACGCTCCTAAGTACTTCAATGAGAGGTTGCAGCCATTGTGAAGATGTAGTGATCGGCAATCCATGACTATAAATCACAGTAGAAAGAGAGAAATTCAGCTATAATTCTTCACTGCTGCACTCTGTTATGGTAGTTGGGTAATAAGGTTTAATCTCATCTCCATAACTTTGGTTCAAGGTAAGGTCCACAACCAGAAAGGCCGACTATTCTGGACATGGTTCATAAGCAGATCAGGTACGGCTAAAAAGCAGAAAGAAAAAGCAGTGGGTGAGAACTGTGAATAACAAGCATTTTAAACATTAAGTAGAAATACTGTTATATCTACTAATAGGAAGAAAACTGTTATCGTTTTTCCGGGTTCACTGCAAAATCCATCAGCACATCTTTTCAGTTTTATTTTTCCCGTTTACTTATCACAACTATGTAAACTGCACAACCACGCAGGCATTCATTCACGTCGTGTATGAGCATCCCTGCACTCGCTGTACTCATCAGCTGGCTTTGCATTTCCCTTTCTGCCCGAGGGTGGAGCTGACACTCTGCTTTACACTGCAGCTCTACCTGAGAACGCTGTGCACAGGGAAGGGCAAAGACCTTTTCTGAGAGTTACAAGACAGCACTTCCTCCTTCCGTTATCCCCAACACAAACACACACAGAGAACATAGCTGTCTCCCTTCAAAATTCCAGTTTTTGCATAGTTTCTGTTGGGGAATCTTCTGTTTCCACATAAACCCTAAAGTGCCTTGTCTTTGTCCCCTTTTAAGCCCTCTTTCTTCCAAAATGATGTTTTTTTTCCCTGTTTCAACATCCCACTCATCTTCTGTTCTGCAGATTTCAGCAGAGCAGCTGCTTTGGGATCAGCTTTTAGGCTATACCAGGCTTTCAGTTTATGAGAATGCTATTGGGCAATACACCTACAAGATAAATCTCTTATCTTTCAAATGCACTTCATTACCATCTGACTAAAATACCTTGCTCTATGCTGTGCCCTCAGTTCTGTGGAATTTCATGCTACGTTAGCAGAGTCTATGCAAAGGCTGGATTTATTTTCTAAGGGAGAAGGGAGATGCAAAAAAAAAAAAAAATAAAAATAAAAATAAAGAGTTGATATTTTGATATTTAGTGTATAATGGCAGCCCTTATTCCCTACTGCTATAAATACTCTGTGCTCATTTTGTATGTGTTTTGGCCAGATGTTCAACAGAAAAATGTTCAGAAATCATCATCTATCCTAGATGCCATTTTAAGTCAGCTGCTGTATGGTGTCACCTTGGAACATTCTGATTTCACTGTATTCACTCATATGATATATTTTGAAGAAAAAAAAAGCTAACATACGCATCTTTTATAAGAATAGCACAAACATTGTGAATGCATCTATGAGCATTCAGAGTTGCCACTGCAAAGACTTGTTGGTAAATCCCCGTGGTGCTTCTATCTATCACAATTTACTTTGCAACACTGTTAAAACCACTAACAAACAAGTATTCTCAGCGACAAAACATTTTAAGCCCCTAACTTAACAGACGGTTTTATATAATCCTATTGCAGGGACAGAATTTCAACTTCAGCCAAGTACAATATCAAATTAATATTCCTGGGAAGGCGTGGTGCCTAAATGTAACCCATTTTTAACTGGCTGTATCAGCTGGCCTTGGAAAAAAATATGTATGTATTACTTCTCCTTGAAAATTTTGCCACATCTTTGTTTTTCAGCTACCATGCTGTAACAATATTATTACTGTGACAACATTTACAATCATCTTTTCAGCTACAGAGAGGAATCGGAAAAAGATAACATAAAATGGTAAAAAGGATCTTACTGATCAAAGGTAGAGTTTGTTCCCTAATACAGAGAACCTCTGTTCTGAGCAGTGCTGAAAGGACTTTCGAAACATCTTTGTATGTGATCAGTAATGTTACCTAGTTACAAAGTGGGGAAAGAAGTAAAAATCTACAAGCATTACTACATGGAATGCATCAAGCCATTACCCACAGGTACTGTGGTTTTCAGTTTTTCAGGGAAATAAATGGTGGGTTTTTTAATATAACAGATGAGCACAGCCAATTTTTAACAAATATGCTATCACTGCTGTACATCAGTACGGTGTCTTTAGGAAAGCTATAAAGACCAGACTTTCATTGCGCAGCACTGGCTTCGGTGCCTATGAGAGATGTGGATGGCCAGGAGACCCAGTAATGTGAAGACAAGGCAGTACAGTGAAATTCTGGAAGGACGTCCTGCCACACCTGCTACAAGAAACTCCCTTCCAACATCAGCCTGCTTCCATTCAAGCACACATCCAAACCTTCCTCTCACACTCATGAAGCAGATCCTCACACAACTGGCATAATTAGATCCAACTGAAGTAGATGCATCTATAAAATCACAGTAAACTTATTACAATCCTTAATGGGTTTGACCCTTAGGCACAATTGGATCCAGTAGGTCTGCTCTACTGTAACAAACCTAGATGAGAATATGCACATACACACATGCACGCACACAGGCTTCAGGCAAATCTCCTACTGAGTTCCTTTTCCTCAGGGACTCAGATAAATTCTGACCTCATGTCTGACATTTGCTGAAATTTCGATCTGAGCTGTTGCTGTCAGGAACTCATCATTCATAATTCAGCATTGTTTAGGAACACCTGTTCATGAGAAGATCATGTCTGATAGACAGAGGGACGTAATAAATTTGGTCTGCAAGAAGTAATCCCTCTTGACTAGGACGAAGTGCATGAAAGAAAAGCTGAGGAGAGGGAAGAGCTTATTGATATCATTGCCTTATCTTCTTTTCCCGTGACAAGCACTCCTTAGTTATCATTAAGGAGAACCGTGACTTTGTGCGAGGCGTCAGAAGTTCCTCTCTGCTCCTGGCACCTGCTGAGAATTATCAGTGGGTAGGTTATATGATTTCTTCAGTTGTCTGTCTCTAAAGTGAACAAGGGTGATACAGAAATGTGTGTAAAGGGAAGTTTCTGCAAGGATGGCTGCAACCCTCAAAGCCGAGACAGACAACCATCTAAGAGGAAGTCTCACAGACATTTGCTGTGTTCGTGGCCCGCGTTGTGCAGGATTGTGGGTAAAACCACCTCTGGAGTACACAGAATGAGTGGAAACTTGAATTAATCTGGAGCAAAAAGCAAGGCTGAAGTGATAGAAAATTAAACAGCCTGGCTAGATAAAATAACAAGTGCAGAAAGAGTGTAAAAGACTGCTGGGTCCTGTGCCGAGCTAGAGTTGTCTGCAAGGGTTCCGTTAACCAAATCTTCCATCAACCCATTTAGTTAAGGCAAAATTTACATGTTGACCTCAGGAGAGTTCTTCCAAATCTGTTAATTGAAGCACGCTTGTCTATAGTAACAATAACAATTATATACGAGCAGTTTTAAGTAGATCTCAGAAGTTTTTGTTTGTTGCTGTGGTTAGTTTGTTTATTTTCCCAGAAGAAGGTTGCCACTACTAGTATTCCCCAGCAGAAGCAGAGAATCCAAATGACTTGACTAATGACTGAGGACTAATTACTGAGCTTTGTAACAGACTTCTTCAAGCCTAAAGCAGTGCTGTAAGTCACACATTGCAGAGACAACTTCAGCTGTAATTGAAGCTCTTGGATGCACTGGCAGCTAATATTAGAGAAGTGCTTCAAGTCTACTGTAGAATTCTTCTCAAAAGTTATGCGGTATTGGTTCACCTGGACCCAAAAAGCAATCTAAAGTTTCATTAATGGGCAAACAGTAATGAAAGCTTATTTTCTTTCTTCACAAATATAATGGAATATACAAAGAGCAAGACTTGCCACAGAGATTTTTCACTGAAGGACACAGATTAAACTAGAAAAAAATATGTATATATATTCTCTGTGCTGAAGGAAAACACAGAACAAGAAGAAGGACCCAATAAGGTTCCTGAGGAAAGGCAGCATTATGCAGAGATCTGCAGTGTTGCCCAGAAGCTGGGAACAATGTCCAGAACAACTTGTACATTCCTTTGCTGCATTTCAGTTTCACAATGCAGTCTCAGGTCACAGCAGTCCTCTCACAGCTCTCAGTTAAAAATGTAATCCTTCCCATGCTGTCCAGGTTGCACTAACTCTGGATGTAAGACACCTTTGTTTATGGCACTTCCCCATGTTTGTTTTTATGAAGTTATTTATTCAAACAAGTTTAAAAACATTTCCAGGGCCACATTTTCACTCTATTTCAAGGCAAGATCCGCCAAACGTTTGAAAGGAAATAACAGTTTTCTCTCTAGAGGAGAAACACAGAAGATGGATTGCTTTGTTTTACAGAATGTCACACTGCAATGTCTGTCATCGAGAAGGCGAGTTTCACAAGTCATTAATTCAACCAGATGGTGGTGTAGAGTCTAATAGGTAACATAAGCTGGATGGGAGCACAAATATCAACAGAGGCACTCTTTTGCAGACACAACATGCTTTCCAACCTTCAAGCAGTTTTTAACTTATATTTTAACATGGCTGCATAAATTATTATTTGGGCTCAGAGAGAACAAAGAGTTCCCATACGTCAGAACTGAAGGACAAGACCTGCAATTAAACAGGCATTTGGTCACGTGTTCCTTACACCAAGATTACAATTGTGGTTGTACCACCGTAAACATGGACTGCTGAACTAGAAGGCACAAAATAGAGAAAATATAGGTAGGTATGTAAAAAGCAGTCATGAAAGCTGATCAGGTAACACATTATTGAACGACATTCAAAAAGAAAAACAACCACCATCACAAAAATAAAATAAAATAAAATAAAATAAAATAAAATAAAATAAAATAAAATAAAATAAAATAAAATAAAAAAGCTATTGAAACAAGCAAAGTCCTTACCTGCATTATAAGACTTTTTTTAACAGATGCAAAGATTGAAACAGGTTTAGATATCCTTGCAAAATGTTTGCAAAAAAAATGCATTGTGAAGTTGCACATGATCCCAGCTGAAATCTGCTCTACAAAACCATAGAAGGTGGTCCTTTCCCCTAACTACTACGTCTAAGGTACAGAAAGTGGCTACTCAAAAGGTCTGTATATTAATACTTACTGAAGAAGTTTAGAAAAATACACTGGGAAGATAAATGTGACTGAAAAGGTTAAATAAGTGAAGTTTTATTTTTCCTCTTCTTCATGTTCTTCCATTGCAGCAGGTCAGATCTGGTTGCTCAGACAGCACAGACATTGCATTCCTGTGTTTTCCAAAATAGTAGAGCTTGGAAAAAGCTTTGAAACGTAAACCACTTCACCAAAATTCATGAAGCCAGCAAGCTTTTTGATGTCAGGACACCAGGAAGCTCTGAATTGCAATGAAAGCTATTATAATTATCAAAACCACAAACTGGGAAGAAAAAAAAAATGGAGCTTGCCTTTTGGAATTGTGATCTTTTCAGAGAAGGAATTTAAAACCTTCTCTGTGAATTCTTATACAGCAGCTGGCTCTGCTTTGAAGCATATAATAGTGAAAGAAACTGTGACCCCAAGTAAACAGTACATGGTTTGAGGCATAGAGGGTAGATTTCTTGAAGCTGATGCTGAATTCTCCAGATACTTGCTTTCAGCTTCTGGGTTTGAACTGGTTTTAGATGTGACTTCTGTTTCCAAGTTGGAAGTATAATGTAATCAGCAACTCACAATCCTCATAGTGTCTGTTTGGTGGTGATTTTGTTGGTGTCTTATCTGGATGGCAGAACAGATCATCCCAAGGAAAGAAAAATAATGTCAAAGAGGCATTTATCAGCATTATCAGTCGCTGGGGTGACCTTCCAATTTCTGTGATCATGATTTATAACAGCTGACACCAGAAATGGGAGAAACCTGCCCTTGGAAAGGCCCGAGCCAGGCTCGATTCCTAAGCTGCTGGCCTCCAAAGGAGCCTTGGTGATTGAGGTGCTGTCAGGCTGAGTGCTAGCTTGAGGTTTGCAGGAGAATTTTATCTTGCAATCGCAGCTGTCATTGTTGTCTTACAATAAGTAGTGCCCAACATTGTGGTGTCCCTCTGACAGCAGTGAAACTTTTCCAGAGGATTATACCAGTAAGTACAGACCAGGGTAGCAGCCATCTTTTTCTGTCTAAAGAAAATGAGAGTGTAAGTAAGCAATTATAGTAGGAAAATGTGCTCATAAAAGCAAAATTTGTGGCAAACTTGGAAGCGACTCTTCAGCAGCCAAAAGAAAAACAACTGTGCCCATGAGCAGTGATGTACTGTGGGTCCAAATGTCAAAATAGTTCTCACAGCTGAAACTTGGAGGGGACACACATACACTTTTTTGCTGCTGCAGCCTGTCGTTGGAACAAATAACGTGCTGTGTTTTGGAGTTACAGTAATTATAAACATCAAACATGTTGCAAAGTGTGCATTTTTTTCCTGCAGACTTTTAGAATCCGTAGATGTTGAATAAGCAGAAAAAAAATCCTCAGATGGAAAGCTGGCAGAGTTGGTTTTATGTGTTGTAGTTTTAGAGAGATAAGATCATTCTTGGAGGCTGAACAGGAAACAAATGCATAAAGAAGAGCTAGGTAGATCTTCAAATTGCATTTCATATCTGCACAGAACTGATTTACTAAAGTGTGCTCAATTCACTGCAGCTGGACTCTTTCTGATCATTAAATCCGGAGCACTGATAGGGGCTACTGTCTGGCAAAATTCCCATCTTGGGATTGAATTCAAGTCTTTGCTACTCTATCTTGGATACCGTGCTAATTTAGATCCATTCAGACATTGCTTATTTTCCTTCATGAGATAGACCAGAGAAGCACATGCACTTACTATCTGCTCTAATGGTGACTGCGAGTTTTTGGATGATTAACTCAAAATGTCCAATTTCAATGATTCATTTTATGATTACTCAACCTGAGAGTCAGGTTTCCAGAGGGGTTAATTACTCATAACTCAAATGATTCACAGCAGCTCTAAAATATCATTATAAAACTATAGGAAGAGTGCATTAAGCCCAGAAAAACTCAGCAAGGCTTTTCTGAACTGACTGCTTTTCTGAACTGACTGCTCATCTACCCCTTTCACAACACAAGGGTCTTGTAGACCAAATCCTACCAAATATATTATTTAACTTCATGAGGAACAGAAATATATATTACAGAATGGAGGAAGAAAAAAAAAAAAGGAAATTGTAGAGATAAAATTGATTCGATTTTCAAAGTGTGTTCAATTCTAAGAAGGTTTTCTTTCTACTGCCAGCTAGCTTTGAAGAACGCAGCGAGACATTCAGCTTTTTTATATTTGCAGCCTATCTGCTAACAAAGTTCACTTGGTTCTATCTGTTAATTTGGAGAGATTCCTCCTGGGACTGAACTGTGATCAGGTAACCATCAGAAGCACTCAAGCACTGTAAAATGGTTTACTAATCTATTCATTAATATCAATTTTCTAATATGAAAGGAATTAGCTCAAGCATAAGCTTATCCATTTCAAAAATAACTACCATAATGTCTGTAGCCCCACTGATTTATTGGCTTGTATGTTATCTCTGTAGCAGTCCCATGTTCAATTTGCAGTGACTTCCTTAAATTTCATAATTAGATTTCCACGAGCAGCATGTTTTGCCTCAGTTAGTCCATAAGCCATCTAGCTGTGCATCTCAGCGTGATTGCTGTATAATCTTCAAATGTTAGCTGGATTTTTTTAACTGTTAAAAAGAAACCATAAGGTCAGACTGATGAATTTGCACATCTTTATGTAAAAAGTGCTGCAGCAACAATATTTATGCATATTCTAGGGTATGCTTGTATGTGTTACAATTCTGTGCCTCCAGAAATACCACGCATAGACTTGATATCCGTGGATAAAACTGGAAAGTTGAGGATGAAAATAGATTTTATGAATATTTCACTGCCTCGTATGAGACTAAGAGCTAAGATTAAAAGTGGGGCTTTTCAAAGTTTCCTAAATCCCACACATGCTGATTTTCCATTCTTTTTACGCCCTTCAATGTTCTGAAAACGTATGAAGATCCCACTACTTTTAGAAGCTATGTCAGCACTTGGGTATTTCCCTGCTTTATTACAGCTCTGCATACTTCTATCCATCCTCTGTGCGGCTTCACATTCTCTTCTCGAATTCATCAGCCTTAAGACCTTTCTGAGCTTTCAGGTGTCTTCAGCCCCACACATCTATGACGGCAGGATTCTGCAACTGGTGAATTTTTCTAGACATTATGTCAGAGAACGATCACAAGTACCTGAATGCCCTGTCATTCAGAGTCAGGGCTAATATAGTGATATTTTCTTGGGGAAGAGAAAGTAAAATGCAATAGAGATTAAATCTGTATTTAATTTGGTATCCCCTCCTTGTCATAGATATTGTTCTAGTCTCTTGCTGCTTTACTCCCACTCATTCTCATAATCTGTAAATTACTTTAGTCTGGAATGTTTCCTATGGCCTTACTGTATGTTATTGGATGCCAATTCAGTCTTCTGATTTTGGCATTTGTATATAGCCAACATGATGAAAATTAATAATTATACCATTCAAGTAAATGAATGAATTAAAACTTATGAATTAAAACTGTGTCTAGCCAGCCAGAAATATCTTTGGTTGCCATTGGAGTGTATACTTTTTTGTCCTTATGTAGAATCACATGTAGTACACAAATTGTTCCTGTATGATTACATTCCATGGACAATTATTCTGCAAAGGAAGAGAAGTACTCAGGCTGTTCCCTGTTTTAACTCTCATCTTTTAATACATTATTTCTGATGGAATATTTACCCTGATTTCTTTCTTTGAAGCTCCTACTGAAGAAAATGATACAGTTCATTTTGAACAAACTTCTAAAGAAACGAAGCCAGCAAAACCACACAGCCCACTCTGAACCATGGATACCTGCAGCACACAAAGCCCATTGCTCAGCTCAAAGTGAATGAAATGCCACAGTGAAATGAGCAGGAAGGAAGGGAAGTAGGAACCTGTTGCTTCCTTCTTCAAAGCTGCACTAGAACTTCTTTTGCATGTGCCTAGTTGTGATATCCATTTTGCCTGAGCCTTAATGGTCTTGTGCTCCATCACAGTGTGAAGGTCTTCCATTTTCTTTAAATTCACTGCTCTGTCCTATCGCTTTTGTACTGATGATTCACCTGTTGGCCTTGGACTTTGCAGCTAAATGCTGTCAAAAAAGCCTCACTTGACAGCTCCAGAGAAACAAACTGATCGCAATAGCCACTGATCGTTATCATGCTCAGACTCCAAATTTAATTGTTTGAAGATATTTGATTCTATACAGGCTTTCTGACTCAGTAGAGTGATCCCATGTGAATTGCATTTAGCAAATACAGCAGTTGCTGTAGTTCAGCATGCAGTCCAATCCCAATCCAAGTGTGATTCCTACTGCTGGCTTCTGTTGATACTCTCACCATCGTGACACCAGGCATCATGAGTTGCTGGGAAGGATTCAACAGGTTGAATCCAATTCCCATCACCCTCTGATCCTCTTTTGCCTTGAGATAATGGCAGCTTTCTCTGTGACAGCTGAACCAGCCACAGCTCCACATCACCCATTCCCTGAGCTCTATGTACACATCTTTATTCCACTGTGGGGCTTCACTGCTCAACCACAATCACTTCTTAAAAAAAAGGAGAGAGGCTCTGCACTACACTCACGGCAGTCAAAAAGTCTCATGGCAGGTATTTGGGAACCATCAGCTATGCAAGTTTTTGATAGAATGAGCTGCAGAGAAATTAATGGCAATCTGTTAGTATTTTTCACAGTCCGGCTCTTTGTATCAAGTAAACCTTTGGCAAAACTGCTGAAGCCATTAATCACTCAAAGCTTCTCATGTCAGGCTGCCTATTGGCATGGGCAATTTCATTGCAAAATCTCAAATTATTTCCTGTCAAAGAAATTTCTCCCTTACGTATGGCCAGGGGGTGCGAGACATCAGCTGCTTGTACCATACACCTTTTTAATTGCAAGAAATAATGTCTCATTGAATTTAATGAACCACAATGTCAGTGTAACTGTTTTATTGCAGAATAGATCACATTTATGTGCATGTATTTCAAATAACATTATGACTGAGATCCAAGAAAACTTTGTGCAGGCTATTTCCACATTTCCATTTAACATAAATGATTTAGACACTGATATAACCATTACAGTATGAAACCCTTTGATTTCAGGGGCTGTTTTTGGTTGATTGTCTGGTCGGTTGAGGTTTTTTAAGGCCAAACTCAATAAGGAGCTCAGACAAATCATAATAAAAAACAACTGCATTGGGTTTCATGCCAGTCTTACTGCATTATTAAAATAACGTCTGTTTATTTGCAGGCAAGGTGACTGTAAAAAGCACTGTCTGTTTCTAGCTGTATATAATTAAGTCCATTACTTCCTGCAGGAAGTTACTGGAGCACAGGTTAGGAGCAGCCACTCAGGCCAGATCAAAATATTTGCAGAGAAACATATTTTTCTTGGTTCTAAACTGAACCTACGTGAACCTGGAGCATGAAGTCTGACAAACTAAAAGGATCTCGGGAGGTTATCCAATGAATTCCCGCTCAAAGGAATGCAAGACTCATGCAAGTCCTGGAAGGCACTCATCTCACCAGTTCTCTAAGGCAATCAGTGGAGTATAACTGACTTCCCCAAGCAACTTGGCAGTGCTTCCTGCTCCTCACAACTGCAAAGCCATGCCTATGTGCATAACCTGAACCTTCCCCACCTTACTCGAGGACTGTTACATCCTGTACACCCTACACCCGAGCTTCTGCTGCAGATGTAGGAAACCCCAGCATTTCTCCATCTGACTGCAGCTGAGTTCAGCCTTCCCTTCAGAATGTGTTTGCTGAAGTTCTGAGCTCTCCCCTGTTGGACACACACCTTTCCCAAAGAGCAGTGCTCAGAAACAGGCAGCGTGCCGCTGAGCTGTGAGCACAGCAGCATCACCGCAAATGGCTCATGGTCTCCTCCCTGTGGACCTTCCGTCTCAGAACCAGTAGAGCAACGCTGCTCCATGTGTTTATCTCAGAGGGACCACCAGTGCAAGGCATAAATGTGCAGTGTGGACACTTCAGACTTCCAGCCACGTCTTTTGTTTTAGTAAAGCTGCTACTCACAGAGGAGGGTTCAAAAGCTTGAGTCTTGTGTCCCTCACCACAAAGATGGAAAACAATCTTGGTCTTTGCTAAATATTTCAAGTCTTACTCAGGAAAAATTCTGGAAGGGAGCAAGCCATTGCCGTACTAATTGCTAAGACAATATATTATCACACTTTATTTTCAGAATTTCTTTTTTATTCTGGCTTTGGAATTGTTATTTGTCTGTTATTTGTCTGTCTCTCCAATTAGTTTTTGTTTTTTTTTTCTGTCCTTTTTGCTTGGTAGATATTCAAGTTCTTTCCTTGTCCTGCCTGCCTCGTAACGCTCTTTCTCCACTAACCTTCTTGCCTTTCCCTTGTCTCAGCCCTCCTGCTGCTGTTTGTGGAGAATATCGAAAGCGACAACAGCATCAGAAGAGCGTTTCACCTCCAACACGACAGCCCTGTGCTGTCAACAGAAACAAAATTGTGAAAGCATTAGTGCCGAGTTTCATTCTCTTCACGCAGCCTCTGGGCAGGTTTAACGGCTGATTTATGTAAAATTAAAGTGACAATTTAAAAGCCCCTTTGCAGGTTTCAGGCGTAAGCGAGTCATCCCTCCAGAGCAGTGTGCTGTCATAGCCCTGCACACCCAGTTCCACACATGGGCAGCTAAGAGCATGCGTGGCAGCTTGAGTAAGGACAGGAAGACAGAGCTGGGGGATTATGGCCATTTAATCATAAGTACCTCTTTCAGCTTCGCTCAGCCATTTTCACCCATGCAAAGAGCACCAACCCCCAGACTGAGACCAAAACATGATCCACAACTTCAGAAAAAGCTTGGAAACTGAGTCACAGCCATGTAACACGGACAGCTCTGCCATCCAGTGTCCAGTGCAAAGCATGACCAGAAGCTGTCATTTTCACATCTAAATGCAGGAAAAGGGAGGCAGGAAAAAGGAAGTGTTTCTGCCTGTTCTTGCTTGCTCCTCTGGCTTTTTGGGTTCACACCAGCAGAGAAGGGCATCTCTTGAGAAAGTGCCATGGTCTCAGCTGCACTCCCACAAAATCAAAGAGTTCCTAGGGGGGAGTTTACTTACATTGCAGAGATTTGTCTGATGTTTCCAAATCTCTCAAGGTTTCCAGGCAGAAATACTCCTCCTGTGAAGCATTAGGAGCATTTCCTTTGAAGAAAACCCAAACTGCAGTTAAGTAAACTTCCTAGCTCCTATCCTTTCTATGATTTAAGGGCATATTTCTGTACACATTAATGAAGATGCTTTTGCAACAAAAATAATCGTGAGCTATTTCATGTGAATATGCATTTTTATCCTAAATGCCTGCGGGTCAATTGAAACTTGAAGGCCATTTCCAAAGTGAAATTACCAGTTTAAAACTGCAGCTTCTAATCAGCTGTTTCCCCACTGCCTGATGCAGACCACCAAGGTCTGTTTTCCAGCCCACGAGTTCCCTGGGCAGTCCCAACAGCACACCAGGCACCACAGCCTTCAGCCAATTTCCCTTTGCCACCACATTCAAAGCACAGCGTTTGGAGGTGTGGAATAGGACCTGCTTCCCACAATCCATGCAGGTTTTATACATGTTAAACAAGCCATGTTTTGTGTTTAAACTCCTGTGCCAGCCCACGCCCTGAAACTCAGCTCTGTGCTGCATAGCATGGAGCTGGCAAGCCACAGGCTTGGCAAGGCCTAAGGCTGGGCAGGACTGTGGGGGAGCTGGGTCCAGTCTTTGCTCTGTCAGCCCCAGGGCTGATGTGGGGCCTTGGGCTGATGGGGGAAGTCAGGCAGGGCCTGTAACCGTGGCCTCCAAAGCCTGATGCAGTTCTACAGACAAGACATGGCACATCATCATTTCATTTGTAGCACAAACTATACTTTCTCCACCTACCAAACTCACGAATTTTGCATAGCAAAAAAACTGCTTTTGCCCACACAGACCAGGGGTCAAAGGGAGACTGGCAGATGCTGCATTCAGCACTGACATTCATTACGTGCTTGCCAGGGAAACTGTCACTCATATTGATGCACCATCCAAGCACTGGCATGCTCTTCATAAGCTTCACAATCACTGACATCTCACTGTTCGCAATCATTTGTCATTCCTTGCATCCCTCTTAGTTCTGTTGTTGTCCCCACCTTACAGTCAGTTGCTAGCAATCTGTGCGCAGCACCACGTCTGACATAGTGGGTGATTCCACCTGGTTTCTTCCCAATATTGGTGTTCAGGTTTAAACCTGAGCTTGATGGCACTTGTGAGAGCTGCAAATAGGAGCAAGGAGCAGGGCTACTTTCACCCTACTGTCACTTGGATTTCTCATACGAGGAGAAAGCAGCAAGTTGCATTAGCGCTTGTCCCTGACCAGCTATTATTGGAGTGCAGATCCTGACAAAGAAAACAATCCTGTTTGCTATCTTGCACCTGGAAGTCCCATCTGGTTTGAACATCTTGCCTTAACTGCACCTGTATTAGCAGAAACTTCAATTATTCTGTCAAAATTGCTTTTTAAGTATGAGAAATGTGTCAGGCATGATGTTCCAGACGACTGCATTTGCACAGATGGATCCCTTTTAATTGTTTTAAAATATTTTTTAATGATGGAAAAAAGAAACCGCATAAAGTAACTTAAAGAGTATGGTTTCTTCCAGGTTAAATTTACCCAGCTGGATCAAATAGGGAAAGCCAGATCTAGTTAAAAACATCCATCATTTCCAGAATAATAATGGGAGAGGAATTAAATGTTCGAGATGAAAAAGCATTTACTCTAGGTCTAATGAAACACAATAGATGAAAGTGTGACCTTTAGACAGCCACAACGTGAAAAAGACAGTAATACTGGCACTTCCACAAATTCTACCAAAAAGATCCAGAACAGCACTTGGATGAGCTACTGCAGACAATGTTGCCATCTGAAATAGGCTGAAAACTACTTCAGATCCAAGATCTTTTGAAATTATTCTACCATCAGCTTCACAGAGAACAAAATTTGCTTGAAAACAATCAGGAGAGCTGCAGCTACTCACTGGTGGTATCATTTGCAGTAGTTTGGGCTGCAGCAGAACTTAAGAGAATTTCTAGAACACTGAGTGTATGAGCACTCTGCTGAGCACCTCACTCAGCCACACAGCCCTTCCAACACAATTCTTTACTTCGCCAAATGCTAAACAACCAGTTGTAACATCAAAGAAAAAGCCTCTCTGAGGAAGGCAAGAATGTGACATCTTTAATATGCATCCACTGTACACATTTAGGTATTACATATATAAAAAGGCAAGGGTTTTTTTTACAGAAATTTATTGTGCAAAGAATGATTTTCATGCTCATTTACAATGAAATAATTATTTTTAACAAATAACCATGCCATTGCTTAATTTCAACACTAAGCAGACTATTTACATTCAAGTTTACACCTTTGTTCAAGTTCCATGTATTGTCAGATTTAGGTAAGAATGCATCTTCAGATCAAAGCTTTGCATTTTTTTACACTGAAGTATCACAGAGTTTCAGACTCTTACTGGAAATGACAGTTTTCCTTTCTTTTTAGTACCCTCATTTTCCCAGATACTGTACCGGAAAAGAAAAGCAGTGTGCAGAAGTGAGCATCACAAACGTACACCTGCGTACAATCAGCCTGGTGTTTCCTACCCCTGACAGAAAGGGGGCTGCAATGTACCTCTCTGCTCTTTAAGAGGATGGTTTACGATTCTATTTATTTAGTTATTTTGCAAAGATGACATTCCTTAAGGAAATCAGCTTTATGACTTTTTTTCCCCATGAATTCATATATAAAAAAATATTTGTTTTGTCAATAATGAAATCAGAACACAGCATCATCACGCTCTGACAGCTTTCTAAAAACAGAACAAAAAACACCCCAAACATTTCATTTCATCTAATCATAATTTTAACAAAACAAAACAACATAAGTTTCTCAAAGAGTTGAAAAATATTTTTCTGTGTGCAGAGATCCAAACGGAATTTTGGTGCTGCTCCTTCCTCTCCATGCTGCATGACCAGAGCCCAGTTCAGGCTCTACATCTCACAGCCTGTGCTCCCTCCCCTTGCTGCCCCAGCACAGCACAGGCTGCTGACATAACCTCAGCCCGCCTGCTCACACCCGCTCCTTTCTGAAGTGAGCTGAGAAGCACCTGATAGAGGAAGGGAACTCGGAGATGGTTCTGAATTTTAATGTATTGCAGGTTTGTTAACAGCTGAAAATGCAACGGGATTTTAGTTCACTTTTCTGGGATGTCTCCTTTCTTATCGCACTTCTTATCACCGCTTCTGCTTGTCTACATTTCCAAGGAGCCGGCAATATTTCCCAAAGAATCGGAGCATTCCTACCAATACGTGGTCCTGACAATTGCATGGAGTTGGAGGACAAAATACTGTGATTGTCTTACACTTTGGCTAATGATGTTCAAGGAAGATACTGATTTTGAAGACGCAATCCTAACATTCCCACATTTTAAACAAACTATCTGGAAGACTATTTCACTCGTTCTGCCTTCACGTTGTGACATCTCCTCCAGTACTTGTGGGCTGGGAAGCAACTGGAGCAGGCTGCACCGGTAACACCTCCAGCTCTGATTCGCGTACAAAAATGACTGCATCTCCACTTACATTTATTAAGCACTGGGCCTGTAGGAAGACAAACAAAGAGAACATACAGTTACCAAACATACAAGTAAACACAAAGTATGTGATTGTTTAAGCTGCTAAGTAGAATTACACAGATCTGTTGGCACAGATCAGAGAGGGATAAATTCCTTTTCATATCCTCCCACTTTTACACTGTGTAGACATACTCTCATGGGATCAGCAAGATACAATAACCTGGGTGCTGTTCTTCATTTTCACTGATGTTTTGAATTTACCTCGTGTACCAAAACAACCACATTCAATTGTCTTCTGACAATATTTTGTCACTTTATGATTAAAATGAACCAAAATCTCTATATGAACAGTATTAAAATACTAATGCTACTAAATCAGAAAAGCCAAGCATTCAGCACTGCTGTGTTCTACTGCTTCCCACAGCATACTTCATTCTAGTGACCTTAGTTTCTTTTTATCCATTTGGGAATTCATCAATATAAATATTTGCAACTTTACGTTAGCTTGGGTGCACAGAGTGCTCTTGGCTTCTTTAAAGAAACGAGAGATCCAGAAGTGCCACACACGTGGCTCTAACAGAGAATTTCTAAGAAGTTTTTATATTCATGTCATACTAATACAGGCACTGTGATTCGTACCATAACTCACCTGGTTTTTGTTTGGATTCTCCATGAACACACACTGCTTCATGATGTATGAGACAACCGCATTGCCCCCTAACGCTGCAACGTGTGCTCTCACCATTGCAAATACTTCAGCAATAAAAGCATGGAGAAAGCCACTGACACCACCCTCCTAAAATTGGAAGAAAAAAAAAGGTATTTTATGTCAGTTATCACAACAGGATACTTCCCTTACATTTTATCTACCAAATACATCAGCACATTTGAAATTGTATTGTGTACAGAACATAAAACCCATTCATCATTTCACGTGTTACAGTCAAACCTCAGATCAATGAAACTCTCTGCTTGAGAAAAGGAACCACAACTGGGTATCACACACAGCGGTTCTTTTCAGACATTCCTGCACCTCTGCACAAACAGCTGCACTCAACTGACATCCGAGAAATGATTTTTTCTTTCATCACAAAGAATGTTGCCCTTTTTTCCTGAAAACTGGGAAGTAAATACAGAGTAATTTACACTGAACACTAAGAGTCATGGAGAATCATTAAGAGTATGGAGTGGCTACTATCGTTCCACGTATGCTAATGACTGTCTTGAGTTCCCAACATTCACTAAGAACAGACCCCTGAAAACACAAAGCGAGCAAGGACAGATCAGAGAGCTGAGATGCTGGTCAAGCTGTTTGGTTTCTTACTGGTGGGTGGATTTAGTTGTTCTTTCAGGGGTACACAGAGGGCTGTTTTTTCCCAGTGAAGACCAAAAGAACTTCTGGCCATTGTGTTTAGTTACCGCTTTGACTTGGTGGCACTCGTGGGGGCCTTTTGTTTGCACGGTGCTGAGCCCAGTAATTTGAATTGGTACAAAAGAGGGAGAAGGAGCACAATTAAGTATCTTTTTTTCATAGTCAATCCTTATGAAAACATATGAGTAGCAACTAGAATAGGGGGGAACAAACAGAAAAATATGCAAAGAAAGAAAGAAAACCAAAAAAAGATGTGGAAAGAAACTGACAAAACAGAGCTCACTACTGGTTCAAAGCATCTACAAAATTTCATGATGAGAAGTGGAAAGCAAGACTGCTCGACTTCCCACTTGTGCGTGCCACTCTAGGATATGAAACTGGAAAGTAGAAGTGAGAAACTAAGCTGGACTTCAACAACTACGGCCTGCCCTAACATCTACTGGAAAATGTCTTTGAGTGTCTTTGGGGTAGATGATACATTAGGAACCAGAAAGAACACATGAATCTGTGCATAAAGCATGAATGAATTCACCTGCAGTCAGAAACCACATTTTCAAGGAGTTTATCATTCCTTGTGAAATTCAGTTTGTCCACCTGTTTTAACAGTTATAGCACCAGAGAAAAAAAAGCTGTAATACTACAAACCTGATACATGTGTTGACAACAGATAATGAAAGATTATAAATATCCATGTAGATTTCACAGCTTAGGAGCAATGAATAAACTGAACTTAAAATTATCTATGAAGTACAGTGTCTTGCACACAGTTGAACTTACTAAAGAGTTCATATGGCTTCAATACTCTGTAAAATAACCAAAGTAGAAAGCAATTTTGCCAACTATTTTTATACAGAATATAAAACACAACTCTGCAACCACTATTGAAGCCGGTTTGTGACTCAGCCTAATAGCTGAAATAGGTGTTGATCAGCTTCCCTTGGTGACGCCAGCAGCACATTGTCAACACCACAAAAACTGCACAACCTCATGGAGGAAGTGAATCAAACACCCGAGCAAGTTCCTCTGCTTAGATCCATTACAGTAATCAGCAAAGTCTGCATATCAGCTATTTAATTTATAACTACAGAAGGCGCAGTTAGAGCAAAAGCACCGTGCAACCAATGCCCTGGGTGTACCTTATTTCATCCTTTTCATATAGACTTCTCAAGTTAAAAGGAACCATTAATTGCAAGAGATTTGTCTGTTCAAAACATTTTCATAGAGCTGGCAGCAAGTTTTTATTTATCAATGCATAATTAGCAGTAAACAGCATAGTTTCAGTATGGGCAAACCAGATGAGGAACAGTTTATTTCTGTGTCTAGAAATTTGGCAGAAGGATGTGGCTATTTCCCAAAGGTACACAATGGTGAGAAGGAACACATCTTAGACATTTATGGCACAGATCTATGTTACTGAGCATGCAGAGAATACAACATTAAAAAAGTTTGATAATGGTTATATATAATACGGGAAAACATTAACAACCAACAAATTGTAACATCTAAGTAGAATGTGAAAGTTCATTGCTGAGCTTGCTAAATGAGTGAATAAAATGGGCATTATTTCATTTGGCTGGCTTATAGCAATTAAATGATTCTCAGTTTGGGGTTCAAAACTCAGTTTGGGATCCCAACTTCCACTGTTAGTCAACGATTCATTTTTTCATATGGTTCCGTTTAAGAACCTATAGTTGAACAGTATACTCAAATTAGCCGTCAGCAATGGCCAGAGGATAAGTAACGTTTTCTTAACAGTGCCAGATGCAAAGCAGCTCTATTTTGACAAGAGCAGCACAATGCAACTTGATCTCCACTGAGCTCCTTGCCTCAAGCAACAAAATCTCAATCCACTGTGCCACTGCGCACTCAAACCTCAGCAGATACCACATATACTTGGCTTTGATTATTATTATTATTTTAAAAACTACAAATCCCTGATGCGCAGCTCACCTCACGCAAAGAAGTTGTTTCTCGTATAAAAAACATGTTGATTATCCCAAGGTATTTGGTTATTTTTGCCCGAGGAATAAAAGAAAGTGGTGTCATCTTAACAACAGAGACGGTAGAATTGGTACATGATGGAACAGAACGGTGTCGTAAGTATCCTTCAGCCAATGGACTTGCTTTATCAACTGAAGCAGCTAAACAGATGGAAAAGAAAGAAGAGAAAGTAACTATCAAAGTAAGATTCCCGTCTCCTAAAACACAACAATTCTTCTTTATGGTTTCCAAATAGCTTGGTGACAACATTCAGCTGCCTGTGATGCTCAGCCATACCATGTGAGAAAGGAAATTATCATGCAACGCATGCAAAAGGAGACAAAAAGCTGAAATGGAATTTATTTGGAAGAGTGGCATTCCTGCAAAAGAAAACACTGAGGCGAGTAGCTGCACATACAACAATCAGTTATAAAGTGAAGATAAAGAAAAAAGTGCCAACACTTTGAAATACAAATTCTGCCGGAGAAACAAATTATTACAGGAAGTGTGAAAGTTGTTGTGTTTCCCCAGTGCAGCATTTTCCATTAACACAGATATTAATCTCTACTTATTTAAGCAAGATAGTCAGACCTGTGGCCAAAGAACTACTGAAAAAGAACTCACCACTTGCTAATTTAGTGACCATTGCCTTGACTGTCACCTTGGTGATTGCTTCCTGTTTCTCACCAAAAATTTTCCAAGATCATACATACACCTACATCCATGCAGTGTATGTTATATAATTAGTAGGCGTACACATTTATCCATAACTAATATCATAACTAAGTGAACAGAAATACTGTATTTTGCTCTTTACGACACCAGCTCATACACCCCCTATTAGCTTACACAGTCATTAACAAGTCGGCATTTTTCACTATTCATTCTACGTGTGATCTGCAATGCTACTGCTGGGCAAGAAACTCCACTATTCACCACTGGGAAATCAGAGATATGTCTCAGATTATCATAACGTGGTAGAAACAGCCGCCTACTTGTCTTAATTGATCCGCGCCTTATGGTCTGAGCTTTCAGTTTAATGAGCTCTATCCAGCTGTTGCATCTGTCTGCAAAGGAACTGTAATCAACTGACGTTGCTGAAAACACAGACAGAAAAAAAACAAAAGAAAAACAAAGAAAAAAATATGGATGATGTCTCTCCCTCATCTCAATGCTCCTTCTGAGGAAGCAATTATCTGTGTCTGAGAGAGATCGAACACCCCTTTCCAGGTCTGTTTAAAGGAAAAGTTACAGTATAAATCTGCACTTGTCCAAGCCAGTGTACCCATTTCTGGTGATGTCACAGTTGTGAACCAACTGCCTGACCGGGACTTCAGCACTGGAAAAACATGCAAATACAGTCATTAACTCTTTATGTTAGATTATTCATTAATTTTTGTTTTAATCTCACAGTAGGTACTGAATTTTGGGTTTTGTCTACCTAGGCCTTGTTTAACTTTAATTTTCGTTGTCATTCCTTTCCTCCTGAGGAGCTGCAGATGACGATTTAAGTTTCCTAACTACCTTTATCAGTAATTAACCTACAGACTGAAAAGAAGTATTGGTGGTGAGGACCAGAGTCAGAAGCTGAAACAGCATCTATATTTAAAACATAAATGAGCTTTCTGTAACAAAATGCCGTCCTCCATCTCCATCCCCACTATCATTACAGTGGAAACCAGACTTATTTCTGCTGTGAGTTTTTGCTATTGCTTGTGGGAGTGTTTGCACATCTTAAAAAAAAAAAAAAAAAAAAAAAAGTTTTGCAAACACCGTTTCTTCATGATCCCAAAGAAACGGAAGGAACACATGCTAATTCAAATTAAGGTATTAAAAGCAAAAAAAGCTCTCTCAAGGAACTCATTCTCTGGCAGATAAAGTGATCTTAATTTATCTCACAGAAAAACACTTGCTATTAATGCATAGGCTTTGGTAATTAAAAAAAAAAAACATCCACATTTTCTGATATCATTAAGCCACACCAGAGCATGCATTCTCAGTTAAATAGTAAACACTTCCTGGATTAAGACACATCCAAAAAGAGTATACCAATGGCCTAAGAATGCTCATTCTGTTCTGGCATACAGCTAAATGAAGTAAACTCACCTCTCTGAGCAGCAGGAATACCTGAGTGGGAACTTGCACCCTCCGGGACTTCTAACAAAACAGAATAAATTTCACTCAGATAATTTATGGGCACTATTAACTGTGCGTCATGTAGGATGTGACAACTTCTTTCTCATAAAAGTTTTACAGTAAAATATCAGAAAAATCCCCTACATATAATAACCTATGTCACGTACCTTGGTAACAGATTATACATTGGTACAAATCTTTATTAAACTTGTCTTGCAAGTTAAAAGATGCTTTGTTAATAAACAGTTCTGAAAAACAAATAGCTATCACCTAGCCATTCATATTTAGCTTAATGTAAACAAGCAAACAAACTAGCTAAGACTCCATGTTCCAGAAATCAAATAAACTTTCAAGTTTGTTTGAAACAAAAGAATTGCCAACTTTTTTTTTTTCCACCTCCCACCTATTATCAAAGCAAAAGATTTTCAGTAAACAGGGAAAAACTGAGATTAGTTATGATTTTTCTTTGAACACAAAGCATAAAGTAAACTCATCAAATAATGTCATAAATCATTTCTGGCTGGATATTAGGAAAAACATCTTCTGAGAAACAGCAATGATGCACTGCAAGAGGCTGCCCGGGGTGGGGTGAAGTCACCATCCCTGAAGGTGTTCAAGAAACATGGAGATGAGGGATGTTGTTGGTGGGCATGGTGGGAATGAGCTGACAGCTGTACTGGATGAGTTCAGAGGTCTTCCCCAGCTTTAGTGATACTATGATACTTCTAATTGCCCCTTTTTTCCTGTGAGAAGAATCTTTTATCCGCTTCACATTTATCTTGGCACGCTTAGCAATTCCTTTGCCAAACACACAAGTAAATACACCCATCACTTCAGCACACTGTTATCACCTCTCATGGCAGACAGGCATAGTTCTTAGAATTACTGGCCCAATGAACATTGCTCCTTTTGCTCTGACTGATGAATTTAAAGTCTATCACTACTGCCTGTCACTACAGAAACTGGGTCTCATCCTGACTTCTGGATAATATGTTTTTAAAAACAAGGTGATCTGTATTTTAAATAGGCTACCAAACAAATCTGCATTGAAACCTCAGTGTCTATTTGTGAAGAAATGACAGTTGAAATAGTTATCTATCTGAAAACCTCGAAGGTGAGCTATGGTACAACATGGAATGTGAAGACCACCAGAAAAAGTAATCTCCATGAACAGGCTACCCTCTACTGGTCACTACCTATTCTACAACCTGCACAGTGATGCGACAAGAAATAGACATTAGAGGCTCACTCACAATGCAGACAGATGAAAGGGACATTGTTAGTCACAATGCTAACAAAATTACTGGAAGCTAAAAAACACCTTCCTCTCCATGCTGGTCGCCCTCTGTTGATGTAATCCCCTATGCAGTTGGCCTTCCGGACTGCAAATGCACACTACTGGCTCATAACCAGCTTTTCATCCACAGGAACAATAAAGCCCTTCTCAGGGCTGCACATAAGAGTTCTTCTCCCAGTCTGTACTCATGTCTGGGATTTTCCCAGTCCATGTGCAAAACCTTGCACTTGGCCTTATCAAACTTCATGTTATTTGCACAAGCTCAACTCTCAAGCCTGCCTACATCTCTCTGAATGGCACCCCTGCCTTTCAGCACATCGACCGCACCACACAACTCCGTATCACGCACAAACCAGCTGAGCATGCACTCAATCCCACTTACTAACAGAGGTGTTAACCAACAACATACAAGGAAGTCAAGGTAGATGATTTCAATGAAAGCTGTTTGACATTTACTGTACAAGTTAAGAGCGCTTACACCTACAAAAAAAAAAAAATTCATGCAATTTAGCTCAGCTGAAAAGTCAGCATTTGCTGTCTGAAGTATTTCTCACCGCACAAAAAAAATCTATGAGACAGTGACTATGTTGTTATTTTATATGGCCCATCTGTGGAAGCAAGGTCATATGAGACAAGTCTAATGATAAAGTAATTTATAACTCTTCTAAGTGAAATGACACCCAACACACAGTGGTTTTATATTTTCCATGAACTAAATATAATGGAAGAGAAAAGAATACAGGAAATCTACCAAAGAAAAATGCAGACCTTATATGACTCAAAAAATTGACTGCAGGAGTATTTATTATACATAGGCATAACAATATTTAAAATGAAAATACAGATGTTTAAAGGCTACTACAACAGTGAAAAAGTCACACTTAAAATCAGTAAAAAGGAAAGAGTTCATTTTTCTTCCATATAACCAACCTTTAGCTGCTGAGAATGGTTGAGAAGCAAGGGGATCAGAGCTAAGTTCCAATGGAAATTGTAGCTGTTCTTCATTGTCTGTTGACGCTTCAAGGAAAATATATCAAATTAATAACTACTCTGAAAACATGACTTGCCAGTAGTAGTAAGCACTATAGATTCCGTTTAGCCAGGCCATAGAAGAATATATTATTCCAACGCATGCATATAGTAGTGCTGTTCTTTTTGACCAGTCAGGTGACTTACAGTAAAGCCAGCTGTAAAACTCAACAGAGCCTGTGTTCTCTTATCAGAATTCAATACTTTCAGGAAAAGAAAGTTAAGTCAATTTATGCATCTTCTAATTTTGATTTTACAGTGGAATCCAAGCCAGCTTAGTTAAAAACAAAAAAAAAGCAACATTTGATTTATTTAATGTAAGAGAAAATGTACTGTTACTACTTAAGAAGGTGAGATACAGCTAGTATTTTTGAAAAATATGACACTGTGTTCTGCCACTAAATTCCGTTTATCAGAATGGAATACCTTCAAAATTCCATCTGTTTAAATTCTCATATACAGAGTGCAAATGTACACTTCTAGCATTAGGCGGTGCTTCATTAGAAAAGACAAAGGCAGAGTAAAGTAGAATCTCTTCTCTCTCCATAATGCTATATGGGGGAATGCTTTACTGATGCCCCCAAAAATGTACCTCATTACGATTTTTTGGTGTTTTTTTTTTTCTTTTGTTCTGCTTTTTTATTATTTTTGTGAGTTTGTGTCTCATGTTAGGTGTGGGGTTGTTTTTTTTTTTTCCCAACTATTATAATTCATTTTATTCCTTCTTGAAGGGCAGAAGTTCTTATAAGCACAGTGGCTTATGCTATGCACATAAAAATACAATTAAAACAATGCCAAGTATAACATGAATTGTTTACAGAGAAAAATATTCTAACAAATATGGTATACAGAAAATGGAAACAGCAAACATTTCTTTCCTAAGGCTGTAATTTTGTCTAATAGGTACAAATATCAACTACCTGACAAGTAAGGCATCCTTCTACCAGAGGTCACATACATGAGCTCCAACAAATCTGTATTATAACTGTGACGTTACAGAATAGGCTTCACAGTATTTACCTCTTTTTTGTGATTTTTCTGTAGGAGGTTTGGCTGCTTGTAATGCTTGGTCTTTGTCAAATGTAATTGCAACAGCTGTGACTGCAATCTGCAAATCAGAAATTGATGGCATGTTAGCAACTTAATTTCTTATGCAAAATCCAAAGTTTTTTGGAAAAGAAAGCCAAGTGAAGAAAACAAACAAACAAGCAAAATGAAACAAAACTAACAAAACCCAACAGATTTTTCCACAGGAAAATAATGAAAGAAAAAAAAAAATTAAGCAGATATATTTAAAAACCTCCTTCACTGCACAGAATAAACAGGAATACTAAGGTCTGAAGTCAGAACATACATGGCAGTGTTTCTCCTGTGTTTACAGTTTTATTCATCAGTTTGTTCACTCTTTCTTTCTTGGTGAAATGACAAAAGAAATATCATACAAACTCATTATTACCTTTTGCCTGAGAGAAAGAAAGATTTTTAATTGATCCCAAAAATAATGTCATTTAAAAAAATTAAGTAGACTGCATCATCTTGAAACTGAAGGAAAAAAATACAGGTAATTTTAGACGGCAGCATATTTAGTATAATCAATGCCTTAATGCATACCTAGTCTGGACTTTTTGTTTCCTAATTAAAACCTCGCATGAAGACACCCCATGCTCATGATTTGCTATGTGTGCAGCCCCACGATTCTCAAAACTAGTGCCTCTATAGTCACCTTTCCTCTTCACAGCCTTAAGTTTCACTTCAGAATCCACCAAGCATACCTATAATCCAGCCCTACTGGACCAAGTGTTAACTGAAGGGCAAAACTGGCACGCCTACATGCTGAAATTCTGAAGAAGAAATACACTTACCTGAACTATTTCATCCTCTGGAAGAGAGACAGTAAAATTCACATGACAAAGGCAGCACGGAACCATAGATCGCAGTTTAAAATACAAGCTCTGTTAATGACACAAGATTATTTTTAAAGAAGTTTAATTCAGAGAAATTAAAGGTAAAAATTCTCTAGAGCACACTGTCAATAAGGACTCATTCAAAAATCTTTGGAAATGTCTAATGTACTAAAAAAGGCCAAATCTATCAGCAGCATGCAAACTAATTTCAGGCACAGTGTAGCCGAATTGTGAAACGCAACTATGAAGAAAACATTACTGTCACTACAGTCTCATTTCACCTTGCTCCCAATGAACAATTCAAGGTATATTTTAAATCAAAGACTCTTACCTTCAACAGGTTCTCACATAGGTCATTGAAGTTCTTGTTAAGTGTTTGATTTGTTAGATTAATATTGCTTAATCTGGAAACTCTTACTGCTGTGAACATCTGAATGAGATACACACAGATAAGAAAAATAAGACAGAAATGCAAAGAAAAGGAAAAAACTAATGAAGCACGTCTTCAAAATTTTACAAAAGACAATCTCTGCAAACTACTGTTTATGAATATGTGAAAAAGGTGATTGATCAAGATATAAAATACTGTATGCCATTCTACCTCCTACATAATTTTCAACCAGAGAAAATATAACGTACATAAATTGTGTACAATAACGTACACAATAATGGAATGTCATATACAGACACACAGGCAATCACATCAACCTGACAGCATGCTGCTAATGTATTCATCTCATTTTCAGATTCAAACTCCATTTCTGCAAAGCACAGTCCTGCACTGTGCCAATTTAGATCTGTTTTAACTGCCTCTCTACATGTGACAATTGTATGGTATATATTAACTCAAAATAGTTAATTACAAACAGAAGTTTTCTTTTTTCTCCATTTTGGCTTTAGCTAATTCTTACTTATCTTAATCTACTAAAGCTATCAAATTCAGTATTTGACACTAGCCAGCACTTCCAACATTTGTTCAAGAAGCTCTAAAATCTAGCCAGGCTATTAAGAACGCCTGAAAGCTCAAATTCATATTAACCACAACTATTTTTTTTAATGTCTGCATTTCTGTAACAACTTGTTACACAACAATATTAAAAAACACACACAGGCACACACAAAAAACAGACTCCACATCTTCCTGTTCTTAACAAAATGCCACCCATATTTCTAGCACAAGGGTATCCTCTTAAATTATCTTTCAAAATCAGTGATCCCTAAAATATATTTAAGTTACTACTGCACATTTCAACAGTTTGGAAGGAATGTATGATGGTAGTTTTTATGGTTTATTTTTTAAAATAACCTTACTTGGATTTCCGGTGTCCAGTTATTTATACCAGGCATAATTTCTGTGTTGCAACTGTAAAAACCTGTAATGATAATATTTGGGCAAATTAAGTTGTACACTGAAATATGAAAATCTTTCTGAAGAAATGTATACAATCCCACTCGATGTTCTGCAAATAATTTCCCTCGAGCATTTCTGAATATTGGATAATAACAGAAAAACAAGAATGGTATTTAAAGAAAAAGCAAACATCTGAAGAACACAGTATTACTTGTAACAGAGACAGAGTTTCTATTATTCATACTGCAGTGAAAAACAGATGAGAAAGATGGAACTTCTAAATCAAATGCTCTACCTACAGAATCCTTATTCTGAATATTTATCTAATTGCCCAAAAGCAACGCCAGAACCTTCAACATGGTGACATCAGAGAGATTAAGAAGCATCAAATGCAACAGTGACAACTGTGTAGAAGACTGGCTAGCTCATGTCACCTGCTGCTGACAGATGAGACATGCTGCCAGGCTGCCTCATGGGGCCATTCCCTGCCAAGCCCCGCAACAAGAACCTCACAGAGAAGAACACAAAGACACTTTTTAGCTCTGATCAACATATACTTACGCACTGTCATTGGCAAACACCAAAAATCCACAGCTTAGCTCCTAAGAAACTAAGTACAAACGAAGAAGCTTACAAGAGGCACCTGGATGAGGAGCTACGAGATACGGTGTAGTTTGTGGTAGCAATGGTAATGAGAAGATGGTTGGACTAGATGGTCTTACAGGTCATTTCCAACCTTGTGATTCTATGATTCTGTGATTCTATAAAATGTACTCGGAGGAGAAGCTGAAAAGCTAACCCCTCAACAGACAGCATAGAGACGCTTGAAGATACCAGCTGAAGATGAGAGTGCAAATATTAGCACTTACTCAGAGAAACTTGAAGAGATTGGGAAACAAACAAACAAAAAAAAAAAGGCACAACAACTGAACAGTAGGGTAAGTTATCAAAAGCAAGTATGTAACCCTGAAAATCTGAATGTACATCTAGAAGAAAAAAATCTGGTAGCGTCTCTGTAAACGCACAAAATAAGCTAGAGAAGAAACTGTGGAGCAGCTTGAAAAAAAAGTGTAAATACGAATTAATTTTCTTTCAGAACATCAAAAGCAGAAATCTTCTTAAGTGTCAAGACATAATATTCAAGGTATTCAAGGTAATAACAAGGTAGCAGACTGCATGTACTTTCTGTCAGTGTTCACTATGGAAGAGAAGGTTTCCACAGTGGTGAAAAACTCTAATTGATATTTCAAATAACTTGTCTTAAATAGAGATTTCTGAAGGAGTTATTGAACAACCAGGCAAAAGAACTAGCAAAAAATAAAAATTTAAAAAAAAAAAAATCATATACCAACAGGTGTGTAATTGCCACCAGAGAAAAGGATCCTTTCACCTTCTGGTATTGAGGTGCTTTTACGTGCCCAGAAGCTACTAACTTACATGGCACAGATAGTGGCACTACTAATCTGAGGAAGCTATCCCAGAACATGAAATCAATGGGAGAAAGAAAAAGAAGATGCTGAAGACAAGCTGGTAACATTTCTGCAAATAGAAGCAATGGCTCACACTCCCACTGGAGCTCTGTGAAGGAGTCAAGAAGCACATAAACACCTGATCGATACAATCTGCTTGGGAAATAAAAAGGCATTTGGTAAGACAGACTTTTTAATAAAGCAGTATGCTGAGGAATACAATAGAACACCACTGAAGGAAATACAGGTGGTTAGAAGACTCAACAGAAGGTCAGAGAAAATGGTCAAATTTTACAGTGGATAAATTTGTAACTCAGAACTGTATACTTCCAACACTGCTTATCTGTAAGAGAGGACATAATGAGATGACTGCTGACAACCTCATTTTAGGGTAGTAAAATCAAGTGCAGCAGGACCTAATGATAGATAATAAGTATGTAAGAGATGAAATTTAATATTAATAAACTACTGATGGGTGCAGAAAAAAAATTAACATCACATATATGCAGTGACAACCTGTCTGTTGGCTACGATCTATGAGGAATAAAAGATATGGTCATAATAGTAGGTAACTGACAACGATAGTTCTGGACTCAACAGTAGCAAAAAGATAAATACTGGCAGCAATTACTAGGAATGCAACAGACTCTCACAAGCATGGGTAAACTCCGAAAGACAAAAGAAGGATGACATGTGTGACCAAACTTCTGTATGGTCGATGACTTCATTAGCCTCTTAGTCAGATCAAGAAGTTCTTTCGAGTGGGGTATGATAGGTGCCTGTAAAACCACAGATGGAATACAGAAAACTGACGGAAAGCAGTAATTCAATTCACTGTTCTTCCCAGTACAGTAAGGAAGAAGGAGGGAAAAAAAGCTAAGGCGGCAGCTGATTCAAAACAAGGGCAGTGGCTTTTATAGGGGTACAAATCCTGATGCAAAATTCTACAAACACAGAGAGCACATATGCATTCAAAATGCAAACAGCAAAACACACAGAAAAGTTTGATAAAAAGCTACTCTCTTTCAAGGTGCTGCTGAAGTACTAACTGTTAATAGCCTATTCTGTTGGTTTTTTGTTTTTTTATTCATTTTGCTCAGTCTTATTTTAGTGCAATACACATTTTTGGCCCACCTGCAACAACAAGCATACATCGTGTGATATAGTACACCTATTTCTAGGTGGAGTTTTCAAATAACTCTTAAGAAATAAATCTATAAATACGCAGAAGGAATTACAAGTTACTGCATTTCTATTATGTAACTCTTCTGCTGTCTACAGAAAATGGCCATTACTGACTTGGACAAAAAGGCTATGAGTGATTTAAGAACTCCAAATCTTTTTTGACTTTGCTTTCTCAACAGTAATGACTACCAAAGCAGTGAAAACAAGCATATTAAAGTTCATGGTATAGCACAGTCACAAAGTAAGGAAAATGTGTGAGGGCTCTCCCAAAAGTAACGTCTCCTATTTTCTTATGTTGGCCCATGAGATCAGAGGCAGATGTTGGCTGTATGGCAGTAGAAGCTGAACCTTCCCACCAATATTTCATTCCATTTTGTTGTAGTTTCCATGGAAATAAATAGAAGACATTATTTCTGGAGTGACCTAAGTATATGCACAAGATAAATGAGAGTGCTAGAAGGGCAAATTGCTCGCTTCAGAATGACACTGTTGCAGTACGCTGTATGGCTAAATCAACATACTGCGCTCCATACTTCTATTTTCACTGTCTGCAAAACTTACAAACTTGCCACTGAAATTCTAAAAATCTTCAGCAACTGATCCATATGAAGTAACTACAAACTTGCAACTATGGTACAAATCAGTAAAATACAAGGTGCCACACAAACACTGTGTTTAACTCAGTTTTCAATGAGTAACATATCCCCATAAGTCTTAATGACTTGTAACTCAGAAAACTTTCACTTGCAAAGTTGTATCTTGTCACGTTGTTAAGGAGGAGGTTTTACAGGCTACAGTATAAATCAGAGAAGTATTGTTTTAACTATACCAGAAGGCGGTGGAGCATCTGTCAGCAAAGAATGTACATCTTCCAT
The DNA here is from genome assembly GCF_951394365.1 of Tetrao urogallus. Classification (NCBI taxonomy): domain Eukaryota; kingdom Metazoa; phylum Chordata; class Aves; order Galliformes; family Phasianidae; genus Tetrao; species Tetrao urogallus. The sequence continues at coordinate 127,899,094 of NC_136813.1, forward strand.
TGCATCCGTATCATCGATCTAGGGGAAAAAAACGATAGCAATAAATAAAAATCACATTGTTTTTTCAGTCAGAAGTCTCAGAAAGACATAGAAGTGATGTCATCTAGAGATTTGTGTCTGACAGCTAAGCAGATATTTTAAAAAAGGATTCCATCAGTCAATCTTCTGAATTTAAACCAAGATCTTACGATGTGTTAAATGCCTGGAAAACAGTTCCCTCAGTTAACCAGCATTAAGAAAACAAGGAGTGCAGAATATACATGAATTGCACTCAGTAAGAAGGTGACAATAAATTATTTTTAAAACAACATAAAATCCCCAACAAGGTATCACAGACCTTAGAATTTATTTCAGCTAAGCGGTCCTGAGATCAAGAGTCAGGAGCTTCATTAAAGCTCCTGGAATTTTGTGTCTAATTACCAATTTCTTAACTAGGGATACAGAAGTAAGTGGTTCCACAAAACTGAAAAGTCTTTTTTTTTTCCCCTATAAATAAAGATTCCACTACCAAAACACAGGGGCACACATGATAGGATCAATATATCCACATGATGGAAACCAGCAAGTATAGTCCCTTAATTCAGAGTTCTGCATTCTGCACTAATGAGATCCTACCTTTTCTTACCCATTCTGAGCAGCATTATAGTGTGTTTTCTTACATACTTACGATTTTCCCTTACACATGGGGACCTCCTGCTATTACACTCAAGCACTTCTACCATAGTTAATAAATAAGGTAGAGGAAAGAATTCTCCAAAACATTAAAAAAAAAAAAAAAAAAAAAAAAAAAAAAAAAAAAAAAAGGAGCCGACCTCTGCTTGTGCTATATAATGCAGTTTGTAAGTAGCTGATCTTTGCTTATAGCAGATCAACCTTTTTTATGGGGACACCTGAATGAAGTTTGCCTGACTTTTATCAGTACCACCCCTCCTCTAGTTAACAGATTTAGATGCAAACTGGAGGACGTTTATGCTTTTCAGGTATTTCTCCTAACTCCTACATAGTTTCTTGCAATGAAATGGTCTTTGTTCTCTTTTTAATGCAATAACATCATGCTTTGTTTGTGACAATCATCCAACACTATAGCATCCACTGAACTATCTTCTGATCAACTCATCTACTCAAATACATTGCCTCACAGTACATCTCTCATCATTTTTGCTTAGAGGACACAATTTCATTCACCAGAGTCTATGCAGATCATGCCAGCTGCAAAATTTATTTGATGAGAACAGATCTTACTCATTTTAAATGTGAAACTAACCTAAGGGCCTTCCCGATTTACTCTCTTTGATCCTAGCATTACTTGTAAAGCACTGGAGAACAAAAGTTTACTCAAACATCAGAAGTGCTAACTAATCTCAATTTATTAATTTATACCAACTGCTCACAATCTGTTTGTTTGTTTTTTTTTTCCACTCTCCAGTCTCGGTGTTTTCAAATTAATGCCTATTACAGCACCTCTCACATTCTCCCCTATCGACAACATTTCTTTCAGATTACTTTCCATGAAGGTAGCGTTTTGTGAAGATTAGCGTAACTATTGAATGTATACCAGGCTGCAATTACAGGTTGTAATTTCATTGATTTTCTTCTTTTTGTTAGTTGAGGTCAGGTCTTTATAACACTTGTAACTACAAAAAAAAACAAAAAAAAAAACGAAAAAAATCCCGAAGCTCTAGAGTTCTTTAATACCTGATCCTTTTCTCCAAATTTTACATTATTAAAACTACATCTTTAAATCTAAGTGAAGAAAGAGGTAAAATAAACATGCATTTTTTTTTTAATCTACAGACAATTTCTGTTTCTAGTTATAGCTGTAGATGGAATTGGATGGTATTCTCTTCAGTTTTAAATTTTCGCACTCAGAAAAGCATCAGCGGTAAGTTCAGAAAATAAGTCTTCCTTTATGCTCTCGACACCTGCTGTTCTAATAATTCTGAATATCCAAGTACAACATCAAGAGCTTTGCAGCAGGAAGAACACAAATTTAGCAAAGAAAAATGCATTAAGTGAGACAGTAGAGAACCACATCATTCATAACAATGTATTGTAGCTTTTCGATCCATCATGACTGTTGCTTGAAGTAGGCAGAAGAACATTTCTCACCAGCTTAAGTTATAATTTTACAAACATGTAAGTATATGACACAAACAAGAGTGTGACATTTTTCCTAATGACACAAAATGGGAAGAAAAAAAGGAGTATAAAATCTTCAAACTGTCGTCAGAGAAGTTTTTATTTTCTTGTTTGACTGTTTTTAACGTATGTTGGGAAAAGAAAAAGGTGTGAAAATGTAGTACTGAAAGTATTTATCACCTCCAAGACAAAAGCATCTTTTTTCCCGTGTGAAAGATCTAGCTCTGTAACTTCATCAGAGCTTTCTGATTGAGATCTCAATAACCTGGAACGCTGTCTTGGCTCTGGAATGGGAGACCCAATGATTTCTTCAGGTAGTTCCTAAAAAAGATATCACAATTAAGTTGCTCAATGTAGTTTTAAAACCATTTCATTTCTTAGCAATTTCTTCACAGTTTTAAGAATCAGAACATTCTGAAACTACATTTTCTTAGAAAGAAATCTACATATATATAGATATATCTATACATCTGGATTTTAAGACAAGTACAATATGTTCACAAAAAATAGCGAACGTATTACATATCTCTCTTAAAAATAACTCATGTCATTTGTGTTAAATTCAGAATACACTATTTTTAAGAATATAAGAGCTTTACTTACTGGAGGATTGATCTCATAAAGCTCCTTGTTTTTTGCTATTGTATCATTTATTTTCTTTTGCATGTGAGATATATGCTGCTCATAGGTGCCATCATTTGGAGTCTTCCCAGCGATCTGAATACCACCAGGTGTTGGCAAAGCGGCTAGATACACACCTGTTGCAGACTTTTTAGAAAATCATTAAGAAAAAAAAATACTCTTAAGCATCTTCAAACCTCTTACACAAACATGTACTTCTAATCTTTTCATAGAAATGGTTTTCAATAATGGTTATGCTATAATGGAGAGCATTATAACATTTACACTATAGCACAATCTCTTTCCATACCAGATTAATCTCTGTCTCTACTGTTCGCATATGTAAAACACTTGCCTTTTAATAAACTCCCTTATTCTCATAGATCTTTTGCATGATGGAGCTCATAACTTACCTACAAGTTCCAAACAAAGTATGAATTCAAAACTCTCCCACATTATTCTAAGTTTTTATCTTCAAAATGAATTATGCTGATACAGGTCCTGGCACTAGTATATCTTGCATAGGCAAGTGATGGTCTCCCAGTTTCCAACATTTAAAGTTTGTCCAAACAAGTTACAGTTGTGACAGACCCATTCTATATTTTCATGAAACAAATCATCAGGTCAGACAAAAGAACCATGGAAGCCACTCAATATTACCCAAGCATCCTCTTGCCGCAGGAAGAAGTATAATTCCCTATTCTTACCCCACATAACAAAATGTAGTTTCAAATACTGCGAATGAGCATTTTCTCGCTACACCTGGGAGACTTTCCGCCTGTTATTTATTTATTTCTTCAATAGTTGTGACGGAGAGGCAACAAACCTTTCTCTAGTTGGCAACTAACCAAAGGATGTATCGATCGCATTTGACATGGAGCTCTAATGCTACTTGAGGAACAAGGATCTCTGACCTTTAAATAATGCAATCATTTTTCTATAATTTATGACATTGAACTGTCTGAGGTTTCTTTCCCTCACAACCCCTGTCTAATAAAATCCTTCTCAAGCAGAGCTTCAAGAGGTTCCAATCTTCTTTTCTCGTGCTGAAAGACAATCTGTCCTGATCTGACAGCAATTAGACACCTTATTTCTTCCCATCACTACAATTTATTCTTAAAATGACATTTTAACATCCCTAGCTATCCTGAATTCCACAACATGTGTATGTCTTTGTGTCTTGAAAAAATAACACAAGAAAGCAAGAGTCCCAGGATTAAAACTGTACTTACTGCCAACCCCATTAGCATATTTTCACCCACAGTGATTTGAATTCTCAGCCCAAACAGAGCATTCATTCCTCTCAGCTTAAGTTTGTTCATCAGTTGTGTGTGCACTTCATATTCCATAAATGGCAAGAGATTACTGATAGAAGTTGCGTTTGCTTCTGCTTGAGCTTTCTTCTTTAGACGGCATAACCTGGTAATAAGAAACAGTACATAACATCAGCAATTTTAACAGACTAGAAAATTGAAAATGATCACAGGATACTTTCTCACATCGCTGTAACACCAATACAACCAGTTTCTTGTTACCATATTTATTTACTTTTAAACAGGATTTTAAAATAAATAAAAGTAAATTCTTCTTGAGAAGACCTAGGCACTGAGTTTCAATAACTGACTTAATCTTCATTTTTAATACGAAACTATTTTAATATGAAACAAAAATCTGCAGTAATATAAGAAATGTAAAATAGAACAATAATAACCTTCAGCAATATTAAAATCATATTCTCTATCAGAGCAGAACACAAAACATAGAAGTATTATATTTTTCTAAACCACTGAATAAAGTCTCCTTCATTGAAGGTCCCTTCCAACCCCTGACACTCTGTGGTGGTAGTGAAGTATGCTTAAAGGTGTTGTCAGATAGAAACAACATGCATCATGCAGGTGTGTTTTCTTTCCATAATAGTCTGACAGCATGAAATAACTACTGAACACCTATTCTGTTTCCTTCTGTTGCTGCAAGCCTCCTAATTGTTTAAGGTACAATTTCAGAACATTACTCTACTGGAAGAACTTGAATAATTACATTAACGGAAATTTTTCAAGTAATACTTGGGAATAAAGGCAAAAAAAGTAGAAGAAAAAAATCAGTGCCCTCACAGCTCAAGCAATAACAAAGTTAGAAATACTCATTTCTCATGAATAAAAGGCTACAGAAATACCATCTCTGACTATAGTGTTAGTAATATTCCCTTCTTCAGCTTCAGTCTCATAGGCTGAAACTCAAACACCACACTAGTGTAATGACCACTTACTCTCAGTTGCAGAATGGCATTCAAAAAGAACAAATGATAACTATGTCTTCTATTGATAAGATCAGTTCTTTCCTTCTATGGAACAAATTACTACATGACCAGAAAAAAGGAGTAATTCACCTAATCCTAACAAGTTCACCTCAAAATCTTTCTGAATATATTTTAAATCTTTGTTTCAACTTAAGGCAAATGCCTCTTGCCCACTGTGCACCACCCTGCCTAATGTCTTCTTCAGCAGCTCCCTGTAAGTGTAAGAAGGCTGCAATTAGATACCCCTGAAACCTTCTTTCCACACTGAATGAATCCAGATGCCTCAGCTTCTCCTGTAAGGGCAGGTGCTTCTTACTCTTTCGGTGGTCCTCCACTAAACTCTCTAATTTGCTGATGTATTTCTTAGTCTTGGAGAACACAGCTCAACTTAATTAATTCACCACCTTCAATGCGGTATAACTAACAAATCCTTACCCACTCCCATGTGTCCAACAGTACAGGTCCCACTGCAGAACTTGTTACACTTGTTACACTTGTACATCCTAATAGGTTATGAACTATATACCACAATTCTTTCAGTCCAGCCATCCAACTAGTTATCTATCCACACAACTGGACAACCATATGTATCGTACACAGCTAACCCTTCCTTCTTTCCCACTTCCCATAAATTTCCTTATTCCCCTTTTGAAATTGAAAGGCCACAGCATAAATGTGACACAGCTGACAGTTCTACAGAGCTGAAATTATGGACAACAGCAAAGTATTAATACAACTGTCTTAAAGAATTCGTTGAGTTTACAATGGAATAACTGTAACACATCATGTTAGCAGTCCTAATCAGCAAGCATTGCAACTCTACCTTATAATCCATGCAGACAAAACACATCAGTGTCCACCAACAAACAAAAGTTACATCAACAGACATGCACATAACACAATGGGAGGAGAAAGGTGGCATTCCCTTATGTACCTTAATACACTGTTGTTAAACGAAAATTCAAGATTGAAAACATATTCAACTACAGTAACAGGAATTCTTTCGAAGACCTCTAAAACTTCATGAAGAAAACATTTTGATCAATACCTGGCTTGAATAAGACATCCCTTTCCAATAACAGTGGCCTCTACAGGAAGATCAATTGTGGTGAAAAGGACATCAGGAACTTTTTGCTTCCTGCAGTTGTAACAATAAGTGAGGTGAGCAGGGAATGGCATGTTCAATTCATCGTATGGTATATGGCAAAATCCACAACCTGGTGGTGAAGCTTCTTCAATCCTAAAAATACATTATGGAGAACATACTTAAAACATCCACATCTTATTAACAAGCATCAGCATGTGCACATGCGTACTGCATTTCATCAATAAAAGGTTAAACTTTGGTTGCACACTAGCTAACACATAAATTAGGCTTGTGCTCAAACTTATGATACAGGGATTGAATACATACAGCGGCCAATGATTGATGTACTCCTAAAACATTACTGAGCTAGCTTTAGGCTCTACAACTTTTTAAATGTAGTTCATGGTACAACACATTTACAGAGAATTTGCGGTACCAAATGTAAGTCTCTTATCTGATTGTATCAAAAAACCTACTCAAGCCTAATAAGCAGAACATAAATGACAGAACAACCATCCTACTGAGAAGCACAATAGATGTTAACACTGCAAAAATATTTTCTACACTAAAGTATCAGGTAAAACTTGCTGTTCATTTAAAACAGACAGTCCTCCTTCCCAGCAGGAAAAATCCAGGAGTGACCACTGTAAAAAATATGAACAAGGAACACGTATGCAAACATCATCCCTGCAAACTTACTTTGTTTCACATAAACCAGTGCTTCTCCGTTATTTTTGAGGAGATGCTTAAAACAAATTTGAGAGACTTGGAACATTAAGGATCCCTTTGGCAAGCATATTTTGTCTCAAACATGGTTTGAGACATGTCTGTCTGTCTGTCTGCTTGCTTTATCTTACTTTGTTATCCTTGCCAAGACTCTTAGTAGCACTGAAATACATATTTAGAAAAAAACAGAATTTCCTTCACAATGTGAGCACATTTCTTTCTTTCCATCTCTTATTCTTTTGATAGAATGTAGAGCGATATACTGAATATAGATACAAATATTTGTGTTCTGGCTACATTTTTCAAGACCTTATCTGCACAAGAAGATAACAGCCTCTTGATAGAGTAAAAAATAATAATAATAATAAACCGCACAACATTAGCAGGATTATATGAAAAAAGTAATACAAGTGTTAATGTTTAACAAATAGCCTTACTTGTGACTTAAAGTCACCCCTTGAAATATATGCTGACTTTTCTGACAAATAAGCAACCTTTATGTATTAATCTAATTAGTTGGGTTTTTTTTTGTTTTTGTGGGTTTTTTTACCCAAAGTAATTGCCTGTCAATAATCATTCTTTAAGTTTTATTTGCAAAAGCAGAAACAAAGGGATGTATAAGGAAACTTCATGGTTTTCATTCAGTTTCTTGATTTTTGTTTCATGAACTTCACCTAAAAACATACATCTTGTGAAAAAAATCTGTGACCATTGCTGCTTTACAACTAAGCTATTTTATCTCCTACACACAGAGCATATATACAGATATGATAGCCACAGTAGAATTTGGCTTACATAACATATGATACATCTGTCATTTTTTCTATGTGATATAAAGTTAAGAAAGATACCTGAGGAACGGCAAAGAGAAAAACTGAGTTATCATCTGTGGTTAGTATCAAATGTGTTACCTTATTCAGACTGTTAAAAATAAAAATAGAATATCTAATTTGTTGTAGAGTTCCATTACTTCTGTTGTTGTTGTTGTTAGTGAAAAGCAGTAAAGTGGTTGGTCCCGCATCCTGCACTGTAACACTGTAACCTACCCTAATAGAGAAGAACTATCTTGGCTGTGAGGAAAAAAATCAACCTCTCCCTTCTCTGACCCTATGGAAAAGAAGCCAGGCTGCCATGACAACCTTTGATCCAAACAGCCTTCCATGGTGCCATCCTGAAGAAACCTAGGGTTCAGTACAGCTGCTGTGCCAGACGCGGACAAAATACAGACCTCTTCACTATAAGAGAAAAAAATTACAATAGAGTGAATTCCTACTACTCAGTACTGCTTTCAAATAAAGCGATTAAACTAAAAAGTCTTGTACTTAAGTCTCTGTAAATTCAATATAGCTACTAATTTTACACATTCATTCAATTTTATCCATGAGACCACACACACAATCCTCTTTCAGTATTTAAATTATGTTATCAGTAAGCAAAGCAGGAATGAACAGAAAGACTAAAGAGCTTTGCCTAACGTTATAAAGAATACAGTACAGTACCACAAAGGTTACCCGGGTTTTTGACACTACAGTTAATGAAAAGAAATCCAGTCATCCAACAAAGGCAAAGAAATGTTTAAAAAATGAAAAAGCATAATTGTTTACCAAAGTGAACTGGAAGCTGACAGTGTCGTCAACTTACAGACAATTACTCTCAAAATGAAGTTACAATACAACGTGGACAACAAGATGCTTCTTGGAAGATAGTAAGAAGCAGAACTACCAACAACTACAATCATAGTACATACAGCACGTAAAATAACCAGCCACATTCCTGGTTTAGAAGAGTTAAAACTCTCAGAAATGCAAAGCATGATTCACAAAGCTTTTAGCATTTTTAAATTAGTTAAATATGAAATAAACCTATAATATTCAGTACTTAAAATACTACGATGAAAAAAAAATACAGAAAACATCTTTCCTACATTTTCTAGAATGATATATTTGCCTTCTTTATTTGTCATTTCTTTTTTCAGAATCATCTTCATACACCATATCTAGCAGAGCAATACTACAGACACAGCTTTGCTCTTTATGGAATAAATATTAATTGACAAGTAAGTACAGAAACTCAAACATTAAACTACACTAAGTTTCTAAAGGAAATGAATGTATGAAATCTTAAAATTGACTGCCTAACTGTACAGTTTTACCCAATACCTAAAGTTAAACAAGATTATATATTAATTCTGTAACAAGATGAATTGTAAGATATTTCTCCCCATCTCCAGACTTCTCACAGATTATTAAGGCATAAAATACACAAGATTAGCATTTCTTAGTGAAGAGGAATTCAGCAAGACACAGGAATTTTGGGCTGAGTAGGACACATGCCTGGGGGAGCTTACTGCTTTCTAAAACTGGACTTTCAGAAAGACTACTGCAGAGCTGCAGTTTAACACACTCGAAAACAATGACATGCACTTTTTTAAAAAGAAATGCAGTATATTTATACCTCAAGCATTCTTATGCATTAGGCAGCACATTTTCCTTTAACGTACATTTAATACATTCCTAGTAAAGAACTTGTGTCTCAAGTTTGATGTTTACCACTTAAGTACCAGTCCACCACTTTTACTTTAAGTACATTAGGTTTAGAAAACTTCAAAGAAATTAGTACTACTTCTACAAAATCAAACATTCAGGTCTGAATTTTTTTTTTTTTTTTTAAAGCAGTAATAAGAACAACAATGTCACTAGGAAATAAATGGAAACCCAGTGAAAGCCCAAACCAAAACCTATTAACAAAAAGGAAATCTGACAGACTGTTTAAATTTTTAAGCTCAATTCTGAAACTTAAGGAAATTACTTCAGCATGTTCTCCAAAGTAGACCTAGTAGAGAGTGGCAACAACTGTGTTGAAACAGTTCTCTGTCTGTAATCCATTGAAAAATAAATAAATTTTCTGTGGCATTTTGAAAAATCATGATTTACCAAATGCTAGTTGATTCACTGTAGCCCACTACAGCATGACAACCCAATGCCTTGGCATGGGATTTTATTTCTTGTCTGATTTCTGCCCACCACGCATCTCGTGTCTCTGGTTCATCTGAAAGACAAAGTACAAATCAGTTCACTATTCCGCACTATGCCAATATAAAGTTTCATGCAATTAATCTCACAGGCTGAAATTTTCATATTCAAGTGTTTTATCTGAGGACTTCCTATTTCCTAGCTGTCACACTACAAGTATTGAGCAAACATCAGCAGGGCTGTGTCATTAATGTTCCTGTTTATCACTCATGGAACTGGTTCTGACAAATTACTGCGTTCTTGTTGTGGTCTGTAAGACACCAAGTATTGGAGACACTATTTCAGTCTGTACCATCTTTAAGATCATGCTATCAGTTTCCAACAATTTAAGAATACCATCTAACTTGCAATAAAGCATCAAAGATCTTTTCTAACAAAAGAAAAACTACTACTAATAATGAAACAGTATTTAGAGTAATACATTGATATTTACCTCACATCTTTGAAATAACATGAATATTTTTTCTACTGTAAGCAGAAGTACTGTTAGCAGATTTTTAAAACCATTTGCACAAGACTGAATCACCAGTCAAACACAGTGCTCTGCAGTTCTTGGTTTACCACTTCTAACTTATAATAACAAACAGTACAAATTTTAAGCTACTTTTAAATTAACAGCATGAAGAAGAACAAGAAGTATGTTGACTACATACTTGACAACATATTTTTTGCTTCAGTATCCTGATGACTGTCCTGGTGACTGCGCTTTTTTTTTTTTTTTTCCTCCTTCCAAAATGGATTATTTATCTCATCATCTCTATTGCCTCTGGGGTGCATCCTAAATATTAAATATACTCTAACTCCTTACTCTAAGAAGTACATTAAAATGCAAAAGAAAAGTATTACTAGGATAAGTTCATGCAATTTATTTGAGTGTTTAGAAACAAATTTCTCAAAATTAAAGCTATCCCTGCAAACTTTTTATATATGAACTCAAAAACTACAGTTTAAAACTAAGGTTTATAAAGTGCTTCATCTTGAAAAATGGAAAACTATGTTGACTGTTGATACATAAAACAAGGGAGAAAACAAAACCAAACTGTAGGCACTCAGATACTACAAGAGGATCTGAACAGATAGATTCTCATAGAATTCCACTGGAATCAATTGCATTTGGCATGGATACAAGTTCTAGCCATCAGGATCTCGTTGCTAAGTCATAATATAAAATATTAAATCTGAGAACCATTGGGAGCCACTTTCGCACTTTTGTGCTATTAGGAATATTTATAAATATAGTGTATGATAATTCGATATCATACACTAAGTTCTCTGACAACGTGATGAACAAAAATGGAAGATGCAGATATACAGATATTTTGAAACCTACTGAAACAAAAACATCGTACAGCAAGATACATTCATCCATGATTTCACCTCAGCTTTCTTTTTTTTTAATTCAGAATTTGGCTTTCAGCTTTCTAAAATAAATCAATGATCATTTAGTAATAATTAAAAAGCAAGCACAAAGGTTTGTATTAATAAGTTAGTTATTCAACCATATCTATTTTAAGATGTTATTGCTTGTGTACTCATACTGTACTAACAGCAGGCTTGGGTGTGTAGAATCAAGGTCATCCAACATTTGCTTTAAGAAACATATGCTAATGACAACAAAAAACTACAGTGATCATGGAGAACCTTCCTAAGAACTGAGACAAAAAATATACACACCAAAACATAAAGCAGACTAAGGATTTTCATGAATTGTATCAATCACGCTACACTCCAGTTGAGTTTACCTTCAGCAGGTTTCAACACATTCCCAGTAAAATCTCTAGGCATTGCATTTTGCCGTTCCTCAGAATGAAACCAGCATTGAAACAGTTTTACTGGCAGGAAAAATCAAGTGCTCAAGACTCAGATGACTGTGGTACCTGCTATTAAATTCCCACACTTTTCAGCTTTCAAGAGCTGAGCAGAAGTAGCCCATCACATCACAGCACTGGACTTCCCAAGTTCACTGCTGATAACAGTGTTATCAACTTTTTGTTACACATCAAGCAACTTTTTATTGCATGTGTTCGGGTACAGAAATGCACAGGCTGTCCTCGCTGCCACCAGTTAACAGAAGCATTACTATGCAACCAGAGGAACTTTGGAAACACATTTTAAGGCAAAGACTACAATGTCAGACAAAACACATTAAGCTACAGGAAGATGTGAGACCACAAGCAAACCAATTAAATGTCATCACTAATTCTTCCTGGTAGAATGTAAATGGGTCTAAAGAGACATTTCTCCTTCTTCCATCCAATCACAGTCAAGAAGCTTGCTTATTAATGTGTTTCCCTCTATAAGAGAATGGTTTAACTAGGTAGAAAAAGTGGGAGCACTGACCACACAAGACAATTCTTGCTCAACCAGGCTTGATCACAGGCTGCAGGATGTAAGCACTGATGGAATAGCCAGTGACATTTTTGTGATTCACAGAAAAACCTGCAATGGAGATGTAACTGGACCACTGCAATCTTTTCCCAGACATAAAGACTTAGGCAAAGGAAAGTTAATTTTATTATTATCGTTAGTTTTCTCTTCACATCCTCAGGTACCACTTGGCAAATACTGCTAATGACCTCTCTGTGCAAATGAAATGATGTTGTAATGAAAGACTTGAAAGCAAGAAGTGAAGCAATGGGGGTGAACAAATGAGGCTCTGTGGGGTAAAGAACAAGATTACAAGCAAGAAAATGATAGTAAAAAGGAATGTGGACACAGGAAAAACTGAAACAGAATGAAATGTTGAATCAGAACAGACATGCTCAAAGGGAACAGAAATGGCTGAGAGAAGTGACGGGTCCCAACCTCTACTACAAACACGTAACTTTCCTCAACAGGAAATTTAGCTTTTAAATCAAAGTTAAGAGCAAGTTTTTAAGAGAGTTAACACAATTTTCTTACCCAGTCTATCTACAAGAATGCCTTATCATAATGAAAAGTGCATATTTTGTGAGGTTGCTCAACACTATGTCTTGCTCAAGCAACATTTAACTCTTTACTCTAAGCATCTGTAATTACTGTGGTAATGTAATGCATGATTTTCATTCTTATTAAAGATAAGAACCATTTTCCAGTCATTGTCTTCACTGCTCACAGGATCAGGCTCAATATCTTTCAAAAAAATAAAAATAAAAATAAAAAAATCCAACAAATTCTCATTGTGAAAGTTCAAAAAGGTCATGCATAAACATCTCCTTGTAAGTAGAAGACCCAGCCTCCTTTAAGACATTCAACTGAGTCGCTATATTTTCCCTTCCAGAAAGGGAATAATAAGGATCAGTATATTAATACTGTACATTCACACACAATTTACATAAACTTACCTTTGCATATAAAAATACAAAATGATTGTCTACAGTTAAGATCAAACACTATGACATTGCAGTAATAAATTGATACAGAACACTGAATGCAGTGCAATGTGTAGCATTCAAATTCTTCTGACAAATATTTTCACAAGCAGCCTTGTTTGACACAAGCCACACAATTTCACATGGGGATGCCATTGTAGCATTTACAAGTTTAGTAAAGCTAAGGATTTACATAAACAATTAGAGGAGTTAGGGAAGCAGGATGGCATGTGTCCAGCACACTCCGTATGAGTGTCTGTTGTTGTTTTTCACTAAGGCAAAAGCTTAAGAACTAAGGGTTTGCAAAGCAGATTCAGCAGACAGTAGCCAGAAACGGTGGGTATTTTGGCGCATGCTTGGATCAGGTGACAGTACAGACTGAAAACTATGGCAGCTCACTGAAATGGTTACAGAAAGTAATGGCCCTGGATTCTAGGTGGAAGCAAAAAGGCAAGCATACATAGCACTCAATCACAAGCTTTTCTAGCAAATCCATCAACTAGTTTATAGCAAGGTTTATCTAAACTCCAAACAAGGAAGTCTGCAAAAATTACACTGCTATTACATACTCTTTATTGGAAATCACAGACTGAATATTAACCTGCTTTCATTAATGTTTCAAAACTGGCATGATATTTATAACGAAATAGAAGCAAAGCATACTGTTTCAAGAGTTGAAGACTTGAGAAACAATGCTGCAAACAAGAACAGCTTTCTATAAAAATCGTGCCAACTCAAACCCTCTCCAGTTAAAATTTTTCCAAAATTATTTAACAGCTTCAGTAACTACAAACATTGCCTTTATTTGGTGCCCCAATTGTTTTTTTCGTTCATAAACCACCCATTTCTTTCATTCAAAGTATAGGATTGATTTCTTTCACCTGGATAACACTTAACACTGTAGATGTTTTTTATTCACAAGAAGCAACATCTTTCCAGTTATCTGTTAAGAGGCTGTCTTCAAGGCCTTTCAAGAATCAGCACTAGGCTAGGTCCCCTATAAATCTTTGAAACAAGAGTTAGGTACACAAGAGTTACTGCATTAAAGTTGAATTCTAAAAAAGACATCCTGAGAAAAGCTCTTAAGTAGGAGCTGTATGGCTCATTTCAATGTATCATAATACTTCATATTGAAATTTAGTGAATATTTACATTTACAATGCAGCATTCCAAATGACAAGGACAATCACACTGGGAGTTGTGTCAACCTACAAATGATTCTTTGTCCTGGCACCTCAAAAAATAGCAACGAAGACAGCAAATTTAAACTCTGAATCTTTCACTAGGTAGAGTCATAATCCACACTTTTCTGAGGCGGCCTCCATCATAACAACCTCACAGTAGCAGAACAGGCACAGCTACTGCACTTTCATACTGCAAACAGAGTTTCCTTATCCTCTTATTCTCAAATCTTCTCTATTACAACCTATTAATAAGCTTATACTGAGGACGGAGGAGAGGGGAAGTTGCTTGCTTTGTTTTCTGGGTGTGAGATTAGGTGTTTTGGGGGGCGGTCCTTTTCCTTTAAGAAATATCTTTGTCAGGTTTACAAGCATCCTTCCCTGGAGTTTCACCTACAAGTCTAATTTGATGCTCTCTGGCTACCCCATAAATTAATGTATTTCCCATAACCTTTCTAAATGATTTAACAGTGAACAGAAAGTTTCTTGCCTGTGTATCCTAAACATAAAACAAATGACTAACCCTGCAACAGATGAAAACTAATCTGAAACATTCCCAAGATTCTCAATGCTTTTTTTCTCTCCTCTTTAAACTGTTCTCTATGTTTATCTTTGAGACAAAGTTGGGAAAATGAAAGCTTTTTTTTATAATTCAGAAACCAAAGAAAATAGATTATTGGGATTTATCATACAAAAACTAAGATGCAAAAAAGCAGTGCATACATATCACCAAAGAGAAATGGTAGACTTACTCCTACAAAATTTAAAACTACAGATAAACCACCCAGGCTAAAGAACAGTACTGTGTCAGTGATTCCCTGGCACACGAAATGAGGTCAGAAAGCGTGTACTTTATTTCTCAAGCCCAACTGCCGAATGAGAAAAAACACAGCTGCTGATGTTGAAGGAATTCTTCAATTACTTAAGATGCAGCACCTAGGATTAAAACTGCAACCAGCCTTCACACATTTGTAGGATAAGGTATTTCGGCTGGCTGACTGAACACAAAATTACTCCTTTGCAGGCCTACTCTTCTTCTATTGAGTTAGTCAGGACAAGAGACTCACTCTGCAAGTGCATGGTCACCACAAGACCACAGGACCACATGGCAGAAACAGTGCAGAAAAGCAGACTGCTCCTTCCAGTAGCAGCACACTACTGAGATGCGTTAGATTTAACGAAGATACACTTTCAGATGGGAAGAAGCAAAGTTTCCCTCAGCAACATTCCCACCACAACTCCTGAATATTCTTAATTGCAAATATTCCACTGAAAACCCTGTATCACTGCTGGAAGACCAGAGAATACTGATTTTTCTCATAAAAAAGAAAAAAGAAAAAAAAAAAAAAAAAAAGCAGTTGCTCTAACTATAAAACAGAACTAAAAGTCTCAGTTAGTTGGAGCACCTCCTGTAAGATGAAAGGCTGATAGATCCGGAACTGTTCAGCTTAGAGAAGACTGAGGGGGGAATCTCATCACTGTTCATAAATATCTGAAGTGTAGGAGTCAAATAAATGGGATCAGGCTCTTTTCAGTGGTGCTGTGACAGGTTAGGGGGAACAGACAGAAACTGAAATACAAGAAGTTCCATACAAGGAATGAATAAGGAAAACTTTACTGTGGAGAGAGACAGAGCGCAGGAACAGAATGCCTGGAGAGGTGGTGTAATCTCCTTCTCTGGAGATATTCAAGACCCACCTGGATGTTTTCCTGTGTAGTCTACCACAGGGATCTTGTTTTATCAAAGGGATTGGACTCTATGATTTACACAGCTCCCTTTCAACCATTACTGTGTGATTTTGAAACTTCTGTTTCTTTGATACAGGTGAATGTGTTTGTAATTTAGGAAGGAACATCTGTATGGAATTACACTTCCATACAGAAATTCTAAAGCAGATTGAGGCATTTTAACTGTTTCATCCCTAAAAGACAACTATAGGAATCCTAACTCAGAAGTCTGCCTTTTGGAATCGCACTTTACCTTCCCATCAGCTAACTAACTCTCTTACATTTGTAAACAAACTTACATTCTTGACATTCCCAGCCTTGAAACGTTCCTAATTTGTTCCTAACCTCAAACAAATAATCCATGGAACACTTTAAACTTTCAGATACCTGAAGATTAGCATCTCCTAAATCTTAGACTGACATAAACAAAAAACAAATATTTTGTAATGTTCATTGTGTGACCTACATGAATTCAATTTTGTATATCTAAACAAAACATTTCAGATGAAAAAAAAAATCAGTAATTGGAATTTTACCCTAAAAAAGGCCAAGTCTCCATTGTTCTGCACTTTGTTTACTAGTCACACATCGCAAACTATGTGACTGATCTTCAGGACAAACAAGCAAGAATTACTTGGACAGATCACTGCATAATTAATCCTTTTCTTTACACATCGTCTTTGAGGGAAGAATTTTCCATACTGGTTCAAACAAATCTGCTGAAAAATACTATCAGCATGAACTGCAGGGCTGTAAAGTTTAGACCCTGTAACTCTTCCTTTTAATGGTAGGTGAAGGTCTTATATGCTCTATGCATGCTGCAAAAGACTATCATTTTTCTTTTTTTCTTTTCTTTTTTCTTTTTTTTTTTTTTTTTTTGAAGTTATCACACCATCAAACTGGCAGCAGTAATTGGGTTTATAGAAAAGGGAAATATCATGTAATACAACTAAAAAAAACTCAAATCAAATAGTAACACATTTGAAGTCTAAAAAATAATACTGGTTTTGTATGTACATATTAAAAATTAAACCTAAAATTAAACTATTATTAAGATAACTCTTAAAACGAAGGTTTAGTCCTCAGCATACATCCCTAGCACTGTCAGTTTCAAAAATGCTGTTCAGGCATAATAAAATGTTAAACACCATAACTAAATAGTCTCTGGAAAATTAAGTGTGTCACACCTAATTGTGTCACTAGCTTTTAATTATCATCTCAATCAGTCATTCATTCTCTAACACTGACATCCTTACAGCTGTGCTCAAGGTTCCTGTAGTAACAAATCAACTGGGACTAAGTACCATACAGGAATGTTTTAATGGATCCTGTTACAGTAACAGGGACAGTCCACTGCTTTGATGAGGTGCTAGCTAGTAAAGATACTCGTCATTTTCAACTTCTACCTGTTGCTTTCTCGTTTATGCACAGTAAGTGCAACTGATTTTAAAACAAGCAATCTTCAAAGGACATCTTGAAATGATGGGACTGTCAGTCAAAACTGGAGCAAAGTAATAAACAAAGCACATTTTTAAAAACCGCTCAGTGTAAATGTAATAACTAGTATAAAAAAATGAACTATGTATATGTTTTAAAGTCTTAAGTCCAAATACCTGGAAACTTAAAGTATGCAAGAATGTTATTTTATCTAATACAGTCATTGAAAGAACCACACAGAACTTCAAAGAAAGTAAGAGATTAATCTCTCAACAAACACAGATGTTCACAGACAAGACTACCACTTTCTGGCTGACTGCTATGCAGACAAATTCCCTCACTACACAACTGCAGAAATTATCTGGCAGAAATTCATACAGCCTCTGCATTTCCTATTCACTGTTTACACTCCTCATGCTTTGTCTGTTGTATACACAGATCCACAGATCTTCCACAGCCTGTGCTCACATACCTTCACAACCACATGTTTCTGTTTTTGCTAGTCACACTAGCAGAAGAACCCTCTCTAAACTTCTGGATTCACGGAGTCTTTCCTACAGGACTTCAACAAGACTGCATGGAGACAAAACAACTCAAAAGTTACAAAAAACACTGAAAATATATCTGCAGAAGATCAAAGACAGATTTTGCTGTCTAGCAGAACTACAAAGTTAATGAGGAAAAAAAAAAAACAACTATTGCTTTTTTCGATGAGAAACGTGGTGCACTGAAGAACTTTGTATTCAAACCAAAAAAGAAGAGCTCTCATGCTAATTCAGCTCAAAAAATGGATCTTATCCATTAACATTTACCCACTGCAGTTCCTATTACCTTGCTAAGGTCAGCTAGAACTTGTATAATCTGCAAATTACATTCTAGTTTCCTATAACTCTGTCAATGTTTTACAAATACATGTTTTTCTGTTGTTTTGTAGTATTTTGGAAGCTGTCATTTCAACTAACTTTGTTCCAGTTTTCTTCTAATATACCCTGGACAAAGTAAGAAACCATACAACTACATCTTTCCAATCGCAGAGTGGCACAGCATAAGGCTGACCAAAACTCATCACGAAACATGAAGCAAAACCATGACATCAGGATAACTGTTTTAGTTGAACCTCATATTTTGAAATTAGGACAAGTGATCTGCAACAACTTTCAAGATTACCATTCGCTCTCTCTCACGTTCTACCAGCTCAAACTGTAGTGGTGAAATAAGCAATAGCTGCATTGAAGCATCTGTGCAGCAAAAAGTCAATGCTGACTCCCACGTCAAACCAAATTTCAGAGAGAAACTAAAACTAACTAAATAGCAGTACTTAGTATTGGAGCAAAGATTTCTAAAACAAAGACTTTAAATGTAAAATTTGTTAATATATGAATCTTTAAAAGAATACCTGAATAGTCACTGACAATGATGAACCTTTGTTCAATTACACAGACGTCTGCTCAAAACTCACTAAATAAAAAAATCACACACAGTTCCAAAGGAAATTATTTCCTTAAGAAATGAGTGCATCTGCTTCAAAAGAGACTATTCAAAAATTAATCACATTAGTCATAAGAACCATTTGAAAATACTCACTCCTCTGAAATAAACATTTCAGAGCAAAGAAGCAGAATAAAATATTACTGAAAAACATCATAATTTAATACACATATTAATAAAGAACAAAAAGTTAAAGATTCATTCAGACACCATGTAGCTTTTATTCATTCTCCCCCATTCAGAAAACACCCTGACAACTGCTGTACCATTATTCTATCAATACACACTGATGTGTTGCAAGTCAATCCGGAAATTCTTCAAGAAAAACCTAGAGGTCAACCTTAAAATTTAGTTGTCTTTTCTTTTTTTTTTTTTTTTTTAAAGATCTGAACTTTAGACTGTAATGAGAACATTCTGATGTTTCCTACTGCATTTTTTTCAAGTACACCACATAACCACTCCAGATAGCAGTAAGAAATGTAATTTGCACATCCACTGTATGTTCGTATTTCCATGACAGAATAGCATTCAGTTTTAGAATCAAAACATTTTCAGGCTTTCCTCTTGCCTTTTCTCACGTAAGAAACAAGCATTCTGGAAAATTTCACACTCCAATAACAAGTCAGGAATATCACACAAGGATCTCAGAAGAGCCCTGGGAATTATATTAACAATCTTTTTTCCTTTCACATTTCTGACTACTGGAGCTAACGAAGCACTATTAGAGCAGCTCCCTGAAGCAGGAGGTTAAAAATGTGATTACTTGAATATATTGGATACTTTAGTCTATGAAATGACTGTATGTGAAAGTGGTGTCTACTGAAAAAGTTTCTTTTACTTGCTTAGGAACCTTTCTTCTCTGTATTGAACCTTAAGGAAAAACTACCAAAGATCCAGCCTGCTGGACCTAGGACTTCTTTTACACTTTTATATTTATAATACATCTTTAACATCCTCTTATAGGATGCCACAGAAATGGCATCCAGTAGTGCCCTTGTTTCGACAAATCTGTGCTCTTCCCCTCTACATTTATACTGCAGATTCATCTTGACCACAGCTTATTCCTAACTTTGCAAATGTGTAACAATTATGTCAGTAACTATACACAATTTGTAGTTTAAGAAATTTATTTTTCCTTCATCAAATTCAAATAATTCCTTACTTCCACATTTGATTTTCAGGCATGCTCAAATCTCTGCATCTTTTCATCAAATGTTGCCGCATCTTACACATTAAACAACCTCCTGACCACTAGCAAAGAAAGAAAAGGAATTTCTTTCCATATCCTTACGAAGCCTGAACAGTTTCTAAAAGGAAAATAATTTTAGGCTACTTATGGTTGTGATTACATCCTTGCTAACAGGAATGTAATGTAAATGCACAGTACTCTTTCCCTTAACCTTTAAAAGCCTCTTCTCTCCTTCAGGCCAAGCATTAAGAGACTTGGCAAGAAACGTCTAGAAGAGGGAGATAAACAGAAATTTTAGATTTCTCAATAGTAGCAGATTTACACAACACCATCATTATTTCAGTCTAAGACAGAGTTAAAGTATATCATCTGGACTCTACTACAAAATCTACTGCCTGCTGCACATCACACCTAACACCTGATGCACTGTATTCCTTAGCTCTTCTTGTTCAGCAGCATCCCTGGCAATGAAAAACCAACAAATGTGAATACAACTCGCACAGTCCCTGACCAATAAGACAAATCAAGAGTGAGAGAGCTGCTGACACGTGTCAAGGCTAAAGAAATATAGACAGTTCTGGCTCACAGGAAACTATTAACTCTAAAATTAGTGCTTGATTTAGGATTCTCTGCTCCAGAATTTCTGCATAACCAACACCTTTGGGTATAAATACATATAACAGACTTAATGTCTTCATTTTTCTGTCACCTCTAAGCAATTTAGGTCGTTTTGAAATGAAGTCATGACTAGCTGGCCTTTAGTTTTATAGGCTTACATTACTGCATTCCTTTCTAGCCTCGTTTAATGCAGTTTAGTGTCAGTACACAATTAATCTACTCCATTATTCTAATAAAATTTCCATAATAACACGAAACATCTTGAACCAGGCTACACTACACCAATAATAAATCTGAAAATTTCATAACATTATTTTCATATGAAAATTGAAATTCAAATTAAAAGATTCTATTTCATAACAAGAAAATAAACAAAAATAAAACAAACAAAAAAGCCATAAAACCTCCTAATTCTGATGTTCCAGGACATTTAATGTGGGAAGAAACAAGGACAAAAAAATTAGCCAGTGCTTTCACACACTACCTGTAATTGAACTATCTGTAAAATGAAAAACGTATATAGATAATTAAACTAAAGTTTGGAGCATGACTGTGTACAATTTCCAAAGACACAATACAGATGTGCAAAGCAACATTTCAGTAACAAGAAGGCAAGTTTGATTCTGGGGAAAAACGAATCCCTCCAAGTCACCTTTCCGCCTTTGTACTGTGTCAGTTTTGAAAATAGCAATGCTTGGCAGGCTTCACTGACTTGGATATTATAAGCATGGAAGTTACACTTCTGCTTCTTCCATACCATTTTATATTTCCAGAAGGAAGAAAGGGAATCTTTAAGAAAGATCATTTTCATTTCTCCCTGTAAGAGGCCAGTACTTCACATAGCTTTCATGTAGACTGTACCATAACTCTTCCATTTTCTCTGGAGCTGTATAAAGATGTTACACACTCTGATCCCTAAAACAGCATAAAAAGTAGAAAACTGGGGCTTTTTCACATTAGGTTTTGAAGAGATTTAAAAGCTTAAATAATTCTGCTGTAAAACTTGCAAGATAATTCTATCTCACAATACAAGATTTATGAACCAGCACATTCTAGACAACATACTACCCTCTCTGAAGAGACCATCTTCTTTAGTCTATTTTTCTTGCTTTCAGCATACTTTATGTCAAATATTTAGAACAAACATATTCATTGATTTCCTGAAATTAACAGAAGTACAGCCATTATTAAAGAAAGTGCAATATCATGCAAAATAAAACAAAACAACAACAACAAAAAAATCACATTTGACATGATCCCAACTGTGTAAAATCAGAATCCATTCTCCTTACCTAGCTTACTTGTTTTCTAGATGCAAGGCTTTTTGGATTAGTATAATATTAATCTTAGGAATACTATTTTATACTAAAACAATGTTTTGCAATTTTAAAGAAAGCCTTCAACAACATTAGAACAAGACATTGAGGCATGTCACTGTTAAACAGATTTAAATTTGAAGCATTAACCTAATTAATATCCTACAGCATATCTAAGAACTTCACTGAGCTGCCATAATTTCTGTCAGCATATGTAGTACTGAATGACTAGTAAAATACCTGAATTGAAACTATTCCAGTCTAGCAGTTTGTATGATCTGGTGTTACCCATAATTCCGACAAAGGCTGAGTTCAAAACAGCAAATTAGTAGATCAGTTATAGGAGCAGAAAAGTGAAAAAATAAAAAACTACCAACAAGAACACAATTGACAACATCACTCCACAGGAACTGGAAAGACACAGACAGCAGAGTTAATAAGAGGCTGAAAGGGAAAAAAGGAGCATGCTATAGCAATCTAGCAGTAGGCGTGATCAAAGTGTACAATAAACAGCAATTACCGTGTAATTCGTAAGTTCTCAAACAACCTCATTTAGTATTTTTTCCTCTTCTACAATTTCCTGCATATTCACTTGCCAGCGTAAGTAATTCAATTAATTTACAAACTTGACTGAAATGCTTTGTATGACCATCACCATAACAGAATTTGTTTCTACTTCTTCACTTTCCCTCCCACTGGCACGTCCTTTCACTCCCCTCTTTCAGTTTTCATTTTTTTGCAATATGCTGAGTTTGAGGTATGAAGTATGTTACATACACTCGTCAGGAGCAATCCAAAAATCACAAAAAACCCCTTTAAGTTGCAAAAAGTCACTTAACAGTGCAAATGTGAGTCTCTATTTTACATTCTTCTCCCGCTTCCAGTTTTTTCACTTTGTCTTATCATATAGTACGTTCCACATGTAAGTGTTCTGTACCACAAATGTTATCTGTACATGAAATGTCATATCTGTATCACATATGTTAAAATACAGACACTTAAGACAAATTTGTATCAAAAAAGAACAAACAAATTATACATTGACATTACTCAATATTTTCTCTACTTCATAAACAAAAGCTTAAAAATAGGGAAAAAAGAACAATATTCTGTACTCAGATGCTTTAAAAATTTCGTAAAGTAGTTTACTTGAATTCAAATCTAGTCTAGGATTTTATTTCATTTTGTCAGCATAATCAGGAACGATGTTCCCGCTTTAAGAATTACCTGCCTTGAAGGAAAGGAGAGAGATTTCTTGTTGTTTTTTTTCTATTTTTTTTTTTAAAAAGATGCATTTGCACAAACTTTATGTTCTATTACTCCTGGCCAGTGCATGCAAAATTACTACAGGTGTTATTGTATTCTCTCATCTGCTCACATTTTAAGTGCACTGATTAACTCCAACTTTTTACAGAGCACTTCTACTTGTATCAATTAATGTAACACCAAAAGTATTCAGAGTCGCATAATGCTGATTTCAGAAACATGCAAAATATATGTTCCATTACTGGAGTTCCTAGGTAAATATTAGACAAAAAACACTAAAAAATTGTTCTGTGTGTGTTTTTAAGTAAAAATAAAACACTCCAAAGGTTTTATCAACACATATTGAGCTAGAATGCAGAGATCAGTCCTTAAGGATTTCAAAGAGCTAAAAATTAGAAAACATTTATAAGTATATATAAGTATTTCATCCGATTTTTGTTTGAAAGGAAATCTTGCCTCATGCTTTAATATTCAGAAGTAGCCAAAAATAAGTAGTCTGGATAAATCAAAGACAATTCTTGGTGTGAAGTTAATGGATCCCACGTCCTATCAGAATTTCACTAACTTGATGAGAGATTTCTCACTGAAGACAAACCCTCTGAATGCCTACTACTTCTCAAGCTTCAATTATTGCTCTTAATATACACTGTTAGAATGTATTTTTATTAATAAAAATACAACTACCTCATAACATTTTAAGGATTAGAAGTACGTGGTCATCACGATAGAACTTAGGAGAAATGTATTGTGTCAACGTACCAGGATTGTGAATGCGATCCAAGAGCTTCACAGAACGGGCACTAACAACACCACCAACGTGGACAAGGAAGCCCGGTGGAAAGGCCGTCAAGGTAAAAAATGGAAATTCCTGTCACGAGTAAAAACAAGCATCAATGACTGTTCATCAACTACTGGTAATTGCCACTAAACATGCAGTGAACTGATCATTGCCCTGAAATACAAATAAAGCAGTTACAGAGGGCCAAGCGTATCCTTCAGGCTTACTAGGCACTATGTAACCATACATCTTCACAGACCAACAGTGTAAGAAAAGCAGAGTTATTCTAAAAATGTAAAAATACTTTTCCCCCATAGAGTTGCATTCTAACATAGTATTAATTAGTAATCAAAGCTTCACATGTTTGAGTTAACAAAGCTTTTATTGGTCTGCCTTTAAGAAGGCAGCTAAGCAACACAAGTTTGTTAACTGATAAAAAATAAAGGATTATTTTTCTCCATTTTCCAGGGCTTAATGTTATAAATGAATGCAGTTCAATACTGAAGCACAGGGTAAAGCTAACTGCAGTTCTGTAAGAACAGTGAATGTCTTAGTACAAGAGGACACATTTACAAATATATTAGCAGATTGCTTTATGAGTGTCAAAAGCTCTAAAGATAAGTAGTAAATATTCATCCTTTGGAATAAAGCTTAAGTCTTCTATGAAATACAACTAAGGTCTTAAACCAATGAAATTCATTTCCAATTTCATTTGTTTAAATGATTTTTACAAATTCATAATTGAAATCAGCAATTAATAAGATTTAGCAACAGTTTGAAAATGTTAATACAAGAGGTCATTATGAGATAATAGCAATTTTTCATTACATACATGACAAAAACCTTCATATTCAAATGTGGTGAACCCAAAAATGGGAATATTTTATTTTCTACAGTATTACACTCTATAGCACATTTATGGGGGGAAAGGTGACAGGTTAGTGTTCAGCAATTCTCAACGGAGAGGCAAAAATACAAAGAAAAATCATGCAATCGTAGTTTGTATAGTGATGATTGGTTAAATGGATAAAATAAACAGCGTAACTGTATATGAGAGAGTACAGTACAGGTTCCTTTCTCACATACTTAAAGCACTTACAACAGTACAGTGCAGCTGAGCTTCCACCTAAACAGTGTACATGCTGCAAATTAAATGAGGATCGCGGTTCTTCCAGCAATACATGGCATGAAAAGCCCTTTTGAACAAAAGTCCAAGGCAACTTTTAAAATGACCACTTCAGGATTACTACCACCCATGTGAAATTTACTAGAACTCTTACAATTCTTAAGAACTTCCTTTTTTCTGTATTTTCACTTTTACAGAATTTCAAAACTGCAGCAAACTTTGTCATCAATAATAACAATGTTGACTACCTCAGGCAAAACAAAACAAAACAAAACAAACTACTGTAGTTGTGTTTCATGAAGTGACTAAAAAGTAGGACTTCATGAGAGGAATCTGTGAACCTGCCTGGCTGATCTGTCTTCAGGAGCACCAATGGATCTCTACAGAGGAGTAGAGAAAAGATTCCACCAGAAGGTTTCACCAGATCTTGAAGTGCTCTGCAAGTTGTCAGAGCAGCCAAAGACCCTGACCACAACACAACCTACTTCTTTCCTGTACAGTTTTCTGTCATGTCCTGTGTAATAATTCCATGACAACCGTTATGTGCAACTTAAAAATATACAAAATATATATATAGCAAACATACATTTGCTGTGTCTCCTGAATAGTTATCCTGCATTAGTAATGTTAAAAATTAATAACTAGCTTTCTTAGAACAGTAAAAATTGATTATAGACAGTTCAGTGCATGCTATCTGTATGAAATATATATTCACTCTTAGGCTATGCTTAGTGTATGTAGTGAACAATGTAAATGTTTTCACTCTGCGCTCTGAAGTACAAGGAAATCAAATGCTTATTAATCTGCAGTCAGAAGCTGCTATACACGTTTTTGTAAGGCTTCACACTGCAAGTAATCTTAACATGTTCAGACACCCAGCCTGTTTAGCTTACAAACTAGGAATAAATAACAGCATCGTTTTGTCTCAATCAATACACCCAGATGTAATATGCTAAAATTAGACCTATGTCCTCTCAATTAATTTCACACACAAACAACTCTAAAGAACTCACTGAAATACTCAAACACGCTCTTATCCCTTAACGATGTGTCTCGCTCCTTCTGATGCACATAGAAGGCTGTCACTTATTACAATAGCCTTTTATTTCTATTTTTAACCCAGCTCTCTCAGAGGGTTTATTTACTATCGTATTAGCCAATACACCACAAGACCCAGCCTCAACTACACGTGGTGATCTGTAATACTTCAAGAAGTTTAAAGTTTAAAGCCATTCCTGTTGCACAGAAAACAGATTTCCTTTGAACCAGATGCCATAGTTGTGTATTATAAATTTCCTCCATTATTGTACTTCGCAATGGACCTTCAAAATAAGGTGGTACGAACACAGAATCTTCCCACCCGTGTGAAGACATGATGACCTTAATTTTCCAAGCTACAACTGAAAACAGATTTTTTACCATTATTTTACCAATACTAAATGGTAAGCTGGGTGCTGGACTCAGTGATCCTTGTAGGTCTCGTCAAATTCAGCATATTGTGTGATTCTAATTCACTACATCATTTCTCAGTTATTGTCATTCATTGCACGGACTCTCAAAAAAGTACATAACTGATTTAATCCTTGCAACTACACTGACATTTTACAGCCAGCATTTGGAGAAAGCTTGATGAGGCTACAAGAAAGTAATTGCCACGTTTAATATACTGCTTTAAAATGCTTGTGTGTATACATACATGTATTGCTAGTATTCAAACTATATTTTACATACATTACACATAAAATAATGAAAAAGCACATGGAACAAGGCCACATACGCACACATACTGTGGTGCTAACGCCAGGGAAGCAGTTCTCAGCTTTCTATCCAGCCATTCCCTTATTCCTACCACGGTGCCACTCCCTCAGGTATCACCTGTGATGCTGACACATTCATGGAGCTTTTGGCACTGAGCCAGAGTAGAGATGCCATCCATACCAAAATACTGTTCACTTCCTGTTTGAGTTACCTTATTCTAGACATGTTTGTTTTTGCTGTGCAGTAACAGGAAATCTACTACAAGCTTGATTTTCTCTTTAGTGTATCAACTTCGCACCAGATGGCCAAATAATCTCATAATTTTTATTTCAAATGAACTGAGGGGTGCCCTGGATAGGAGTAAGAAGTCACTGGAAAGAAAAGTTGCTTATGTCAGCAGTGCAGCCAAAAGAATCAGAGAGAGAACTGCATTGTAACACAACAGTGATCCAGCAGTGCTCTTCACAGATGAATATCAGTGGATCTCTGTTTTGTCAAGGGAGCAATAAAGATCTCTCAAGCACTTGCAGAATGCAAATACGGAGGACTAACAGCATTTGTCCAAGTTGAGTTTGAAAGAGAGATGAATTACAATCAAGAGCAGTGCTTGACTGCATGTGTGAAAACACAGGCTAATTTTTGCCTACTGACAGAGGCAGTACACATTTCTAGGCAGAAGTACACAGAAAGATAGCTGTGTCATACAGTTAACACTTGCAATCAACAGGAATCCTGTGAACTGCTAAAAATACATTTATATTAAACAACACATGTACACATTTTCCATGGCTGGTGTACTTTCCCAGGAAAAAAAGTAACAGTTAAGATAATTCTTCTAACAAAATCTCTTCTGATTTCCAATTCAGTTTATTAAGTAAGAGACTAACACATATTTGATTAAAAAAGCTGACAAGACATCCAGTTACATGAACTGCGTATAATATGCCTTAGCAATACCCATATGCTCAAATGATCTTACCTAAGATTCAAAAGAGCTTACTATACTTGCAACACATGTGGCAATATAACACACACATCAATTTTACTCTTTGCTTAAGTGCTACCCTAAATAACCCACACAAGAAACTACAATGCACTGTGTACATGTGGAAGAGTGAAACAGACAAAACGTTCTTCTGAGTGCTAAAGACGTGTTGAGCTAAACGTCTCCCCCACCTTTCTTATTCATTCTAAGTAACTGAAAGAGGACAAGTGCAATAAAAAACAAATCCAACATAAAATTATCAGAAAGACAACAAAAGCAATTTTGTGTGTGTCAGTCAATAGTCTGCATGTTTTGCTACGTATCGATCATCTTAGAATCAGTAACAGATTCAACATGTTTCCACCTCATTTTATGGTATTTCTTCAGCTTGGCAGTATACAGCTCTTACCAAACTAATTTGCAAATAATTCAAATTCCAGATATATGTTAACTGTACTGATTTGACATTTTTAATTGTTTTTAAGAAGCTTCCTGAATAAATAATAGAGATAAGTCATGAAACTTCTAAAACGTTAGGAGAATAAAGATAAGAGAGAGAGAAATGGATCTTTTTTTCCTCCAAGCAACAGCATTAAAAGCAAAGCTATGGATTTCTATTTAAAAGAGAAATTATAACTGAAATCTATGAACATGCAAAATATAAATTAAGCCAAAGTATATCTGATAAATGCTTTAAAACAAAAAACTAAAAAATATACAAAATTCCTGCATAAGCAAGATTCCAAAGAAATCTGAAGAAACCTCACAAAGAAAATTAGAAATCATTGCTTAGAAATCTTCAATACAAAAAAAAAACCCCAAAAAACAATAAACAAACAAACAAAAAAAACTACAAAGAGTCACACAATGTTGGAGAACATACCCGCCTTCTACAGAACCTATGAGGCGATCCTCTCTTAGCAATGGACAACACAAGAAATGAGAAGAGAATCATCCACTTGACTCAAAATAGCAGCTATTCACTTCTATTCTATTACACAGATGAAGCTGACTTTGTTTTCAACACTTACACAGGTTCTACAGGTATTCAGGATTTGTAATTACAATCATTTATTTTTTTCCCCAGATAGCAGAATATTCCACATTTCTTCTTTCAAGACATCTCGTTAATAACACAGCATTTCAATCATTCCAGAATATACTGTAAACATACTGCAAAGACCTCATAAACATCTTTAAACAAATGAAAGGAATTTAAAGCACTGTTTTTATTTTGCTTTATATTCAGTATGGATCAATAGCATATAAACAAATTGAATTTTTAGTCTTACAGAGGTTCTTCCAAAACTTCTAAACTCCTTTCACTGTTTGGGAACTGAATTGTTGAAGTTATCATCTTACAAAGGCTACATGCACATCGTTTCATGTAGAACACCCAAGTTCTGAACTTCTATGCAACGACTCTATTTTCTTCCAAATATCAGTTTTCTCAATTAATTATGGGACTTTCACCTCGTCTGAAGTTATCGCAATGTTTCTGACTTTGGCTTCTACAAAAATTCAACCAAATACGAGACAGTAGAGTATTAAATAGACACATACACCTATAACTTAGACACCAAACAGCAGTAACTTATGCTGTAACTGTTTTGTCATACCAGCTGTAATCGCTTGCGTGTAAGCACTAATGTGCATACATTACACTTACTTCCACTACTCTTATGGCTTTAATAATGTTTTAAAAGCTCACCTGAATTCTAATTATTAAATGTCTAATAAACATTAAATGTCTATTAAACATTCAACATTTATAGTAAACTTTCAGACAAAAAAAAGTGCATCTTTTAAAATAGACAGTAACAGGAAACCTATACAAGCTTAATTTTCTCTTTAGTATATCAGAAAGTAAGTATAAAATGCCTTACCCTTTGTTCCAGAGCTGACTGAGTCTGCTGCCTTAAGAGAGTTTTAAACGGCCCCCCTTCTTTTCCAGCACTCCCACTGCCCATTCCTAAAGAGCACCAGTACAAATGACATTTAAAAAAATAAATAAAAACATATTATCATTTGCAATCAAACTTCAATTTAAAAATACGTGAAGCTGTGATTGAAAACCATACAAACTATTCCCTTAGATTTCCACAAAAAAAATGCTGAGCATTTAAGCATTTGAGTTTTGCGAGTGGGGCAGGGTAGGAAGGTGATGGGTTTTTAAGTTTATTTTTAAAATTCCTAGCAGTGTTTTCAATCATTATAGATTTGGATAAAAATTTCCTGATCTAAGACGTTTTCCTGACATGTCTTTGAAGATCTGGGCTTGCAATTCTTTTGTACAACACAAAGCTTTAATTTCAATATAGAATCATAGAATGGCTTGGGTTGGAAGGAACCTCAAAGATCATCAAGCTCCAACCGTCTGCCGCAGGCAGGGCCACCAACCTCTACATATTATAGTAGAACAGATACATAGATCTCCCTCCTGTGCTTTCCACAGGAAGTTTCAGCATCATTAGAGTTTCAGAGTTCTTACCTAAAAAGGGCTGCAATGTTACCATTCACGCCACACTTTTGAACAATTCTGCTGCACTCCTTTATAGTAAGCTATACTTCTCTACTTGCATTATTGGTTTTAAAAAAAAAAAAAAAGGAAAAAAAAGGAAAAAAAATCCCTGCCTCCCAGAGTTTCAGCGTAACCACATCACCTTTCCTAACCACTGGGAAGTAACTGCACGCTATTTCAGCAGTAGCTGTACACTGCATGAGTGAAACTAAAATGAGAACTGCAAAGCTAACACAAATCATTTGAACTGAACTATATGGTAGTGATATTTATTTAACATAAGCACCGTGAGATATTCACTCATTTGATTCAATCAGATAAATTTAGCAATACTGCTCAGCATTTCAAACGGCTACACTTATCTGATTACTACGTTTTCATACACATAACCTGCAGATCATCCGTAAATAAAAAATAACAAATAAATGATATTTTCGCATATCGTGACTAATTGTTTGGTTTCTTTTTTTGCATATTTCACTTCCACCTCAGCCCCTAAGTAGGGAACTTCTCTGAAGAGCTCTAAAATGTATCAGATACATAAACATCTTTGCCATCAAGGATCTGTTGTCAAGGAACAACATGTTACGTGGTTAACTAAGCGCTGCGAGATGCAGGTTATATGTATAACTATAGCATTCACTCTACTGTTAGAAACCAAAAAAGTAAAAAATAAGCACATACCAAGACTGTGTTTTTTGTACAATAAACACAGTACTGGTGAATCAGATTTTCTTGGTAATATTTCATGCCTAAAAATACGCTATCACTGGTACTTATCGTCTCTAGAACCATCAGAGCTAACTGGACTCTGCAATAATATGCACCTAAATTTAGGAAAGCACTAAGAAAAAGGATAAAGAACAAAAAGACATGTCAGGAGCAAGATGAAGTACAAACACACTGCAGTGCAAACGCTTATGAGTGAAGGCAAGATTCTCATTTACAGTAATTCTAACTAATTAAAACACTTGCTAGGTACCTCTCTTGTTGTTAAGCATCAAATAAACATGAATGAGGTTGTACATATATATCAAAGTGTAGTTACTTCTTCTAAGAAAATACAGGGAGATCAAGAAATACTGATCTTGATATACGTTAACTTCATTACTAACACTGTCAAAAAACAACCAGGCTCTCATTGCCATTTAATTGCACATACTGTAAGTACATACTATATATATATTACATGTACTATATAAAGACTATAACTACTAACAAATATTTTTAGCTGTTCTTGGATAAGGAAACAATAAGATTAGTATATGTATAGTCCCATTAAACAAGTTTTAATTGCTTTTAACTATTTGGCATTGAGCTGAATATCATTGTCAGGGACTATACAATATTAAATACAGACAAACACAGCATCAACACTGGACAAAAAAAAAATAAAACATTCTACAGAAAAAAAAAGCACTAATATCAACTGAATAATTTAAATGCATGCCAATGGAATGGAAAAAAATGCAGTACAAATAAAAAGTCTGTACGGACTTCGCTCGACGCGCATTAAAGAGCAGAGTTGCTAGCCATCTGATAGCCATAATTCCAAAAATTATGAATGAATTAATGAGCAAGTGCTTGTTCCATGCAAAATAGAGGAACAACAAGCTGAAGTGAATGAGAAGGGGGAAAAAAAGTCTATTAATTTAGTCCAGTTACCAAAGAAAATTGAGAGGGGAAACGAGGAAGTTCTTTAGCGTGAATTACATGCTTCAAATCCTCTATGGCGTGAAATTCTGAAGCTGTTACAAGCTTCTAGGGCACAGCTGAGAGATGGTATGGACAGTCATGTAGCCAGCAGTTTTCAGAGGCTAACAAAAACATTGGGTTATAGAAGGCTGTGTGTTAAATGCCCCTGTATCAAACAGCAACAACATTTGCTTAAAATGTTTAAAAGGCCATAATAGATTGATCCTACCAGAAGCAGCCAGAAGCAGCTCTTCAGTGAAAGAAACACTTTTCCTCAGAACAACTGGGCTGACATGGCTAGAGTGTAGAGGGTAAAGGCTAGACCCCGAGAGGAGGAGACAGGACTTTTTAAGATGTGGGGAATCACATGAGAGTGTAGGGGAGCTGGGAAACAGGAAAATCCTAGGTCCCTGTGGGGAAAGTGCTGTGGAGGAAAGTAATAGAGACAAAAAGATGTAGATTCAGAAGATGACTAAAGAAACAGAAAAAAGAAAACAAAATGAAGCATTTTTTTTTCCTCCAAATGAACCCACACTCACTGCTGAACTATTCCTCAACATACAAAGAAATGGAAGGACAGTACAGCTACACAATATGAATGAGAAGCAGGTTATCAAAAATCACGAACTGATCAACTTCATTTTTAAATTATCTCGTTTTATTAAGAAGCCCTGATAATCTAACATTTCTTTTAAACTGTATATAAAATTTGATAGATGTTATGGAATAAAAGCTAAGTAAGAGATTACTTTCATCACTTTGGTAAAAAGTTCTTTGGAATCTTATATCCTGTTGAATTCTAAGGTCCCACCAAGAAAAGAAGTTCCCACCTTTCCAATTTCCTCCAAATATCACATCAAACAATATGCAATGCTTTTCATCAGCCTAATATTCTATTAGTTTGCAGCAGCATAAAATAGATCACTGTGCACAGAAGA
Source organism: Tetrao urogallus (assembly GCF_951394365.1). NCBI lineage: Eukaryota > Metazoa > Chordata > Aves > Galliformes > Phasianidae > Tetrao > Tetrao urogallus. Next base: position 127,932,369 of record NC_136813.1, read on the forward strand.
AATCCAGTTTCAAACCAAAACATGTCCTTTCAGATCTGAAAAAGTTTTTCTTCTACTTAGAGCATATACAGAGCAGACTATATAATGCAACCACAGCTGTATTTTCTGTAAGGTATTAGCACAGCAGTCTCCTGATTTGGAGCTACTGAAAACTGGACACTTAAGCAGATCCAAGTTTCCATCTCCCCTGTTTAATTATTCATACTGTGAAATTGTGGTATCTGCACTCTTTTTCCAGGTCAGTCTCCATCGCAAGCACGTAAACCTACCAGCTACCTGACTGAGAAATAAAAGACTATCTATCATATATTGCAGAAAAATGAGGAATCTCATTTGGTATCTCAAATTTTATGTTTAACAGGTTGTGCCAAGACAACAACAGACATTGTTTTAGCACTAACCTCTCTAGCTTCCACACAGAAATAATCCAATAACATTACAGTTCTTGGAAAGGAAAATAGAGGTCCTAACACATATTGTGTATTGTTAGAAGCAACACAACGAATTCAGTACATTATGGAATCATATTTTGTATTTCATTTTGTATTGTCTTTTAAGTAAAACAATTTACTGAACGATGTTGTTCTTTAAGCTACCGAGATTCAAAATTTAGTATGTAACACCCAGATAGTGAATTTTTAAATGCATTTGGCAAATCTCAAGACACAATTCAGCAGCAGAGTTAAAAGCTGATAAAAAGTGCTAGCAAGCAAAAGCACGCCCACTGGTAGATTTGATGCTAAAAACACAGGTGGAACATAGGTCTGCTTTCTCTACATACTTCAGAATTCCTATAAGGTGGCAATTATACAATCTGGTTTAATTATAAACAAACGAATCAAAAGATAGGGACCATCCAACTACTTAACACTGCCAGTAACCAAGTTAAGGCTGCTGCTTCAAAAACTTGGTGAATTCACAGCGAGTGGCCACTTCATAAACTAAGAATAACCACCACCATTACATTTTAATCCTTTACACCTCACAGTCCTTACCATGAAAATCTGATCAAAACAAGCATATTTTCAAATATTCCACAAAACAAACACAATAGTCATCATTTACACAAAAGGACCACAGAATAAAGTGGTAATGTGGTTTTTTTGGCTTTGTTTATCTTTGTTGTCATTTCTTTGGGGTTTTTTGTTTGTTTCTTTGTTTTGGTTGGTTGGGTTTGTTTTTTAAACAAGGTGAAAATGACAGAACTAAGACAGCTCCCTTATATGGAACATTTTTTAATGGAAATATGGAGAATAAACTAGGTAAAACATTTAATACAAGTGCATGTGAATGCAGTATTACATTTATCTCCTTGGGAAAATTCTTGAAAGGAAGGGTTGCTATCAGATAAAGCTGAATCAACCATTTCAACATACTTAAAAAACTGTAATGATCAAATGGAAACAAGAATGTTCTGAGCTCCAAACACCACAATTTAAAACACCATTAAAAAAAAAAAAAAGTGAGCTTTTATAAACAATTCTGCAACATCTTTACCACTATGCTGGTAAAACTCAGGGCACTGGCCATATAATAATAAACAATATAATTCTTTGAGCTGTGCTGACATTGTTACTGCCATGACTGTAACCACAGACTAAGAAAAAAAGAAAGGGAAGAATCAAACAAGCTGAAGAAATTTTGATATAACAAAGAAGAAAGAAAAATGCTTTTAGATGATGACTGGAGTATTATTTAGGTTACACTCAGCAACCAGACTGTGTATGTAATTCCTGTATGCCAAGAAAATTTAATAGGCAGCAGCTGCACGATTTCTAGTATGGCATTTGCACGAGGGAGTTAAATAGTCACAGAGATATGTATATAACAGTACACCTACAGCATAATGCATAATGCTAGAAAATTACAGCTTTAGTAAGAGAACTGCCTGTTAACATATTGTGGCGAGAAATGAATCCCATGATCTGTATGTAATATGAAATGGAGGAAATAAGAAAAAGGCGTACTTCAGATGCCCTTAATGCTCTGCAATATTTTATTTAGGACTGAACTCAGTTGTGCTAAAAATGTAATTCTAACGTTATCCACCTTAGTGGAAACACAAGGCAGGATTTAAATTTTCAGCCTACAGAAATTCTCCTGAGCACAAAAGTGCTACCTGAAGTCTCCAATTTCAACATAATTTTGATAACTTAAATGTCAAAAAGCAAAAAGAGGTTGAATGAAATTATAAAAAGAGAAACACAAATTAAACGAAAAGTGGGTGGAAGCGCCTTACCAGTTTTGGGTGTCAAACTCAAATCTGTGTCAGAAGAAGAGGACTGTCGACTGTAGGACTTGGAAGGTGAAAAGGAATAGGTTTGGTTTTTCAGAGGGGTGGAGGGTCCTGATGAATGAGTATTGGGATTGGGATCTTCATTGAAGGGAATCCTGCCAGAAGAAGGTGGAAACACATTCAGTAATCCTGTGCCAAAGGACCTGGCTGACAGCAGCATGATCCAAACACCAGGATGGGGTTGGGGCAGGGCCAGCAGCTATTCCTTAGGTGCGAGACTGGGGATGAGGCCAAAGGCAAATGCTGTTTAACCACTCAGCACTCTACAGATAGATGCTGATAATCTACAATGAAACAATTAAGCCAAATGAAAGGCATGAGATGGGACCAAAAAAAAAAAAAATATATATATATATATGCAAAAGAAAAAATTGAAAACAGTTCATGGCTTAAAAATCTAGTCATATACACAACGTTTGAGTTAGTTTAATGAAGAAAAAATGATTTCAAGTTATATTTGTGTTTATACATATCCATACATTTATGTATATACACACATATACATTTTAAGAAAAAAAAAAAAAAAATGTTTCCTTATCCTATAGCATCAACAGCATGCCACAGCTAAAAACAGAGCCAAGAGGAGAACCTTTATGGGAACAGCTATATTGACAAACAGTTCACTTATGCACAGATTGACTTACCTGCTCTCCAAAGTTGTCTCTTCCACAAATGGCACATACCCTTCATTTAACCATTTTAAAACCAAAGTATTATATCTGAATTATGTCTGAAAGCAATTGTTAACTCCAATCAAAACATGATTTCCCCTAAGGACTGTAACACAGCAAATGTTACTCAGATTTATCAACTTATTTTTACTTAATTTCTTAGAAAATAAGTTTATTAAAAAGAAACAAAGAGTGTGGCTTTGTGGAAGAGACTGATGCACTTTCAAGAAACTAATGCCTTTGTTTCAGGAGCTGCACAGAGAGTTCTTCACTGACAACAGAAGGTTTCTCCACGAGAAAATGAGGGAGAAAAGATGGGTGGTACCTGCCTACACTGCCTGCCTGCCTGCACTTTGCGACCACTGTGCCTTGTGGCCTGCCTCTCCCCAGCTCTTGAGTCTGAGCAGTCTCGTACCAGTGTAGATGAGAGTGGGAACAGACACAGAGAAGTTCTGAGTAAGTCGTGAGCCAGTAGCAGTGTGAATTGGGCTGTTGTGAGTCGAGCGGCATCCATGGCTTGGCGGATGAACCAGCGGAGACCTGAGAGAATTTGCAGCCAAGGTGGAAGAAAAGAAAACAATACATACAAACAGGTTGCAAAGTTATGTTATAAATGATTTCAGGGAAGTTTAGCTAGAGGAGATCTCTTATTTTAAGCAGACTAAGAATTTTAATTCCTAGCATGCAAGAGTCCAGATGAAATAAAGAGAGAAAGGAAAAGCTTAAGTACTAGCTTATGATTATAAATTGATTTTTTGGCAACAGTGCATCAAGTTAGTAAAGCCAATAATAAGAAGCATTAGTTGACTTTGCTGGCTTTGAGAAACTGCCTCACTTTTTAGACTGAGGGACAACGATTCTGTCAACATCCACTACCAAACTGCTACACAAGGATTATTTGGTGGATGGAATTTCCACCTTTCACTCCAGAGTTATCTACAAAAGCCTTTTAAGTTGGTGGTTGCCAGGTCCAGGTTTTTTTGTTTTGTTTGTTTTAAATAATCACTGTTATTTCATGCTGCAGTTTATTCGAAGCTCTTTCGATGGCAAAGTTTTAAAACAAAGACAAGTTAAATAAGCTATTATTTGAAACAGAAAACTACTTCTGAGAAGCCAGAGCACATTGCTTCCTAGAAAATGTCTGATTTTTAGTGCAATAACATAACAGTAAGTTAATAAAGATGTCTGGAAACATTATGGAAGTAGTACACTTTGTAACACTGATTTTTCCTTTTACAAATCGGCTGACACTTTGAAACAGAAAGTCACTAACTTATCCAAGCAAAAATTTAGAGACTGCAAGTTATTTCCCTACTAACTCCTCTGCACATTAAAAATCCGTGTGCACACTGCCTTTAACACTGCAGTAGAATTTACTGATTTCTGTTATATTTCTCCCATCATAAACAATATCCTCTGCAAGTACACCTTAGCCCTACCTGTTCTGCAACAGTGGAAAGCAAAGGACACAAGAAAAGATGAGCCTACCTAGGGTCACTCTCTAAACCGCTGACTGAACTGTGCAAACCCTTCTATGATCAGCACAGCTACTCAAACTTGACTGTACTCCAATCAGAACATCTTAAATACAAGGCATATCATTACATCTTCACAGAACCATTTGTTGCACAAACACAGTCACTGCAAACTAATCATTCATTGGGAAATTTGTGAATCCCAGACCAAGGATAATACTTTTGCTAGCAATATATATGCAAAGAAAAAAAGCCATAATACCACCCCAGCTTCTAAAGAAATAACGTAAGTAAGCCACATCATTCCAAAACTGTAGAAAATAAAACTGAGTTCCAGACATAAAAAAAAATTTAAAAACTGCAAAAGAAAACAGATTCTGGAGGGAGAAGGGGGGTGGGAGGGGAAATAACACCTGTTATGTAAAACTGAATGACTATGAAAAGAAATGAAGTCTGTTCCTCTAAAAGCTAGTAATTAATACTTACTCCTTCATTTCTTTGGATGGAGAGTTACATGCAGGTAAAAATGCTGATGTGCTACTTAATTTATCCAACGTGCAGGCTGTTCCTATGGCTCGTACTACCAGTCCGGACTCTCCCTCCAAATCAAAACACTGCAAATAACCAACAACAGCATTTCCTCTCATTTCAAGGACTTTCAAGCCAATCTTCCTTTGCAGCTCACCTACAACACAAAAAGTGAAAAGCTCATAGGTAATTGCAGTGAACTTCTCCTGTTTTCTATTGTGGGCTTTGTCTCCTCTATGATTTTGGAACTGCAGATCAAAGAAACAGGTAATAGTTCTGTTTTTATATAATTACATTAAGCACCTCTTCTTCCTATAACACAGAGTGATATTTCATTAGTTTTCACTCTTTTCCTCTAAATCTATTCTGATTGCAACTGCAGTTTGTTGTTTTGTAATTTATTTATTTACTTTAAATTCTCATTAACTGTTCTCTTTTTTGTTTATTCAGAGACAGAGAAAGATGGTCAAGATGTGTGCTGGAACACAAAAGATTATAGACACTCCTTCATACAGTTCAATCTAATGCAACATCTTTGAAACACCTGTGAAAATCTATTACTTTTGTATTCACAAACACTCAAAACCTATTTAACTTAATTTAACCTTATCCATGCTTTTAGTTCTTTTAAAATTTATATTACTTTACTTGGTAACCTCATCTAAAAAATAATGTATGACATAAAGTAAGCAAAACATAATTCCAAATACACTACTACTGCAAACCAAGAACTGCACACAAAGACTGCAAACCCCAGTTACTGTAAGTTACAAAATTCCTCAGGATTCTTCAGACACAAATCAATGACTGCAATATGAAGCACTGCATTATATGGCATAAAAGAGTGTTACTATGAGGCCTCTTTGGTACTTTACACTGCCATGAATGAGAATAGTAATAAAACACAACAGAACACTTCCACACGCGCTCTTTTACTTGTTTTCACCTTTTATGCAAGAAAAGGTATTTACTAATGTTAATCCTTTAAAATGGCAACCAGAGGAATTAAATTTGTAATGAAATTTCTAATAATTCACGTCAGTTATGGCAATATTGTTCCACATACTCCCACAGTATCTACTGGTTCTCTTAGTGAAGATACTGAGTATCACCTCCATATTCTGTTTAGGTTGCCCCTTTTACTAAACATCTCCATACATTTGCAAAGCAAAATTTACTTTTTCTTCTAGTATCTGCCCTGAAACTGGTTGTATCTACAAGATATCTGATTACATTAAGTGCCTATTACAGAACTGAAGCCACTGCCTACTGTTCTAATGATTATTTTTTCAACATTTCATTGTATTCCTTACACCTCCAGCACTGGTTGTCTCCTCTCTTAGCGTACAAGTCCTCTAATCTCTAGTGCAGGACTCATTTGTTCTGCTCCACAGTCACAGAGATGGGGACCCTTGACTCACAGGCTGTATTCATGTTTCTAATGCCAGACAGACAGAAAGACAGACAGAAAGACAATCTGTGAAGGTAACTGATACTATGGAGATATAAATTGGAACTCTAGTGACTAGTCTGTCCAAAAATTGTAAGCATATCCTGAAGAGCTGTAAGGCAATATGGAAGCATTCTTCAAAATGGGAGACAAATCATGACTTAGAAAAGATGATGAATAAGGTATGTATCAGTACACTATGTCTGAGATCATGCCAAAAGATACTAATTCACATACTTCAATGTAGTGCAAAGAGGGCTTCAATGTAGTACAAAGAGGGCAGTTTATGCTATCTTTATTAGACTCAAAGTACCACTAATACCCTTCATATGGGTAAACAACATCTTCAAGGGAGTTCCATTTCTTTTTCAGCCTTGCTAAAAACAGCCAATAAATTGCATAGCAGTATGGCATCCCTAAGAGGGGTGGGGTGGACTTTCTGTCACACTAGTCATTAGTTAGAACAACAGAACCTTCTGAAACATGAGATAATATGAACTGAAAAAATAAACACTTAATACCGAAAATTATAACACAACCTTGTCTCCAAACTAAGCCACTAATTTGAATGGTGACTTCTTTTACAAAGCAGCAATAACCATTGCAGCCTGCATGTTTAATACCTGACATCAGAGAAATGAGTCTTTGTCTAGCCTCATTTGATGCTCTTGGTGTACGTATTCGGTCTATCCATTGGTATTCCGGGTCTTCATTAACTACCAGTTCTTCCACAAATCCATGGATTATTACTGCTCTGTAACACTTCGGAATAGATGTAGCTGTTAAAGAAATATAAAAAAATGCAAGGTCTGAGTCTAAGACAAATGAATTCAAAGACTAATAGAAAATTACATCTAGACACTGATGTGATTCCAGAATGTAATCCACACTTTTTTTTTTTTTTTTTTTCTGTTTAGCTCCATTCCTATATCAAATAGATTGATCTGTTAAAACGTGGACATACCAGAGGCAATTTTGTTCCAGAGATGCTGTAAGGCCAGTAATTGCCCAGTGTACTGGTTACAATGCCTCTAAAACATGTAACATTCTGAAACTTTTTGACTTTTTGCCTCTTTAACAGAACATTCACTGAAAGTAACATAATGATCAGAAAGATGAGGGAAAGAGGAAGCTACCTACACTGCTTTGTGAAAAGAAAATATATGAAAGAAAAAAAATTAAAAAAGAAGCAAACTAAACATGTTTTTTGTATTTGCTACTGCTGTCAACATAATCCACAGTGGGTTTATGCGATGAATTGGCAAGTGGAGGGAAACAGAGTCAGTAAAGAAAGAAGGAAAAAAAAACTTTGGTTTTCCTTTTTTTTCCCTCTACTTACTGCAAAAAAACTTTACTCCACACGATGACTGCCTGAATCTGTTTAAATCATTGAAGAGATCTACTTTCACCACCACATTAATCTCCCCACGTATACCTATCAAAAAGAAAACATGAAATGGTGTTAAAAAACAATACAGAACTAGCCATTCTGTAATCTAATACAATCCTAACAGAACTGCCTGCTTCAATTGGCTGCTAACGTGTCAGTTCTAGCTTGGGCCAGAGGAGCAGGATGGCATCTCCTTGCCTTCAAGTGTGCCACAGAGATGCCCTCTCACAGGAAGCTGCTAGTTCTGCCCAGCCTTTGAGGCTGAAGCCACACAAGCAACAATCATTAATACCTGCTGCAACAAACAGGATTTTGGAAGGGTGGTACTGGGAAAAGAGAAGCCATCAGCCACCTGCTATTGCAGTGGGCCCAGCTGCAGGGAGCAAGTGCTGCTTGCTGCTTTGAGCTGCTATCATCGGTGCTGGCAGGGCAAGAAATCAAGTAGTAAATTCTATGATATTGTCCTAGGACATGCTCAGCACAAAAAGGCAGGACTACGTTGGATTATAGATACCTCAAAACTAGTCCCGCTCACATCAAGTTTTTTTGTGGTGTTTAGAGCATTTTACATTTTCTCCCTCAAATAGTAGCAAGATTATGGTAAAGCTGAAGTCGATACAATGAGAAAAGTTACAGCTCTTCTGAGAACCAGAAAGCAGGTAATGTAAAATATTTTCTGAACAAATATATAAAATAAGGTACTACAGAATCTTTTGGCTACAACTAAATCTTATTAATAGGACTGGATTTCTTCAGAATGTAGCTGTTCCTTTTCAGATTTTTCCTGCTCCTATTTTGAACTTACTCCTTCTCCTGCACCCATTGTCTAAATCCTTTCACATCATGTTATTATGGATTCTGACATACTGAGGGCTAAACTTCTTGATGAATCTGATCTCTAGTGACTTCAGAAGCCTTTAGGACAGAAATATCCAACTCAGAAAAATCATCAGATTCACAGACTGACAAACATTATTGCAGTAAAGTCACCTACAGTTATCTTCCCAAATGCCAATAGAAAGAAGCCTACATTTACTGTAGCAGGAAGTACATCAAACTAACACATTTTCACACATAATCATGCTAGGAAGCAAGAAAAAAATTTAAGTAAATATAGATAAATGTCAATTTTCTTTTAAGAAAGCATTAATTAATGTTTGCCAAGCATTGAGATAATTAAAATCTACTGCTACAAGCATGAAATTTATTTTTGTTTTATCTAAGTAGAAGAAAGAACTGTGAAAAACCAACAGAACTAGAAAATACAGGGAAGTCTAATTCTCCAACATACAAATTGCACACATCCTAAGACAAGAGTTCAAAAGAAAGCATCCAATACGAAAATGGGAGTAGAATTAAAAAAAAAAAAAAAAAACCATGCAATATTTTGTAAGACACTTTTCCACTGTAACTGTAAAAAATGCAGCAAGAAAAAAAATTATCACTAGTTATGATGACCATCCAATAAATACTACTAATGCTTTTCCGCCAATTAAATGTAATCAGGTTTTAAAATAGTTAAGTCATTTTAATTCCCACTGTATAATAAACTATGACAGTACTAATACCCACACAGATGCTCTGCAGTAAGGTATTCAAGAAGACAGCTTGCTGTACATGGACCTTAATTTTCTGGGATGGATGCTCTGCCTCTTTAAAATCTAAGGCACAAGCATCATTAACTTCATTTTCTCATACCCTCAAGATACTCTGAAGAACTCTACCTAGGACTGCTGGCAGGGAAATGGAGTTTCACCCTGCATTTTATGTTTGCCATATCCTGCCCTACCATCTCAAATGAAGCTTATCCAACACCCCAGGAAGGCACATCGTAAGTAACTTCAGCAAAAATACATTCTTTTAGTAAACACAAAGTAATTGAATAAGTATGTTTTAGGGTTGTTTTTTTTAACTGATTTTTCCAGTAACTATTTCCATCAACTATTTTAAATAGTATGAGAAGATGTTTTCCACTTGTCACAAATTTTATGAAAGGCATTCTGCCAAGCCTTAAGATTCTGGCACAGTAGTTGAGACTTTCTTATGTCGGAAATATTAGACATCTTTCATATATGATCATTATTGCTATTAAACATGAGAAGTCCCAGAAGTATTTTGTCACTGATTTTAGATGGCATTCTTAACTTACTGAAGAGCTGATAAAAGCACCAAAACTGGAGCTTTCCAGCTCCTGAGGCTAAAATTATTACACATTTCTGAGGACTGCTAACAGAAAGCAACAATGCAAAACAACAAAATTAGAAAACCTTACCATGGATGGTATCATAAATTGGAAACCATCCTGAAATAACTGTAGCTGCTTCACTATAGAGCAAGGGATCAATATCAATGTATACTTTGCCAATAGCATCATTAGCGCTGTAGGTATCATGATCAAGAACTGTGATCTGGAGAGGCTCATCTTGTAGCTCTTCATCGTCTACCTAGAAATAAATATTGACATGGAATTTGAATACTTAAAAAAAAAAAAAAAAAAAAAAAAAAAAGCAGGGGAACACTGCTGGAAAAACAAGCACAGTAAGAGGTGAGTCAGTTATGTACAGAGACAGGACACAGATAAATCTAATTTCTACTTCCTGGATCTAAACAACACATTATTTTTACTTTGACCTTCATCAAATGCTGAAAACCTGAAACAAGAGTTATCACTGGGAGAAGTACAGAAAAACAAGATTACACTGATTGCATAGTTTAAAATTCCACATTATTTTAAGTCATAGTACTTACCCATCTCCATAATATATATACTTTTCATAATAAAATGTGAAAACTTAACGTAAAGAGTCTCATAGGACTGTGACACCCTGAAGTTATGCTCTCCCATTTCAACACTGATCGGAGGCTTAGAAAGAATACAAGATACTTTATACAACTCACAGCAAAAATTAACTAATTTCAGACATGCACTTTCCTAAACGAATGCAATAATCCATCTTCAGACACACTGGCTATTTTTTTTTTTTTTTTTTGGAGATATAAGATTCTCCTACTTTTTGTGCTGAACACCACAAAGCAAGGACGAATCCTGCTAAACCTAATGGGAAGACTGGTGTAAGCATTTGCAGAATTTCAACACAGTGTTGCTAGAAGGTCAAACTACACACACACACACTCTTACGATCTCTTAAGCAGTTGGTGTTTTTCCACTCCTTGAAATGTGGATTTCTGATTCTTATTTTTTTTCCAATGTTATTGTTTGGCTCTTTCCTTTCCCAAATCCATTTTTCCATGCAGAAAGAGAGAATTTTAAGACTTCCGTTATTGTCAAAAAAAGCTCTTTCTGAACTAATAGAGTTAACCCTCCATACAGTTCAGCTAATTTCTTCTACCTCCCAAAAGAAAAAAAAAGACCCAAGGAACTGAAAAAAATTAAGAAAAAAAAAAAAGAACTAAGAGAACGGAGTGAACTTCAACATCGTAGTTCTGCTTTCTTAATAAACACGGACTGCAAGTATGAGCTGTACTTCTACAAGGATTTCACATCAATAAGTTGCCTAAGCTTACTGATTCATACCTGCTCTAACATCACCCTACTCCACATACACCTATTTGCCAACATGTTTATACTGAGATATTATCTTAGAACACTATAAACAAATCAGTACTACGCATCCAAATATTGTAGCAAGTAATTAATTCTACACACCATTACACAATTTATTTTTTTTAAGTGTAACAAAAAGGCAGTAACAAAAAATAAATATGTTCAGGGCACAATATCAAAGGACACCTACAGTACTACTGTATTCAGTCCATCAAAATGAACTAATCAGATCCTTGAAAGGAACAAGCAATTATGGGAGAACGCCAAGTGTTCTCATTATTACGTAAGGAAACGCGAAAGAAAGCATCAGGCAACTGCTGTGCAAACACTTCATTTTTTAATTTTCTTAACATAAATCCTGTTTCCTTTGTCAAGTGCATCATTTCCTCTAGCCAAAGTAACAGTTCAAATAGCAGCTAACCTTACTCAACTCAAAATTACTCTTAAAAAATAAAAAAGAAAAAGAAAAAAGAAAAAAGAAAGGAAAAGGAGCAAATCCACATGGATACCTGAAGGCCTACTGGATAAAGCTTTTACCCCTGCCATAACACTTGAGTTGCATCCCATTTGCCAAGTTTTTCTCTTTATAAAGAATCTTAACAAAAAAGCCAATGAGATACCATTGGCAAATACAGTTTGACCATAAATAGATTTACTGAATGGCTTCATATGTATTTAAACAGAATTACTTTCACTACCCAAAACATTTTTCTGCCTAAGGTGGTATTATTTCATCAAAGGCATCCATGCAGACACAGGTAAACTCTCAGAAAATACTTACTTCAAATTTAAACCATTCAGAATTCCACTGAGGATTGAGTGACTTTGGATATACATCTGTCTTAAACGTTGTATTTCCAAATTTTACCTAAGAATACAAACAATCATTACAAATAAACATTAATGAATAAATTTAGAAAGTGAGTTACTCATCAAATCTTTACTTGCAAATAATTTCAAATACGTATTTTAATAATATCAATACATTCTTTTCAAGGAGAGTTACTTTGTAAACCCATGTACTTCTATCAGTATGTAATGTTACATTATCACCAATATGCGGAATGGACCTCTCCCATCATTTATATTTCCTCTCCATCACTTTAGTGTTAAAATATCACTTTGTATTACTCGTGGTCACTCAGTACACCATCTCAGCAATTTGATTATTCTATATAAACATTTATATTTTATGTTTTATTACCATTCTCTCTAGGATTCATTTATCATTTTACAGACAAGCTATAAATGAGATATAGAATTAAAATGGTAGAATTAGTGAACTTATTTCTTAAAACACACTGTCTTGACCTGCTGTTTTACTATGCCAAACACACATCCCTGAATTCACAGCAGCAAGGACAAGCACCTTCACAGTTTCTAGTCCTCCCATGTTACAGAAAATTCCAGAAGGCAAATCAGCAACAAGGACAGCGGGAACTATCTATCTATATATCCCTTCTAATCTTCTGTTAACGAAGATTAAATATTCTACATATTTCTATTGATCAAGGCTAATAAGCAGTTAAAGGTGTGTATTTCAGGAATCTCTACTTGGCCTCTGCAGGATTCTATTTCAGGACCATGTCACAAACAGAATTTCTGTGCTGGTCTATGCACCAAGAAGCCATGCTGCATAATCCAAGAGGCTTCACTTTACTGTAGCTTTCATTCCAAACCCCTACACACCCTTGGAGTTCTGTGAATGGTACCTCTCAAAATACTCAGTATTTCAGCTCCTACCACATATCTGATGGTACCTACAACTACAGGAAATTATGGTTGTGAATTCTTTCTTAAGGAAGTCATGTGTGCTGATTTTAAAAACATACTGCAAACAAAGGCAGCTACAGATTTTGAATATAATTTGGTTTTTGAAAGTCTAAATAGATCCTGGAAATTCAATTTAGGCTCAGATTTCAAATGCTGTCTTGCATTTAAAACATTTCAACACTTTTTTAAGGATGTCTTAATTCTTAACACTATTACTGTTTTACACAGGTGCACAACCTAATTCTAAAAGGCTCTGTACTTGCTTACGTACAGCCTGTTAATTTGAACAACTTTAAGGACTGCAAAACTGACCTACAAGTTCCCACTGATCTCTTATACATATGTGGTATACATATGTGGTATACATCACCACACCTCAAGCAAGAGAACTCTGTAACAATTCTATTCAGGATCTGGACTTAATTCAAGAACAATAATGCTTTTGGAAAGCATCCTATTTTGAAAATAAGCTTTGAAATCAAAATTCGGGGTGGAAAGCACGAGGCATAGCACTGTTAGTATAAAAAAAAATAACCTAGCTATCAAAACGTGGATTCAGACTAAGAGCATACAGACAACAGCACACCTATCTGAATGGTGTATTCATCACACAAAGCACTACAATAGTGATAATTACACTGGTGTAGCAGAGCTACTTTATGCAGAAGCTGCCAACACACAACAGCACAGAGCTCCACCCAGCCTAATTTTACATGCTATCTTACGAGTAAATGAGCTCCCTGTGAGCCTCAGGCAGCACTAAGGATACTCAGCCAGTATTCCAGCCAGATCATTAAAGCTAGGAGAGGTAATCTCCTGCACTGCTGTCCATTGTACAAATTTAGCAGCACAGCTGCAGAAGAAGCTGTGCTAATTTGTTCCAGACCACACGTGCTGGCTAAATCCACATTATACATAACCTCAAACAAGTAACCACTTCGAAGTCTTTCATCATTTTCTTTTCTAGTTCTAGATTTATATTACAATATATAAGAAAGAAATTAAATGCTAGCAATCAATTAGCACTTCAATATGCTTTCCACTTGTCAGTTTTATTTAAATGAAAAGGTTTGGTAAAGGCTTTCAGCAACCTTATGCCGAAAAACAAAATGACACTTTTAAGCTCATTTTGACACGTTCTGCCCGCAGCTGTAACTGCTCCTCATGTGAAAAGGGTACTTCCCACGCAGAACTTGTTTTCCAAGTACTGGCCCTAAAAGCAAGGCCTCATCTACGAATTTCCTCAGCCTTATTTGTGCCAAGACATTCTTGAAGCTGAGCGTTAGTTAACACAGCTAACCAAACCAAATGCTGAAAAACTGCCCTTTTTTCTTTTGTTTAGCTAACATTTAGCCAGGTGTGTTTCTACATATGCCTTGCTACAAAGCTGCTCACACTGCAGGTAGGGATGGTAGAGAAAGAAGGTGCAGGGTTGGGAACAAGTGACCAACAGGAGAGGAGAGGGCTGCTTTTTCCCAAGGCAGCATAGAAGCGGCCAACTGACAGCAGAGCTGTACTTCCTACTCTGTTTCTTGTCTTCCTACACAAGAAGCGTTGTAGTCTGCCTACTAATCAAATTTAAAACCACAAGTGAATCTCCCTGTAAGACAGACGAACTTACTGGTGAGATTCCAGTTTTTCAACGTGTACAGTTCCTGAATGACATTTTTCCTATTAGAATCCCATTACTGTGCCAACCTTCAATGACTATTTATAGTACAGGCACACACTTGTGTAGGATTCCATTTCTGAACAACTCTTTTCCTGAAGGTATGACTTTTCAAACTGTGGAATGCTACTGAAATTGTTCTAGAGCTATTTCTGATGGATATAGAGCCGCTGAGCAAAAGGTCCTCATCAGCTCATTTTTCAATCCCCTCCTAAGAACTCTTTAAACTAGAAGAGAGAAGGATTTAGGCTGGATGTTAGGAAGATATTCTTTACCCAGAGGGTGGTGAGGCACTCGCACTGCTGCCCACAGAAGCTATGGGTGCCCCATCTCTTTCACAGCCAGGTTGGATAGGGCTCTGGGCAGCCTAAGCTGGTGGGTGGCAGCCCTGCCCACAGCATAGGGTTGGAACTGGAGGGGCTTCAAGGTCCCTTCCACCCAACCTGTTCTGTAATTCTATGAAGAACCAGCATGGGTCTGTTAGTTATGACAGTAAAAAATGTTTGCACTTGATAGTTTTGGTGTAATTCAAGCATATAAACTATATTAAGTATGTCCTCAATAAAAATTCTGTTTGAAAATGCTAGCTTTTCACACACTTTTAATTGAAAATATACATAAGAGCCTTAAAAGAGGACCTGTACAGTCACTCTCCACTTCCTATATTCGGAGATATAAGTGACCTAAAAACACTTCCGAAGACAGCTTCGTTCTGTTACAACGCATCTACTGAATCCCGGAACGGATTCCATTGGGCTGGCGTATAACGAGCCACTCATTAACAACCCTCAGCCCGAGGCTGAAAAGAGCAGGTGAAAGGACACTCGGGCTGCCCAGGGCTGTCAACTAACAATCACTCCCGAGCGTACCCAGAAGCCGCTCTACAGACACCACAGCCGACACGGACGCGGCTGTCCGCGCCGTTCCCGCCGGCGTTGCGGAACGCGGCCCAACGCCGCAGCAAGGGGGCCGCGCTCGGAGCCCGCCCGCCCCGCCGAGGGCAGCGCTCCGCCGCACGCCGCGGGGCGGCACCGCCCAGCCAGCAGGGGGCGCCCCGCGGGGCGGCGGCCCGGGGCAGCGCGGCGGGGGCGCAGGTGCCTCTGCACCGCGGGGCCGGCGGCAGGTGCGGGCCCGAGGCGGGGGCCGCCCACCCGCCCCGGGTCCCGGCGTCCCTCCTCTCCCGCAAACCTCCACAAAGGCGTCGGTCAAGTCGCTAGCGCGATCCATCACCGGCAAATGGCGCCCCGCCACGATTTTGACCTTCAGCTTCCCCGGCATCTTCCTCCTCCGCCTCCCGCTGGCTGCAGGGAGAAAACAACCGCGCGCGTCCCATGGAACGGCACGGCCGAGCCGTGGGGGCGGGCGGAGCGGCCGCGCATGCGTCACACCGAGCAACGGTCTCTCGCCGCCCGCCCATGCCCGGCGCCGACGCCCGCACCCGGCGCCGCAACGGCCGCGGGCACGCGCGCGGTGACGTGCCCAGCAGGAAGGGGACGGGCGCTACGCGCACGCGTACACAGCGAGGCGCGAGGAAGGAAAGGGGCGCGCGGCTGCCCCCCTTCGGGCCTTGGGGTGCTCCGCCGTCAAGATGGCGTCGTCGGCATGGAGGTCGCGCTGCAGTGCCGGCGCTGACTCCTCGATGGGTTCCGCGCTAGCGATGGACAGGCGGGGTGCGCGAGCGCCGAGTCATCGATGGCCGAGGTTGCCGCCGTCCTCGCCGGGGCCCGTATCCAGTCCAGCTAGGCTGCGGGGCGAGCGGCCTGGGCTTCCCGAAGAAGGATGTGCTGCGGGAGAGGCTGATGGCTCCTGCGGGGGGACTGGAGTGTGTGGGTGCGCTGCCTTAAATCAGAAGAAAAACATTTACAGGAATTGAGGGATCATGAATAGATTAAATGGAATTTAGTTATGAGAAATAGGATTTGATATGGTTCATGTGGCCGGGTTTTGACTTCTTGATGCCTGAAAAGCTCTTTGTTTAGGAAATAGCTCGGGGGAAGGTTGGGAGACAAAGCCGCAGGTGTGCCTGTCTGTGGGGGCCTGGGACTGCAGACCTGGGTTGCGCTGGGCCTCGTGGGTCCCCTCCAGCTCAGAGTACTGCGTGGTGTGCAGGGATATAAAGAGCCTTTGTGCTTGGGCTGAGCAGTGCCCAACCGTGGAGCCAAGTGCGAGATCTGGTTGGATTATTCCCCTCTCTTTCTAATCTTACAAAAGACTAAATAATGTTATGATTTAGGCTGTGATACTAAAAGCACAAACCATATGAAAAAGTACAGCAGCTTGCGGCAGAGCAAATTAAGGTGTGGAGCTTTGTTAGGCTATCTGCCCTCCAGCTATATGTTTTTTTGCTTCCTTAGCATAGATGGCACTTCCCTTCCTCAGCTTATTGTGAAGGTATCTCAGGATCCATTCATACTGCTGCGGGAATTTAGCAAACCTGAGGAAATGATGAGCAGGCTATGCTTTTTTATCCATCCTTGTTTCAGTGGAATGACTTTCAGGGTAGAACAGCGATAAAGAGCAAAGATCCTGGAAGGGAATCAAAGCTAGAAAATATGCCACTAATGGTGTGGCGTGGTTTAGACCAGAAGTTTGCTATTTTTAATGAAACATTCTGTTATTACCTATTTAAGTGTTGTTCTCACTCACAAAATGGAGCAATCATGCAGCACATGGACTGGATATTTCTTTTGGATTAGATTGAAGTGAAAAGCACTCACTAGCAGTACACCAAATATATTCTAGGTGTTTAATGGCAGTCAGGCCATTATAGCAAATAGAGTGTAGTGTAAAATCTTCTGAATGGCTTGGGATGTGGATGCTGGGTCCTTAGTAGTAGAACCCTAAAAAGAGGCCATTAGTTGTGTACGTTGCTTGTAAGCATAGGCATTCCTGTGTTTTAACTTTCCTACTGGTGTAGAAAATCACCAGCAGAGGGTGTGATGACAAAAAATAAAACACAGTTCTCTGTAGCCCTTGGTAGATACAGGATTCCTTGGCCCTCGTTGATTTGTGATGTACACTACATAGTAGCCCCAGATCTAGGGAGTGTGAAGTGAGTTCTTGAATCTAAACAAGTAGGAACAAAGTAAAAACAACCTTTATCATATGTTCTTTTTCTGGCAAAAACACCTTTTTTTATTTTTATTTTTTTCTGTATTCACTAAATAAATTAGAATGCAGCAAATTTTAGGAAACATTGTGTAGTTATTATGACTTTACTACATATTGTGATATGCAGAGTGATTTTTTGAGGTCCTAAAGATTGGGAAAGCTTGACAATTTTTGCTTTAATTTGGAAGAATAAATTTTTAGCCCATTAAGAAGATAAAGATTGAAACTGTCCACTACATCATAAGGAAAAGAGCACAAGTTTAGTTTTGTTGTATCTCTTCAGAGATAGGTAGGTGGCTCTACAAAACATTTGTGTAAATCCAGGTTCTTCCTAAATCTGTCTTCAAGCACTGAACAGTGAACAAAATCTCTGGAATTCTTTAAAGCTCACCAGAGGTTGAGCAGTTTGACTGACTAATGGACAGTTAATGCAGTGAGTACCTAAGTATACTCCCTTGGTAAATAAAATAGCTACTGTTTGGGACAGTTCTTAAACGATTCATGCATTATTCTGTCTGGTGCTTGCTGTAAGTAAACAAGGAAACATTCAAGGGAACATCTTAAAAGAAAGAAACTCATCCAAGCAGGTTCCACATAAACTGCAGCACTCCTGGCTCCTGAAGGCTTTTCATATCTTCCCAGACAATTCATCTAATTGTTTTTCAATATAAAAAAGTCTAGAGTTCAAACTGAGTGCTTCAAGATGAAATACAGATCTGTTCTTGTCTCATCTACTAAACCTAGCTAACAGATTATCCCTTCAGAAACATTAGAAGACCTTTAGATTGTTTGTAACTGATACATGTGTATTTAGGTAAGCTGTCATGCTATTTAACTGGGGCCAATAGGATTCACAGATTAACTACTACACAGAGAAAGGTTCTAAGTTTAATTTTGAACTTTTGGTTCACATGTGGATTCCCATCTCTTAGATTATGAGAGAGAATGAATATTAGTTCATTTTACTCAGGCAGCATTTTTAAAAGGATGTTTTATAGATTTGATGCCTACCTGTGTGACCTACTGTAGGGACGCTGCTTTACCAGTGGGGTTGGACTTGATGATCTCTAGAGGACCCTTCCAACTCCTGCATTTTCATGATTCTATAACTTATTTTGAACAAATTAAAAACAAAACAAAAAACCAAAAAACAAAAACAGAACTTTTTCCAGTCCTTCTTTCATGTGTCTGAACATTTCTTCTTGACCTCCCCTGAAGACTCTCCAAACAGACCATGTTTTCTTTAATTATGTTATCTCAGATAGGAGGCAGTGTTTCAGGGAAGCTTTACCAATGTTTCGTAGCAAACACGCCTCTCCTTCTCTGTGAGGTAATGAAATGCAAGGATTGATATGGTACGTACTTCTCTAAGATTTGTGTAAGGACCCATCCTTACAAACGAAGATTTTAGTAATCAAACAAAATACAAGAAAGGAAGAAAAAAAACCCACAACTCTTTTGGAGAACCAGTCCAAATCTGTTTCTTAGCTATTTGAAAGGATCAGTTAGTCAAAATTGAGTGCATTAAGAAACCTGCTTGTTGTGTTATGTATCATAAGGTTGATGACTTCCTATGCTGGTGTGTACTGGAGACCTGTTTTCTGGTAAATTGGCCTATTAACATGTGTCATGCAAATAGCATTCCAGTTTCCTATGGCCAGCAGGAGTTTACGGAAAGAGAAAGGTAGAAGGGACTGGCAAAAGTTAGGCCGGAGCCCTAGAATGTATAAACTATTTGTGGCATCTGAAAAAGTATTAGATTTCCTGCTGTTCAGGCAAATTTTTGATGTAATGAATATGCTTTAAACACACAGTATGTCCTTTCTCAGTAAGATGCATGCTTAGACATCCATAGAAAGCTTCAAGATCTATTTTCATCATAAGGGCAATGAAGTTGTGAGGAACTTACTATGTTTTAACATCCACTTTGTCTCCTGCCAAGTTTCTTTCCTTTATACTTAAAAGTGGTGTTTTAGCAGGTCATGAAGCGTTGTTACAAGTCCTTTTTCAGTTAGGTAACAAGTGTGATATGCTCAAAGAACAGTTATCTCATTTGAGCATGTACTGCCATACAGTGAGTGGCATCATAACCAAATTTCTACAAACCAAGAATGTTGCTAATTAGAATTGTAAAAACGTCCTGTACAGAAAAGCGAGTGCCATAAAACTAAGGTTTTTGTGTGGGGGAAGCAGGGTGATTTTATAACCTAATTTTTTCTTTTTTTCTTTTTTTTTTTTTTGGCCTCCCCATATGTTTAAGCACAATAGGATTTTTATTTTCTTCTTAACTGTTAGCTCAGTATGCGCTTTGATGTCCAACAAAGAGATTTTTCTTGTGATATGCATACATGTTTAACCCTTAGATTAAAAACTGATACTCCAAAGAACAATTTTCCCCATACCTTTAGTCTGCTAACTAAACCTACCCTTTTAGGTTAGATTTCAACGTGCTGGTTTATTGACCTTCTTTACATACAGGTTAGGAGGTGTTATCCTAAACTTCCCTCAAGTTGCAACTTGAATTGAGATTTTAAAGGAGGTGTCTTCACCTTTGGAAGGAACACTTTTTATTTATACTGCATTAAGCTGATTTTGAGAAAAATCAGTGAAGAAGTTTTGTTCATTTGCTTCTCCTTTATTGAAACCACAGTGACTTCATTAGGAGTCTGCTTAAAGGTATGTCTGTTTTTGCATGGTAGCATTCATAGAAGGTACTGGCTCCGTTTCTCCTGCAGTTGCTGTGCTGTGTCTGTAACAGGACACTATGGTAATAGTTGTCAACTACTATCCACAGATAAAACTTTGCAGTGCCAGTTTTTATTTGCTGGAAAAATGCCAGTATTTGTCTGTAAAAGTGCATGTTCCAAAGCTATCTGCTGAAATCTACAGGATAGCAGTACAAAAATAGCTTTTTATAATGCCCAGGGTGTGTTGTATCCTGAGTGCGATGTAGATAATAGGTATGTAGATACGCGCACACCCACTTGGGAAGGTTGTAATGAGCTCAGTTTTCCTGGCTTCGTCCTTGCTTTGCCTAAAGCAACTTCTCTCAATAATACTTTTTAATCTTGATCTATAGTATGAAAAAATGAGATTATCATAATGAGTTATCTCCCTAATAGAATTAAACTGCCAATGTATACTATTAATTCTATCACATACCTTACTTTTGTCCTGAATCCATTCAAAATAGTTGTCAAGCTAAGGGAATTAATTTGAGCTGACACTGGTGATATATGATAATATTGTCTATTCCTTTGTATTACACAGGAACTGAATGCAGAACTCATTTGGTCTTTCAAAGGTGGCAGTTTCTTGGAGTTGATTTTTTGAAGTTAAAGATTGCCAAGAAATAAAAATACCGTACTATTGATAGAACAGATAGTTG
The DNA here is from genome assembly GCF_951394365.1 of Tetrao urogallus. Lineage (NCBI taxonomy): Eukaryota > Metazoa > Chordata > Aves > Galliformes > Phasianidae > Tetrao > Tetrao urogallus. Next base: position 127,953,685 of record NC_136813.1, read on the forward strand.
GATCCAGACAAATGTGCTAATATGTGTGAGAAAAAGCTTACCCAATGAAAACTCTTTCCTGTAATTCCTGTGATTTCTAAAATATTATTCCTATTCATAGACCTAGTGAATTGAGTAAAACCTCTGTGTCCTTTGAGGACAAACAGAGCCAAGAATTATTTTCAAGACTTACATTAAATAGATAAACATAAGCTCAATTATGCCTCAGACCAAAAATTGTATTTCTGAGTTGTTTATGTACATTTCTTTCCTGGATATTAAATGAAAGTATTTCCTTTGGAAGAAAAATCTCAACATTTTATTTTTTTTGAACATGACATCTTTTCATCAGTCCAGTCAAATCAGTAACAATTTCCTGTTGAATTTAGCAGTTTGGGATTTGGTCCGTATCAAGGAGTTTGTAACAACATTAAAATGATTTAACAATGTTAAAATTTTCCATTTCAAGATTTCATTCTTGCTGCGTGAAGCTTTCAATTTCCAGATAGACTTGAAAGAAATTGGATAAAATAAATATTCACTATGTGAATATTTCACTCACATTAAATATGTGAGTGTATGCAATTACCTACAAGGAGAATCAAACAACTGGAGCTGATGTCATGTTCTCAGCTAGTAATTGGATATCATTTATCTTTCTTCTACTTCTGTAAGAGAAATAACATTGCTTTGTGCATTTTACGAGCAATGAGTGGCAATGGCATAACTGGGATATCAGTTCACAGAGATTGCAGCAGAACCCTGTGTACACATGCTCTAGGAAAGATATTTAGTTACAAGCAGTACAATAATAACAGCTATTCAAAGTACTTCAAACGTACAAAGCCCTAGTTAATTAGTCAACACCTAGTTAATAATTTAATTAAACGTAATTGTTAGCAGTAGCATTTATATCATTAGAAGATAATTAGTCCTTCAGTGACTTCCTTCTCCTAAAGGCTGAGTCAAATAAATGTTTAACTGCTTGTGATTTGTGTTAGACTTTCACAGTTAATAGAATTGTTAGATTTGCTGATTTTTTCTTGTCTTTAACGTTGCTGGTATTCTGTCTTCCTTTTTCCTGTATGAATATAATAGATTTTTTTGGATGGGACCTGAACAGATAGAATGAAATATTAATGGACAGGTATATTTATGTATTGAAATTGCTGTCAGGATCAAAGTTGATGGTCCTGAAAGATTGGTTAATGCTCATTGTAGCTATGGTCCTTGCAGTTTGTCTTGCCAACAACTGCCCAGCAAGAAAGAGTCCACACATCCTCATCAAATCCTCTTGTCTTGGTGAAGGATATTTTAGGGACAGTAACCACTCAACTATCTGTAGAGTAGTCTTCAAGATCCTTCACAAGATATGCAAGCTATTTCCTGGTGCATTAAAGAGATTAAATTGGATTACAAGTAGAACAATAAATCTTTGTATTCTAAAACTTGGAGTGCATGCAGTTCTTAATAACCATGTGATGATTCTTGTGTTCCATTTGGAATTGACATGATGTTGTGAGCTATTAAATATTAAGGTTTCTAACATATAAACAATAAAAACACAAATTCATGGAACAAACTTGCCAAGTTTTGTTTTCAGCAGCATGCAACATTCAGCTTCTTACAAAATTGAAGAATGCAGCCCTGTGCCTACACCATGATGTTGTTAATTTACTGTCAAAACAACTGACAGCAGCTTTCACCTTGTTTATTTTAAGAGAGTTTAATTTTCGTGCCAAGCCAAAGGAGACAGGCAGGCTCCTGATCTGAATTCTCTCTCCCCCATTAGTACATAGGAAGTATAAAAATTAGGCTCCTAATTCAGGCTGGTGGATTTAGAAGCTTAAACTGTAACATCCTTATAATTCATTTTTTACCACCATCCAATTTACTGTGAAAAGTATGTTCTACTGCTGTAGAAAATGTCGTTCAGGCTCAGCTTCACAAAGTGCTCACGACACATCATGTGAATGAGGAAGAGGGAACTGTGATCACTAAGAGATGAAGTACTTCACAAGCTTGACAGAAAACCTCTCTTCAGGCTCACCGTGATAAAGAATGAACAAACAGAATAAACCATCTCCTCTTTATTCAAAGCAGGCACACAACCACAACTAGAAGTTCCAAGTTCATTTTGTGTTTCCTACTGGAAACGGGCACTGTAGCTTTTGTGATATGGCAAGAGAATGGTGCTGTTGGTTCAGGAAACAGAGCCTTATGGGCTTAGTGATAAAATCTTATGCTGTCCAGTGCAGAAAAGATTGTTATCTGTGGCTGATGGATTCTTGGAGTAGCCAAGAAGAATGCTCCTAACAAAGCAATTTTCTGATTTATTTATCAGAATCTTCCTATGTACATTCCTGCACCCCTCTGGGATGAGAAGAGAGTCTCCCTTCATAGAAAAATCATAGAAGTGCAAGAGTTGCAGGATAACTGAAGTCCCACAAAGCACTCTTTTCAAAAATAAAAATGAAAATCTGACGCAGTCTTAGTGCTCATAACTGTATTATGTGGCGCAGAAAAGAGAGATCAATGGTCTCAGTACAGGCTTGTTGTGTAACTGTGAATTAATCCAACTCATTCTCTTGATTACTAGCCATTGAAGCAAACTCTTCATATCTGTTACTTAGTGCCTGACTTAAGTAAAAACTTGTGTTGGGTAAAACCTGGCTAACTAAAAGTAGGATCCTGATCTCTGTCATCTGCGCTTGTTCTGAGTACCATCTTAATTCATTCTTGACAAGGTTGTGGCCAATGCAGCATCTGACCCTGTTAAAAGCAATTTATGGAGCTTTTGATATATGAATACAGAGTCTTGAAACGCCTTTCAAAGTACAAAAAAATTCACATTTGTCAAGCTTGTTCTGTACTTTTGCTCCTTTTATGTACAGGAGAATTATGATCATCACATTGGACTGTATTGTTAGCTGAGGAAGGTACTGCTTTGATTTTATTAAGATGATTATAAACAACATAACCTGTGAAATATTGATAATTAAATTTAATGATTTTTATAGAATCATAGAATATAATATCCTGAGCTGGGAGGAACACATAGTGATCATCAAGTCTAGCTCATGGCTCTGCACAGGAATATGCAAAATCCAGCCATGTGTTTGAGGGTGTTGTCCAAACACACTTTAATTCTGACAGACTGGGGGCCCTGGGGAACCTTTTCCACTCCTGACCACCCTCTGGTGAAGAATGTTTTCCTAACATGCAGCCTGACCCTCCCGTGACACATCTCCGTGCCATTTGTCTCTCCAATTCTACAACACAACTCAGCACAAAAGGAGACTAACATCACTGTAAAACTACTGAATATTTTCCAGCATATGAAAGTTGAATACAGACCTTACTTAGGCATGCCAGGAGGTAAGGGTAACAACAAGGCAGACAAGGACAGTGGCACCTACCCATCAGTATGAAGTCCCACCGCACCCAAGCAAGAATTGCTGAGTCCATGGGGTGCTGGTCTACACTAACTAGGCAGGTCAAAAGTCGAGACAAGGCAGCAGGGTGGGGTCATGAGGTATGCACTGCAAGGCTGGATGCAGTCAGTTTAGCACTGCTGTCAGGTGAGGGCTAAGGGCCTGAACCCAAGCCTAGCCCAGCCCCCAGACCATGGGCAGAAGCTGCAGAGACCCCAGGAGTTATTTTCAAGTAATTTCCATCTGTATTAATGCTGGTCTTGAAGACTGGCAGCTAAACTTTGTAAAGGGAGGTGGAAAGGCCTGCAGGGTGAGTTGACCACCCTGGGAGGAACCTTCATAACCGTCCTCCAGAGTAAGGTTACAGGCTGGTGAGTGCAGTTCCATGAAGTCATAGAACATAGAACAGAATCATAGGAATGGCTGAGGTTGGAAGGGAATTGAAAAATCATCTGGTTCCAACCCCCCTGCTGCGGGCAGGGTTGCCAACTACCAGATTAGGCTAAATCTCCCTTCTTTTAATTTAGAACTGTTTCCCTTTGTCCCATTACTATTAGACCATGTAAAAAGTCTGTCTCCTTGTCTATAAGCTCCCTTCAAGCAGTGGAAGACCACAGTGAGGTCCTCCCAGAGCTTTCTCTTCCCTAAGATGAACAAACCCAGCACCCACAGCCTTTCCTCCTAAGAGAGGAGCTCCAGCCCTCTGATCATCTTTGTGGTCTCTTCTGAACCAGCTCCAGCAGCTACAGACCTTTGTTGTACTGGGGACCCAAGGCCTAGATGCAGTATTCATGAGGGCAGATTGGAGGGGGACAATCACCTTCCTTGCCATCCTGGCCACCCCTCTTTGCAGCCTTCAGGCTGCAAGCACAATGCTGGCTCATGTAGAGCTTTTCATTCACCAGAACCCCCAAGTCGTTCTTTGCAGGACTGCTCTCAAAAGAGTTCTCCCAGTCTGTACACATACTTGGGATTGCCACAGTCCAAGTACAACTTGCACTTGGCCTTGTTGAACCTCATTTGGTTCACATGGGCCTATTTCTCAAGCTTGTCCAGGTCTCTGAATGGCATCCCTTCCTTCTGGTATATCACCTGCACTCAGCTTGATGTTGTCCACAAACTTGCTGAACGTGCATTCTATACCACTGTCACTGATAAAGACATTAAAGAGCAGCAGTCTGAACACTCATGACTGGCATCCACCCGGACTTAAAGCCACTGACCACAACACTCTGGCTGTGACCATCCAATCAATTCTTTATCCACTGAATAGTCCACCCTTCAAATCTGTCTTCTTCCAATTTAAAGATAAGAATGCGGTGTGGGACCATGACATAAGCCTTGCAGAAACCCAGGTCAATGACTTGAAGAGTCTCTTGCAAAACATAGCTGTGATCTATATGAAGATGAGGCCTTGAATTTTTGAAGGCCTAATTCTAGCGCATTTTCTGAAGGTGAAGAGTTAACTGCTATCACCTTTGCATCATATTTTATCAGTGGCCTTCCTTTCCAGTGATTTTCCACTTATGTCTGAGATTATCTCAATGTACTATGTAACTTTCAGTGCTTTAAGTCAACAGATAAATCGTTGAGGCCATCACTTCATGTCGGAAGATTGTTTTGAAATTAAGACAGAACTAATGTTGTTTTATCCTTGCTATTGTTTGGATGTGTGGAGAAGGAGATGATAGCACTGATTTTCAACTTTAAAAAAGCACAATCTGTCTCAGATAGTATTTGAAACGTTTTTCTTCCGCAGGTAGTGCTTTTTTTTTTTTTTTTTTTTTTAAATACATTGCTGAGATAAGGCAATGCAGAAACTATCGCAGCAGATTAGTTACACCACAGATCACATATTACAGCCCTGATATGGTGTTTGAAGTCAATGTGGTTAGAATACTTGTAGACTGAAAGCACAGACAGTGGCCTGGAGTGAAGCTGTTGGAGGTATGCTGCTTGTTCTCCACAGGCGGTAATCCTGATGCATACATCATTAAGTGCTTGAGATGCACGCATGCTGTGTGTTGTACTCCAATATTCACTTGAGCCACATAGTGTTCGTGAGTTTGTAGCTTGGTGTCTTGAACTTGTGGATGAGAACTAAAATGCTGAGGCAAAACTGAATGAAAAGTGATTCTGTTAAGCTGAGGAAACTACTTGAAATGTGTGCAAAGGATCTTGACTCCGTGTGAGATTTTAGATACTAACCCATACTTTGCAATTCACTTGGCATGAAGCTTCTGAATATTTGGCAACTGTTAGATAAGTATACAAAATCATGCTTATGGACCTCTTTTGTCATGCAGCAAAGGTGTACCAGATCTGTCTTTCAGATGCACCCTTTGCAGCTATTAGCTCTTCCAGCATCAGACTGAGGCTTTAATCTCAGAGCTTGCTATTAGGAAAGTTTTTTTTAAAATCTGTGATATTGAATGGCTCCTAGAAGAAAAGGATCCTTTAGCTCATAAGCCAGATGTACCTCACAGTTTCATTTTCTATTCTTGGTAGCTATATGCATTTTTTTTCAGGGAGTCATATAAAAGAACTTTGGTATGAGATAAAATGCAGTCCTCCCTCCCAGCTGTCCTAACCTGAGATACATAGTGATGAACTGAATTAGGTAGTTGAACTTTGTGCAGTTGAAAAGTAAGCTGGAAAAAGGATAATTCTATTTTAGCCATCTCAGATGACCACATGCTCAGATGTGCAGAAGTACTAAAACCTCATAACTAGTATTGGACTGGGCCTAGAATGGGTTATGCTTCTGCACATCTTTTCTCACTCCAAACTGCCATGACTCCAAACAGTATGACACAGAATTCTAAGTACAGCTAACAAGCTGTTGTTTTCCAATTCTCACTCTGATCAGAATAAATCAGTAGGAAAATGCCTGGAATTTCTTAGAAATAATATGCTAACCTATATTTAAAACAAAGAGCAAACAAACAAACACACACACAAAATCACCGGTTTTGATCTAAGTGTCTAACACAACAGATATCAAGCTTCTTGTGATTTAACTGCATCTAGGTATAAAGGTTTCTTCGGCTGTTTTCAGATGATATGTAGCTAGTTAACTTGTAGGTTAAGTCTTTATTTTATTATTATTCTTTTTTCCTGCTGGTTAAAGAAGTTCCAGTTAAATATGTGTATAGAATACACTGAAGCTTTGAAAAGCAACCACTGTAAAACATTCTTCTTGCTTAGTTTCAGGAGAGGAAAAATAAATCAGATACTTCATCTTAATAGTAAAGTCAAGCATAGCCTTAACTTCAAGACATTTCTTGTCCCCATTACTCATATTTGAAGGCTGTTTCAGAGCATCAGTACATAGTCAGAAATTTCTACCTGGAACACCAGTAGCAGCTTATATCTATTTTGTGCACACTAACACTGTCTTTTATCTTAAATAGGTATTCTTAGGGGTAAAAAACTTCCACCCCAATACTTTTGTAGAGTGTGACTCCACCCATGTACGGACTTTATTGTACTGGATGGAACTTGCTAAGTTCCAGACTCCTCTTACAAGGGAGTAGGGGTCTCCATTTACCTTGTCATGTTTTTATTCCTTATCCATACTTGTTTTGGTTTTTAACATGGAATCAGCACTGTACATGGTCTTTCTGATGAGGTCTCAACAGAAACTAAAAGCTAGTATGTGTGTTCTATACATGCAGCATCAGTTGATACACAGCTATGCTTGTCTATGGAAAAACAAAACAAAACCAACCAACCAAACAAACAAACAAACCAAAAAAAACCACCAACCTCTGTAAGTTATGCAGAACTCTCTATGGACCTGGATTTCCTCAACAGCCCTTGAAGGCTCATTAGGGGAGAAGAAAGGCTCCACGGCAGCACTCCCTCTTTCTGTCAGATCTCTGTGCTGATGTGCAAGAGGATGTGTCCTGAATGATCAATGTAAAAGTGGTGTAGAATTCTTACAATGCACCATACTAAAACAATCAAAGCATACTAGAACTAGAATTTATTTAGGACTATGTGAATGCTTGGATACAATCACTACATATTTCTACATACATTTTAATATAAACATGATTCTCTCAGTTATGAGTGTCCTCTTGTGTGTTTGTGGAACACCAAAACTAATCTGATGCTTCATGGTATGGGCGATCCACTCTCCTGCACTCAATTCTATGCAAGAATCAGAGAATTTAAAAATAAAAAAAAAGGTGAACATATTTCTAATAATCCATTAAAAAATATGCAGTGCTCTACATACTAAGATTTGAAAAATGCCTTCCTGACTTCTGGCAATTTAGTTTATACCCAACAAGAATAAGATTTAATTACTCTTATCTTTATTGTCCTTAAATTAGCATGTGCAGTAACTGCAGATACTATTATCAGTCATAAAATTAGTCAGCCACAACATTTAGGTAAAGCGCCCAAAGCACTGTTTTCCATACTCCTATGACAGTTAAGAATGCTTTTCTTTTATTTATTCTAAATTCTTTTGACCTAAGTTTTATTGGAGTAAATTCCATGCTTTCCCGATAAGGGACATAAAAGTTGTGATTAGTTTTTCAAACATAGCCTATGGAAACATTTTATCTTGTTTTTGAACTGTTTGTACTGATTTTATTCACTTTGTGTCCACACAGAAACATCTTTTGCTCACGTAAAACTGTAATTAACTTCAGGGTTTTGTCAAATTAGGTCAGTGTCATACGAATTGCCTCTCCACAGCTACAGCCATGACTGTCTCAGCTACTTCTTGAACTTTGAGTCTAAACCTTTCCACTATGCAGCTTTCTTATATTTCTTTTTTTTTTTTTCTTTTTAAAACTGCTCCCTGATACAGTATTGAACACACCCACCTCCAAACAAAACAAAACCAAACCCAGCAAACCACACAACTTAGTTACTACACATTATTTTCTAACCTTTTTCTGCAGCTTTCAGTAAATACATCAAAAGTGTGCTTTGTTCTTCTTCTTGTGTTCTGCTCTGTGATCCTTCTGCTATGAAATTCAGATTTTGCCAAACTCCATTGCAAGGTACAACCTTTTAATTATGAGCTTTTCTTTGTAAAAGAAGCCTCGCTCTTTTTATGAAAACATCTAGTGAATTATTACAATCAGATTCGAACAACGGGCTGAGGAAGGAATGCTGAAAAACACCACAAAGATTTTCTTTCTGCTTTTTTGGGAGTGTTTTTTTTTGCTTGTTTTGTTTTGTTTTGTTTTTTCCAAAGGAAAGAAAAGTTGAAATACATCAGAGAAGAGCAGAAACACATAATATTTCTGGAAACAATTAAAGTTTGCTTCATAAAAAAGTAAGCAAAGGAAATGTTATTGTAGGAGAAAATATTTTCTGCCAGATGTTTGGTTTCTGGCACCAGCTCTCATGTACACACAAGATTTAGAAGAACTTTTCCTCAAATACCATGAAAGTTACAGTAGACGAAAGGAAGGGAAAAAAAAAAAAAAAAAAAAAAAAGAAAGGAAAAAAAAAACATCAGAACTACAAATACATTGTGACCTCAAATTCATCAAAGTGTTTTGAAGTTAATTGCTTCTAAGTGTTCTGAAAGTTCAGACATTTGGGTTTATTCCACTTTCCTCCTTGCAGGTCTGTGTGTGGTTCTGGCTTTAAGATAGGCTGTGGCGGAGCTGTTCTGGGAACACTTAGGGATCACACAGAGGTTGACCTCGAGCCAATGATTTTGTGCAATTAAATTGAGCGAAGTAAAGCAAGGCAATGATTTACTGAACTGTATCTGACTGCCACAGAAAAGCTGTCTCATGAGTTCTGCTTTTCCACTGCTAGGGATCTATGAAGGATGTTGCACACATATCTAAATTCTGAGCAGTTAATCCACGCAATTGCAGGATTGGCCAACCTACCTTGCAATCACTCCTTCAGTATTTCTGCTGATGTATACTTGTGTTTTTCTGCAGATTAAAGCTTCCTGTTCCAAAAGACAGTGGGAAACAGTTGTAAAGATAACCAGGGACTTTAACAGTCATGGTAGAATAAGATTTTAGAAATGTTTTTGCAATTTACTCATCATATAACGGCTGTAAATGGTACATTTGATTAAATGATCAATAACTGCACAGTAAGGCTTCCCACTGTTTCCTTTACAATGTGGATATTTGATGTTGTTTCCAGAAAGATGCTCATAAAGCATAGACAGGAAGATACCTACCAGGAAAATCTATTGGAATGTAAACTATTTCAAGAGAAACTCCCCAGATACCTCTACTTTTTTTGCATTACAATATTACTTGTAAAATACATTTTGAAAAACCTACTGAATTGCTGCTTTGCTTATTGCAAGCATTCTTTTAATTCTGGAGATTAAATACACTGTTACAAAACATGAGAAAGATGAGAAAGTGCTTTGTTATTACACAAATGAGAGTTGGATCAGGAAAAAAACATTCCCCTGAGGAGTATCACCTCCAAAATGCACAGAAAAAGAAAAAAAGCAACTCAAAATTATGATAATTAACAGAGATCTCTGACGTGCAGTTCTTTAAAACTTAAGGATGTACAGCAGACGGAGACAGGATATCGAATATCAGTAGGCAGAGCAGCGGGAAACTTTTTCCACTGGATAAAAGGGATAAAAAGAAGAAAAACAAGTCTTGGCCTCTCGCTGCTCTAACTGCTGACTAAGCTGCCGACATACCCAAAGCCAAGTGTAATGAATACCAGGGAAAATAATATCTTCTAAACAAAACTAAACTAAACTAAAACCCGCAACTAAGGTAGAAGCTTAAAGTCAACGTAAAAACGTAAATCTCGAGTAACATTGATGCAGGAGATAGGTGGATCACGAAATGGGAGCAGAAGGTTGCAGTTGCAACCTGCCTGTGAAAGATGATCTGCGGTGCTTCGGGCTAACCGCAACATGTGCGGCTTGGGACTGGGAGGACCGGCTGACATAGAAATGCAAAATTCCAGTGTGTAGGGAAGAACCAAAGGCATTGCTTCTCTCCAGCTGTGCTTTGCAGAGAGGGGGGTGAGGCCGGAATGAATATTCGTTCCTTTTCACATGTTAAAAGTTCTTCTAATGGGAAGGAACCAGAAAATTTGTCACATTTTCAAGCGTAAAGACTGCCGAGTTAAACCTGTTGTGCCAGCTAAAATACTTTGAGGCAAGACGGGAAAGAAACAATTCAGGAAAGCTGGTGATCATCAGGAATGTGTTTGTTTATCCAGCAATGAGGTTTCCGGTTCTCTTTCAAGGTGACTTGATGAAACTCAGAATGCCGCTTGTGAGACGCGATGTTCTCCCAGTAGCAACTTCTGTTATACTTCTCCTTGCTGTTCACCCTCCTCCTGCCTGCTGCTGGTCGTCTGATCTGGCAGGAACCGGCGAGCCGTCCTCCTCTTCAGTCCTCTCTGCTGCTGTGATTGAGCTCTGCAGCCCTACAGAGCAGAACATAGACTTCCTGAGAAGCTGGCTGTGTACACTCGGTAAATCTTTTGTAGCTTCATTCCTTACTCTTCCCAGTGCAAACATGTAGCTTTATTGTCTCTAAACTTGAGACTTTATGTTCCAAGCTCTCCCTTACCAAAGACATAAATAAAGCTGACTAACTCGATGATGTGCCATGCGTAGCAGCAGATGCGGACAGGGAAGTTCAGTGAAAGGTATTTACAACCTGTGATTAAATATCAGCCCATTCTGAGGTGCTCTTACATCTACTATTCTTCTTTGGCGAGCCCTCTAACGAAAAAAAGCAGTCTGTAAGTTTGTAACAGGCGATACTAAAACCCAAAGATCTTCAGGACACTCAAAAGCATGTTAAGGTGGTGGCCTACAGCCTGTAGTTCCAGAATAAAAATTTGAGTCTGCCTCTGTGAAAGTCGCATTTGCTTTCTTAGGTGCATGAATGCCCTTTGTGGTCCCCTTGGCCAGGGCCTCACCTCCATCAGCCTCTGTGCAGGCCTTGGGTGCCGGGCGCTGGATGCCCCCATTACCCCCAGGCAGCTGCCAGCCCCTGCTGCCCCCCACCAGGCCACAGAGGTGGAATTTGCACCCTCATTGGTGGGCTGAGGGCAGTGAGAGAGCAGAACTGTGAACTTCAATCAAAGTACATGTGACTGTACAGATGTACCAGTACCTGCTCTGCTTCATTTGGCTCCCAGTGAGGTAAATGATTGTTTTCCTGGTGACTGTGATGGGCCCTGAAATTGGCTGTGCAAAGTTCTTCTCCTTGCACGTAACTGATTTTAACCAGACTGTGCTAATCCCTAATGTGTTGGCATGCAACAAATGAAAACTGCTACAAAATAGAAGACTAAAACGAGAAAGGAATCTGGAAAAAAGCTGAGACAGTGAAAAGCAAACACAAGAAGCAAATGTAGAGATTACAGGAAGAAAAAGAGGAGTTCCAGAGAAGGAAAATTACTATAGCACCACAGACTGATTTTGGGTGTTGATGCTTGTTCCCCAGAAGCAGTGTTTCCAAATCCTTTAAGAATCCATTCAAACATACATTATATGCTTCCAATCTACTAGAGAAACTTGTGGAGGGATCAACATAAAGGCAAAAGAAGCAAAGTCTGAGGAGGGGATACTAAATTAGATTACAGAATCTGATTGTATTCCAGAGTAATTGGGATTATGCACCACTCAAAAATGAACTCTCCCTTCTACCCACTGGAGAAGTAGTAAAAATAAAAAGAGGTAAGTAAAGAGATTTTTAAAAAGGGTACTTCATAGACAGCAAGAAACATAAAAGATTATCCCTCTTTCAGTGAGAAATACATGATTTTATTTTATTTTATTTTATTTTTTTTTTATAATCTATTCAGTAATTCCCAAAGTTATAGGATTGAAAGTTATGTTTGGGATTTAAAATCCCAGTGAAATTCTAAAACCCCTCCTACAGTCATGCAGGGAGGACACTCACAGGGACTGATCACTTCAAACTTAATCCTGTAGGAAATACCCTATAAACTTACGATGGAAGTAAGGCTTAAGAGAAATTAAACAAAAAGAGAAACACACACACAAAATAAAATTCAAATAAAATATATATTCAGCTTGGAATCTAGTAGACAGGTAGCTAGATGTGCAAGCCATTAGAAACCTGAAAGAAAGGTTGTGATGGTGTTACCCCAGAGCCCTATTTGTCCTCCAACTTGATGCAAAGGAGCTGGACAAGATTGCCAACACGTGCAAAGGAGCTGGACAAGAGTGCCAACACAGCACTATTTCTGCATAATTCCTATGGTTCTTTGATCCTTGACTTCTTGAAACTACCAGCAAGAAGATCACTAAGAACAATGCCAGTTTATTAATTTCTTCTCTCATTGACACAGAATGACAAAAAATGACAAAAAAACTTCCTGCTCTTTGCTTTTCTTTCTCTCTCTGAATTCTTCTTTTTCCTTGTGTGAGTGTGTCTTTTTGTTTCCTTATTACTGATTGTGCCTGAATTGGCAGTCATTTATATTTGATAACTGTCCTCTTGGTCTCTCAAGACAAATCTGTAGACATTTTTTGAAATTGTTTTAATTTACTTCACCTAACTCCCACACATCCTTTTTGTGCTATTATATTGATTTGAGATGAGAGAAAACGATGGCATTTTTTTACAGTACCTTAAAAACAAGAATAAGGTATTCCATGCTTCTTTTGTAAGCTAACACAATATTTAAATGCACATTTGCTATTGTCTTGGTTCACAGAGAATTCCTCTGTGCAAAGTTTCAAATTACCAAAATGTCTAACTTTTTCATTGAGGAGGATGTTTTGTTAGTCCATAAAAAGTTAGAAAAGCTTACATTTCTAAAATACATAAAAGCCATTAAACTCCTTCTTCTATATTGCTTCAGATGAATTTATTCTTGCATGTGAGGCATCATAAATACACCCAAGTAGACTCAGTTTGGATATTTATACAATATCTGTATTTGTTGCCCTTGAGAAAAGCATCATGATATGGTAAACCATTGGGTGTGTGTACAGCCCAAGTTCAGATCAACCAACTTTTAATTATTCTTCAAATTTTAATATACAGATTTTCCTATTAAAATAAACACATAATCCAGCCTTAATTATGATTCTGTGCTCCTTTATCTAACCTATACTTCTTAGTACAGTATGAAGGTTTTCTCTCTTTATATCCACAGAATATAATGTTTGTATAGTTTACCCCCACAGGCACTGAGAAATCACAGAGCCTCTTGCTGAGCAGCTCATTGTGACTGAACTTAAACAAGTATTTGGCTCTACTGATTTAAGCAGGCTTTGTCTCTTCAAATAACTGGGAACAACTTAAACATATTTCAGTGTTTTGCTTAGTTGAGGCCAGGTTTCCTGCAGGATGTGTGACTGGTAACTATCCACAGTGATTCAGCCTGCAGGTCACAGACTCAGAGCCAAGGAAGAATGGAAGGAAGATGTCTGTGCGCTCATCTGAAGCAGCCTTGGAGGTAACAAAGCCTATTTCCACAGATGCCCAGACTTCCACTAGGAACTGCTAAGGTTTCCAGCTGAAATCCTGAAAAACTGAAAGAGGTGGAAACCACTGAACAATTTCAGAAGAACATCTGTTAAAGAGATTAGATTATGCTCAGCATAACTCCCGTAATGGAAAAAAAAAACCAAACAAACAGGGCTAAGATAGCCAGGACCTGGGTTATCGTGTATGATGTGTAAGGTGTGTGTCACTAATTGGCAGGCTCCTAGAAAATTAAGTCATAAAACTGTAACAAGCACTGACAGTTTTACGCTATCAAAATACTCTTTCAAAATATACTTGAAAAAGCTATAATTCATTACTCTGCCAAGCAACTTACACAAGAGAAGAGGTTTTTTTACTATATAAATAACGTATTGAGCTGTAACTATCTTAGAGAAATTTATAAACTGTCAAGATTTTTATAAAATGATATAATTCAAGCTAGTGTTCACCAAGATTAAAATGAAATGTTTACAGAATACAATAAGCACATGATAGAACTATCAACTTTGTGTGTTGAGAGTTGATGCTGGTAAATCAATACAGCTGCTAGGACAGTAGGCACTTTAAAAATCAATATAATAAATAAATAAATATGAGTGGACTTACACTTTAACACCGTGTGTGCAGAGATGCACTTCATCTTGACACAAATAATACATGCTGGATAACCACCAGAGATTACATTCTTTAAAGCATTGAAGAAATGATATGATCAAAGGACTGGACTGGAACTCAAAAATTATTTCCAGGCCCACTGAGTGACTGATCTAATGGAAAGTTTAACCTTCTTATGACTCAGTTTTTCCATCTGTAAGATAAGGACAGTATAAGAACAGTGTTTGGAAACTCTTCAATAAGCAAACTATTATCAAAATTAACTATGCCTAGAAATGGTACATTTTTGACCGATAGTCATGTTTATGCACTGAGTTCTCCTGAAGCAATTATTGAATTATTGGGTTTGAAAAGCAGCCAGGAGAACTGCATCTGGGAAGTTAAAACTGGTTCCAAGCTTGTTATTTCTCTTTAAAACTCCTAAAGAGCTTATAGCGTATGCAGTGCTGACCTAAATGCAAGGTGAAAAGTGTAGAAATAAATGAAATGGCACAACCTGGTCTCTGATTAGTGGAAGATGGAAAAAGAGAATGGCAGAAAAATAAGGATAAGCGGCTTAAACAGGCTGTAGGTAGCCAATGCCCAGCCTGGCTGGTGAAGACCAGCTTGGGAGAGAATTAATACATCCTGTTTTTTTCAATTCCATGTTGTATGCATCTATAAGGTCAGCCTTATGATGGCTTTAATTTAATATGATGTGTCTAAAAAAAAACAAAGCAGATATTAAGGGAAAACACATTATTCAATTAACTTCAAAGTCTTTACTTCATGTAATATCAGGTCTTTCTAAGAACAAGTCTGCAACTGACCTGAAAGCTTTGTAGACTCTAAGGATCCTAATGGAGTTCTTAATAATGAATTGCAGTTTGTAGGGTATAGGTGTCAGGAGGAATAAAGAAAAGTAAAAACATTTTTTTCTAAAAGAAAAAATATACCGTTACTGAAAACTTTGAGTAAGATTCCCAGTCTTTAGAAAATATTTTATGACATTTAATTTGGACACAGAAAGAATTTGCAGGAAAAAAGATAAAAAGATAAAGATGAGGCAAGGAAACAGGGCTAGTACCTGGCTCTAAGTTACCCGGAACTGTTTTAAAAGAGGAATGAAAAATACCTCCATGCACTTCGAGGACAAGCAAAAGGGACATACTTTTATATCACGAACTTCAAGTTCTGCTTCCTTAATTCTCAAACAATCTAAACACCATGACGGCTTCAGCTTCTCCCCTTATGTTTAAAATACATTCACAGCCAATTTCTGGAGATTTAGTCACATTCTGGCAAATTAGCAAAGCTTCTTGGAGTCAACAACTGAAAGTAATATGGCTTCTGGCAGGAGTAAGTATTATGTTCTGCGTTAGTGTGATTGAATCTCTGTTTAGACCAGGTCATGCGGAAGATGGAGCATTCAACTTTCGACATTTTATTTTAACAAAAATGTCACTTTGCCCTTATTCCACAAGCAAGTCTTAGTTTATCATCTACTTTACTGCGTGAGCAGAAACAGAGCACACTGTATATCACATCTGATCCAGCAGAGTGATATAATACTACTATGCTAGTTATCAGTACTAGCGCTAATTTATATGACTAAATAATGTATAAATGATGAAATCTGTAAATGTGTTAAAGAAATATGTATTTTTTAATAATAAAAAGAGTTTAAACTTTTGGTGTTCAAAGAATAAAAGTGCAGGGGACTAATAGAAAAAAATGGGTAAGGCAGTATATATAAAAAGATAGATGCAAAATCACAGGAAAGAGTATTACAGTACATGGAATAGCTTTTTTTAGGGAACAGATTTAAATAAAGGCAAGCCAAAAACATATTATCTCTAGAAATATACTGAAGCTGTAACATTTAGATCTTTACATTTTATGACACTAGTGACTCTAGAAATTTGATATAGACCCTCATGTCTTACCCTCTTATTTCTTGATAGAAAAAAGGCTATTAATGCAGAATAACATTTACACTAGTAACATCAATTCATAAACATATTTTCATCTGAAATCAAACAGAAAGAAATTTTGCTTCCTGAACTCCTGCAAAAACAGATTCCTGTCTCTAGAGATTTTAAACATTACAGGAAGGTCTGAATGAAAGTCCAAGTAGAAGAGAATACTAAGATTAATGATAACAAGGAGTAAGAAAAAAGAATATTTAAGAAAGGAATTATTTTTAGTTTATTGACTATTTCAAATGTTGAATTCTGCTTGAGTGGAGCGTCAAACAGGTGAGTGAATGAAGAACCGTAGGATAAAGTGACATGTTTGGTAGCAATAATGGGAATAGAAGTGATGGTAAGCTCTCTGCTTAGATTATGCAAAACCCTTCACTGACAAGACAGAAGTTCTTGGTAAAAACAGGACGTCCCCAAGTAGATGTGGCAGTGTTACTGATGCACTGCAGTTCTGGAGAGGAACGTGTTTTAAATTAATGAGAACCGAAACTGAAACTAGCCATTTCCCTCACAAACTGGCCATTATTCACCACATGGATCAGCACAGGTTAGAGGCCGACCTGCTGGAAAGGAGCTCTGTAGAGGAGAACCTGAATGCTCTGGTGAGCAACAGGTTGGTCATGAATCAGTGGCATGCCCCTGTGGTCAAGAAGGCCGGCGATATATTGAGGTGCATTAAAACAAATGTGGCCAGCAGATCAATGGAGGTGGTCCTTGTCCTCTACTCTGCCCTGGTGAGGCCACATCTGGAGTATTGCATCCATGTTCTTTACTCCTTTGTTGAAAAAAAAAAAACAAAACAGAGATCTTCTAGGTCCAGAGGAGGGCCACAAAGATGATTAAGGGCTTGAAGCATCTCCCTTCAGAGAAAAGGCTGAGACTCCTGAGACTGTTCAGCCTGGAGGCTGAGAGGGATCTCATCACTGCTTATAAATATCTAAATTGTGGGAGTCAAATGAATGGGGCCAGGCAGTGGTGGGGTGCAGTGATAGAACAGGGGCAATGGGCACAAACTGTAACACAGGAAGTTCCATAGAGACACAAAGAAGAAATTCTTTATCGTGAGGGTGACAGCACAGGAACATGTGTCCAGAGAGGTTGTGGAGTCTCCTCTGGAGATACTCAAGACCCATGTGGACACTTTTATGTATGGCCTGCCGTATGAAGCCTGCTTTAGCAGGGGGTTGGTCTCCATGATCTTCTATAGAGGATCCTTCCAACCCTTATGATTCCGTATTTCTGTTGTTCATCTTTTAGGCTGAGTTAATAAACTTGCTTTATGATTGAGGAACTTCTTGAGTTTCCAGTGCTGCCTACATAGAAAGATCTTGGAACATGATGACAGGTGCAGGTACTTGCGTGAATGTTATGGGTAAGTTATGGGTAATACAGAAGCGTTTATTTATTAAAATAGAATCATTGGGATTTTATTTTATTGGTAACATGCTGTATTTAGGAATAGCCTGTGCTTTTATTTTGTCTGAAGTCTAGACCTCAAACTGCCTCTTAAAAGCTTGAAAGCGGCATTGTTTCCACGATAAAAGAAGGAAAAGACCACGAGCGTTCTGTACCGCTTGTGGGAAGGGCGATCCGCATGGAGACGTTTGAACAGGGCAGACGCATAGCGCGGTACTTTCTCAGCGCCCACGGGGATACAAACGACACCGCGAACAACCGGCTGAAACCGCAGTAAGTGGAGCAAGGCGGTGAGCAGGTAAACACCCGCAGGGAAAAACGAACGGGGTGTGTGTGTGGGGGGGAAGCCTTACCAAGGCCAGCACAGAAATTACAGGCTACAAATTAACCGCGGTGGGTAATTCGGAGCCCGATTGCGATCAGCTGCTCGACCGACTGTGGGCTGCCCCGCGCCTCGGCCGCATTCCTTCACGCCTGGCTCGGCCGGGGCCGCCCTCCCGCCAAGAGCCGCCCATCGGCGCTGCCCCGCGAGCCGAGGGGGAGCAGAGCAGGCGGTCAGCCTCAGGCAGGCAGGTAAGGAGCGGCGGAGGGGAGGGCGCCGCAGGCCCCGCCCGCTCGCTCTCCCAAGCTGCTCCGCGCCGCAGCCGGGGGAGGTGGAGCCGCTTTATCGAGAGCCCAAGTGGAAATTTCCCCCTCAGTTGCCGGCTCCACCGCGGAGGAGACATCAGAGCTAGCTGCGCGTCCTTGTCGTTCTCGCCCGCCGCCATGTCTAACTACATCCACGTCCCGCCCGGCTCCCCGGAGGTGCCTAAGCTGGACATCACCGTCAGCGAGCGGGAGGGGCCCGGCTGCCGCCAGGGCGCCCTGCAGCTGCTGCGCCGCCTGCGGCCCCATTGGAGACCCGAGGAGGTGACGCTGCAGGTACGGCAGGCTGGGGCCGCGCGGGCGGGCTGGGGATGTGGCGTTCTGAGGCTGAGGAGGGTAGGGAAAGAGAAGGAAAGGAAGGGGGGGCGGGCGGCCATTGTGCGGGGGAGAGCCGCCGCGCCGCCGTCCCCTCCCCCTCCTCTCCGCAGGCAGCCCCCTGCGCCGAGCCCCATTCGCTCGGCTGCTCGGCGGCGGGGCGTGGCGGCCGGCAGCATCCCCTGCCCCCTTCCCCGGCTCTCGTTTTCCTCTTCCTCCTTTCGCTCCCCGCACTCTGCAACTTGGTTGCCTCCGCCCCGCTTGCCTGCGCGAGCCCGGCGAAGGAAGGCAGGGGATGGTTTGCCCTCGCCGTGCCTTCAGAGCCGGCGGGTTGCGCCTCCCAGCACCCGCGGGGAAGGAGGGCGGCGAGGGTCGGCAGCTGAGGTAACAGCGCCGCGGGCTGAGGCGCTCCTCGGGAGCCGTAGGCGGGCGCGCCCCGCGTGTTCGCGTGTAATAAATGTCAATAAAAGCCTTGGGTCACTGCGTTTTTCTTCCGTGTCAGCGGTATCTCGGTAGGTATCTGCCTCGCTAACGGCCTTGCTTGCCTCTCAGCTCCAAAGCCTCGCCTGGTGTTGAGCTAGGTGAGCAATCATTCATATTTATGATGAATCATCTGTGTGAGGATTGGTTGCTTTGTGCTTCTAGAATATACTTCACCTAGCCTTGCTTGCATCTTCACTACATGCGTACAGTCGTGAGAAGCAGCGGCTCACGGACTGCCTGCCTGTGCTCAGGTGGGCACTTTGCGCCGTGCCCTTCAACTCTGTGGCCCAGCAGTTACAGCGTGCAGCGCTTGAGGATTTTGGTGAAGTTTCTCATTTCCAGAGAATTATTTCTCTTCAAACCGCTACAGCGAAACTGAGCACGTCATGGTAATAACACACAAATTGACTTGAGCACTCTGAAGTTCTGTGATGGTAGAAATTTGACTTGCACAGTCCGCTTAATATGAAAATGGAGGTAACACTTCTTCCAAGTAATTTCCTTAAAGTCTACAGACATAAGTGAAACACAGACCCAGTGTAGGTAGGACATCTTTCTTCAGGGAGGTATTTTTTATATCATGATGTACAATGAAAATAGCTTTACAGTGTGAAGAAGGGTGCTGAACAGAGCACTGCTCGTGATTTTTTGTTCTAGTTCAGTGATGGGGACGCTTCACAACAAAATGTTCTTTCTTTCATGCACCCTGAGAAATGAAACTTTTAGGTTTGTGTGGGATGGCTCTAACCCTTTGGGAAAGCTCTAGTATGCGTTATTATTATTATTATTATTATTTTTAAGGCTAAACCTACAAAAACATGCAAAACCCAACCTCACTTCCTTCCTACACCACCTAGTTTGAAAGAAGGAGTAATGAGCAGTATAAGAGCCACTGGTACCATTGGCGTAGAACACGGATGCATGACTGTGCCATAGTGAAGTGATGGGCTGCTGTGCTTCAGTGTTTGTATGTATTAAAAAAAAAAAAAGTCTGATTCTTGCTTCAACTAAGTTGCTTTGAAACTGAAACTTTTTTACTAACTTTTCTTTCTTTTTCCTTTTCTTTCTGTTAGCTGAACAAGAGCGTCCTGCTCACAAAGCTCTACAGTAGCCTTCTAGTTTCACTCGTTAGTCCACTTTTAAAGTTGTCTGTATGTAACAAGCAAGAATGTGGTTATGCATGTGTCGCATATAGTAATATGCTGAAATAAAACGTAACTACTTTCGTTCCAAGTATGGTCTGCCCTGCATTCCCCTTGTTAGAGTGGCTGTGTAGTTAGGAGGGAGGTGAAACTGAGAATCATTTATTGCATGAAAAATATGCTTGACTAGTCTGAAACAGCAGCATCATAGCAAAGTAGACAAAAAACATTGATAGATGGAGCTTCATCTGTGCTGTGCTGTTAACTGCCTTTGCTTTAAGTCATTCTAAGGGCAAAAAGGCAAGTAGGAAGTTGAAGAGTCCAGGGTTTGACTTAAAAAATTAATTAACTTTTAGTGGTTTAAAAAAAATAAGAAATATACCATTCTGTGTCAGACTGCTTAGCCAGCAACACAGTTGTGAGACAGCATAGTTAAAACATCTTTATGTGTAATCTTTTCTTTAAGATTTGTAAGTTAAAATATTCATGATTTAATGGTTTAATTTTTTGATATTGTAGCATAGCACACAAGTAAGTATGAGGCAGAGAATGATAATCTCAGTAGTGCTTAAACTAGTAGTATTGCTTTATTTTTAAAATTCTGGAATCTGTACTTGTTGCCAGCTGCTTATTGAATCACAGGTGGTTTATTGTAATGTAACTCCTCAGTGTCCAGTTACCTGTGAATGTTATCCCACAAAACAAGCTTAGGTACTCAGGCTCTTACATTTTGGTAAGGAAAAGCCAAGTTTTTCTGTCTGAACACTGACCTTCATGTGTTTTGTCTGTGCAGTTGTCACTAGAGGCTGTGGGAGGAGCTGCCTAAAAAGTATTTTCTCTAAGTTCTTGAGATTTACTTTCTCTGCTTTATGATTGCAGAAAGCTTTGTCATTAAAACCAGTATGGGCCTTTTGCATTAGTAGCTTTTGAATTTATGACATGTGATTTTAGTAATAAAATCATAGGGTAGTTCAAGTTGGAAGGGATCTCTAGAGGCTTCAAGCTCATGCTGTATGCTCGCAGCTTGCTGAATCCAGAAATTAGTTATAATGAATTACAGGGAAGGATGTGTTTGGATTTCATAAAATAAAATGCCTTTCAAAACTCAGATGCTGTTCTGGATTAGTGAAAGTGAGCATGCCAATTTCTATATCCTTGCCAATTTGCTCTAAATTGTAGAGAGAGCTGTGATTACATTCAGCTCTACTGCCTTAAAGAGGTTGTGAAAATGCAATCGTAGTTTACGAATTTTTTTTCTTGTCTCATGGAGATTAAATTCTGTTTTTGAAGAAGAATCAGTTTTCAGTTATAATATGGGAAAACTAGTGACCACTGCCATAAGCACAGACTTGAGATTGTCTTATCCCATGACCTATTAAGGGTTTTTTAAGGGTCAAGTCATAAAGAAGGATCAGTAGGCTAATACGTGATTGTCTCTCTGTAGTGTAATGCTATGGAATGGGGAATGCAGTCTTTATTTCTTCCCATTTTGAAGTGATCTTTATAAAGGATGCCTGATCTTACTCTTGAAGAGCCTTAATGTTAATTTAAGCATTGGTTATTTGCATAGCATTATACGTGCCAAAAATTCAGCAGCCAGATTTGAGTGTCTGAAATAATTAAAATTGTGCGTAGCACATGGTGCTCATCCTTCCCCAAACCTAGGGGGAACAAGGGGAACTTTTTTTTTTTTTAATAAGGGAAATTCATATATTCAGTAAAACTTATCTTTTTTCTAATCCTGCAAGCATCTGACTTGGTTCTGTATTGTGCCCAAATAAGTTTCACGATTGGTTCTCCCTCATATAATGAAATGTTGCTTGCTTTTTAGTACTGCTTTTAGTACCAGAATGTATGTGTCTTTGCATTTATTGGTTTCCTATATGTCTGCTTTTTCCTTCCTGTCTTGTGCTCAGTAGCTTTTCTGTGGTCAGTATTTTCTGGTGGCTGCTTTCAGTTCTGTTTATGTGTGGGTCTTGCTATTTTCTTTATAATAATGCGAATGACTTAAAATACTTAGGTTTACTTAAACTGTATATGGAGTTCAGAACCCTGAAATAATTGAATGAAAATAAAATATGAGTATCATGGAAAATGATGTAAATTGTAACCTTATTTTTAAATCTCAGTGTTGTTACTTTTTTCAACAGTATTATTTTTATTGCGTGGCTGTACTAAGACATCACGATCTTTCAACAGTTGTGAAAGTTCTTACTATTCAGAGAAAGGGTGACTGAAGGAAAACAGGAAAAAAATAGTTTGAAGAAATATGCTACACTGATGCATTGTGGTAAAACTAATCAAGGGGTGTGTCTTGAATTCAATGTCAAAACAGCTGGAATATTGAAGCAGTACTAGATGTCATCTGCTGATTGGTTTCTTCATTCTCATGAAGTGTCTGAAGTTTGATAAACTCAATCAGTTGTAAATGAGCTTTTACCTTATCAGTGGGTGTGGCAGCAATCATTTTCATGTGGTGAGGTCTTAGTTTATTTGCCACATCACTGAGCGTGACGTAACCCAGTTGTGTTTGCTCTGGATGTGATGTATGTGCCGATGATTCTGGTTCTAGTTAAAGGTAATCAATACTTGCTTAGTCACAGCCTATGATCTGGCTATGTAATGGCACATAATTTGCTCTGAACGTTAGAGATTATTTTGGAAAGGAAGAGGGCCACCTAAGATGTTCCTCCTTAGCCTCTGGGTTTTTTTTCCTACTGCTAGACAGCCATTTCACATCAAAGCCTTCCGAGGGAGAAGCCGCAAATTCATTCTTGAGTCAAAATAAAATCTTAGACACCTTTTATGTTCAGGTTTTTTTTTTTGTTGTTTTTTGTTTTTTGTTTTTTTTTCCTTCCCCCTATGGCTCTTAATCAAAATCATGAAGTCTCTAAAAAGATCTAAAGCAATTCACCTCTTCAGAAGTCTTAACTGGTTATCAGATGTTAACCGCCTTCTTGGGAGAGCGTTCTTCAGAAAGAAGTTAAAAAATGCTTAATTTTTCTTTGAAATCTATTCCAACGTAGAAGATAACAGTTATTCTTGTTTAATTCATTTAGATCAGGATTAGTTCTTGTAAAAGGTGATGCCTCTATAATACATTGGTCATTCCAAAAGCAGTGCCTCCTATTTATTTCCATGGAAACTGGAACAGCCATAAAGAGCACCATAACACTGTTTGGTAGAGCAAACTCAGATACCAAACACTATTTTTCAACCTAATCACTACCATTAGCTATGCCTTCTTGCTAGTGATGAACGAGAGCCTGCATGACATGCTTAAAAAAATCTGCTCCAATGGAGGTGACCTACTGTTTCAGTGCTGGCATCATTGCTAGGAAAATGTCCACGCAGTCTGTGTTTCATTGGCCCAAGCAGATGCAAGTAAGTAGGTACTAAAACTGGACTATATGGTGGATGTGTTAGAACACAGTCGAGCCAAGCTTGGCAGTGTACTCCATGGTCTTCAAACTGGTATGGGACCTGGTATTATTGCGTTGCAGGAGAAAGGTTGTCCTCCCCTCTGTCCTGAGTCTGGAAGTTTGAGCCTTCAGCATTGTGATTTAGCAGTAGATTTAGAGTAGATGGTTTTTCTGGTTTTAAAGAAATCCAGACAAATTACTCCTATTCCAAGAGACAGTGCACATCACTTTACCCACTGAGAGTTGCATCTTGAACTTTTTTCAGTAGGGAATTTTCATGTTGCCACTCCATGCGCTGCCCTTTTAACTCTGGCTCCTAGTATTGACACCATGTCTCATTACCAATAATGATGTGATTCAGGAAACTCTTATCATCAGCCTTCTATTGGTTTAATAGATTTTGACAAACTTGCTTAAAGTGTTCTTTCTGTTCCTGTGTGAGCATTTGTGGGACTCACTTGGCACAAACTTTGTGATATTCCAACGTTGTCACCATCATTTCTAATGTATTGAAGCTGATATTCAGCTCTGTGTACTGAGTTCCCTCCCTGGTTGTAATCTGCACATTTGTGTGAATGAGCTGATTGAGACTCTCATGATTTCTTAGTGGGACAGTGGTAGTTTGTCTTTCATATTGCTGATGCCAGTACTGAAATACACCACCCACTGCCTCGCTGTGCTCACATCCACTGTTTGGTCTCAGAAACATTCAGCAAGCATTGATGGATGTCGCTGCCACTTTTTCTGCATGGATGAATTTAGTGCCGTGCCTTTGCTTCATGTCAGACACCCCCTCTGCTGCCATCTATTGCACAGCAACAAAATGCAGTGGAGTATTGGCTGGAAGATTTGACCTCTGCTGCCATACCACCACCATCTGCCTTCTGACTTCACAGGCCTGCATCATAAAGTAGGAGGCATTACTGTTGGAACAGCCTTTGTATTTTATAATAGGTTTCTGCTTGTAATTTTACATGACCTTCATACTGAGAATGTGTAGGATGTGAAATTAAAAACCTTCAAGAAAAATCCAAACAAACAAAGAACCCATCACCACCAAAAAAAGAATTCTTCAGGCATTATTGTTTGGTAGCCAAAGAAGAGTGTTTGTGATACTCTGTATTGTAGGAAGTAGTACTGTCACTTTCTCCATGCTTCTGTTGTGGCTGAGTGCCATGAGAGTGGAAAACTGTTGATCTAGCCTAGAATTGAACTGATAATGGAATGGCACTATTAATGTACTGGCTGCCTGTGAACCTCAGTGTTTTTCACACCAAATCATGCTTGCTCCTGGTCAACTGAGTGTCCAAGTCAAGCAGACATGGTGTCATTCAAATGTCAAGTGCTATGATCAGGGGGGGTATTGCTCCAGTTCCTGGAGAGCTGCAGATGCTATTTTCCTTGAATATGTGGGATTTAAAACCTATATTTTCCTAGAGTTCTTGGCTGATGTGATCTTGTGGATGTGCGTGTACAGACTGTGCAATACGGATTTAGTGCTTTAATTTAAAGAAGCACATGGTATAGCTTTCTGAAGATCTTCTAGTTCATTTTGGGATTCAGAAGCAGAACAATGTAGAATTATAGAATCACAGGATTCGAAAGGACCTATAAGATCACCTAGTCCAACCGTCCTTCCATCACCATTGCCACCACAAGCACTAAACCGTATCTCCTCATCCAGGCGCCTCTTCAACTCTGCTAGGGATTGCGGCTCCACCACTCCCCTGGGCAGCCATTCCAGTGCCTCACCACTCTCTGAGAGAAAAAGTTTTTTTTGCTTAAAATCCCTGCTTGTTTAAGCTGAAACTTGACATCACTTCTGTTTATACAGCTCCACAGTGTTTATTTCAGTATTTCTCCTCTTATGGAGCAGTTCCATGGGATCATAATTTAATTCTCCATTTTTTTTTTCCTATGACCTCCTGAAAGAGTAGGATAAGATAGAACTTGTCTTGAACCGCTTCTAAACGCGAGATGGGAATGTATCCAGCATCAGTAATCTAATAACCTGATCATTTCTTAAACTAAAAGTGCTTTTGAAGTCTCAGAGACGTTTCTCTGATTTTCCTGGACTTGTTTAGTTTGTCATGTTTCTGTTTGCTGGTTTCTGTGAGTGCATTTGGATATGTTTTCTGTATTTTTCTTACATTTGCTCTGTGTTTCAGTAAGTCGTTGGTATTTTTCCCAAGAGCTAGAGAACCTTACTTAAAGCTCAGTCTCTTCCTGCCATTCTTGCCCATGGTGGTGCAACATAAATATTATTTCCAAGAATGTTGTCAGAACTCAGTTTTGGCATAGAGTCACATCAACTGGAGGTTCAACCATTGTGTGATAAGTATGTATAGTGACATTTAAATTTGTGCAGGCTACTGGAGGGCCAGAATCTTGGTTTTGGATTGTTCTGGTCACTCGGTTGTTTTCTCTGCTGCTATTGTATTGCATAACCTACGTTTGGTTAGGTTGTGGTTGGACTTGATGGTCTTCAAGGTCTTTTCCAACCTGAGCAATTCTATGATTCTGTATTGGCTCTCCGTATTTCTTGATCTATGTCAGGAATTTCTTACCTGGTGTATGTAACATTTTGTGGTGTTTTTTTTTTCTTTTTTTCCTTTTTCTTCCAACTGAGAGTTTACTGGTTATTTTTTATCTTTGTAGTCAGAGTCCATTCTCTGTTCATGCTTTTGTCAAAGAGCTGCTGTTTTGCTCTGCTACATTTCAGGGTAGAGATTCTAAGCAGATTTTTTAAAATGCATCATTAATGATGTTCTGAACAAAAGAATAAAATAGTACTTTATTTTACTGCAAGACAACATATTTTTATACTACATCACGAAAAAAATCATCTGCTCTGAATGCTGTCCCTGGAAAAGTAAGCTAACTACCTTTTTAAGAAGCAAGAAATAAGGTGCTCCTGAGTGTAAATAATTACTTGGAGCAGCATGTTACAAATACATGCTAATAAGAAGTAGTGTTCCTAAATTATCAGTTGAGGGAAGCCAATTTCCTTCTTGTAGTGATTTTCTTTTATTAACACTAATCAGGCTTATTTTGGAGGGGATAACAGACCTGTGCAGTGTGACGAAAGCTGTACAGCTGCCAGAGGTTTGTTTGACCAGTACAGGGAAACTTCAGATTCTTACTTTGTTTTACATGCTATTGCTGTTTCTCATTACTTAAAACCTGGTTATCTACATAGTATGTTCTGCATAGAGGGAAAGGCAAGTTTGATTGCAAGGTTTTTTTTTTGTTGTTGTTGTTGTTTTTTTTAATGCTAAGCTGCTCTTAAAGTAATGCTTCCCATTTTATTATGTCATGTTTTATTATATCATGTCCTTGATGCCAGGGGTGGGTGATGATTGTATGGCATTAGAGGCTGAACTTTCTCACCAGTATTTTGTGACGTGTTGTTCCCTTGTGACAGATGGCAGCAGAGGGGTAGTCTGACAAAGCGGTGTCTGACACAGAAGTACGTATGAAGTGATGTAGAATCGAGTTCTTCCGTGTGAGGAGAACATTGCACCAAGTGACATTCATCAACTCCTGCTGAATGTTGATGGAGACTGAACAGGAGACTGAACAGTGACTGTGAGCATGGTGAAGCAGTGGGTGGTGTGTTTAAGCAGTGGTGACAGCTAGAGTGGATCACTTCTGCTGACGCAGCTTTTGCCAAGTGCAGCATGCATGCTTTTGTTCATCACTGGTGAAAATGTGTATCCAATGGTGGTGGCCATGTCGAAAACAGTGTTTTGTAGCTGAGAATTTGTTCTGTCAGGTGGTGGTATTGCGCTCTTTGTGCTATTGCTTATAGACAAATCAGGGTCTCAAAACTGTTCTTGGCGGTTTAAAAACCTTTTCCTTGGCAGTTACGAAGTGCTTAGTCATAGAGCACTGACTGCGCCGTGCACCTACACCATTTGTCTTGCGTGCTTGACTTTGGACGTGAGTGAAATTTCTTATTTATGAGTTTGACTTTATCTTACAAATAGGATCAACTTTCCAACTACTTGGTCAGGATGTCATCTCCAGACAACTGGAAGAAGAGGAGGTTATCAGGAATAGTCAGCACGGGTTCACAAGGGGGAGGTCGTGCTTGACCAACCTGGTAGCCTTCTATGATGTTGTCTCTGGCTGGGTGGATGGGGGGAGAGCAGTGGATGTAGTCTACCTTGATTTCAGCAAGGCATTTGATACTGTCCCCCACGACATCCTTATAACAAAGCTGAGGAAGTGTGGGATAGATGAGTGGACAGTGAGGTGGGTTGAGAACTGGCTAACTGGCAGAGCGCAGAGGGTCGTTGTTGGTGGTGCAGAGTCCGGTTGGAGGCCTGTAACCAGCGGTGTTCCTCAGGGGTCTGTGCTGGGTCCGGTCTTGTTCAACATCTTCATCAATGACCTTGATGAGGGGATAATGGCCACCCTCAGCAAGTTTGCTGATGATACGAAGTTGGGAGGATTGGCTGACACGCCTGAAGGCTGTTTTGCCATTCAGCAAGACCTGGATAGGCTGGAGAGCTGGGCAGAAAAAAACCGGATGAGGTTTAACAAAAGCAAGTGTAGAGTCTTGCATCTGGGGAAGAATAATTGCATGCACTGGTACAGGCTGGGGGATGACCTGCTGGAGGGGAGCTCTGCGGAAAGGGACCTGGGTGTCCTGGTGGATGACAGGTTGGCCATGAGCCAGCAGTGTGCCCTTGTAGCCAAAAAGGCCAATGGCTTACTGGGGTGCATTAAAAAGAGCGTGTCCAGCAGGTCGAGGGAGGTAATCCTCCCCCTCTACTCTGCCCTGGTGAGGCCTCATCTGGAGTACTGCGTCCAGTTCTGGGCCCCCCAGTACAAAAAAGACAAGGATCTCTTGGAAAGAGTCCAGCGGAGGGCCACGAAGATGGTGATGGGCCTGGAGCATCTCTCCTATGAGGAAAGGCTGAGTGAACTGGGTCTGTTCAGCCTTGAGAAGAGAAGACTGAGAGGGGACCTGATCCAGGTCTATAAATATCTAAGGTGTGGGGGGCAGAATGGCGAGGCCAGACTGTTTTCAGTGGTGAGTGGAGACAGGACAAGGGGAAACGGCTGGAAACTGCAGCATAGGAAGTTCCGCACAAACATGCGCAAGAACTTCTTTACAGTGAGGTGACGGAGCACTGGAACAGGCTGCCCAGGGAGGTGGTGGAGTCTCCTTCTCTGGAGATGTTCAAGACCTGCCTGGATGCCTACCTGTGCGACCTGCTGTAGGGAACCTGCTTTGGCGGGGGGGTTGGACTCGATGATCTCTGGAGGTCCCTTCCAACCCCTACAATTCTGTGATTCTGTGATTCTGTGATACTTTCTTGTAGCAGGGTTACATTTTTTGCTCCTCTATCAGGAGTCTGCCCATTCTTAAAATGGGTTGCCCGGGATGGTGTTCACTTGCTACTCAAGCAAGCTGATAAGTTGCTAAACAGTGGGTTTTCAGAGTTTGTGGATATGATCTTTCTTTTATCACACGGGAGTGTCAAAATAATAGTGTAACTTAATCCATTTCTTTTGCTGGTGAGGATAACAAGTTGGTGCCAGAACCACCTTCTGCTCCTGAGCTCCATCTGTGGCAGTCCAAAGTATCAACCCTGCGCTTAGCTTTCTGCATCAACATCTGTGGCTTATTTCTGCCTCCCTGTGTTCAAATTCTGCCTGACCTTTATTTTTGTCTGATGCTAGCTGAGATGTTGATGTACCTGTGCAAGACTAAGACCGGAACTGAGTCCGAGTGTGAATACATACTGGGGAAAAAGAGTGGGCAAAGAGAGATGCTATTTCACAGCATCAGGTAGAGGTTGGTCAGGGTATGTGATGTATTAAACACCCTAGCACTAGCTGTAGTTCTGGAATGCGCTTCCACAGAGTGACTTCTTTACAGGGGCAGGGGTTATGACTTGCTTTCTCAGGGACTTCCAGCAGGGGTGTGATTGTGAAGAGATTGTGCAACCTGTTTCAAGGTACTTTGTGGGACAAATCAGGACCTGCCTATGTGTCAGGTGCTCGTGTTTAGAAAACATTAATCCTTCTGAGGTAAAGGTCTTCACCCTGGTTTAGTAAACTTATTGTATGTCTGGATATCATTAAGTAAGTTATTTTTTCTGAGAACCAGACACATACTTGCCTTATGCTTCCAACATCAGTGTGTTTCAGAAGCAAGTAGCTCTAGGTTCTGGTGGTTTGAGTTAATTGTATTCTAAAATATGTTGGAATCAGTACTTCTCTGATGACAAAAAGTCCCTTTTGACCTAAACAGTTCTGTAATGATTGGAGGGAAGAGGTTGTGCATTATAATGGTGTTGTTCATGACTTGAAACACAAAAATAATCTGCTTGGACAAACCAGGTAATCTTGTTTGGTAGTTCAAGTGCATCTTTCTTATGTTAGAGCATTTGTGTCATCTGCAAGAGAGTCAAGCAAAAGAACAGAGTGATGTAAGAGTATAAACGTATTCATTTTGCTGTTAAAATCAGTAGATATGGTGCTGAACTTTTTTTTTTAGTTCCCTAATAGTGCATTATTTTGTTGTTTCAAAAGGTTGCTAAGGACTATCATTCATCTCTTGTAATGGATAATTAAAATAATAGATGCTAATAAATGTCCATAAATTGTAAAGTTCCTCGTTTTAGAGTGAATTACGTAAGTAGTCTAACAGCTTTATGATTGGCCTCTATACATGTAGATTGCAAGTATGATTTGCTGAACCTATTTGTAAACGTTTCAGTGTTGGTAGCTGTTTAAGCAAATAGAATGCCTTCATATCTTCTGCCATTCTGTATTTCTATTTAGGGATGCTGTGCTGTGTTTTGTTTTGTTTTTTTTTTTTCCTGTCACTATGATGAGAAATTGATTCCCCACTCCATTTATACTTTGTCTGAGCTTCTTTGCTTCACCACATAAAGATTCTGAGGAAAGCAAGGCATGATAGTTTAAATATAACATCTTTTTTTGTGAAGTCTTGTCTCTCCCTCTGAATAGTAGATTTGATTACAGGATCTTTTACTTAGGATTTAAACGAAAAAAAAAATAATAATATAAAAATCAAACAACTGTTCCTGATGCTTGATTTCTCCAAATCCACGAGACTTGTTCAAACGAGTGGTAGTTTATTTCCAATATTGCTATGCTTTTCAAAATTAGAGCCACATTTTGGATGGGGTGCCGTCACCAAAAGCCAAAACCATCCAACTTCCTGCTGGAGGGAGAGGAAACGCGGCAGTGGTGATGGGAGAGAAGCTTGAATGCATACCATTAAATAAGGAATTCAGACTGTTTCTGTGGAGTGCTTATTATTCTAATTCTGATAAACAGCTTTCAATATTTATCTGCTTTTCTGGCTTTCATTACAATTATGAATTTCTGAGATTCCTCGGAGTCTACAGGTTGCTTTACAGATAAAGCAAAAGCTGCGTGCAGCTAAGTACCTCCATAGTTTGAAAATGTTCAAATACAAGTAGTTGAACCGTGAATCTGCTTGTATCTTGTGTGTGCCAGATTTTACTGAATGAGAATTAATGATGAATGTGCCTCCTAAAAAAGGAAGTTAAGGTTTTAAGGTGCCTACAGAAGTGGAAATAGTGCGTACCTATATACATATGCTAACCTAATTGAAGCTACTTTCTGGTCATTTATTCCAGTGGAAGATACTGAAAGGTTCTTTTGCACTTTGCTTACTTCTCATGTTTAAAACAACAGGGCTGTTGAGTCGTCATGAAAACGCTGATGCTTTTGCTTGTGCTGTTGGCTGTTTGAAAGTGTGCTTGTCACCTGAAAATGTCTTCCCCTTAGTCACTTACTTAGAAGTTAGAGTTAAGACAGATAATGCTCATCCAGCAAAAACCCAGTCTGTGTTGACAAGGCACAAAGTTTCAAAGCACTGAACACCTATTTTCTAAACTGGTAAAATTCCTCAGGTTGTAAAAGATGAGAGAACTGCTGTTTCTTCTGTGTTGCTTTCAAATCTTTGGCTACATGCAAGTGTGCACACAAAGCTTCTTAGTAACTCTGGTTTTAGCCAACTTACCTGGTACCATTGGTGGAACTGCAGCTTCTTTTAGTGACTAGTTTAGTCCCATCATCAAAAGTTGAAAGAGAGGCAGTAGTTAGTGACAGTTTTTCTTTCTTTCTTCCTTTTTTTCCGTAGCTGGGAACTTAATGCAACCATACCTCCATTGTTACTTGAAGGGCAAGGAATAGGTTGTCATTAGATGTAAATATGTAATGCTTTTACTTATTTTTGTGGAGGGTCACTTGCCTCACCTCCTGTCTATTCAGGCATCAGTCACTAGGCTGGTCTCTGAATCAAGAGTAAATTGCAGGGCTTTAAAAAACTGCTTTTGTGTGTGTCTTTATCATTCAAGACTTAAAGTGCTTGTTTGTCTCCTGAATGGCATGAACCAGTTGTGAAGTAGAATGATGGAAAGAGTGAGTATTGTCAGAAGCTCTTAGACTTGGAGTGGTACCTGAGGCTCAAAACGGAGGTCTTGAATTTGAAGTGCTTTTTCACATTTGTAGAGGAGCCAAAAGTGACTTTAGGACTTGTTCTGAAGTCCTCACGGCTAGTGGGAACATAACACTGAACTTGGACTGTGTCTTACCTCAATTCCACTTTGTTAAAAGGAATACTTGAGAACTCCAGGAATATCTTTTTACTGTTTGTGTGCTTAACAGCAAATACGGAATTCTGAAATGCATCAAAATTGTTTGTGCTGCCTGTGTTCACGATACAACAATTTTGGGATTGCTACCTTGTTCAGGCTTTGATTTCAGCCAATTGAAACCATCAGTTTCAGAGTGGTTATGTGAGAACTTGTTTTACAGCATTAAATATTCATCTACTGCCTTTTACATGTACTGTTTCTGCAGTCACTGTAGTCACATGTTCTTACATTGGCCTATTTTCTTTTGGTGCGTTACGTGGAAAAACTTTGTGTTTTTCTTCATGATTTTCCTGTGTTTTAAAGATTGATTTTCTTTAAATCTCAGGCTTGTAAGCCAAAGAGTAACCTTGCATTCTTTTCTTGAACCATGGAAATAAAGATGCAAAACTAAGCAATGTGTTGTTTTACTTTTCAGCTGTTTACTGATGGAATCACCAATAAATTAATTGGCTGCTACGTGGGTGACATAACAGATGATGTAGTTCTAGTTAGGATCTATGGAAACAAGACTGAGCTCTTAGTTGACCGTGATGAAGAAGTGAAGAGTTTCCGTGTGTTGCAGGCCCATGGCTGTGCACCTCAGCTGTACTGTACTTTCAACAATGGCTTGTGCTACGAGTTCATGCAGGGAGAAGCCCTGGATCCTGAGCATGTATGCAATCCTGATATTTTCAGGTAAGCTTTTTACTTAATTATTTTATTATACAAGTTCTGTGAAGTATATATGATGTCTTGTCAAATCCAAGGGATCTCAGGCTTAATTTATGAGCAGACAGAAAGTGAATGTTATTATAAGCCTGTGTGAAGCTGACTTTGAAACTTTTGTTGGTTCACTGTTTTTGCATAGTTAATCGTGATACTTCACATATGAAAAGATGATCCTTGCTGCTCTCACAGAGTTTGAGGAGACACATTAGAGTTTCACTTGTGTGTGTTCAGTGCTTGAACGTTGCTGTTTGAGAAATAATTTAACGTGGTGCAGTTAGAGAGGCTGGGTTTCATTAAAGTGAATCCTAGCTCTATTTCTAGTGTATTTCATTTGTGAATAGGTTCAAAATGTTTCACTGAGACGTTTTTTATGTTAGCAGCAAATAGGAAATGCTGATGTTTTAAGGTTTTTCTTAGCTTTTCATGTGTGCACTGAAATGTATTTGATACCTAAAAGCTTCTAGTAATTTAAATCAAGTCTTCTGAAGATGTGCAGGTCAAAGAGTAGACATGTCAAATATACATGGTGTAGCTGAATTCCAGTTTCTCTCCTGTTAGTGCTTCACACATGGTACTGCTTAAAGATGTTAGGAGGCTTTAAAAATGCTACCCGGTGGGCTGCACTGCTCTTGTTTATGCTCTTGTTGATTTCTTTGTTGGATCTCTTTATCACATTTCTATTAAATGTTTTTGTTGTCTTCTCCTCTTGCTGGAGATGATAAGGACTATTGCAAAAGTAACATTAATTTAAACTTTTTTTTTTGAAGACTCATTGCCAGACAGCTTGCTAAAATCCATACTATCCATGCTCACAATGGATGGATCCCTAAATCTAACCTGTGGCTGAAGATGGGGAAATACTTCTCTCTTATACCCACAGAGTTTGCAGATGAGGAAGTGAATAAAAGGTAAGTGTTTGATCACTGTGTGCTTTCCTGATGTTACATTTTTTCAGGGCGATGGATGGAAGATTATATATATAATTATTTTCTAAAAAATTCAAAAATTGGTTTGAAATCCAAAGTTAATAAAAGGCTGTTTAGAGTGACAGGGAGGCACAGTCAGACTTCAAAGCTAAAACTATAATTTGAAGGTGTATGTACAGAATCATCAAGTTTCCTTAGTGAGTAGATTCCAGCCTAAATGCTCTTCATAGATAAGTGGTCTTTCTAGAATTTCTTGGATATCATTGATATGAAGTGCTTTTCTCTCTGCGTTGTAAATGCTCTGGCAAAGTTGTGGGGTTTTTTTACAACAAAATTCTCTAGACAGGAGTAATTGAAAAATCTTAAAAATGTCAACCTAAGTATATTTACAGTTATTAAAGAGGAAAAGAAAAAAGGAATCTTATTTAATCTGGTTAGATAAATATGGTATGTGCAGTTGTGTGTTGTAATGTGAGCAACAAGTGAACGAAACTCATGCTGTAAACATTTTATCTGTGCTCCTTTAAGAATGTGCAGGATTGAGTTCAAATTCTATTCCTGAGTAGACTACTGTCATGTTTACAATAGATAATCTATAGAATTTCTTGGGGAGGACAAAATAGAATATTGTCGTAATTTGTCTGCAGTAGTGCTAGGGGAAATAGTGCCCTAGTCTGAGAGAACGTCTGTTGGATTATTTGAAATAAGAGTGTAGAGGAAAATAATTAAGTTATTTCATTACAGATGCTTGGTATGGAACACACTACTAAAAATTAACTCTCAAACTTCTTACACCTGAAAAGGTTTTTAAGTGAAATTCCAAGTCCTCAAGTTCTTCAGGAAGAGATGGCCTGGATGAAGGAAAGACTGTCAAATTTAGGATCACCAGTGGTACTCTGTCACAATGACCTGTTGTGTAAGAATATTATTTACAACAAGAAACGAGGTAGGTAGTGAGCTAAGCAGTAAGTAGTGGCTTAGTTTGTTTATTCTGTAGTTTCATTTGCTACATCAGTGGTGTCCCTTTTAATGTCGGTAATGTTGGTGAACTCAGTTTGAGCTTTTAAGACTCCATGTAATGGAGACTACTTTGTTGAATTAGTTGGTTCTCATACGTGTTACTGTACAGCGAAAAATGTTGCTATTTGGTTTTATTTAATTAATTAGTTTTTCTGTAGCCTGCCTGCATGAGTAGGTTTCAGTCTGTCATTGTTTATGATAATTCTATTCCAGTCGTATGAAGGAGAAAAATTATACAAGTATAAAAAATAATCTGAAGACATCTCCTGTAATCTGCGTGGTGTTCTGGTTTGTGATTGTGTTGCTGCAAGGAAAGATCTTCATGACAAAGTATTTTGGTGATACTTAGCACTGCATTCAGTCATAACATCTGTGTTCTGCATGAGGTACTTAGACATCTTAGATTGCTTTAAATACATACTTCATTCAAACAGCTGAAGGTGTTTAGGTAAAGATTAAATATATTTTTGATTATAAACTAACTCAAAATATTTTTAATAAAGAATGCCTCAAATAGAATCTATAAAGCTTCTGTATAAACTCAGTTTATTTTATTGGTTTGAGGTTCGGTTACTAAATTAATCAATTAAATACTATATTAAAATAAACAGAGAAGGCAAACTTCAAGATGCTAAAATGATGTGGTAAAATTGGTTGCATTTGCACAGCTTTCCTCCCATTTAATATCTCTGAGACCAGCTGAATGCAGTAAATTCATCAGGTTAGATATTCAAGATCCTTCTGAAATAAGGATAACTTGATCTTTTTAATATCTTCATGTGTTTGCAACAGTTCAGTAACTGTTGATATTTCAGTCAAAACTGTGTGAAGTAAGTGACCAGGAATCAAAAAATCAGCATGTGATTTTACGCTGGAATTGTGATATAGTACCAAAACCAATATATTGTTCTTGTGTAGGTTTTTTGAGTGTTGAAACTACTTGAGGTTTTAACATTCCTCAATCACCCATTGAGGTAAAAAGTAGTTTTTAGTCACTTTTCATAGCAGAACCATGATTCAATGAAATAAATCAGGAATCCCTCTAAAAGGCTCGCTCTCATGGTCAATAGATTTAAAGTTCCTACTTTAAAACAACTGCTATATGCTTTTCTTTTAGTAAACAGAATGGAGGAAAAAACAATGCCAGCAGTGCTTCACTTATGAGCAATCCTACCAGTGTGTGAGTGTTTAGTGTCGGGGACAGGGTGGGGAGGAGTGGGAGGTGTACATTCTAGCACATTGGCTACAAGCTGGCTGGGGAAAAAAAACTTGGAAATCTGAAATAGGTAGATTGTTACACTTGTTTGAATGTTGCATGTTGTAAGACTTCTGCAATCTAGGTACAGCAGATACCTTTTTATAGTAACCAAACCTCAGTGCCAGCTGTAGTATGTTTATGTCTGTCCTTTGAAAGCTCTTTCTTACTGCATTCTTATTGTAGAGCAAAAGCTTAGTGAAGCTATTTGCCCATTAGTACAATCTTATGGAATGTTGTTTTTAGAAGTGGAGGGAGTCTCAACTATAATTCTACATATGTTTTGCTGGAGTTCTGTTAAGCACTGCAAAACCTTGTGTTGGTATATACAGAACTTCATGAGCACAAAATAGAATCTTCAAAGATGCGCTTCATTAGAAGTGGCACCTGGCTGTATGAAGGTAACTAACAGCTGTGATGATGCTGAGACTTTACTAGATTTGCTTTATCATCTAGAGAGACTTGTGTCAGCAATATCTTGGCTTACCCTAAACTGGAACTGAGGAGAAAGACTCAGTGTTCTAGACTAATTACTTAGTTTTTTTCCTTCTCTGTTCATTAAAGATTGAGCAGTGCTGGTAATGTTTATCTAGCTTTTCAGAAGCTGGCACAAAATAACTCACTGGTTTTAACAACACTGTATTTGTTGTGTTTGTAAATGCTTAAGTCATCTACTCAACATGTTTTTGTTTTTAAACTGCAGGCTGACAACAGATGTTAAACTCTTGTCCAGTGCAGTTAGAATGATAGTAACTTATCCCAGTGCCTCGCTTTTAGACTTGGACTCTGGATTAAATTAATGTTAAATTTTCAGACTTGGAAGAAAAATTATAATTGTCATGCTGCTTCTGAGAAGAATTAATCTCGTGTCCTTACATTTTATTTATGAGACTGGAATAGCATGTTGAATGCTATTTTCATTTGCTGGATTGTAAGTTATCTGATTTGAATTTGCTCATGCTGTGACTGAGAGAATTTGGCCTCTTCTTGCTGCTTTGTTAATGGCCATTCTCAGTTGCTCAGGATATGTAATTAGTAAGTGTTATTTTACATAACTCATAATAATTATCAGTGTGAATTACTCATTGAAGGATACAACTCAGAACTTCTTGTTGCTCTTAATTGCAATTTGTACATCTAGATAATCAAAATATGCTTAATAGCACATTTATAGAGCTCCTGTTCTGATGGTGTTCAATTTTTTTTTTTTTTTTTTTAACATAAGCTGGGAATATCCAAAACGTGTTCTAAAAGTACTCAAATCTTGCTGTTCAGAAAGACCGAATACCAGTGTTCTTTTGTCGATATCTGTGTTCTTTTTGAATGTTTTAAATTCTTCTGCCAGGAAGTTAAGTGTGTAGGTAGATGGCTAGTTTTGTTCTGTTTATTCCCTCTGCCTACCCAATGTTTTCTATGATCTTTGGTAGGAGTCTGTGGGTGCTCAGTGCTTCTGAAGACTGAGGTATGTTTAAGGCTTCTAGTTTTGATCTAAAAACCTATTTTAATTTTGCAAAGGTATATTGGGTATTTATAATTAAAATTATTCTGTGGGTGTGTGACCCTATTTTGTATTTTCAGAAAAGGTAGTAGCCTGGATCACTGTCTTCTCTGAAGCTGTCGTGTAGGATGTCAGGGGCTCACCTGATGAGCAGGATAGGAGAGAACTTTCAATATATCATCCTGCTGTAGTAACTACAGCTAGTACTTGCTTGTTAAAGTGTTTACCTCATTAAACCATTGAAAACGAAGGGCAGCAATAGAGAGGTGTCATCACTCTCCTGCCTTTCTGTTCCCTGAGGAGATCAAACAGATGTCCTCTTGATTACCTTTTCTTCTATTTGAAAAGTGAATTCCAGGTGTATGAAACACAACATGGATTCCATTTTGTATCTTTATACAATGTTAGTAGGTGAGATTGTGTTGCCTACTGTAGTAGGCACCCTTTGATGAAAAGGATAGATTGTGCTTGAAAAGCAAATATTCTTCAACAACTTTATTTCTTTTGGCAACAGGAGCTGCTCCAGAGAGATGACAGAGCATAGTTTTAAGTAACGTCTCCTTCAATAAAACACAGATCTGCTCAGACTACTGTATTATTGGTCTCCCTGCTCACATTGATACTAGTGGGATGTACAATTCACTATGTTTCTTTAAAACCTCGAAGCAAACTGCTTCACTGTAGCATAACCATACCTTTAGAAGTGGCTTTGCAGTATTAACTGCAGTAAATCTTTAAAGGAAATTCTAATACTGTGGATATTTAAACAATGAGAACGATGCTTCTTCTAAACGAAGGTGGTTAAAACTCCATGCTAGCACAAGTCTGAAAGAGATTAATAAGAATGCAGGATCTTTTTACTCTGAAGTTTTGTGTTTCACATATGAGTTGCCAAACTTTCTTCGTCTATTATGGATCACATGTGCCATTGTTGCTGCCTTGTGATGATATGCACAGTGCTACATAAGTGCACTGAGCTGATGTTTTCTCACATCTCTTGTTTTTGTGCCTCTCCATTGGAGAGTGCCTGGTAACAGCATCATCTGTAGCTTGTTAGATTCAATTTCTTATTCCATAAGACTATTATTTATAGTAAAAATTAAATTTTGGCTATAATTAAAAACAAACATAATGGCGCATACAGGTATGTTTCAAGATGAAATTTAGACATTGAAGAATTTTATTTTAAGGTATATCTTATGCTGGTGCTTTACAAGCAGACTTTAACCTGCTGTGTTTTTATCTAATGTGGGGAAAAGCTGAATACATCAGTTTCTGATGATGTTAGGGTGGGGGGCATCAGGAGGTCAGTTGTGTTGCGGAGCATTAACCAAGGTTGGGCGGTACATTTTGACTGGCTTGTAACTTACAGGTGTTTGTTTTTGAAAGAAGTGCTAAAGAACCAGTGAGAAGCACAAGCACGTGCAAGTGTATGAATCTGCCAGTCGAGTAGCGGCAGAAGTTGGTCTGTGACACTATCATAAGATCTTGGCTGCATCTGCTGTAAAACTTCTTGTCCCTTCAGACCCTTCAATTTTCCATTGCCAGCAAGATTTTCCTGGGAGGAGCTTGCCACTTTGCATTCTCATGTTGGTTTGTCAGAGCCTAAAAGGTTTAACCTCATAACTTTGGTAAGCAATCCTCTTTTTCTGTGGAAGCAAGGGTAAATCTGACTTGGAGGATTGTGACTAAATGATTTTGTTAGTGTTTTGGGGTTTAACTACTATTATAAGTGCTTAGACAAGAAGATGGATGCATCTGGAAAAGATAGATGTGTTATTGTTTCAAACATGCTAATGATGAACTGCGTAGACAGAAGGAACACTTCTAACAAAGTTGTTCTGTGTTAACTTGCTTGGGCTGTTTGCCTGATAGAGCTATTGTATTTCATATGTGCAATACTCATAAATTCTTAGGAGGCATAGAATTAGATTCTTAATCCTCAGCATAGAAAATATCTAGTAGCTAAGTTTTAACGTTATTCTTAATTTGCTTTTTTGGTAGAGATATAATAGCATTAGTATCTATAAGTTTTCTTTAAGTGATGCTAACAAGATTGTTCATTGTAACAAGTATGTTTTTATAAAGTAAATATGCAACTAGAAATTGAAAGAGTGAGCGTAGAGAGGCAGACGAGTACAACTGTGAACATTAGCCATTTCACCACAGTGTGGAAAATGTAAGCTTTTACATTTTAAGGTTCCACTGTGAATAGCACACTACTTCCCTTTCTGTTGCTCCCTTTAAATGAAAAAGCTCTAATTTTATCTAGTTATTCAAACTTGTTGATGTCTTTAAAGCTTTCTGTGATGTAGACGTGCTTGAGCAGGTTCAGTGCTGTATTACATCTTTGAGTGAAGCACTTTTCATAGCTTCCCCAAAGATAACTACTGACTAGTAAAAAAGTTAAGTAATTTAGGAACATTTGGGGCTGATACCACTCTGTCAGTTCTTATTTACACAATAGTAGGTAGCTTCATTGTTTTAAGCATTGTCTTACCAGTGTCTTGAGAGTAGTTTAAACCAACTTAAAACAAAAAAGGGGCAACTATTAGAAAAGTCTTGCTTTATAAGTGTGCTTGAAGAAAGCAAGGAATATCAACATACTAAAAGGAAATAGCAACCAGTTGCAACATGTTAGTCTGCCATGGTTGCACACTTGTCTTAGAATAAATAGGACTGTAATTTTTTAAGTCGGGGAAAAAGTGATCTGTGATTTCTATGTAAAGCTTAAATTAAGGCTTCTCTACCATATTTCTCATTTTGAAGGTAATTGATGCCCTCGTGTGGTAGAAGTTAAAATTCTGCTGATCAAAGTTTAAAAAAAAAAAAAAGAGCATTTTAAGCTCTGATTATTAAAAGAGATCTCTTGAATGAGTATTCAAAGAAGTCTCATACCTTAAAAACAGTATTGCCTTGTATAATCTGAGTGCACGCAACTGGGTACAAATAAGATAGAAATGTGCTTTTTTTGTTTGTTTGTTTCCCTAAAACTTCAAAGGACACCAAAGGATTAGGGCCATGATTTCATTTGATGTGGACTCTGATGTTGCTGCTCTTGTCTCACATAGGTGATGTGCAGTTCATAGACTATGAGTACTCTGGATACAACTACCTGGCTTATGACATTGGCAATCACTTCAATGAATTTGCAGGTAAAAATTGGATTTATGAGGTGAAGTGGACGTAAAAAAAAACTTGTAGTTGTCATTCTTGTACTGTGTTCTGTTTTTCATTCTATATCTAGATACATGCATGTAGCTATGGTCTAAAAATGTGTTAATGTCTCTACTAGCAGGCCAGTTATGTCCTTCCTTTACAGCTCTCAGGTTTTGCAGTTGATCTGTGAAGTGACGCAGCAGAGACTCAACACACTGTAATGAAATACCATGATGTATCTGCAACAGCATAAGTAGTTGTTTAATACATAGAATATGCTGTGTGATCACAAAGTTAGAAATGGCAGACTTTACATTTTTTTCAGTAGTTTTGCATTTCTTTGCTAAGTACTTGCCCTTTGGTTATGTACTAAAATGAGAAGTAGAGGCTAAGAATGTGGTTGGAAAAAGTGTCAGATTTTAGCATTAAGTTATGGATAGATTCATTCATTTGCTACTTGAGTTTCTTCTGATAAATGCCCCTTCCTTTCACTCCGTAAGAGTGAAATAACCTTGTTTATGCAGTGCTACTTTAGAAGATGGAGTGATAGGGAAAACATACACAATTATTAATATAGGTGGAAAGTACAGTGTGGTGAAATTAGGAGCCTTTGTTTATGTACCTGTCATTGCTTTTCAAATCTCAAGTTCAGATAACTTAACCAAGTATACTCTTGACATTTTAAAAATTTAAATATTTAGGAAACAAGTTAAATTCTCCACAAAATATATTTAAAAGCTTTTGATTA
Organism: Tetrao urogallus; assembly: GCF_951394365.1. Lineage (NCBI taxonomy): Eukaryota > Metazoa > Chordata > Aves > Galliformes > Phasianidae > Tetrao > Tetrao urogallus. The sequence goes on from NC_136813.1 coordinate 127,995,540, forward strand.
ATTTCATCTGGAACTTTTAAGAGTCCAAGTATATCTTTAGGGAGGTAGGTACAGTAAGAAGACTACACACAGGTAATGTTCTTTTGCCACTGACGAGCAGCTGTATGTCACCTTTCCTATGTTTGATGATCAGACATCAGGAAGAATTTAAGTGCCAGGAGATTGCAGTGGTCATAAAATAGAATTGAAAGAGAATTAGGTATGAAAATGTCATTGCCATGGACATAGGTGTTAGTAGCGTGTATGGCCACAACCATCTGGCCATAAGTAGTAGTGTAGATTTGTGGCATGTAATCTGCTGAGGTGAAGCTACTTGTCCTGTGCAAGAAAGCTGTGTACTGTAAACTCTTTCCTGATGCACTTGTACAGGAGGTCTGACATTTCCTTAGTGTTTTTCTGTGTGTTATATGTCAAATCTAGAGTTTCCAGAGTAGAGGGGTCCTATTGCATATGCTTTGTACTACTGATTGCAAATGTGCTTTCTCAGGAATAGCGTGTTTAGTATCTGGTTTACTGAGCATACATACTGCTTTAGTCTTCTGGAAGGTGAAACAGAGGAAAGGAGACCAAGAGTGTTTTTCAAAGGAAGAGGTGGTGTGGCTAAGAATGACTTCGAAGCAGGATTAAAAATATTTTTCCACATCTTCTGGGCAGTGATCGACTGTGATCCAAGTCTTGGGACTCCTGGTAGATTGTGTGGCCTGCTGTTTAGAATGTCTAGTATAGACAAATTTGGAGCTGTGTGCTGAAAAGAACAATATGGAAGAAGGGAATAGTTACGGAGATAAGGCTCGTAGTTCTGGAGCATCTCTCCTATGAGGAAAGGCTGAGTGAACTGGGTCTGTTCAGCCTTGAGAAGAGAAGACTGAGAGGGGACCTGATCCAGGTCTATAAATATCTAAGGTGTGGGGGGCAGAATGGCGAGGCCAGACTGTTTTCAGAGGTGAGTGGAGACAGGACAAGGGGAAACGGCTGGAAACTGCAGCATAGGAAGTTCCGCACAAACATGCGCAAGGACTTCTTTACAGTGAGGTGACGGAGCACTGGAACAGGCTGCCCAGGGAGGTGGTGGAGTCTCCTTCTCTGGAGATGTTCAAGACCTGCCTGGATGCCTACCTGTGCGACCTGGTGTAGGGAACCTGCTTTGGCAGGGGGGTTGGACTCGATGATCTCTGGAGGTCCCTTCCAACCCCTACAATTCTGTGATTCTGTGATTCTATGTATGGGGAGGCAGAGTAGACTGCTCTAAAGGTTTAGTCTTACAGAGATGAGCTGACAGCATGTACATATCTGGATTCAGCTTTGGATAATATTGCATATGAGCTCCTATTTGATGTGCGGGAGGATTTCTGCTTTGCAGTGCAGATTTTTTTTTAAGGTTTGTTAGAGCTAAACTTGTTGCATTTCAAAAGAAATGGAGTGCGCATGTGGATGAAAACGCCACATTTTTAAATCTTTCTGTGTTGAATGCTGTGTGATTCTTGTGTGAGAAATTCTTGCCAGCAAGTAACTAATAAAATCGTATCAAAGTAAAAGTAATTATGTCTTTTCACATCAATTTATGTGTTTGTATTTGTGGGGGGAGAGAAGGAGAAGCAGTTGCTGGTACTGTGATTCTAATGGTCTTTTTAGATACTCCAAGATTCAGATCTTTTTTTTTTTCCCTCCCATAGGAGTAAATGAAGTAGACTACAGTCTTTATCCCAACAGAAAATTGCAGGAACAGTGGCTGAGATCTTACCTCGAGGCCTACAAAGAATATAAAGGATTTGGCACAGAAGTCAGTGAAAAAGAAGTTGAAGTTCTATATGTTCAAGTCAATCAATTTGCACTGGTAAATAACAATCTGTGGATATGAATGTTAAATGCTGTATTTTTTCCTCTGTGGGCAAATAACTGTCAGTTTCTTAACCTGAGTGCTGTGTTAAGTAAAGAAAAACTTCTTAGCTTGCTCTGTGAATGTTTTCACCACTTTGTGTGTTGGCTCCAAGCAAAAGGGGCAGTGAGTGTTCAGAGAAGGTGATGAATTTTTTTAGCAAGTATAGCTACTGGCTGGCAAGTCCCTGTGTTGGCAGGAGCTTATGATGGGTCTATGCTGAGCTCCTTGTAAGACAGCAGAAAAACAAGGTAGAACTCCATAAATACGTATAAGTCTTCTGATTTAAAATTTTTTCAAAGATAATTTTTTGTTAGTGTAAAACTAGGATTCTTCTGACTTTTCTAATGAGTGATTAGACCTCTCTTTAGAATCTTTCAGTACTACCATAATTCTTTCCTTCCCTTTAGTGTTCTGGAAAGCTGTGTGATTTAAACTGTAGCAAAATGCGTATGCAGTCTTAAGGGTCCCGTGGGGTTTTCTGAGGGCTGACTGTGTGAGTCTGTTCCCCTGATCATCTTCTATATTGTGTGCCATACTATCTCCTGTCTGCTGTCAGTCTGCCTTCTCAGACTTCAGATGTAAAAGCTTCACTTCATTTTGCTTTCTTCTAAAAGTAAAACATGCTAAACTATTCTTAGGCTAACTAAGGCTAAAATGCCTGTTAGATCTTAATTTAATTTCTCTTTCTGACTAATCCATACACACCAGAAATGCCTTCAATAAGGAGATTATCAAGCTCATGTCCATTGTTTATATTTGTTTGAAAGTTCATTAACAGTCACATCATTCATAATAGTTTCAATCAGAAATTGAGCACGGGCCTCCAGGCTGTCTGGACAATCTGGGCTGGTAAAGCAGTCATGGTTGAAACGGGTTACAAACGTGTAAATGGTGAGGAGCTGCTTTTCCGTAGCTACAGATCATGCTTTTGTCCAAGTCAGTAGTGAAAGTGAGTTGTGGTTGTTATAACCTAAGGGCATAATCAAAGGTTCAACTGGAATTCTCTATGTACACTAGAGTTGAATATATGTAGGATATTAACAGGAAATTGTTTAATAAAGTAACAGTAGTAGCAGTTCTATTTCTATTAACATGATGTATATAATTGCACAACAATTTACTTAATAGATGATGAACTCTCTCACAACTGCGGCATCATTTTTCTTGGGGAAAAAAAACCACAACAAACGTAGTGTCTGGAGGCCAATAAATTTACTCTGCCAGTAGTTTTATAACACATATCAGTCTCTTTGATGAAGACATACTAAGCAAGTTTACAAAGATGGATTTGGAGAGAGTTCTCTTGTAGATGATTCTTTTATTTCAATGTAAAAATGCACTTAAATATGCTGTTATGCAGTGCTAATCTTTCCTAATTTTTTGCCGTTAGGCTTCTCACTTCTTTTGGGGATTGTGGGCTCTAATTCAAGCCAAATATTCCACCATTGACTTTGATTTTCTAGGGTAAGTATGCTTGCTTCATGTAATCATACAGTAATTGAGGTTGGAAGGGAATTTTGGGACCCTCTGGTTAAGTTATCCCAGCTATCATAATCTGTGAGGTTTGATCTGTGTGGTTGTACTGTAACTTCTGAACTGAAAATAAGTGTAGACAGCTTTTATAGTCTTTTTTTCCTTTCTCCTGAAAACTTTCTAAATTAATATATGCCTTTGGGCTAAAATAGTGTAACAAGGCAAGGCTTTTAACTAGAGGAGCAAATGCTTTTAAGGATAAAAGGCTTTTTTTGAAGAGACAAAGACACAGAAGCAGACCAGTCATTGTGCTGTGCTAGTTGTCAGAAGATGTATGTCCTCAACTGTAAGAGTCAGGAAATGGGCCTCTTGTGTAAAAAAGTTAGCTTACATCTTATTGCACAGAATATTGATCTTAGAAATTCTGAACATTTGGAAAAGAATCTCTGTAATGCCAACGAACATTAAGTTTTGCCTACTGAAATAATGGCTAATGGTTCTGTTTCACGTAGATGTCTGTGGCTTTTTGTTTTTTGTTTTTTTTTTTTAAAGTCTTTCATCACAGCAAGCAGTAAAAGATATCTGTCTTTTGTTGGAAACTGGCAGAAGTGATAAAATCCGTCATTTCACTTTAGCACGAGTCTCTGCTTGAGTTGAGGATATTTTTTTATTAATGACTAAGCCAGTTTACTAGCCTTAGTTGTGCTGCTGTGTAAATGATGCCAGTGTGAATTTCTTGTGTGGCTTTGTACCCAGTTAATTCCAAGGAGAAGTGCTTATAAGTAACCGCTAGATGGCGCAAAAAGCAAGTAAAAGCACAAGTGAGGAGACCCAGCCGTGTTGCGGTTCAGAAAAATAGCATTCTTCCAATGAACGAGATTTTTTTTTTTTCCTTTTTTTGGGGTGGAGGGAGGGAACTGTAGCTGTCAGTTGTAGGACATTTTAGTAAGAACAGTAAGCATGAAGATGGCACCTCTGATAACACTCAAAGTAGCATTTGTTTTGCAAACTCTAGCAAGCTGGAAGGACTGGCGGGGTAGTGGTATTGAGGAAGTACCTTAGTATGGTTATTCTATTCTTCCTCCTTTGGTAGGTGCTATGGGTTAGTATTTGAAACAAGCCTGTGGGGTAGGTGAACTTCTGAGTAGACCTAGCCTGTCTGTTTCTCATTGTCTGCTCTTAACTTCAGATCTTTTTCCCTTTAAATAGGTATGCAATTGTTCGTTTTAACCAATATTTCAAAATGAAGCTGGAGGTCATGATGTTAACTCTCCCAGAGTAAAGAAGAGGAATAAACTTACCAAGTGGATAGAGAATCCCTGAATCTTTTCTGAACGGATACTGGAAAAAAAGCTAAACATTTGTTGAAGTTCTGTAATGCTCACTTGGTGGTTCTTGCTTTATAAATAATGCCTCTAAACAGTCCTTCAATGTTAAATTTAATATGAAGAGCATACGTACTGCTGTTGATATAAAATGGATTAGAAATTTGCTAAATCTGAAAAACTTGTAGAAATGGCAATTTAATCCTTTTTTGTAATTTAACATGTTGTATGTGAAATATTTATTTTAAGTTTAACATGATTCCATTGCTGCTTTCATCAGTTTTTGTAAAAGTTGGGTGCAGATGGTGAAGTTTTTCCAAAGGATTTGTTTAACAACTTGTTTTATTGAGCTGCATTAACTTATATTAGGATCTACACAGTCAGAGGATATCAACCTTTTAGATCTGTACAGTCAAAATATGAGATACTGGTCACAGGTATGTAGTAACTAGGGGAAAAGGTTAGGATGATCTTTTTAAGTTTTTTTTTTTAATTTTATAAAGAAAAAGGTAGCTTTCCATCTTATGGTACTTATCTTTTGTATAAGAATCAGCCTTCTTGCTATAGTGATAAATGATGTTTTGACTTTCCTTTCTTTGTGTTAAGCTGTTGAAGCGTGAATGTTCTGTGGCCATCAAATTCTTTTAGACTCCGTACCATCACAGTGTTAGATGGGAAGTGTACCATCTCTAACTTCTGTGGGAAAGCTGCTTGCTTATTAAGCGTACTTCTTAAACAAAAGACCACTGTTCAAAATTTGTATTATTTTTTGAAACTTGATTCAAAATTTGAACACTATTCTGGTCTCTGATATGCTTCAGCAGTATCTGATGAAATGGACTATTGAACTGCAAATTAGTGAGCAGAGATCCTGTTGCACTGGGGAGCAAGACACTTAGGTTTACAGTTTGTTATATTGTATATTGTCTTTCCTTCTGCTTTGTCATCATCTAACCTTGGATTCTAGTCTTAAATGCTTGATCCTGTTGTTGCAAATTCTGTGAGTCTGTTTTTCTTCTGTGGCAGCAAATTACGTTTCAAAATCTCCAGTTTGAAGGATAACATGAAGAAGTATGACTTGAACAATGGGACTTTGATAGTCACACACAGCTTTTTAAAGCTATTATACCAAGAATGGCCTGGATTGCAAAATGTGAATTGAAAAGAAAATGTTTACTTAAGAAAACCATATGTAAGCTTAAGTGGAAAAGAGGCTTTAAAACTCTTTTAGAAGAGATGGGGAGAAACAACAAAAATAAAACCAACAAGGCAATTTGGAGTTGGGCAGGCATATACTCAGCTCTTGGGTATATTCTGAAAAACTTTGCACTTTGGTCACTTAAGTGCCCACATGTACAAAGTCTGTGTGTGCATATACACATGCAGTCACAAACTTAGCTGAAGAGTAAATATTATGGGGAGAAGCTCCAGCAAAGATATTTATTCTGACTTGCTTTGTGACATACTGTTGTGTGTGTGTGTGTATATATACATATAAATAACATATACATACATGTGTGCTTTAAAGCTTTTTTGATTCTTTTAAGACAAAGAAGGTTGATGTGAATGAAGAATTTTCACCTTGAACAACTATTTTGAATGGCATTCTTTTTTTTTTTTTAATAAAAGCAAGGGTTGGGTTTTTCCCTCTTGTTTATATTCATCTCTGAAACTTTTCTTTTTTGTTGTTTTTTAATTATTTAGTCAAAACCTTAACTGTAATGCAATGGTAAAACTGGGCTTTATTTTTTTTCTGTAACTTGAAGTTGGATAACCCTTTTTGTTAGCATTTGCTAGCTGGAGGCTAATATACTGGACAAACTATCTTGGTAGTTAAATAGAAATGAATAGCTAAAATTGACATTTATATTTTCTTTTGTAGCGGATATAGAGGATGTTGCTAGAGCTCATGAAAGCACTGAAGATTCTCATTTTCTGTAGTTTCCCCCTGTAGGCATGATTGACATATTGAGTAATAGCCTGCTGTCTTTGTAGTCCCTTCAAGTATGGCATGATCTCTTTGGAAGTAAGGTTGATAAAGATTTTAGAACTTGATTTTTTTGTTTATTTTCTTCAAATAGTGTCTTTGTTTCTGACAATGTTGCTTTGTTTTTAAAAATGTGTAAGAGGCTGTGAAATTCAGTTGGTCTTGGGAAATCCAGCACTTGACAGATCCTGTCTAACTTTCCCAACAGCTTGCAACCCACATTCCCTTTTCAAGTATCAGTTCTATTTAAGTTTGAAATCAGTGTAACTTTTTTTCAGTAGTGTTTTGTTTATATAGTTCAAGTAGCAATAACTGTAGAAGTGGAAACTTAGAAACTCGCTTCTGCAGAACCAAAGCTCTTTGTGAACGCAGCTCAATCTCATTCTTATGGAGTTAATTTCCACTGAATCTCCCATAAAAGCACTTTCAAGCAGATAGTAAATACTGCAAGCTTTTTCTGAGCCATTTTGAAGAAGCACAAGGATTATCACAGGTTATAGTGGTCAACTTTGCAGTACTGATAGAGGCTTTCATTTTGCATGTTGAAGTTCATTTTACACACTTTAATACTGCTTTGCATCAGCTTTCTTTCAAGACAAGTACAGAATAAAACAATTCCTGATACAAGGTTCAGAGAAAATACTGTAAACTTTTCCAAAATGAAATGCCAGTTACCTTGATTTTTGTACCACATCACATTTAGCCAGTAGCACTCAGATATTCTCATTTGCAACAGAATATCTACAGATGTATTAAGTTTGAAGCAGTACTTTTTTCAATAGCATTGCAAATATTGAGGTAGCTCGAAACTGTGAATACAGGACATTCTGAATGTAAGTTAGGTACTAAAGCACCAAACTAGAGAATGTGTACTTGTTCTGATTAGTTTCTCTCAGTCTCTTAATAGCAACGTTAAGATATTTGAAGGAGGGCAAAAAAGACTGAGCTCTAGAAGCATCCTGTAGTAGTTTTGACTGTGACTTGCCAAGAAGATACTCTGTTGCCTTTATGTTAAGCTAAGGGCATAAATGCCAAAATTAATAATTCTTACTGTAGTTAAACCTGTAATGTAAATATAAAGAGGATTATTAATAATGGCATTCTTGCATAAATAGCATCAAGTCAATAGACCATAGTGGCCTGGTTGCTTTTGTAAAGCAGAATAGTGTGAATTTTTTTCTTCTCATTTCTGCAGTCAGATCTGGCTAATCAGTGCTTAATTTTTTTAGGTTGTTTAAGCATTACAGATTTCTGAGTAACTGATCTGTTCTTACAATTAAAATTTCTAATTTTAAATTCGTTTATACGTCCTGATTTGCATTTTGGAATTACCAAATTTGTATTAACCAGATCTGACTGTGTATGTATATAAAACAGTGTAAATAACCATTTGTAAATTAGTGTGAATTGTACTGTACCTTGCTTTTATGGACTTGTGTATTGCATTGTATTCTCTCCTATTTTGTAGAAATTTTGATGTAAAGAAGAAATCTAACTCTGTGTGCTGACTTCTTTTGTTAAATTTATCTGTAACAAAGCATAGTAGTTACGTTCAGGTATCCATTTATAGCCTTGGACACCCTGTGTCTTTTTTCCCTGCTACCTTTTTTAACATCTTGCTCTTGGGAATGATTCTGGGGAAAAAAAAGTAATTCATACAATGCTAAGATGAAGAGAAAGTCTGTTCTGATAGGGCAAATGATATATCTGAGGTACCTGTAAGTACCTGCGGTATAGGGAAGGCTGTTAAAATTAAAAAAAATTCCTATACATTCTTGAACGCTGGTGACTTCTAAACCATAAGCATGTTGAAGTACTCTTAAGTGTGCGCTCCCGTGTGACAGCAGTTGAGTTAGTTGTGATAGAAGTCTCCAAATTTAAATGTTTTTAGTGGATATAGACTTAAAATAGGATTAGTTGCTAACTTGTAAATGCTTATAATAACCCCTCAACCTCAGATCACTCAAGTGGTTCTACCAGTCGCTTTCGTTCGCACTAGAATTAGTTTGCTTAGACTATCTGAGACTTAGATGAGGAGGTATTTTTCCTGTGTGCACTGCTCTCCCTCTGCAACCTCCAAACCCTAATTCATTAGGGGAAACATGATTATAAAAGCTTCCTTTCCATACTTAATCCATATTTTTTTGACTGAAATTCTGTTCTGATTTATTAGTATATGACTCCTCATCAGAATTATTTTGTTTGAAGTCCCTTGCTAAAGAGGCCTTTGACCTTGGAAGTGAACCATAGGCAGTTGTTGTCCCCAAATGGCCAACTGTATTTCATTACTGTTGCCTTTCAATACCAATCTTGAACTGCATGATGTCCTACAAGCTTGTCCGTAGTGTGTTTTTACTGGAAACACGGGTGTGTGAATCTTCTTGTCCATCTGACAAATTGATCTTGATACAGTTGTCACATGTTGTCAGCTCTGCCTGCACTGGATGAAAAGTACACATGCTTATCAGCATTGACAGTAAAGTTACTGATGATCCTGGGAAGTGAGCTGGTCATAGAAGTGTTTGTCAAGAGATGGGTTGGGCTCAATAGATACAGGTAAAAGGAAATCCAAATGGAAATGAGAACTTCAACTTTCAACATAGCAAGTTATTGAATACACCTATTGCATGGTGTAAGGACAAGAGCAAATGGGTAAAGCTTGTTTCCAAGTTAAAATTTATTTTAAACTGTTTGCTAGCTAGAAAAGGCTTACACAATTATTAACTCCTGCCAAAAGGAATCTTAAGGTAACTGCTTTTCTAATTATAACTTTGCTCTGTAGCCCACTGTAATATAATTTCTTGCTCAGGGTAGTTTTCCCTGTAGCTAGTAGAAGAGGTTGACCTCATCCTATCTTATTTTGTTTTGGGTTAGCTATCTGTTCTTCATAGATATTGTTTTTTCTTTTTGTATTTTTAAATGTGTTCACAGATGCATGTGAACATGTAGACTTCATGCTGAATGTTTTCATTAGATTTAAGAGAGATGAAAAGCTGCGACCTTTGGTCTTGCACAGTATAGATCTTCTGTTAGCCAGCCACATAACTTAAGGGAACTCTTGGCAGTGAGAAGCCACACAAATTTAGGTGGGGTATGTCAGAAGAAAGCAACGTTTGTGGCCTTTAGACCTCTGGAATGGAAAGGAAAACGTGCAAATTGTTTGCATGTGCCAGTTGTGTGGAGGTGCTTAAATGATGTGGTGAGATGCTGGCTGATTTTTTTAAGTGACTTTTCTAAGTGATTTATCTGTACAGTTTTAAGTTGCTGTACCTAGAAACCAGCCAAATTAGGGGGGCAGAGAGGGAGGAGACATTCTAAAAAAGTACCTATATGTTAAAATCTGGGTGCAGTTAATTTGCAACCCTTCAGGTGCACGTTGGGCCTTTTCATTTATTTAACAATGTAGATAATGTTGTGCACCAGGTGGTTCAGTAAGGTTTTATTATCCTTGATAGATGTCAGAAAACTGACTGAATGTGGGCTGGGCCTGAAGTCAGAGTATATGTAGTCTGACCTTAGAACAAGTGGCCAGGCTTTACCAGATTAACCCCCTCCTGATTCATAATTTTACACTGTTTGCTTCTGTAGCCTTCTGAAAAATTTTGAGCATTTGTCTTGGATTTCCTGTTGAGTGGAATTTTAATTAACAGCCCCCCAAAATACGTGATGCTTATGGACCTTAGGAAATCCTGGTGCCGGTTAAGTCGTGTGAACATTTAGAAAGCACATTACTTGAAAATGTAGCGAACGTTAAAAATAAATGGTGAAATTACTTCAGGTACTGCACCAGCCTTATGTTCTGTGATGTTGCAACTGCATTTTTTTCCATGATGTAGTATTTTTTTTTCCACATAGTAGAGATTCATGCAAAATACAAGATGAAGGAGACCACAGAAGAGAAGCATTGAAAACTGTTACATGCGGTCCCGTAAAATGCAGAATAGATTGGGGAAAAAAGTTTCCTAGCTTTTGGTGGTAGTAACTGTCAACTGTTATACAAAAAATAATAAAAAAAAAAGAGTAGGTGTCGAGTCTTAAGTGTGTGACAGACTTTTTTTTAATTTTTTTTTTTTAATAGGTAGAAACATTCTTAACATTTTGTATCTCAAGTACAATCTGTGGTAGTCAGTAATGCTGCTTTGTACACAAGTGCTTTGAATAGTCTCAGCACCAAGAATGTATCCAATCTTTAATATAACTTAGATTCTTTAGTTCTGTCTCAAGCGTCTTAATCCAGCTGTCTACAACCCTTTAATTACTTGCAGAAACAGGGCCATAGCATAGTAGGGATATATTCCTCTTTGTGTCTCTTTTTATTTAAAAAAAAAAAAAAACAACAACAATATTTGCCAGTGTTCTTTTAAACATGAGTCCATTTATGTGCTGTGAATAAGTTAAATTTAAGAAGCAACCTTTATCTTCTGGCACTGTCATCCCCCCAAATGTCCCCATGACCCTTTTTGTATGTTGTGGAGTTTAGGTGCATCACTTATCCATTGGAGTGAACTGTATTTCTTTTGAACTAAATGTTATTGAAGCTCTATTATAAGGCCTTCTACCACTGATTAAATGAAGTAATGTACCTTCAAAAGAGATTTATATTGTGTAAATAATTTCAAACTGCAACAATAAAGTTTGTTTCTAACTGCACTATTAGCGTGTATTGTGGTGACTTTACTTTCCCCAGATTTAAAAAACTGTGGAATACTTAAAGAGTTGTTGTAGGCTTTTGACTTCTGTTAAAATGCATACCTCGATCTGGGATTAATGACCTGTCTGAAAGTGCAATGCTTTGAGCTAGTGCTCTGCTTGCACAATGTTGACTCTTAAAATTTTTGCATATTAAATAGCCTAGGTCATTAGCTATTAAAATTTTCACATCTGGGAGGCAGGACTTTATTGAACATGGCTGTCAGTAGAATGAAGAATTGGGGGAAGAAGTCCACCCTGCCGTCAAGTTCTACTCGTGCACAGTAAGGGCTGTGCTAACTACTTTGTTTTACAGGCTCTGCCTCCAGTGCTAGGGGCATAATGTTAGGCAGTTGCTTGGGGAATGTATAATGAGTATTAGTAAAATTCTGCTGCCTTCGTTTTATTTGTGCAACTGTAAAGACAGTGATTTCACCAAAGCAGAAACTATTTGGGCTTGAGTACAAAGATAGGCTGAGGGAGCTGGGCTTGTTCAGCTTGGAGAAAAGAAGGCTGCGGGGTAACCTAATTGCAGCCTTTCTGTATCTAAAGGGAGCCTGTAAAGAGGAGGGGAATCTATCCTTTGAAAGGGTTGGTAACAGCAGGACAAGGGGAAATGGTTTGAAGTTGAGGGAGGGAAGATTTAGGTTGGATGTCAGGGGGAAATTCTTTACAGAGAGAGTGGTGAGGTGCTGGAACAGGCTGCCCAGAGAGGCTGTGGATGCCCCGTCCCTGGAGATGTTCAAGGCCAGGTTGGATGGAGCAGGGGGTTAAATGAGGAGGTTGGTGGCCCTGCATGCGGCAGAGGGGTTAGAGATTTATCATCCTTGAGGTCCCTTCCAACCCTGGCCATTCTGTGATTTTGTGAGCAACCTTAAGCGATTGACCACTGTGAATTTATTGAGGGAAACATTGAATCAGAGTTTGTATCTGTAATGGATCTTCCTTCTCACTGAAAATTTCTTTCCTACATACACTAAATAGAAAATTTTAGTTTTCTTAGGTCTAGCGGGCTTGATTAAAGAGTTACCAGTCATTGTGTATGTTGGAAGGTATGGATAGAACAAGCAAGTCCTGTTGAGTGCAAAAGAAAACGTATCATTGGGCTTGAGAGAAACCATTAACCCTGCTTTGTAGGATACTTGAGATCCATGCATCTTGGTTTAAGTAGATTTTTTTTTTTTTAATGTAATAATTCCTTCTTAATTTGGAAGACCTCTGCCTTTGAAACTTACTGGTTGTTTTCCATTAGTGCAGTGGTCACACAGTAATGTTCTGTATGCACAGTAATTGTGGCCTGAGTCTCTAAAACTTTGAAGCATTGCTGTCACTGACCTAAACCTGTGTCTTACTAACACTAGGCTTTTTGTCAAGGCACTGTTTCTGTTACAGGATGGGTAAGACCAAAGTTGTTTTTCAGTTTAATGGAAAACATTCAGTGACAAGAGATCTAGGGTTACTCATCCATGCAGAATTGCTGCTTGGAACAAGGAGATGATGTTTCTCTGGAGTCTCTGTCTTGGCTTTACAGAAAATGCTGAGCAAGCTCATACTTGAGCTAGAAGTTGTCACTGGGGAGTAATACAGAGTTTTTTGAAGGCCAGTCTAGAAATCAAGATCTTGAGTAGAGCATTTTCCTCAAGATTTGTAACAAACTACAAACGCATGATAGGGAAAACAGTGGTGTATGTACTGAACTTCAATACAGTATGTATTGAAATGTCAACTGTGTAAAATGTGCACCTGTGGAAAACAAAGGTTGGCTTTAATTTTTAAGTTTCTATCAGATTTATTAAATAGAAGCCTTTACTCCCATTAGCACAGCAGAGTCAAGTTGCACAGGAGTGTGTTGGAATCCTCTATGCATGTCAACATGTGTGTCCTAACGACAGCCTCATTTTACAACCCACCCTTTCTACTGACAGCTTTTCTCTCTTTAAGTTTCACAATGTGCTTTTACTGCTGACTGAAGTAAGGACTGAAACATTTCTTTCATCGGGAACTAGCTTTGAAATGGCAAGTGTGACCTTTGGCTTGTATACTCCTGGAAGTCTTGCTTAAGCTGCTAACCATAACTTGTTTTCTTCCCATCCCCTGTTCATGTTCCCTGCAATTAGGCTGCAGTTCATCCTTATCTTAATTTCTTGCAGTGCTATTTAGAATAATGCTACTTGTCAGTATTTCAAAGTTTTAGGAGTATGAATAGAGCAGTTACTTCAAAGGCCAAAGGTGGTGTCTCCTTCAAGTGACTTCATGACTAACTGGGCAAGTCAGATGCACAGCTTTTTCTTCATTGCAGTTATTTTCTGTTGACACCTTTTTTTGTGTCCTGTGGAACAGAACAGGAGGACAGACTCCAGCACTTACCCGCAGGTGGCAATGAAGCTGCAGGCTGTGTCTCTCATTGTTCAAGAAGCATTTCAAGACAGTTTATTTCTGTAGTATAGCATGCCATACATTGAGTTAAATGGGAAAAGGGTGTTCTTTTATCTCTCGATGAGTTGCAGCCAAGATCTGTAATTGCCTTGCTCTTAATGTTGCATAACTGTTAGCAAGACTCAAGCCAAGCATTAATGAATTTCATCAGAACTTCATTTTTTAATGAGCATCATTAATCGTTAGTCATGCGTGCTGCAACCTATACTTCTCTAAAGTGGGGATTTGCCAATCGTCTTGCACTATAAAAACAGCAGCATATTTTCCCCAGATTTTATCAGTAAAATAACAGCATGAAAAGACTGGAGCTAGGGAGACAAAAAAGCGCCTCCTTTATTTGAACTTTTAAATACTTGAGATGCTCTCTGAAAGTTAGTCCGCAATTTCTGCTTGTGAGCAGCTGCTGATGCCCAGCTTTCTTCTCTACAGGCTTTGATAATACTGTGAGAGCTGGTAGGGATCTTATGTACCAAACTTGAGAGATACACCTACCATGGATTCTTAAGATGGATTCACTGGGCTTCCTCTAGCTCTTGTTACAAACTCCCATAAGTTTTTTAAGGCAAACCTTTTCAGCTTTGGAAAAATGACAGCTAGTGATCCACTGTCCAGTATTTATTCCTTCAGGTTGTGCCTAAAAACCACAGAAGGAACATCAGCTTCCTGACTGCTTCAAGCACTTGTCTGGGTTTAGCAATTCAGGTGACTAGTCAGTGCCTGTCCTGATTCACTCCCCCACGTGCCACTGGGGGAGAGCAAGTGAATGGCTCTTTAATCTACAGTTAAACCACACCAACTGCAATACTTTATTTGCACTGAGCTGCCTTATAGCTCATTCATACTCCCTCTATAACTGATTGGAGCTGACTGCTTGCAGAGGTGGGTGAATTAAGTTGTCAAGCAGATGTCACTGTGTGTATTAGAGGTTTATGAGAAACAAAACCTTTTTCTCATTGTGAATACTAGAGGGATTATGATTACTCTTATCTCCAGCCCCTATAGTGCAGCCTCTCACTAGAGATAGATGCTGGTTAGTACCAAGATTTCAAAAGCAGATTAAACAAGCAAAAGAGATCGAACTGCATCTAAATACTGCACAATGGGGAAAAAGTCTTCTCTGCATCTTGTGCCTTTGAGCAAGGAAATACATTAATCTTAACCAATGTGGATACAAATATTTGTGGCTCAGGTGGAGGAGTAAGTGGTGTGTAGAGGGAAGAGTAAAAGAAGGGATCTTCACTTCCAAGGGATCATAAGGAAATGTGCTCATGAGGAGGAAAGAAGCACCATGGAGAAGAAAAATGGGGGAAGAATGAAATATAGATGGCAAAAGAGAGCGAAGAGAGGGATTAATGAAAAGATATACTGACATGGAAAAAGGGGGGCATGAAATAGAGGGAACATCCAAGATGACAGAGAGAAGACACTGAACAAGTGGTGACAAGAGAAATTAAAGATTTGTTGCGGATAATAAGTTTGCAGCAGAGGAAAAAGAAAAACCTCTTTATGAAAGTGTCATAGTTAATTTATTTTATTGTTTCTCTGGCATGTATTATCAAAACCGGTCATGATTTTGTAGTTTTGGTTTCAGGAATACCCAGCTGGAGATCCAGTAGTGTTCAGGGTAGCTTTTGGTGGTATCCCCAAACCAGTTCCACTTACAAGATCTGAGCTTCATGTTTTGGAAGTGCATTTATTCATTAGATGTAGGGTTAACTTCCACTTAGGATTTTCTAGGTGAAAAAATGGAGAGGAAAAATACAAATGTGTGCATGAGATATTCTCCTGGGTGGTCACACATTTAATGCTGCAACTGCTCTTTGAACAAATCTTAATTGCTGCTAATTATGTTGTGGTAACAAGAACATCGAGGTTTGTACCCAACCTTTTCCTAGCCTGTACTACTATTCAAAATTTTGTGGAGGAAATAGTAAGGGACACCCTCCCCCCCGAAAAAACCCCAACCAAGCAACCAAAGAAAAACAGATACAAAATAAGAATATTTGGGGTAAAAATGTTTATCTCAATGTATAGTTGGTCTCAGTTTCAGGCCCAGAGTAGCACTGCTATCTTCTGTGGCTAAGATCAGCAAGTCCTGCCACACGTGACTTAATGTGCTGTGAATTAGAAAGACTGAGATGCTAGTAACAGCATTGGCTGTTGTATATTCTGATGTTTCTGTGTGTGTGTGTAGTGAGGATGCTGTAAGTGCCACACCTGACTTCATGTAACCTGGTCATCAACAAGGGAGCTGCAAGAAGAATGACAGTCAGAGCTGGGAAATACACTGTACAATAAATAATATATGGATTGCATCAATGAATTTGTGACTGAAACGACTGAGATCTCTTTTCTGTGCCAAGCTTTTTACATCATTCATTGTTCTGATTTATAGCTGCTTCATGGGAGAACGATGTGCTTGTGTTAGGGTACTGCAAGTGGAGAACTACTCTGAGTCCCAAAATCAAGGGTTATTATGTTTTGTCACTGAGTAATATTATTTTGTCATATCATACTTCATAATGCTGGACCAAACAGGGTATTGCTGCTGTTTCAAATCCTCCTTTGGGTTATGAACAAATGCACACATCAGGTGGAATCATCGGCATGACTGTGTATCTGTTTGGTTTAGTACCTTGCTCTGCAATTAACCTGTTAACTAGCCCAATCTGGGCCATCTACCTGTGTTTTAAATTTCCTTTTTCCCACCATATTTTACATAGGTCACTTGGGTCTTAGTTTTATCCTGGATACTGATAAAAATGTGTCAGAGATGCAAACACCTACTACTAGCACAATTAAACAAATCCCTTTCTGTATATCTATGTCTGTATAACAAATACAATACAATTAGTGCAAATAATGTAAATAAATTCATGAAGATCTAAAACCAAAACAAAGTCTTCTGAAACTGAAAAGCATGATGAGATTTTGAGAGCTGAAAATGCTGTGAGCAGATAGAGGACACTGTTCTATAACTCTGTCAGTTACTCACAGCTGGTTGTGAACAATCTTCTACCAAAACCATCAGTCCTAACTGCTATCTATTGTGAGTACTCTAAAGAGAGCAAAAAAACAGCTGGCTGGCAGATATACTTTCCTTGTCAAGGGAAATAATCTGAAGTTGTAAAATGTTATCTTACTGTGGTATTGTTCTATCGAGAACCACTTGGCATAAAATAATTCCATTTCTTCAAATAATTCAATATTTATTTAAATACACAGTATCCGGGTCACGGATGACTGATAATGTCTCTGTGTTGCAGTATCTAACTATTGACTGTATTTTTTAAAATAGAGCAGTAAAAGAACAAACATTATCTGTGCTACAAATGAGCTTAGACATGCAAAGCTTTTTACTTTGTGTGTAAATATACAGAGAGAGAAAGAGACAGTCTTCCACTCAAGGACCTTGCAACAGAAATAAAGGTAAAAGAAGATCGTGTTCCCATTTTACAGGTAAAGAAGAACACAGCAGAAGTATAAATTGCAAACCCAGCTTTACACAGTGGCTTTGGTAACATGAGCCAGAATCAAACACAGATATTAAACGGATCAAGGTTTTCAAATGCCTCTTTCTCCTGAGGAGAAATGGTGCTCACTGAGACTCAAATGTCCCTATGATTGTGTTCTATTTACTGAAAGTTTCCTGAGATCTGTAGTGATGTATAAGGCCTTGATGAAGCTGTCTTTTCAATTAGGAAGGCAAGCACGTATCTCTCCTGCATGTGTGTGTGTCTCCTCAGCACTGGGATGGTTCTTCTAGAAAGGCTCTTTTTGTCACCCTCTTAAAACCAAGGCAAAAGAGACACTCTTATAAGAGACGACAGAAAAACTTTGAAAGTTCAAAATGCTTTTGTGAAATAATTTCCAGGATGCTATTTTACCTGTAAATCCAAAGATCCACCTGCAACAATTGCTGACAACACTAACAGATGAATGATATTCAGCGTAATTTTGGATCCCCTAACGATTTCCTGGCTATCCTTTGATTATCTGCCATGTGCAAGCAGCCAGTCTTGACTTGAAGGGAACCTGAAATGGAGAGAGTTCTCTGCATGGGCAGATACCGTGTTCTTAAGTTCAGAATATGTGTGAATTCATTTGCTTTAAATTCCTTGTGCTTTTCTGTACTTCAAATTTTACATTGCTGTTCTCAGAACCGTAAGGTGTACTCCACTACTGACCCTCTCTGTGTGTCCTTCTTGCTTCTCCCCTGCATTCATTTAATTATTTGTTGATATTTCTCGATTAATAATCAGTGATCTGTTCCACCAAGGCAGAGTTACCATCAGGCAGCATCTCCCTGCGTTAGGACAACATCTAGATTTCTTTGCACTGAAACCCATGGTACCCGAGTCACTGAGTTCTCAAGGTGATCCTGATTGCACTATGATGGCCCTGACTGCTCTGCCAAACTGCTTGTTGCCTAGAAATTGGTCAAAAACACTTTTATATTCATGTTAGGATCACAGATGGCAATACTAAATAGCAGTGGGCCATGAACTGTTCCCTCTCACCAGATATCTGACAAACAGTAATAATTCACCACTGACAACTATTTTTTGAGATCTGTGATTTAGCCAGTTTTTAATTAGAGCTCGCTAAAACAATTCTTCTGTAAAAAGAATTCTGTTTGTCAAAATCCAAATGTTTTGCAAGTATGTGTCAATTCTGACAAATATTTTTAACAAGAAAAAGTCAAAACATTTCATTTTTACTTTCTTGATTTATTTTAATAATATCGAAACATTTTGTTTTGATATAAGATAAAACTGTTTTGACTTCATCCTGTTTTCATTTCATTTTTTTTCTATATAAAAGTATCTTTAACATGCTTCATATTAAATATACCAGCTAACACTTCATATTTGACATAAAAGAAAAGCTCAAGTGAGATGGATAAACATTATCCAAATTAAGTATTGGAAACATGTTGGTAGTTCTAAATCAGCTTGGAAGCAATTTTTAACCCATTTTACTCTGATTTGGAAACTGTCTCAGCTACTCTCCAGCATTGGATGTGGTCCATGACTGATATCCAGAAGGGGAGGGTACAAAAGTACTGGTGTGTCATTGTCATTTCCCCCTATGTCACCTCTCCAAATGTGTGCTCTAAAGTCTCACAGGGCCAAATGAAAGGCTTCAAAATCAATACTGACACTGAAAACATTTATCATCTTGTGGCTCATAACCAGGTATTATGAGGCATGGATGAGAGGATAGTTTGCTGTTTTTCCAGAGCCATGACAGGTTCTGTGGTGTCTTTACACATGCACTACATTGGATTCTTGATTCAGCACCTTGATAATAAACTCTCAGTGAAGCCAGCAGTGCCTATGGCTGCTGAGGAGGAGGTGGCAAGGATCACAGAATCACAGAATCACAGAATTGTAGGGGTTGGAAGGGACCTCCAGAGATCATCGAGTCCAACCCCCCTGCCAAAGCAGGTTCCCTACACCAGGTCGCACAGGTAGGCGTCCAGGCAGGTCTTGAACATCTCCAGAGAAGGAGACTCCACCACCTCCCTGGGCAGCCTGTTCCAGTGCTCCGTCACCCTCACTGTAAAGAAGTTCATTCGCACATTTGTGTGGAACTTCCTATGCTGCAGTTTCTGGCTGTTTTCCCTTGTCCTGTCTCCACTCACCACTGAAAACAGTCCGGCCTCGCCATTCTGCCCCCCACACCTTAGATATTTATAGACCTGGATCAGGTCTCTTTTCTCAAGGCTGAACAGACCCAGTTCACTCAGCCTTTCTTCATAGGAGAGATGCTCCAGGCCCCTCACCATCTTTGTGGCCCTCCACTGGACTCTTTCCAAGAGATCCCTGTCTTTTTTATACTGGGGAGCCCAGAACTGGACGCAGTACTCCAGATGAGGCCTCACCAGGGCAGAGTAGAGGGGGAGGATCACCTCCCTCGACCTGCTGGCCACGCTCTTTTTAATGCACCCCAGTAAGCCATTGGCCTTTTTGGCCACAAGGGCACACTGCTGGCTCATGGCCAACCTGTCGTCCATCAGGACACCCAGGTCCCTCTCCGCAGAGCTCCCCTCCAGCAGGTCATCCCCCAACCTGTACCATTGCATGGAATTATTTCTCCCCAGATACAAGACTCTACACTTGCTTCTGTTAAACCTCATCCGTTTTTTTTTTTGCCCAGCTCTCCAGCCTGTCCAGGTCTCGCTGAATGGCAGCACGGCCTTCAGGCGTGTCAGCCAATCCTCCCAGGGATTGGAGGGGTAAACAGGAGGGGTAATGGCTGTTTCCAAGGGTGGATAGTGACAGGGCAAGGGGAAATGGCTTTAAACTGAGACAGGGAGGTGTAGGTTAGATATTAGGAGGAAGTGTTTCACTCAGAGGGTGGCGAAGCACTGGAACAGGTTGCCCAAGGAGGTTGTGGGTGCCCCATCCCTGGAGGCATTCAAGATAGGGATGTGGCTCTGGGTAGCCTGGTCTGGTGGTTGGTGACTCTGTGTATAGCAGGGGGGTTGAAAGTAGATGATCGCTGTGGTCCTTTTCAACCTGGGCCATTCTATGATTCTACAATTCTGTGATTCTCTTGCTTTATCCAGTGATGCTGTAACTCCATCCCAGTGGGGCTACAGCCATGGGAGAAGCAAACCATGAAATCTGGCTCGCCACGCCCTGCTTCCCTGCTAAGAACCTCCCAGTTGCTGTGAGGTCACAGAGCCTTTGAGGTCACCCAGCAAGTGGTGCTGCTGCCTCCACTCAGTTGCTGTGCAGACACTGGTGCTGCTGGTGGCTTGATTGAGCTCAGGTCAGAGTGACGGCCAGAGTGCAAGTTGAAGGAAGGTGCAATGCTCAGCCCGAGGTTTTCCATACTCCTCGTCTTCTGCTTGCCCTTCCTGTTCTCCGGCAGCCTTGCCCATTCTGGACACCCTTCCTGGGCCACGGTCATGTGGGATGTGGATCCCCAGGACATGGGGAAGCCAGGCATTGGCAAGGCAAGCTGGAACTACTACCTACCCTACTACTATCGCCTGAACCAGCTTTGGTCTTGGTTTGAGCACCTGGATCCACTGGGATTCGTGGAAGCGCTCTACGAGAGGAGCACAGAGCTGGGCCTATTCCTCATGGTGATTTACCTGTGGAGAACAATCAGGAGGGGCTGCAGAGAGGTGAGTCATGGAAGTCAGGCAAGCCAGACTGTGCCTGAGTTTCTCAGGAAGAGGCACAGCCCAGATGCAGAGATCTCAGGCCCCCAAGGCCCCTGCCCTTTTCATCACACCCCCTGCTCTGTCATTTCCAGGAGAAGAGCCAGGAGATGATACTCTCAGCTGCCCCAGAGACATACTGCCAGAACCGCTCCTGCAAACGCTGCAAGCTGCTCTGCCAACTGAAGGCAAACCCTGCCTTGATGGAGATATTCCTGCAACGTACCAAACACCGCTACCTGCAGGAGGATCTTCCCAGGAGCTGAGAGATGGCAAAATCATGAGAAGATGGGGAAGAAAACAGAGACTTTTCTCTGCATACCAGCACATCCCAAGTAGCTCCGGAGCAGCTGTAAATTGAAGGGGATCCGGCCAAGACACCAAGACACCTGTGCCATCGCTGTGCACAGGGAGGGCATGGCTACAGCACGGGAAATGAGCAGGAAGCCATCCCTAACTCCACAAAAGACAAGGCCGGAAGGAAACAGAATCCAGAAAGCTGGAAAAGACCTACAAGATCATTCAGTTCCCCCATCCAACTATCACCAACAGTTCTCATTAAACAATATCCCCCAACACAATATTATTATGACTGCTCAATATTATTTCTAGAATGAATATGTTTGCTTTTATTAGAACAAAAGCGTGCATTGGCTTTCTCTCATTCTCTTGCAGCATGAGAGAGGGTGATTCTAAAGTAATGACTTCTTTCCACCTCATTTTCTGGTAAGCAGTTCTTTTCTGAACACCGTAGTGCCTGAAATAGTGAACTGTAGCCCAAAGGAAAGACATTTTCAGTAGTACTCCAAAACTGTCTGGTCTGAACGCATCAAGCATATTTTCACCACAAAGAAACCTGAACACTGAAGAGTGCCACTGACTGCTGGTAATACCACCCAGCCCTACTGCCCATGGACACAGCACTGAGGGCAAGCATAGGTCAGTAACATCCCTGTGCTGGCACAGATACTCCTTACTAAGCATTTTGGATCACAGCCTCCTGAGCCCCAGTGGACAGGTAGATCACGGAATCACAGGATGGTTTGGGTTGGAAGGGACCTTCACGACCACCTAGTTCCAACCCTCCTGCTATAGGCCGAGACACCTCCCTCTAGACCAGGTTGCTCAGAGCCCCGTCCAGCCTGGCTTAGAACGCCTCCAGAGAAGGGGCACCAACAGCCTCTCTGGGCAACCTTTTCCAGTGTCCCACCACCCTCACGGCCTTCCAGTACTTGAAGGGAGCATATAAACAGAATCACAGAATCACAGAATCACAGAATTGTAGGGGTTGGAAGGGACCTCCAGAGATCATCGAGTCCAACCCCCCTGCCAAAGCAGGTTCCCTACACCAGGTCGCACAGGTAGGCGTCCAGGCAGGTCTTGAACATCTCCAGTGAAGGAGACTCTGCAACCTCCCTGGGCAGCCTGTTCCAGTGCTCCATCACCTCACTGTAAAGAAGTTCATTCGCACATTTGTGTGGAACTTCCTATGCTGCAGTTTCTGGCTGTTTCCCCTTGTCCTGTCTCCACTCACCACTGAAAACAGTCCGGCCTCGCCATTCTGCCCCCGCACCTTAGATATTTATAGACCTGGATCAGGTCTCTTTTCTCAAGGCTGAACAGACCCAGTTCACTCAGCCTTTCTTCATAGGAGAGATGCTCCAGGCCCCTCACCATCTTTGCGGCCCTCCACTGGACTCTTTCCAAGAGGTCCCTGTCTTTTTTATACTGGGGAGCCCAGAACTGGACGCAGTACTCCAGATGAGGCCTTACCAGGGCAGAGTAGAGGGGGAGGATCACCTCCCTCGACCTGCTGGCCACGCTCTTTTTAATGCACCCCAGGATGCCATTGGCCCTCTTTTGGCCACAAGGGCACACTGCTGGCTCAAGGAGATGCCATGCAGCCCACTGTGGGCACAAAGTGAAGAGCAAAAAATGATAACAGAACTGACAAACAAACAAACAAACAAAAAGCAGTCATAAAGACTTTTCTCCCTCTGCTTGTGTGTAGAAAAACAACCACTTGGTCAAAATGGAAAATTGGATGAAATGGGCATTCCGATGGGAAATATCTGCTTTCAATTCTGTATCCTGCACAATGACTGAGACTGATACTGTTTTGTTTTTTCTTAAAAAAAAAAAAAGAAAAAAAAAGAAAAAAAAAGCTTTTTATTTCCAAATTGCAGCTACACTTTTACGTAGTAGCCTCGAAGTCTAAGCATGTGAAGTATTTGGCTAAAAATTACAAATGCTATTTTCATCTGCAATGTTTCAGTTTGTCCATGTCCAACACTTTACAGTTTCAGATGCTGGAAAAAAAAAAACAACCAACAATCAAAAGCTACAAAAAATATGTTGAAACAGAATAGCCTTCCCTGTCAATATTTTATATACATATATATATAGCCAAATCTATGCAACAGATGTCTCTGTGAAGCAGGAAGAACCATGATGCCCAGAAATATACATCCCTTACTGTATAGTGGGGATGTTCCTGGCAATTACTGATCTCCACCTGTAAAGCCAATATCACTTCTTGAGGAAAAACAATCTTGATCCAGGATACTTCAGAAATACAAGCAGTTGCAGTGATCCCAAACTCCCTGCAGGCTTAGATTCTTAGATCTAAAATACCACTGGAGTTGATGGGGGTAAATTTCAACTCAGTGGGGTGGACAGTTTTTGAGGGTGAGAAGCAATAAAGCAAGGAAGCTCCATCCAAACATGAGGAAGAACTTCACTTGCAGAGTGATGAAGCACTGGAACAGGCTGCCCAAAGAGATGATGGAGTCTCTTCTGGAGACACTGAAAACTTGTCGGAATGCTTTCCTGTGCTACCTGTTGCAGAGAAGCTGCTTTAGCAGGAAGGTTGGTTTGCTGATCTCTAGAGGTCCCTTCCAAACCCCAGGATTCTGTGGTACATTAAGTAACTACTTAACTAAATGAATAAAAAAGCTCTCTGCTAATCAGTAAATCTTCTGTCTCTTACTGATTCATATTCTGAGTGACAAAAATGTTATTTATTTATTTATTTATTTAGTGTATTTTCTCCCACTAACACTGCAGAGAAAATGTAGCAATGATCTAGATGTTCTTTTGCATCAGCAAGAGAATTTTTACTGAACTTTATTCTATTTCTCCCATGCAAAGTCATTAAAAGACATTTCTAATAGAGAACTTAATTTTGTTTGAAGAACCTTTAGTTCCAGTGATGCATAAGGAGGCTGCTTTTATTTACAGCACCTTGGCCATAAAAAATACTGATTTCAGTTGAGTTGAGATTGCTGCTTAAAATCTTGGTCTTTCATAGCTAACATATATTTCATCAGAGCTGATCAGCCCAAATCTTGCTTTTCAAGCCATATTTTCCAAAAATAAGTAAAAATATACTTCAGAATACTCCTGCTCAATTTGCATCCTCTAATGAAATACCTAATGTAAATAAAGCTGTGTAATGTAGCTAATGTAAATAGAGCTACAAGCTCTACTGTTTAGTGGCTTGTGTTAGTAATGGTAATGGGAGGACGGTTGGACTAGATGATCTTGTAGATCCTTTCCAACCTTGTGATTCTGTGATTCTATGATTCTAAAGAAGAAGTAAAAAGGAAGAACAAAGGAGAATTTTTAGAAAAAGTAAACAAAACAAGACATATATCAAAGACATATTTAAGAAAGGCAGTGCAAACAGCAAGATTACGTCAACAAATGGAAGCATTACTTGTGTGAAATGCACATATACTACCAAGTTTGTTTTTTATCCTTACCATAACCTTATGTTACACATACGTAACATTTTATCCTTATACTCAGGAGAACCATCTAAGGAGAATGCTGTTCTACAGGGAAGTCTTCACAGGTGGCCATAATACCATACAGTTTATTGCTTCATTGGAGAAGGCCCAGCGGGCAACCTATAGGGATACCAATATCTGCCAGTATTTTTGGAAACAGTGGAACACAATACAAAATTAGTTCTGAACATAAACTCTGCCAGATTCTTTCTAAGGCCTATGTGCATTTCCAGAGTAGAACCGGTCTTTGCAAGTGGACACAGAAGAGAGGACTTAGAAAGTGTAGGGCTTTTTCAATTTTATTAAATAGAGATGTTGACTATGCTTGTATACAAGACTGTGTGACTCTACAAGGTGTCAATACATCTGGAGTATCTGTTTTCAGAAAGAGCACACTTGGATATATCTAGACCAGTGCCCAAGAACTTGGAATTTTCAGCAGAAGCACTATGGATTTTGTGCTGAGTTGCTAATATCATGGCAACCTCATGTGATTCTAAAGATACTGACCATGTATAAGAGGTATCAGCGAGCAGCAGACTGAACAAATTAAGTATTTATTTACTGTGCAGTATATGTGCTGTTCTTGTTAGCCTCTGCTGAATTTGACTTGGCCAGATACAGAATCATAGAATCATATGTGTGGGGTCCACCAGAGGAAACAGGTTTGACATCCTTGACTGAATGAGAGGACTGCTG
The DNA here is from genome assembly GCF_951394365.1 of Tetrao urogallus. Lineage (NCBI taxonomy): Eukaryota > Metazoa > Chordata > Aves > Galliformes > Phasianidae > Tetrao > Tetrao urogallus. The sequence goes on from NC_136813.1 coordinate 128,020,996, forward strand.
TATCTGCCTGAAGGAAGGGTTACAAGCCACTCTCATCTGTAACCCCCTTGTTTAGACGTTTCTAACCTTTTCCACTGTCCTCTCACCTCTACAAACAAAATGCTTCATCACAAAAGCAATAACGGCAAAAAAGTTACATTTAAATCTATTGGTGGCTGTTAAAACATGATATCAAAGTACCTTGTAAACTAAGTTGTTGCATTTGGAACAGGATGCCCAGGGAGGTGTAGGAGTCACTGTCCCTGGAGTTGTAAGAAACATGTAGAAGATGTGGCACTGAGGGATGTGGTTAGTGGGCATGCTGGGGATGGGCTGATGGTTGGGCTAGATAATCTCAGAAGTCTTTTCCAACCTTTATGATTCTGTGATTCTCAAACTTGCACCAGTTTCATGGAAAGCTTCTGTGCCAGCTCTGCATCTAAAAGTGATTATATATTTTTAAAGGTTATTGTACTCGAGTAAAGAAGGTTTCTATTAATTCGTTAGATGATTTTTTTTTTTTTTCCAGAAAGACAAGATTACTTTTACTTTTAGAGTGGAGGAGAGCACTGCTTTTTTCCTCCTCTCCAGGCAGAATTTTCTGGGATTACACTTTTCACAGCTGCTCACAACTAAATCTTGTTCAATGAGATGATCAGTTCAATGTGCTCCATGAGAAAATAGGACTAATACCTGGGGAGGACTGGCTGCCACCCTCCAACTTCTGCAACATTTAGATAGGAATCTTTCTTTGTTCCTAATTTAAGATTTGACTCTGAACGTGCTTTTCAAACTAATCCTTTCTTCTACTCCATATATAATCTAATAATGGCTTGTGCCCTGCCGTGGCTCAAACAGCATGTAGGAGGACTGTGCTGGGCTAATACACCACCGTATTCATTTGCTCATGTGGCTTATTCACATTTCTTACCTATCATCCAGAGTTCTTTTAACTGGAAGACTCCAGGGCAAGCTGAGCTTATGAACATGTAGCAAGTTTCACAGCAAGGTCTCTTCTCAGTTATTTCTCTGAATCCTATCAGTTGTGGTTAGTTATGTATAAACACAGCCGGAAGTTACAGAGGTCTGATGACGAACCTTCTAGAATAGGCTGTGCTAAGGAATCACTAATTGTTTTAATCTCATATATTTTTAAATTTAAATAGATCTGTTTCCACGGTGAGTTCTTCTGCCACTATCTCAGTGGCTTTTTGTCCACTGTCAGAATAGTAATGTTTTTTTTTTTTTTCCTTCATGAGAGAGACATAAAATAAGTGCTCCCTCCTCTTCATTCACAAAGCTTTTTAATAGAACTCAGAACTATCAAGATCCGTGTTGTTAGATTGTTTAGGTAGTGGGGCCATTTCTTTTTTCCTTAGCCTTCTGAAGGGGAAATGGTTTAAAGTTGAGGGAGGGAAGATTTAGGTTGGATGTCAGGAGGGAGTTCTTTACCAAGAGGGTGGTGAGGTGCTGGAACAGGCTGCCCAAAGAGGCTGTGGATGCCCCGGCCCTGGAGGTGTTCAAGGCCAGGTTGGATGGGGCCCTGGGCAGCCTGGTCTAGTATTAAATGGGGAAGTTGGTGGCCCTGCATGTGGCAGGGGGGTTGGAGATTCATGATCCTTGAGATCCCTTCCAACTCGGGCCATTCTGTGATTCTGTGATTCTGTGAATGTCGATATCTATTTATTTAGATTGTCTAATTAAAAATAGACTGCCTAAGACAGATTATTAAAATTTATTTTTCTGGAAAATTATATTCTGATGGGAAATGTAACCTAAAAAAAATTAGGAAAATATTAATATTGCAAAACAGATTGCAAAAAAAAAATAAAATATGGTTTTAGCTGATTTGATCCAAGTGAAAATAATTCATGCATAACACTCTACTAGACTTACAAAGAATATTTAATTTTTCATTCTGCAATAAAACACTGAGTGCTGTTTCTCTTCCAGCAAGTTGTTTCATTGAGACATTTGGTCTTTCTTCTATTCCATGAGCAAAGCTCCCTGGAGGACCACATCTCCCACAACATAATGAATAATTTCCTGTGACTACGCCAGCTGGTACATTACAGGAAGGTAAATCCCATGGGGAGAGTGGGGACATTGGTCTCCTGATTGATTCTCATAAAGCCACAGTGCCAAAGAAGGCAAGCACTGAATACTCTTAATCTATGTCAGAATGAAACACTGCAAGCCAGCTTCACATGGAACAATTGATTTGGAGAATATCAGAACAACTATGATTTATTTTTGAAGACATAAAAATACTGGAATTTTCTTGGGTATTCTTTCAACATGACCATCAGCACTGTTCTGATGCTTTTGGACTCAAGGCCTAAGCAGCCAGCTCTCTCAGAACTGTTTGATGGATCTCCCAAATTCCTTTGCTCAGACAGACATGTCCCTAGTAACCTTTCTTCTTGAAATTGAAATCTAGCTGCTTTCATGGGCTTAATAGACATGATTTTTGCCATGTGCTACTTCAGACTTGGAATTGGAGTTTTTAATTAGGGTTTTAAATTTGTTCTGATTGTGGAGCACCCCTTTTTCTCATAGTAATTTCTTGTTTGTTATTTCCTGCAACTGTGTTAGCAACCTTTCTCATGAAAGCCTTTGCTTTTAATGACAGATTGGTAGATCTTTCCTCCCCAAGTTTGACAAATTCTGTTTTAAAGCAATTTATACCTTTGGTGTCCAGAGTTATCTTTACTCAAGCTTAATTACATGCCATGTGGAAAAGTGCTTCCTCCGCTCATACCAGTCCTGTTGCAAGATTACTTCATTTCATGTCCTGAGGCCTTAGACTGAGAAGCAGCCCTGCATCTTCCCCTGCTGCCCTTATCCACAGCCACCAGCATTTTGAGGACCACATTCTCTCTTCTGCAGGTGGAGAGCCCTGAGGCACCTTGTATCCCATACAAACACTGCTCCTTGACTCTCCCCATGGCTGTTGCCTTATCACTTCTATGTCCTCGTAACATTTTGGAGATTTATGACAGGAACATGAAGCAGACACAGTCACATGGTGCAGTTCTGCTTTCTGCTGGCCGTTCCTTCCCTCCTTATTCTTGGTGTCCCATTTGTCTCTTCAGTCACTGCACAGGGGGACTTGATGTTTCCATGGCATTATCCACAGTGGCGCCAAGCTCCTTCCTGAATGATAATTAACAAATTCATGCCCAAGTGCAGTCCTTTGCTTTTCTTGGTGTTTATTTGCTTTTCCTGGCTACCTTATCACCTCCTCACCCAATAACTTTCTCCCACAGATGGACCTTTGGATTTCCAAGGTGCTGCCTGTGCCAAATACTTCTGCTGCTGGCTCATGTCACAGCCCCAGCGTGGGAGCTGTGCTGGAGATGTCCGGGAGCTCAGCTTGGCTACTGCTGCCCTACGCAAAGTTTCCACTCTGTTTTCCTTCTCATCTTAGTTTTGAAATGAGCTGCACTGATTCTCAATTCCTTCTTAAAAACCTTTAGTACCAAGTGGGATCCTGCATGTGCTTCCCACCATCTCTTCTGGCACTCTTGCTCAGGAAGAAGGCTTTCACTGGCTTTCAGATTGTTCACTTTGAAAATGGAGGGCTGTTTCTGTATTGTATTTTCTTAGGCCTGAGTGGTTTTCTTTCCATGGCACAAACCAGAAACTTACTTACACTCCTTGATCTCCTAGTTCCCCATGATTCAGAACTCAGTCTTGTACAGAATCGAACTTTGACATTTTCTCTTCCAACTTTATGAGTTCAAAATGCCACACTACTGGGGAGCAGAATTCCAGAACGGAGATGTTTTCCTCTAACCCTCAACGAGAGACTATATCAAGACAGGAAAAAATTCACTGTAGATTAAGCTGCTCTTCACCCTCCTGGGTAAACCGCCCTGCAGACGCCTCTCTTGGCATGGGGCCGTGCTTCCAGGCGAGCGGCACACACACCCTACAGCTGCTGGGGCAGGGCAATGGAAGTCATCATGCCCACATGTGGAAGAGCATATCTGACCTCTCTGTGTCTGTCTGTCTTCCCAAATGCACAGGATCGCTTATACTGTGAAATCACCACGACGGGTATTTGCCTTGCCCTGTGACATGATTGCTTGACTGTTGTACTGGGATCCAGTGATGGATGAGACTCCCCCAGGATGCTTGCTCTTACCACCGGCCATCACATCCCACTCAGGCATACAGAAAGGACAATGGTTATTTTTAAAAGAGAAAAAGCAGTACCAGTAGAATTGGTGTGGCTTTGATCCACAGAAACTTGGACTAAGCAGTACTTCTACCGTGTGCCTACCATTGCAGGTGCAATGTACAAGTTACCATGGACTTCACACAGTCTATTTTAACCTGTGTGCAAAACCAGGCTCTCTGAAAGAATGTGAAAGTCGTGACAATTAATGTACTGCAGCCAGTAATGCTAAAAATCCTGCTCTGTGTGTTAAGCTCATGATGTGCCTCAGCTGTTGCTCGTTTCCCACATTCTAAAAACAATATAGCAGTCTTTCTTCACATTAAGCACAATAATGGTGCGACGTTGCCATGACTAGAAGCAATTGTTAAACAGATCTCCTTACTATATATAATTACCTCACTGTCTAAGCAAGCAGCCACACAGAGCAGCTTAATTTTTCTTAAATTTAATTGAAATCTGACAGTATTGCAAACTCTCAGAATACTGTAACAAAAGGGCTCGGTATGCAAAAAGTAATTTGTTGCTAATTTTGTTCAGTGCTTTGAAAGGTTGCTGGGAGTAGGGGACCACAAAAGAGAATACACTGCTCTAAGCTGGGATTTTTTATCATTTTCTAAATGACATAGTGAATGACAGGGAAAAGCCGCACGATAGTGGCTGAGTGGGTATTGATGGCTGCTGCGGAGTTAAATGATGTACTGGCACTAAAATATAGTGAAAGAACAAATCATCAGCGACTTTCCTATTTCATTCTTTCAAGAATAAAAACCTACATCAAGAATTCCATAACTTGAATTAGATTTGTTAAAAAAGACAAAACAAAAAAACAAAAAAACCCCAACAACCCGAAAAAGCCTAACCAAAGGAAATACGCATCAGACAAGGCTGGTGGTGCGCCCACGCTCTCTCACCCACAGCTGTAGCAGCACAATGGGTGAAGGGCTCTGAAAAGAACATGAAGACTTTTGAGGAGATCCAGCTTGTGCTTTTCAAAAACCTGATAAAGTGTGGAACACAGTGGGAAATCTACTAGAGGGGGGAAAGAAAACCCGCATGGAAGGAGAATGGGTATTCTTTCAGTCCACCTGAGTACACTCAGCTCTGGCACCTCTGGCACCTATCCTCCTGATAGGATGAGCTGGTTTCTCTTGTTGATGGATGGAGACAAGCTTCCACCAGGCAGGAGGAAAAGCTTGCTGTGATACATGACAAGCACAATACCTGCTGGTTTGTCTAGTTATAGCGCCATGTGCTGGGGCTCTTCCAGACCAAGCTGCAAGTATTCAAGTTATTGAATTCAAGTCAGTACACTCTGGGGCTAAGAAGCACGAACGATTTACATGCCCTGTGGATTAGGGACCCAGAGACACCTGAGCCCTGCCAGCTGGGCACTACTAGCACATGCACTGGTGTTCATAGATTGGGTGCTGCTGAACTGAGCTTTGTGACACACAAACAGCACAAAATGCATACAAAATAGGTGGATCCTGATGAACACAGATTTCTTTCTCTTGAAGCAGAGTGGGTCCAGGGACTTATAAACAACCTCAGCTGGGGGTGGGCTGGAAATTCCCGACAACTTGCGCTCCTCAGCTGGCAGGGCTGAGTTCACTTCCTGCCGAAACCACAGCAGTCACACTCTAGAAGTGCAAAAAGTGTAGGATTAGAGAGGAGATGACCTCAGTGATGAGAGGTGGGCTCCACCCTCCTTGCTCCACGGGGGGTGATAGCTGCGCTGCAAATGACTACAAGGTCCCCACGTCCCAACGCGGTCTGGACATGATCAGTGACCTCACAAGCTTATTATTGCTTTGTACTTCACTGGCACTTTTTCACTTGAATTTTTCATTTATCCATCCAATATTTTAATTCTCCCAATATTTCTTAAGCCACTCTTGGGTCCAATTATTAGCAAAAAGACAGGGGAACTAAGAATAATCTTGCTTACTCTGCTAGAGTATAGGTCAGCTTTTGGCAGCAAGGATGTTTGTAGTTGTATTAATACAAAAAATGCTTTAAAAAAAGAAAGAAAGAAAGAAAAACAATCAAAGCTTGTATGTCTTAACCAAAGTGTAATGAGAGCTCATCTGCAATGCCCCATGTGCAAACAGTTCTATTTCCTGGCAGACCTTTGAGACCCAAAGTGGGGACCTCAAGAGCCTAAACCAACAAGCCGTCCTTAGGTAGCAGACCTCTCCAGGCAGCCAAAACGATGTACCCAAAGGATTCTGAGGAAAAACACCAATGCAGCATCTACACTGTCAGCAGCAACAGGCAGAGGGACAGAAATGAGTGTGTGCAAGCAGAGCTAAGAACTGCTGCCTGCACAGAAGAAACGTGTGGAAATGGAGTAAAGAGAGAAAGGGAACCTTTGTAGCACACATGTCACCGGGGAAGATGATTTTAGAAATTTCTTGCTTCTAGATGGTACCTTGCTTTAAGTTGGCTCAGGTAGGAAAAGTCCTCACAAGAAGAATTAAGAGTACATGCCAGTAAACGTGAACAGACACCTACAGCTTGGGTAGGTCAAAGAAACCTGTCATGAATAAGTCCTTGCAGTGACTTCGTCAACACATAGCAGCTCAGAAATGCCGTGTTTTGCTTTAAGGCGCTATGTGGTTAAAGAAGCCATTGGCAGTCCAGGGATACATGAACAAACCACATCGACAAGAGGATATATGGGATCAGGCGGATGGACCCTGAGGGCAAGGCAGGCTTTCTGCCCCTTGGTCAGTTTGGTGTAGTAGCAAAGGGGTAGATGAGCATGTCTATGGCTGCCATGCCCTGCCCACAGCCTCTGAGACAAGAACCAGAGTGTCTGGGAGCAACAGGCCCCTTGTAATTTCCCAGCAAATTCATTCTTGCAGTAGTCTGCAACCAGCAAACTGGTTCAGTAAGCAAAACAGAGATGAGTCATAGCTGTTGGATGACACTGTTACCATCTTGGCTCCAAGGTGAGGAAGCTTCCGCTCTAAAAACACCCTCACTCCTCAGAAAAGAGAAGAAAGAAATAAAATGTATAGTTTAGGACTCAAATTCCACATGCCACAGACTCATGCAGGTGGGCCCAGAGCCTGACAGGTGAGCAGCAGTGGGATTTAGGTACTCAGGCTGCTAGGATTGAGTGCCTGAGGGAGTGCTAGTGAAGGTAGTTAGAGGCCACGCTGAGGTGGGAGAGGTTTCACACAGGTTGTGGTGTCATTATCCAAGCACCAACTGAAACAACTCTCAGGGCTTCCAGCTGCAGCCTCCCTCCAAAACCCACTGCCTCATTTCCTTGAGGCTTACAGTGTTGTGTAAGCCTCAGCAGAGGTGCTTAGGGCAGTGTGAGGGTCTGCCTGCTGCTCTGCTCCTGGATGTGGCAGTGCTCAAGGCTGGCCCAGGTGCTGTCCTTGTGGACAGTTGCTATCAGCCCGAGTGTGGCTGGGAAGCAACAGCAGGAGTGCGTCAATCAGCGACCAGCATAGGAATATCATTAAGCAGAAGAGGTTAAAAATAGGATTTTGCAATCTAGTGAGCGGAAATTTCAACCAGATGGCAGAGGAAGGAAGGAGATGTTGTTCCCACTCCTAAGGTAAGGATTTTTGCTAAATTATTAAGTATCAGAAGGTTGAGGAGGAGAAGGCAGGCATACAACCTTGCATTAGAAGGCTGTGGGGTCAGTGTTGGCCATGAGCTCTGTGAAGTGCTCAGTGTCTGTCTGTCCTGTGTGCTGTGGCTCACAGGGCTTCTGTGGTCCTATTGGTGTGCTGAGAAAGGCATGAAGTGAAATGGGCATCTCCTGCCTACCAGGCGTCTGCTGTGGGCCTCAGCTAGTGAGGTGCTCCAAGGGAGGCAAACGGTGATCTGCAGTTCATGTAGCACCCATGGGTGTCATGTGAGGTGTGACTGTGGGGTGCTCGCTTGGGGCATGTGTATGACTACTAAATAAATGTTGGCAGGTCTGAGGTTGGTTATCTCTCACTGCTGTTGGTACTGTGTGTCCTGTGGAGAATAGAGATGGGTTTCATCCTGCTGCAGGAGGAGACAGACACATAGGTGAGAGATGGCTGAGGTCATCCACTGTGTTGCCTAATTGATAATGACTTATTATGGTAAAAGGTCACCTGCCATTACTGGCCCTTGGTCACTGCAGTCTGGTAGGCTGAATGCACTGATCTGGCCTGCAATGTGCTCCAGGTAGAGGAACCTGCTGCTTTGTAACGGGCAAAATGGCTGCATGGCTGGAGACCCACCCATAGAAAATCAACTTTTGTTATTATGCTCTTTATGCAGTAGGAAAAATATTTTTCAGTAAGATCCTTTCCCTTTTTAGGTTCACCAGTTGCTGCACCTATGTAGTTGCCCTTGCCAAAGGCAGGGATAAGAGGTGTGAGGTAGGACGTTCTGTGAGAGGTGCTGCTGGCTGATGCTATTAGGAAGTGCACGTAGAAGAGTTAGGCTCTGCATCTGTGTCTGCTGCCACACAGAGTGATGAGCCTTCTACACCTGACATCTCCCTTCCTTTCCTCTGCCCCATGCTGCCCTCTCCCTGCCTCTGCTTCTGGCCCTGTCTCCTGGCCCCCTGTGGTGCTTCTCGTTAGCCAGATCATGAGTTGGTTCAAATAAGCTATTGTGGAGTAAGGGTTATTTTTTTATCTTTTCAAATGTGTGCTTAAATTTTAATTAAATTTCCAGTTATAATTTTGGAAATAGTGTTTAACTAAAACTAATGCTAGGAATAAGGAAGTACTCTGCAGTAAGACAGCTTTTTCTCTACATTGTGAAGATGCTTCCTGGTATCTCCCATCCCTCAAGTATGAAGTTGTCATACATTGTCATAAAGTAAACTGTTGGAAGGGTGGGGACAAGGCTATTCTGGGGCTCGTTAACTGTGTAAAATGGTTGCATTCAGAAACAGCGTGATAAATTAGCTTCTATTTTGGACATGTTTCTTACAGCTCTTTCTTTTAGTTTATAATGGATTCTCTTTTTCCAAGTGAGGCTGTATGTGAAAAGGTGCTCTGTTGAAATGAGTGCTGCCTAATGGAATCAATACAAAAATATCTGATATTAATTTTCCAGCTTCTGTGATGGCAAATTGAGGAAGGAGGAGGGATCCTCTTGCAGTTGGGCAGGCCCTATGACTCCCTTGGTTATCCCCCACTTAAAAGCTATCAATTTAGAGCTGTCCTGTGTATTGCCCTGTGAATTGAACAAGCCTTTTCAATCTTTAATTAAGGGTGACAAACTCTTTGAACATCACAGCATTCATCTGTTCATGTGTGGAAAGCCTGGTGTAACAAAAGAATTTAATCAAACTACAAGCCTAATAAAGACTACATTGCCTGAACTAAATGATGTTATTGCTGCTGCAGCTCATAGTTTTACATTTAAAAAAGCGGGTCAGAGTGTTCATTCATCTTGATTAGCAATGCCAACCTAATTACTTCTGGAGGAAACAGTAATTAGCTGGAGTCTCACCTCATTAATCATGACATTCTTCTAGCAGACTATTTTTATCTGATAAATGGCTTGGATTGGAACAAGGTGTATATTTGAGTTCTAGTTAATTGTACACAGCTTGCTGCATAACATTTCACATTTTTATCTTTTAACTGCTTCCTTCCTGTGAACCTCTCATCCTTTTCTTTTTTTTTTTTTTTTGCACACTGCTCATGTTGAATGAAAAGTGAATGGTTCATGTAAGATATGTCAACTTTAATTATAAATGGAAGTAACTGAAGATATGTTCCAACAGCAGTGAAATGATGGGGTTCCCACCAGCATAGGAGACCAAGAGAATCTTTTCTCTGGCAGAATCCAGTACACAGCTACTATTGCACAAAGACTGACATTGGTTACTCTTAACAGAAACCCAGTCCAAGATTTTCAGTAGGGACTGATGATTAAACACATCCTTGCTCCTGAAGTCAAGTATTTGCAGGTGTATCCATTTAGGCACTTCAAAGCAGTGCACATAAGTCACCATTCATTTCTGAGAGTGTTGACTTTTCACAGTTTCAAAATGTGTATTTCAGAAAAAAAATGTTGCATTTATTATGTATATTTTCAGAGCAGTGAAGAAGCTTATACTGGTGGGGTTGTTTTTGCAGAAGTGTTTTAAACCATTCAGAGATCCTTCTTAAGGTAATCATGCTTTGTCAAATTATCTGAACTAGAAAAGAAGAGAAGCCTGCAGGTCAGAATTCCAGAATCAGTATTCAAATAAAAACGAACACATTCCAGTTTCCTAATGAAGATGACTGTGCACCAGTCTGTGAATACCTTCTGATTCTGATACCTTATTTCCAGAGATAGTGAAATAAGCTGGTGTTCGCATGCGTGCTTCTGAAACCCATGCCCAATACGTCCATGTTGTTGGACTACCACAAGGAAAGTTCTGCATAAGCCAGCATTCCACATTTTTTTGTATGGTGCTCTGAGGAGTTTATGTCCACTACTCTATTGCTTCCTACAATAACATGTTCACGTGGGGGGAAAAAAAAAATTAATGGAAACAAATGAAAAAAAGTTATTTTCTTGTTTTTTAACTAATAAATATTGCCAGGGTAATACTTGGCTTCACTTTACGTTTTTGAAGCATAGAAACATTAACATCAGCTTTTCATTTGCTTCAAATAACTGGAGAAACTGGCTGTATTTTACTTCACTTCAGAAAGAACTTTGTGAATATACTTTAAAAAGTCTTAATTTCATTGAGTATTCCTTTTGGGGGTGTTTTGTTCGTTTGTTTTAGTCACAAAGAGAAAATGAAAAAGCCAGGAGGAAAAAATGCAGTGTCCATAGAATTTTAGTTGTTTAATTAAACTCTGAACAATTTATTTGTAAGAATGTGTCCAATATACATTATTTCTTGCCAGAAAAATAAGTTTGTGAGACACAGCTTGTATTTTAAAAAGGTGGCAAGTTACAACCAGCTCTGTACTGTTTTGGTGCAGCAAAAACCATCTCTGCTGGCAAAAGGACCTTTTGTCCATACTTTTTTGTAAATGGGAAATATCTGCAGAAAAGACATGTACTGGAGAAAAATACATACAACATGTATGTGACCTTTCTGGTACAACAATTATCAGTTTAATTCTGTTTCAATAATCAGTATTGTTGCAAATAGTCAGCTTTGTTATTAGGATCCAACATGCTCTGGGCCGATGTTTTTGATTGTATGCCCCAGTGAAAGTGTTAAGCTAGAGGTAATACTTGTCAGATTTTAGGAATGTATAAGTTTTGCTAATGTGTGTGTAGTTATCAATTAATTCAACCTAAGCAAATCTCCAATGAAAATCCTAGAGTTGCTGACCACATTACCTGTAAAGATGCAACTAATGTCCCATAGATTTGATCAAAGATAATTTCTAGACAATTCTGCACATCTAGAGAAAATTACATTCTACCTTCTAATAGGTCAGAAGGAATTCATACTGATATTTTAATATTTAAATAGTACTTTTTTTTTTGAGACCTCAAAGCAATTTATTAATGATTAAATCTCTCTTCATCTTCCTCTGATGAAGATTGGCATTATGTGCTCAACTTAGAGGAGGGACTGAATCCAAAGTTAGTTAAGGACAGCTTTCTCAAAATTATGTTATTTAGAGGTATCTTAGTATATACAACTCAGAAGAACAAATCTCATCCATAGCTGCAGATCAAGACCTTTGCATATCTGAAGTCTGAGCTTTGACTTGCCATCTGAGTCAAGTGCAGAGCAAAGAGTAGAATGTTACTATTTTCTCTTATAGCTCTTGGTTAAGTTGAATTTCTTCCAATTTCTTCTCAAAGTGGAATCTTCAATCCAAGGGCCAAGATGATGTGGTATGGCATTATAACACTATTCCTTACTTTGTGATCTGGGAGAAAGGGAACCAAACCTCAACAGAGTCATTTCACTGAGTGGTGGGAATGATGGCCAGTCACTCATTTTCCCAGCTCTTGTGACTTAGATAGCTTGAGATAGGGATGGGGCAGCCATTCTAGTGATTTGAGCATGCAAGACTCAAAAAAGAAATTGCAATGTAGAAGCAAGCGACTGCATTAAACACACGGGTATTGTGCAATGGCATGACTAAGACCAGGATTTCAGCATAAGATGCTCCTCTGCAAAAGGCAAGTTACGTGGCATTTCTGAAGACTAACTCGTGGCTTGTAATTTTATATGGGTTTGAAGTTATCTAACCCACTCCAGAAGATACACATAGTAAAACATGTATTTAAAGAGTTTCTAACACATTTTAAAATAAAATCAAAGGCACAACCTTATGATTGAAAGATTAAATCTTGCCCTAGCCAGTAAAAATAGAATTAAAAAAAATGTGAAACTATTTTAAGGATGGTGTTGGCTGTTCTAGACTATTTTAGTTAGGTCTGTGTCTCAGTCTTGTCAGAGATTAGCATGGTCCAGAAGGCTGCAGTAGGTATACAAAAAAATTGTAGCAGCAGAGGTGGCAATTCCTTTTCATTACTTTTTTTTAAAAGGAAGCCTATTAATATAAGCTGTCTATAAATGGAATGAGAAGGTAAAATTGTACATGGAATCTGAAAGTAAGATAGAGATAAACCTTGGAAACTTGTTGCAGATCAAAAACAGACTCTCAGGGACAAAACTCAGTCCTGCTGAATGCAATGGGATTTTTTTTTTTTTTTTTTTTTTTTTTTTTTTTTTTTTAAACAATGTAGTATGGACTTGGTTTGAGGCTCTAAACCTGCAGTTCTCAACCATACAGTGGGAGGAAGCTGGAACACTGACCAAAATTTTACAGGAGATAAAAATTTTACAGGAGATGTTGCTGATATGGCTTTCATAGGCAACTGAAAAAATGCTAGGCTGATCTTTGAGTGCCTGCTGCTTCTATTTTTCCTCTCTCTCTCTCTTTTTTCTCTTTTTTTTGTTCACTTGTATGTATGGAATTTAAAATTAAATTAAAAAAATTAATTTGGAAAGATTCTGCAGGTGATCTCTAATGCCTTGTGAACTACTTGTGGTATTTAAACTGAGGAAGTCATCATGCAGGATCATCTGTGTTAATTGTAACGGCCTCATCTATGAGAAGCCCCTCACAGTGTACACACTGAGGACACAAATATTACTGCAGTGCTAAAGCTTTTACAGTCTCAAGCCAAGAGAAGAGATGCAGGAGTGTTCATAGTGTGTGCATGAGCAGAAAAAGTTCAGTATAATTGAACTTACTCACTGTGGTTTCAATTGAGTGAGAAGGAGCTAACTCTTGCATAATGATTTTTGACAATATGCAACAGTTTGAGGAAAAGAAACTTTTCAGTTGAAACTTCTGAAATCACCTCCCATTTCTGGTATTACACCAGTGTAATGGGGATTGATACAACCATTTCATGTCAGGTGTAATTCCTAGCAGGCATAGTGTTATCCTACAAACTGCCTGGGCAATTCCTGCTAGTTGTTTCTCTTTGTAATGGTATATCTTGGTTGAGGCTTCTCTTTGTGAGGTAATCTATACTTTCATTTTTTCTAGGAGAGATGATGAGCAAATGCTCCTGCTCTTCTTGATTTATCTCATCTGCAAAATGGTTCTACGTGACTTTTCGCTTTGTGCTTGGAAGCATGTTGGAGCTGCCATACATCTGAATTTTGGCTTGATATGGTTATTCTATTCATTTGTAGAGAGTATGCTGTAATTATTCTTTGCCCCAGGGGTTTGTTTGTACCGAGTCACTGAAGCTGAATTGCCCTTCCTTATGCATATTTTCTTTGCAGATATAATTTGCTCACTTGATTTATTAGTGTGTTTATGCTACTTATGTTTGATCTTGATTATATAAAAAGGAAAAAAAAAAGTGCTCATTGTTGCCCTGAGTTGTAGATAATGCCTGAAATCCATTAATCAGCTTAAATTAAAGTCCTGGGTCTAGTAAATAGGAAGAGGAGGTGGTGTAGATTGAAGTGCTGTAAGTAAACACCTTTTGCTTGGGATTTAGTATGCACAAGGATGTGCGCAAGGCTGGTATTCCCATGTAGATTGTCCAACTATTCTAAGTTTGGTTGCTTTTGACTGTGTGGCCTAACTCTTAGCTAGGACTGAATGGGATAGAAGAAGGAAATTATACTTCAGTTGTTACATTGGGAAATCTTTAGAGGACACTGAACTTGTTTAAACTGATCAGCACAAACTTGTTTGAGGCTCTGATTTCACCTGCTTGTGTTAGCTGGAAGAGGCCTTGGTGCTTGCAGGTGCTTCTGCTGCAGATGTGGCTGGTGAGAGCTCAGCGCCTAGTGAACAGCACTTGCTTGTGGCTGAGTTAATTTTCTGTTAATTATATGGAAGATGCCTGAAGACCTACAGTGGTGATGGGAAGTGAGCAACAAGTAGGGGGTGAGGAAGAAAAGCAGGAGTTCTGTGGGTGGGAGCTAATCCTCTTGCACTGGCAGCAGCAAGCTATTGGCTGGCTTGGTGTCACTGTATCTCGAGTCAGTCTGGATGGGTGAGAAGGTGTCTGCACCTGGTCAGGGCTGGCTGTGCTTTCTTACTTCAAGATCTGGGACTGTGGAAGGATTCCCTGCGAAAGAAGGCTTGGAGTGCTGAACGGCAGTCCTGGGAGCTGAATTTGACTCTGATGGAACCCTGCTGAAATCCAGAATTGCATTCTACCTGGTGAACCAGACTCCTTCATGAAGTAATGCTGCCTTACACAGCTGGGGCCTCTTTGCTGGAACAGCAGGAAATGAGGAGCAAAACTGAGGATGAGGCTCAGTGTGCACAGATTTGTGTATCTTTGTACACATCTGGTATAACTAAATCTTTGTGTGCAAGGCACATATGATTTTGAAGTGTCAATTTGACTTCGGGTAATATTCAATAATCTCTTTTTATTCCCATTTAAAATCTGGCTTAATTACAGTGTACGGAGTTCCCACAATGAGTATTGTTTCTAAGCTGTGTGTCTTTTTCAAATTCCCAATATAAACAATCCTGTAAATAGGTAATTAAAGCCATCTGCTTCTTGGTAGCCCAGTTACCTTTGCAGCATCATTTACATTTTTCTCCCCTTTAACTCAGGGAATTAAGCTGCCATAAATTCTTACTTTAATGGATGAACCATTAAAAAAAACAACCAACCAAACAAAAAAAAACAACAAAAGACAAAACGCTTGTGGTGCGTAACTTGTCAAGAAGAAAAGACATTTTCTATTAAACTTTTCTTCCAATATACCATACTTCATGTCCACACAATTGTGCCATCAGAAAACAGAAATGCTCCCAGCCCTTAACTCAATGCAAGATATTTAAGATTAGTGCATTCACTGTCTGTGGTCTTGATTTTTATTCCTCCTTTTCATTGAAAAACTGCTGCTCTAGGTGCATCGACTACCACTGACTTGTGGATTGAGGGAAAGGAGAAATACTGAGGCTACCCACCCCATCAGGAAGTAGGAATGAGACTGAGTGGAAGAGAAGCTGTGGCTTCTCCATGTCCCAGCCAGAAACGGTGAAGCAGCCCAATAGAGGGGACCTCCGCCCTCTGGGTGAGTGCTGTAAATTACTTTCTCCCACAGCACTCGGAAAATTCTGTATGTCATTCCTGTGATAGAAGAAGCATTCTCTTATTTTTCAGCAGGTTCATTTCTAATCACTCACTTGTAAATTCTGGGTTGACACAGTAAACAGTGGGTGGGACATGGCTATATTCCATTTCAGTGGTGCGGTTAAGGGCTGACTCCTTTTAAAAAGGAGTGGAGGCCCCTTGTCACTGCAAACCATGCAGAAAGCTGGCAGTTCATCCTTATTGTCTCAATGGCACTTCCTGAATCCAGAGCTCGCCACCAAGTCCAATGTGCTTCCAACTATGAAGAAAGCTATTTGAGCTTCATAGTTGTTACCACCTTTTGGAGAACAAAGCAAGTAATGCTGCTGCAACATTTGTGATTAAAAGGGTTTATTTTGAAACTAGAAAAACAAAACAAAACAAACAAACAAACAAACAAACCCAAAAAACCATGAGAGCAAATAGATTCTGTTGACCTTGAGTTTTCTTTGTAACTCAAGGTAAAGCTTGCCAGTGGAGGAAGTTGGTTGTCCATAGGTAGATTGACAAATAATTCAATGCCACTTTGGGTGGCAGCAGTGGGAAAATAGTATCAAATGTCTTTGAGATTTAGAAATACCATAAATCACAGAACAGCTGAAGTTGGAAGGGACCTCAAAGGTTTTTCTAGTCCAACCCCCTGCTCAAAGCAGAGCCAACTAAAACAGGTTGTTTGGGATTGTGTCCAGTCAGATTTTGATTATCTTAAATTATGGAAACTCTACAGCCTTTCTGGAAACGTCTTCTAGTGTTTGATCATCCTCACGTTAGAAAACAACAACAACAGATCCTCTTATGTTTAAATTGAATATCTTCAGTTTCTCAGTGTGTCCACTGCCTCTTGCCTATTCACTGGGTGCTGTTGAGAAGAGTCTAGCTCTGGTTTCTTTACTCTCATCATCAGTTGCATATGCAGACTGACTGTATCAGCCCCAGTCTTCTCTGTGGGGTGAACAGTCCTTCTTCTTGACCTCTTTCCACATAAGAAATGCTCCAATCACCTAATTCACTTCACAGCCCTTTGCTGGACTTGCTTATGTGAACTCAAAGAGGCACCACTGGATTCTGGTAAACCTGGTGTCTAACAGGAGACCAAGTGCTTTTCTGTAAAGATACTTTCCATCCGGTTGGTCTCAGTACTGTTTCATGGGTTATTCCTTCTCAGGTGTGGGATGACTTCGTTCCATATCATTGAACTTCATTGGATTCTTTTCTGCTCATTTCTCTTAGCCCTTGAAGTTGCTTTGAATCACAGTGCAGCCGTTTGGTCTATCAACCACTCTTCCTAGTCCTGTAGCATGTGCTAACTTGCTGAGTGTAGTATGCCCTATTCTGCAGCACATTAGTGAAAAGGTTAAATCCCTGGAGCACAGCACAAAAAGGGGTGGTCTCCAGCTGGACTTTGTGTTTCTGGCTGTGATTCTTTGAGTCCAGCAGTTTGGCTAGGTTTTCATGCACCTTGCTGTCTATGTATCCTATGCTTCATCAATTCGTCCAAAAATTTTATGTGAGACACTGATTGAAGAAGTGACTTTCATTAAGCAAGTTCCTTCCCAAAAGGCAAAGATTGTTTTATGATAAAGTGGGGATAGTCTACTTTGATCAGTGTGAGTGCTCCCATCTTACCTGAATAAACTAAGAGAGCTATTATCTATGGCTGTGTTAAGGGCAATTGAGTGAGGTGTTTGTGAGAATAGAGTCCTGTTGCTGGGTAACAGCTTACAGTTTATTGACTTGAATAGTAACTTTTTTGTTTGTTTTTTAACCTCAAGGCTCATTCACTGACTTGCACACTCCTCATACTTGCACAGATCAGTGTTGCTGCCAGTTCAGACCAGTTTTATAGGTATGTGGAAGCAGGAGCCTTGCTCTAGCAGTCTGATATGCTGGGTCCCACCTAGAGACCCGATTTCTACATGTAGTGGCTCCTTCTGCCTGAGATGAATGTGGGTGCTGTTCCCCATGCTCCGCATATGAGATATCTGTTGGTTTCTGTAGCAGGTTGTTGGTATGAGGCACTGATGGCTTTGCTACTTATATAGCCCCATTCCAAAGTCTTTGAATTCCTCTGTGTCTAAGGACATATAAGGTTTCTGTCACTATCTGATCTCTGGCCTAGTTGTGGTTCGAAACATATGAAGTCAACTACGCTTGCTTAAACTCCTTTCTTTGCCATCTCATATAATGCTATTCAGTTAAAACTATTGATGCAGTCAAGATCTCATTTGTTTGGGTGGTATTTTGGGGTGCGCTATACTCCATAGCAGCCTGTAAGTCACAGAATCATAGAATCATCATAGAATCATAGAATGGCCAGGGTTGAAAAGGACCATAATGTTCATCTGGTTTCAAACCCCTGCCACAGGCAGGGTTGCCAGCCATTAGACCAGGCTGCCCAGAGCCACATCCAGCCTGGGCTGGATGTCAGAAGATGCTACAGCTGTAGCTGTGATGTCTGTAGATATGAAGTGACAAAATACAGAAGGTCATCTTCCACAACCAGGTCCTTACAGCAAGCTTCATGTGGTGGAGATGGTAAATTATCCAGTCATGCCAGGTATGGATTCAGTAATGCTACTATGTGTGCATCTGAAATACGGTAGTGTTGTTGTAATCTTCCCTCTAACTATAAGGACTGGAGTCTTCAGATTTCTTTTTTTTTTCTCTTCATTAAGCCTTGATTTTGCTATCGGTGTGCTGGGTCACTTTGGCCCATGCCCCTTTGCACTGCCTCTGTTTCTGCACTGGGAAATAAGAGATAATGGTGATTCCTGCTTTTATAGCATTCTTTGAGATCTATGTGGTGCTATTTAAACACTTTGTATTATTAATATTAATTTATTATTTTAGAGATGAGAGCATGACGTGCTCTGGCTTTAATTATTGTGTGCTGTTGGTTGTTACCAGCACATTTCAGATGTGCTTTTGTTTTTATTCAGTAGCAACTTAAAAGTGATAGTGGGTAAACATTTCCAGGAAAAGAACTGTTAATTATGGTTATTCTCTTAGGATGATGACATGACCAGGCAGCATGAATATTTATAGTTTAAATCCTGAGTTAGTAAACATTCTCTCCAATGAACAAGAATTGGAAAATAAAGTTAATTATTTCGATTGAATAAGGAATCCCATAATAACAATTTTATGGGTTTATACAGTTGGATTATTGGGAGTGTTTTAAGATACACAAAGCAGATTATTGCATGACTGAGCCATTAAACCAGCACTGTACAATAATATCCAACGTTTGTCTTGCTGGTTGTGACCAATTAAATTTAGAATTATAACATTTGCTATGCAGGTAATACAAAAGTAGCTTCTGGATTTGCATCTTAAGAATAAATGTTCATGAATTCTTAGTGTGGTGAACTTTCTTTTCCATATGCTGTTTTCTGTAAGAATGTGGTATCTCGCAGGTGCCCAGCATTTTGTTTGAAGAACTTTGATCTTTCTCAGTTCCAGCGCTGACAGTTTAGCTTAGAAATAACGGACAGAGAAAAAGCCAACTTAAACTCAAAACATGGAAACATTTTGACATCTGACAGTAGCAGGGAGAGTGATTTGCAAAGGGTGGAGTTTTGCCCATGATTGGCCTTTGCTCCATGTGCAAGGATTGTTTGCAGGGTGGGAGAGGGAGAACATCAGGGCAGAGCCTGGCTTGCTGGGATATGCTGAGGAGGAGCCTCCTCTGAGATTGGATTCTGCCACGGACCATTAATAGTCCTTGAAAGGCAGGCAGGAGAAAGAAATTCTTTTTCCTGGGATTTTAGAATCCATGTCCTAGAAGCACAATCTGCGTTAAGAGATAAGAGCTGCTCTTACTGGCAGTACAGATGAAGTATTTGCAATAAGGGATTGAAGAGATTCCTGTAGTGCTCTCCCAGTGAGCACCACCTTGTGCTGGAGAGGATGGGACTCAAGGGGCGGGCAGAGTTTAGTGGAGGCCTGATGCTGGAGGTGGGATTTAAAAACTGGGAAATACTATTCTTGATTAATAGGGAGGAGTGCGTGTGCATACACACACATGCACACACTGTCAGGCCTGGTATATTCTAAGTTGAGCTACCACTGGAAACGTAATAAGCATTTTGTTTACCTTAGGGGTATTGAGAGAAGTAAATAGTGCATAAAACACTGAAGAGGAAAGTTCCTTTTGTAAATTTTACTTCCATTGTTTTCCTCACCAAGAACACTGATGAGATGGCTATTCAGATTGACAGCCAAATCTTCAACTGCTATAAACCAGCACAGCTATTCCATTTGAGGTAAACCTACTTTTGTCTTGCATCCACTGAAGATTTGATTTCCTTGTTTCAGTGATGCTACAAGCTTCTTTTGTTGACTCCTGCTTAAAGAATTTCTCTCACATGTATAGCCAAAGGGTTTGTTTTCTTAAAGATGCACACAAAAATATATGGGCTGAATTCTGCCTTTCTCTTATCTCACTGTGAATTGCAGCCACTGTGGCCCTGTCAGTGAACTTTATCTGCTATCTAGACATACAGCTGAAAAGAGTTTGATCCCATTTGTTTGTAGAGGTTCCAGTATGGACTTCTGCAAATACTATTGCTTTGTGAGCAGCAAGCACTTGCATGTTAGTATGTTAACTCTGACTACAGTAGGGCTCTGTCTGATCATCCTTCTTTGCACCAAACTTATGTAAAAATCCTTCACTTTATATTGTAAATGTAGATTATTGGATTTTATAACTAAAAATGGATAAATTAAGATCTTGTAAGGAGAAGCTCCTGCTTCTCTGATGACGGAATTGTGTGATAAACTCACAGATATAAATAGTATTGTCTTCCGTATGTGAAAGAAAGAACCATTTTTTTTCCCAACAATTCATATTCAACATAATTTTCCGCTGAAGAGACTGCAGCAGCTTGCCAGAGTTGTCACACGCCTTGATGTCTTTGAACTTCTTCCTTGGAAGCTGCTGAAATCCTTCATGCAACTGCTCTACTTGGGCATAATCCAGAAAGAGCTTTCTCCAGCTGCTTTGGTTTATTATGTATCAGCTCCCAGAATTTGAGATCACAAGTCAAGCAAAAAGACTAAATGTAGATGCATACAGAACAGCCGGCACTCTCCCAGTCTGTACTCCAGGAAGACCCCCTGACCTGTTCTCAGGGCTAATGTTCCCCAGGATGCTTTCAGAACCCATGGGATTTTGGCTGTTGATGGTAACAGGCCAACAAATGTCATGCTGCATTTATAGGACAAGATGGGGGGTTGGGGGGAAGAGGGAAGGCAGTTAAACCCCTCTGTTTCCTCTATATTCACTGTAATGGGAGAGGAGATTATTTTACATCTTCACAAGCTGGAGATGCACTAGTAAAGCTAAAATCTTATGATGCAAGAAAACAGTGGAGAGGAAGACTGTGGTCCAACAGTGAAATACACTTCTTCAGTACTATAAGACTGTATCTACTATTGCTTTTGTTCGCACACTCAAGCTCATCAACCCTTCCTTTTGGCAGAGAAGTTCCTTTCAATCTGATAAGAAGGGCAATTTTCTTATTCCAATAGCACAACTGCCACATATAGAAATACAAGTGAAGTAAATAGGGCTCATCCAGATTAGAGGAGGTTCCCTGTTGCTATAGGTATAGGTTGCTATAGGTATGTTACAATGGCTCTATGTCCACAGTCGCCTACAACCATTACAGTTGGTAAATTGTGCCAGGCTACAGCATCTTTCACCTGTCAGCCTCCAACTACTAGCACTCAGGTGTGCCTTGGTTTCGCCACCAAGACAGAGGTAAGTTATGGTTTTTCTCTCCATGCCTCTCCTCCTCTTTTGCAGTGCTCTGTTATGGCATCTGCTAAGTGAAAAATAAGTACTTGAGAGGTGCAGTATCTGTTTTTTACTGCAGCAGAAATTCAAGTCTAAGGTAGTGTGGAGAATTGTAATGGGATTTGTGATACCTGGGCTGGGCAAACACAATCAGGGAATTGCAGCAGGAAAAGACTCTGGTAGCACATGTTCATGGTATGTAGACCTGCAGCCCACTGTGTCCCCAGCACATCTACCTGCAGTTTCATGGGGTACTGAGCTGTGCAAGCAAAGAACTGAACAATTCCCAGGGACTTGCAGAGGTGGGACACGATGGAAACACTGTTCACCGCCAGCTTCAGGAGGGTACAAAAAGTCAAAAACCCTGTATGTGCCCATCCACCAAAGTAAAATCCAGGGGGTGTAAGTAGGGCTTGGAGCTGGTGTCTCTTGCCTGCCCTGGTATGGCCATAGATTCAGGAGCTACAGTCTGAACACAAATGCACACAACAGCTGGATAGACTTCTTGGCACTACATAGCTCTGGCATTTCCAACTGTGAGACAGAGAAACCTGTTTCATTTTGGATTTTATAATAGAAAATCATCTTTCCCTCCTATGTTGCTGGTACAATGTTGCAGCAGTATTTCCTACAAGAGGACCAGCAGGAAATGTCAGGATTACAGAGCTCCAGGACTCCAACTTAGTCCATCTAAGTGCTTAGGCAGATGCCTTCTTTTGCAGAAGTGAATAATCCCAATTAATTAAGAATATTCTTAAGTGCTTTTGTGAAATGTGTCCTGCAGGATCAAATACCCTTTATTCCTGGAGCTCAGATTTTTTTTTCAGTTTATTCTATCTTTTATGATTTAAGAAAAACACTTGAAAAACAGCTGCTGTTAAGACTTGAAGATCCTCTATAATTCACATATTCTAAACTCAGCAATCCTAGGATGCGTATGTTCTTTTACAAAGAAGGGGGAGGAAAGGACATGCAGAAATCTTTAAGATGCCATTAAAAAAAAGAAAAAAGACTTCAAAGACTTCAGTGGAAGAGGGAAAGTTTTATCCTTGTAGCTTATACAGATAATCAAACATCTTTTCCACAGTTTTTTAAGAAATCAGAGTGCAATTGTCTTTTTCAGTAATATCTAAATACTTCATATCTTGAAAAGCTATTGTAATGTTTTCATGTGTGTCATGAGGAAGCTTAGTAGAGTTAGCCTGTGCATTTTATATGTGATGTTGTACTGTTTAGTTACACTAAGGTCAATGGTCTTCACTTGTTCTCTTCAGTGAATAATATTCCAAGTGCAACTGGCAGAAAGGATGAGTGATGTATATATCTTGCAAAAAATCCTATTTCTTTACTACGTGGAACTGGAGGGCCTCATACGTAATGACTTTTTATCTTTTCATTTAATAAGTGAAGCCAATCTGTCTTTGAGAAAATACCCCCTTTGGGAAGAGTTGTATTTTCTGACTGTAGGAATTTTATGTAAGAAATCTTTCTATCCTAGTCTGACATGCTAACAATTTCAGTTCTGCTTTGTGGAGGGAGCCCATATATAAGTTCCATGCCTGCCATGCATCCTGGTTTCCTGCACGTCAACTGCAGTGCTGTCTGGGAAGAACAGAGATGAGCAGGGGAATCAGAGATGAGATAGAGAGATAGCAGGTGACTGTGGGTGGTCTAAGTCCTGTCCTGTGTTCATGAGGATTCCCTCCAATGGCCAAGGAAGATATTTGCAATTTCACTGGAAATGAAGTATAGGCAGAGAAATCCAAGGATAACAGAGTTGGATAAGTCGCAGTCTGCTTGTGATAGGACAAGGAAAAAGAGTATAAAACTAAAAGAGGAGGACATTTAGGTCAAATGCTAGGAGGAACTTCTTTACCAAGAGGGTGATGAGGCAGCGGCGCTGCTGCCCAGAGAAGCTGTGATGCCCCATCCCTGGAGGACTCAAGACCAGGCTGGATGCCCTGGGCAGCCGGAGCTGGTGGGTGGCAGCCCTGCCCATGGCAGGGGGATTGCAACTGGGTGATCTTTGTGATCCCTTCCAACCCAAGCCTTCTATGATTCTGTGTAGTTCTCTTTATCTGCCTGAAACAGAGATGGAGAGCATAATAGTCAGTCTCGATTTCAGTGAAGTTAATGGGAGTTTTGCCATCAACTTCTTTAGAACCAGATTTTGTCCTTTCCGTGTACTTGTCTGACAATATTTTCTCTGAGACATTTATATCCACACTTGCAAGTCTGTATAGGTAGCTCGCACATTGCCAAACACTTTAAATTTTCACACTTACTTTATAGTCATAAAAGTAGGAGAATTTGGAAATCTGAAATTCTCTGCTGTAGATACTCTTCTTCATTTATTTTACTTTGGATAGACTGCATTTTAACCTACTTAACAGTAAAGATCAAGAGCAGTGCTAGATGTTGGAAGGTAGTGGGCCAAAATACCCACTAACCAGCTAAACCATCTCCGAGTTTTCCATCTTGCTTGTCCCAGTGACAGTGTGGCTCAGATCAAGGTACAATGAAGAAAGACATGTTTCTATGTATGTCTGAAGCTGTTCCATCATTTCTGAATTTGATATTTGCACCCATGATCTGACGATCTTGCCTTTGGATAAACAATATCCTGATGGTGGCTTAAGAGATTCTCATTCTCAGTGTTGATGTTGCTTTTTTTTTTTTTGTTTCTGGTTGCAGTTGTTCAGCTCTTTTGTTAGAATTATTTTCCAACTTCATGGGATTGAATTCCTGTCTTGCAACTAATATCTCTCAAGAACATATGGTAATGTGCTAGCTATTGCTTTTTTTTCCCCCTCCCTATTTTGCTTTACAAGACTATCCTCCACATCTTTTTGCAAACTATGCTCAAGCATGTTCTGTGTTCAATAGTGCTTATTTTTTAAGTATTTCATATTTACAATAAACAATACAATGTAGAGGACAAGCATGAGTTCTGAACATACAAGTACCCACATTTTTCCTAGTTTTGCTGCTGATAGACCACTGAGTCTTAGCTTCAGGTTTTCTGTCTAGCTTTCATATTTTGTATAAAAGATTTCAGACTTGTAAGCCAACCAGTGTTTTATATATGCTTATAACGATATATATATATGCTTAACAATTTATACAAAGACTTCAATGTCTGTAGACTGTGTGCATCACTTCCGTGGTCTTACATTTTGGTATTCTTTCCTTATCTTCAAAATAGGTTTTTTGCTGAACTCCACTGTTAGAAAGTTGAAACTTTCTTATGTTCTTTCGAAGAATTTTAATCATTAGTAATTTGAATTGGAGACCCGTTTTCTATTTATTCAATTCTTATTTACATAATCTGATCTCAGACCTTTCCCTGTATGCTTAAACCCAGCCCATGGAATGGTTAATATGTTGTAGCTGTTAGGTTTTATTTTTCTTTTGAGTCCTTTTATTGCTTCAGTTCCATGTTCTTCATGGAACTTCACTTCAAATTCCAGCTAAATAGTTCCAGTATGAAAAGGAAGCCCATTTTAATGTTGCTTTCCTAGTATTTCTCTGTATTGAGACTACTGGGAGCAGTCATTTTGGTCCTGTTTTACTATATTTTTCAAATAACTCAGGATGAATCCAGGAACTTCTTGATGCCAGTTCTGCAATACAGGCTCTAAATCATGAGGAAGAAGGCTAATTGTGAACATTTCATGTACTCTACTTTTTTTATATTCTGAAGTTGATTCTCCTTTTACTTCTCCTTTTATTTTTTTATTTCACTTGTGGTTACGCTTAACCAAACATTTCCCTCAGTATGGCTGGAAGAACAGTTATAAGGAATTATGCTGCTTTTAAGAAAGATGCTTGTTTCCAGTGTTGTTTATGATTATTTTGTTGCTGTTGTCATTATAGATGGGCATGAACATCCTGAATTATATTTTGCGTAATAAAGTTCTTAATGTGTTAGTGATGTCATTATCCCTTCTGCACAAATTCCTAATGTAGAATTGTATCAGGCCACCAGAAAGAGTGAAGAATGCATTTGGATGGCAGAACTGCTGCACAGAAGAAATGAGCAAAGCCCTGCGGGTGAGGCTTCGTGAATCCCAGATTTGTACCCTTTCAACTTTCTTCAGATGGCAATAACAAACCAAGTTTATGCTTTCTGATTTCTTGGGGACTCAGGAAAAAAATCCATTACCAAAGGACAGGACTGGTGTGGACTAAAATTATTTTATCTGGAACTGGTTGTAGTCAGTGCTTAACTCTTCTTTCTTGGTCTGAGCATGATGGCACAGTACTGTACATAAAATTTACTTATACGTCAAAAATTCTTTTTCTATCAGTTTTAATAATGGATACTGTTCCGCTCCCTGTCTAGTAAGAATCTTATGCAAAACATTTCCTGTTTCCTAACTAGCTCTTGTTCTGAACTTGGAGGAAGCACTTGGCACTTTTCATCTGAGGAATTCAAACAGCTTCCCAGCATGCTTTTATGACCTGCTTAGTACACAGGGACTTGGAAACAGAAGTGGATGAAAACCAGGTTTTGGGGAACTTGGCTTTACATAATCTTTTCCTGCTTTGTGGATGAAGTACCTTCCAGAGTTTGTCACTGCTTACATCTTCTATTGACTGCTGTTGGGTGGGAGTAGCATGCTCTCCATTTCAAACAACCTTTTTTTTTGATATCTCAAATACAACTGTTAAAATAATTCACTCCTGAATTTGTCCTGCAAATCCTTCTGAAGATTTGTCACTATGCCTGTGAGGCCACCACTCCTCCTGCAAAACCTTCTGAGCTGTACCCTGTGGTAGTGAACACGGGTGAAGCAGGGAAAGCCTTTCCTGAGCTCTACTGAATCTATTGTTGTGAGGTACTGTGACAGCCCATCTTTAAAGTATCACGGAGGAGATATATATGTTAATCCCATCGGTCTCCTTGCTCTTTATGGCAGGTTATAGCCATTGTGCCAAATTTTAACCTTTTTGAGTGTCTCGGTTTATGATTTTAATTGTATATTATTAGGGCTAGGATCCTGACTCCCATAGACCACAAGAACCCACACCCAGCGCTTCATTTCACTCAGAAAGGCCACTATGGCTAGAGCACTGAGTCACAAGCTGTCTGGACACAAATGGCCTCATCAGCCCTGCCTGGACTTTGGTGGGGCCCCTCATGGAATCCCTGGGGACAGCCTGGTGCTGAGCTCTGGGCTACATGCAGTAGTTAGGACTTCAGTGACTGGCATGATCAATGATGAACAATCAACAAAGGCAGCAGGGAAATTTCCCAAAACTTCTTTGGAGAGGTATGGGCTTTGGTGGTCCTAAAAGCATTGCAAAGGATTTGGAGTGCAGTCTTCTCAGATAATTTTCAGCAGTGTATGAGTAGGTGTAAGCAGATTTTGGAGGTTAGAGATGGTGTTCTCCGTCCAAGCGTAATACTTGATGATAGAATACTATGATAAATTAGAAATTATAATCTGTGTCAGAAATTGTAATCCATGCCTCTGACTGGCAAAGGACCTCTGGGACCCATGAAAGTATTTTCAGAATGTTGCATGAGTAAAGTCATGAATCAGCTGTGCTAGTGTAAGAAGATGATTGTATTACCACTAGAAATTTGTTAAAATAATGAGAGTGGAGTTCTCCTTATTTGTCCTTTGACCTTGAGCTACTGCTATTAGCATAGAGGATTAATGTCATTCCATTATAACTTTCTGATAGCTGAGCAAGAGGGAGAAATGTTTTATTTTTTTTAGTACTGCACTTATTCCCTCCCAAAAATTTTTGGAGAGCTACATGATAAAAGAGCTGGGACATAAAGATCAGCATCTCTGTGCAAGCCTTATTATAAAATTGCAGGGATGGATAATGTTTTGAAGACAAAAACTTTTGTCTTTGACACAAAAACTTAAAAAGCTCTTGGTTTTTTATAGACTCCTAAAAGTCTTCTCTTCCGAGCTGTGTATTACCTTCTAGTTTTTGATGGTGCATTTTTGGTCGTTAAAGTGATGATATTTTTTCTGAAGTCACTGCAATCTGCTACAGAAATGCCAGGTGGAAGTAGAAGAAAACATGGAGGCTGGCAGAGAAGTCACTCTTTGGTATCCGTCTGATTTGTAGCCCCTCTCTTTCTACCTTTATTTTACATGCAACTCCCTGTCTAGGGTTGGGGTTTACTTGATTTAATTTCGGTTTTCTAATATCCAGTGGACTCCTTCTGTAGTTAATGAAAGCGATAAGCACCTCCAGACATTGTTTTACCTTGAAGGTGAGCCAGCTTTTGGAGATGTGCGTATCCCTTCCCATTGACAACTGAAGAATCCTAAAGAGGGGAGCTGGAACTAATGCCTATCTGCAGATGACTGACTGAAGTTAGGCAGGATGTTTGCTGCCTATCTTGGTGGTTTTCAATTGACCTTTCTAGCTGCGGGCTGATGGCAAGAGAGGTAGGTCCTCTTCCCCTGTGCCTTGGGGCAGTGTAAGGAGCTGTGGAGGCAGAACTGGGAGGACTATGAGTGCACAGAAGCTGTGTGCCACTAGCCCAGTCTTTGGGATGATTTTAACAGCTGGGATCACACACCCTTGTAGAAATGAGAATCCTCGGAGGCAGACACTGCTGATGGTGTGTTGCATGTGGCAGCTAGGTGACATCTCCATGGGCACCTGGGCAAGCCACCCTGCAGGGCCACTGATGACTTAGTGCCCAGTGGTCACTGTATGCATCTTGCATGGGCACATTAGCCTGAGAATTGCTGCACAAGCCATTATTTTTTCCAGTGGAGAAAAAAACAGACTTTTTTTCTTAAGAATATAATGAGATCAGAATACATAGCAAAGTATGTGTGAGTATGTAAAGATTACCACTGTATATGCATTTGCTACCATTCACTCTTATGGTTGGAAGATTATCAGCTCTATATCCCTTGACATTATACAGTAGAAAGAAAATTTTCACACATTATCTTTTCATGCATTCTTTTTATCATCGGGACCTCTGTAAGCCAACAAAGCTGCTGGAAACAGATACAGTTTCTTTATAACTTATCTGTATTATTCAATAGTCACAAGAAATAGAGGAAAAAATGTGAAAAACACAAATGTGTTACAGACTGTTCCTTCGTTTTTATTAACATTAGAGCAATAGCAACTGCCTTGCATAGTATAGAAATCTACTCTCCTGCAGCATCCAATAATGTCTTCACTGTTCTGTACATAATTTCTGTGATTACTGAAGGAGAAATTAAAGACCTGTTTTTTTGGGGGGAGATGAGGGGCACATGCAAAAGGTTAAAGAAATCCTACAAATGAAAGGGACTAGAAAGACTACATCTCTGGGCATTACAGCTGGACTTCTAAAACCAGTGTAATGTAAGAGAAGTGCATGCCTTCACAGTAAATCACTGTAGATTACAAGGATGGGAAAAGCTTGCAGTAGGAGATGAATAAATTCACCATTAAGTGTAAAAGCAATAGAACTCTACCACAGCCTGCAAGAAGAGTATATGAAAGCAATCCCTACCCAGTAATCCAAATATCAAGATTATATCAGTAAACATATACTATTCAAAGTTATTACTGGTTCTTTGTAATTAAAATATCTAACTTATGTGAAGTGATGTGGGTGTCTGCACGACATAGCACAATTTTCTTTGCACGTTTTCTGTACTACCAAGAGCTATTGCAAAAGTGAGCATTTATAGGACATAGCAGGAAACCAGCAGCTATGGGTTAGAGCGGCCACGAGATGTCACTACTAACCTGGTAAACAGCCGTCTCTGCCAAGCTCGTGGACAACATGCTATTAATTTATAATAAAAGGTATCTGACAGCTTTATTCTGATGAATTATGGGAATCCAAAGCATAATTCCAAGTCTTTGGTTTATAAATTGTCATTGATTTTAATGTTCTTTGTAAAGTTGTGGCACGCAACAAATTTTCCTGCCAAAAGCTGTTAAATAAATAGTCATCCTTTGCTCCGAATAGTACATTGAACTTGTTAGAGTGATGAGCAGAACGAATTGATGGTTATCCATAAACCATTTACGACAGAATGCACAGTAGCAATTCAAACAATTATTGAATGCATTTATTATAACTTTTTTTTTTTTTTTTTAAATACTTCACTGAACCAAGAGGAACAGGCACAGGTAACAGGCAGTAGCAACTGCACTCCGTTCTCTGCCTGATGGCTGCTGCAGGATCTCTGAGGCACATCTGCCTTTTCCCTGCAGGAGGATATCCTGCACCCTCTGGAGACGGACCGTTATTGTAAAGAAAAGGTTATTTTCCTTTTTAAATGGTAACTGCAAACAGCTGTGATTTCTTGAAAAGCTTATAAAATGCATATAATGTCTGTATTTAATATACAACTCAAATCTTTATATTTTAGATAGCGCTCTCTGTAGAGCCAAAGATGGAGAAGATGAACTTCTTATATAATGTCTATCAACAAAACAGACAATCACACAAAATTACCTTTGAAGGAAAAAAAACAGCCACCCAAGGAATAAAACCCAACCAAACAAAAAACCAACATTTTTACAGATCTTTGCCCTTTATCTAGATCTGAAGTGAGACTCAATTCTTCTCAGGGCTTTAAGCAGCAAGCACAGTGTGCAAGAAATCCGGACATGGAAGGATGGATTTTTGTTTTTGAAGCAAAATCAGGTTGCTTATATACAAGTCAAAAATAGAAAGTGGAGGTGCTAAAAATCTCGCAAGTAAGCCTGGTAAAGTTTGCAGCACCATTTTGTAGAGATGGGGACAGACAGCCAGATTATATAAATCGGTATACCTCAGACACTGGGGGGAAGAAATGGCTTGCAGCAGCTGAATGCAGGGAGCTACGTATGTTTTATCAGTTCGCTGAAGCTGTGTGTACAAGTACTGCTGTGTCTGATTAAAGGGCGTATAACCTCCATCTTTCTGAGATCCCTGCTTTCTAAAATAGCATAAGATTTCAGCTCACATGGAAAATGAGACAAAGTAAAGTTCTTTCACAAGTCTTTTGCTTTTTGCCAAAACGTATCTGAACATGGAATTCTCTGGGTTCTGCTTCTTCACAAAAGTGCTACTTACAGATACCCAACTTCAGCTTTAAATCTGAATGCATTTTGTCTGAGGGGCTGCCACAACGTGGGTAATATGTGCCTATTTTTTTTTTTTAAAGGAAGCATAACCAGAAGTCAGGAGCAGAAATAAAGAAACTATTAGAAAGTTTTTATAAAGCCGTCTCCTACCGACAGCTTCTCAGGAAGCATTGTGGTCTGACATATAAACACAGTGTTTACCAACATTTCAAAATGCAGCCTATAATCCATGTACACTTGTTATTTTAATAATGCTTTTTATTGCAAGCTACAGACAAACAGACAAATGTTTGAATACAGGCTACACAATGTGGCTCATAGGTATGGACAGGTGACAACACGCTTCAAAAGCTTTTAGTTGCATAGATTCAAAATGCACTTGGATTTCAGTCCTGCCAAAATAAAGCAGTGAGAGGGAGAAAGATTTGTCAGTATACATTTATGCACATTTTTAGTGTATGGGAGGGTTTGGTAAATATGTATTAAAAGTGAAAATTTCTAAGTGCTGCTTGCCTTTTCCCATTGCAAATGTGAGTTTTACCCACGGCGGGTACCTCTGGCACTGGAAGGGGCTGCAGGGCCGGGGGTGGGGCTGCCTCTTCGTTTAGGGAAGAGGAAGAAAGTTTGTACCAACACCAAATGCTTTGCCAGTAATTCCTCCGCGCTCGGGTTTGCAGCAGAGGGTAGGTCTGTGCAAACCGTTTTTGAAAATCCCTGTAAGAAAATACAGCTGATTCTCCCAGTTTAACATCTGAAAACTAAATAAACAGAACCTTCAAATCCTTAGACATCTAACCAACGTTAGCAAAATAAACAAAATCCACAAAGCAGACAGGTTGAGTGAGACATGATTTCTAGAATCCGAGTCTCTGAGGAGTACTTGCAGGTATTAGATCTCACTTCGCTGTGCAGCTTTTAAAGGAAACGGCGAGGGCAAGCTCTGCCAGTGGTGTAAATCACCCTCGTTCTTTACAGAGTAGCAGAACTGTGATGATTTACTCCAGCTCAGGCTCTGGACCTCCTGAATATAGCCAGATATTTGTCCCTGAGTCTTTCAAGTCCGGGAAAAAAGGGGAGATTAAAATCTTTCCTTACATGTTTTTCCATCGCATGGGGAAAAAAAGGAAGAAAAAAATATGAAAGAACAACCTAACTCCCCCCAAAAACCTGAAAAAATGTTCCACGCAATTTTTTATGGGACCTTTGAGGACCTTGAATTTTTAAGTAATCTTTTTTGATGATTTTAGACAGACCATTAAGCTGAGGATAAAAGTCCCTCTGTTCAATATCTGGATACATTAAGCATTACGCTCAAAATTTACAGCTCTCATTTTGACAAGGAAAATGGCACGTTTGGTCTCAAGTGCTACCTTGAACTGTTTTTCAACATTAAGACAGGTTGTCAGTCCGAGGGGAGGAGGTCTGCGCACCAGTGGCAGCTGCTGCTGCTCTCGCCGTGTGTACGTGTGGGGAGGGAAAGATGCCGTGTTGCTGCCCGTCAAGGGCTGTGACTTGAGAACGCTTTGTTTTTCTTACAGGAAAAGAAAATTATGCTGATCTGGGGGAAGGCAGAAAGCAAACGGGGCATCATTTCTGCCTGCAGAAGGAGTGCTTCATCCAAATATTTGAAAGAATCAAAGGCGGAGGAAGAAGGAAAATCAAGAATCGTATTTCTGGGAAAGCTTTAGGGATTAGAGTAATGAGGAGTTTGACTTCCAGCTTCCCTGGTGCTGTTATTCCAAAACTAGTCTCTCTTCCCAACATCCATGAGGATATTTTTACTGAGCAGAACTGCTTTCAATTTTCTCCTCTGGCTGAAAAAGAGGAGAGAAAAGCAGACGTGTTTGTCCAAGGCTTCCTTAGCTTACTAATCGGGAAGGTTCAGTAAGATCTGAGTAGGAACTGGAGAGGGCTACTTCCAATACTTTGACTCAAGGCACAACTGCATACATCCATTTTTAACAGTATTTTGAATGGAAGGGTGAAATATCTCAGGCTGTTCAGTAGTGGAGGATCAAGCTTGCTGTCTGTCAGCATTTCGTCTTTCAAGGTTTACTGAAGCTAGAGTTACTTTGGGTTTGGGCACAATCTCACCAATTTAACTGGAGGGACAGAGGGATAGTGACCACTTCATGCAGGGATAACTGTATTCAGGATCACACATTTGTCTTTAGAGAGGAATGGGGCTGTCCTAGCTCAGAAGTATGTCTATCCTGCTTCTAAGTGCCAAACCAGGGATGCTGGACAACACTTCGGCTGACTTTCCATTTTAGTAAGATGAATTCAGAGGGAAGTTTCCAAAGAGTTTAGTTAATTGATGGTGGTGGGCGAAAAGAAGAGACTAGTCCAAGAAGAGATTAGCCTTTCTTTGCTTGGCTGAAATCATTGGGTTTAAGGGAACAGAAGTTAATCCACCGGTTGACCTTCATCCAAATGCAAGTAAAACTGGAAAGTAAAACAACTGTAGGAAAGTGCCTCTGGGATTTTCCCATGTGAACAGAGCTAGCAACAGCTGCCAGCCTATATGTCCTGGTAATGGTCACAAATCTTAGGGCAGAACAGTTGTGCTAACCACAGCCAGAGTATCTTGGAGAGATCTGAGGTACCTATAAAAATGTGTCCTATCTAGCTGTAGGAGACAACACGTGATCAGACTGTCTACAAGCAAGAAGCATATGACTGGTTTGCTGGCCTTAGCCTGGTTTATTGTCCCTGTTTTTATTAACTTCAAATGTCTTGTGATATATCTGATACTTGAAAAGGAGGACAGCAAACAAAAGGAGTTGTTGTTGGGTTTTTTTTGTTTCTTTTTTTTTTTTTTCTTGGAGGCAGTGAAATATTAACTCAGTGCAAGTACACTAGGCTGTTGTCTGTGATTCTTCACACAGTCAAGAGAGAGCTGACCTACCCCACAAATACCACTCACATGTTTTTCAGAGACACTAAACAGGAAAATATAATCTCTCAAGTCACAAGAGAGCTGAGAAAGCGAGCCGTAACAGGGTCAATTAAACAGGCTTAATTACGATGGAACTTGTGAGCACTTGCCACCCTTTGGACTCAAGTTTGCAGCCTGATTTGGGATCTCAGACCGCTTCAGGCTTAAATTTTTCCCTGTAAAAACTGCATTTTGATTATCAATAATTCATAGTAAAGTACACACTGTCTGTGTTTCTTTTATTTCTTGACAGAAAATACCTAAATATTTCAAAATCAGCAGGGCTTAATGGGCTTCCTCCATGGACTCTTGAGGTAGCAGCTGAAGTCACCTTGGAGCTGTCGGTGGTTTGCCTTTGTGGGCTGAGGATGAGCCCCCAGAGTCCTGGAAAAGGCACGTGTTGTGTCAGCATCTACATGGCAGGAAAAAAGGAACCAGCCAATGTTGGATCCGTCATCTGCCTCAGCACCCAGGATGATTCTGGAACAAGTATCAGTGAAATGCTGTGTAAGTGCAGAGAAATTAACATGACAAGTAGCGACCAAACAGATTTGTCAAGAACAAATTGTGTCAAACCAATCTAATTTCCTTTTGTGAGAGGTTATCAGATCTTATGGGTAGAGGAAATGTAGCAGGTGTCTTATTTCCACTTCAGTTAGGCTTTTGTGACTGTCTCTTGTGACATTTTGATAAGTAAGCTAGGGAAACATAATATTGGTGAAATTACTATAGAGTGGGCACAAAATCAATTAGAAAACTGAATATGGAGAGTTATTAGGGTTTGCTGTCAAAATGAAAGGATGAATTGAAAGTGTTCTGCTGGAGTCGGACCTCAGTTCAGTAGTATTCCATATTTTGGTTTCACTTTGGGTGATGAAATAGAGAGAGTACTTCTTAAATCTCCAGATGACATGGTGCTCAGAGAAATTGAAAGTAGGCTGGGAAGCTGGATTAGAATAAAAAATAGCCTTAATCGAAACAGATTTATCATCTGAAAAAAATTAAACACAACTTAATAGGGAAATCTAGAGGTGTGATGCTCAGGCTCATACAGCCTGAGCACAGGATTTATCGGACAGGGAAAAGAACTTTAAGTGGCAGTTCTGAAGTAAAAAGTATCTGAAATACACAGTGCAGCATAAGTAAGTCAACACTGTTGTACTGTTGTGAAAATGGCAGTCACCATACTGGGACGTGTAAACAGGTGTATGGCCTACACGATCCATGAGGTATTACTGCTTTGTTTAGCAGCAGTAAGACCTCAGTGTTAAGGCTGTGAGAGCTTTTTAGGTAGTGTGGTTCAGGAAAGTTGTAAAGCGGCTAGAGAACATTCAGAGAAAAGCGAGGTTCAAGAAACATGGCCTACAAAGGAAGAGAAAATTAATTTATTCTAGAACAAAGAAACAAGGACTGAGAGCAACGTGACAACTTTATGGAATGGCATAAGGCCTGATGTAAAGAGGAAAATAATGCTGTCTCTATGTTCGCAATAGCTAAGGTAAAAGTAATGATTTTAACCTGCGGTTGTATGCTAGGAGTCACTTTCTAATAACATTGATAGCTAAGGAACAGATAGCATAACCTAGAGGTATGTGGTGACAATTACATCACCTGATCTCTTCTCTTACAGAAAAGGTAGTTAAATATCAAGAACAATGCTTGGGGACTAGATCCTGCCTTGGGACAGGAAAAAGGGTGAGGAAAGCCTGAGGGGTCCCTTCCAGTGCTGTTCACCTATGATTTTTTGAGTCTGACTGTGGTATACTCAGAATTAAATGAAAAAGGAATCTAACATAGAGAAAGAAGAATGTGCTCTGAGTAAAACCGTGAATATTGAAGGTGCTGACAGGGAAGGAATGAGCATCTTCATAAGTGTCATCATAGATCTAACTTAGCTGGAGTTTCAAGGTCTAATCATGTGTCAGTTATTTCTGTAACTCAGGAAACCATGCAGTATTACATTTTTATTTACTTTTTATTCTTATTTTTGTATTTTTTTCAAATTACAAAGGTCTCATATCATGCTATCACTACTGAATTTCTTTTCTATTGACTTTCTTTGAAAGGTAAGTAACCTTCTCTTTCCTGGATGCATTTGTTCTTCAGATACACATAGGCTCATTCTCTGCTTTTTGCTAGGCAAATAGCACTTAGCTGACTTCAAAATATTAGTGTTATGTGTAGGATAAAGCTTGAGTCAATTTGAGCTTACTTAATGTTCTCCCACAAGTAATTGTTTTCATTGTGATTTTTTTTAAACATTCATCCTTCAGCTGTATAAAAAAAAAAAAAAGTACCTAAAATCTGTGTTGTAACAGAAGTGGGTGGCTGGCATGCTTGTTATCTCCTTTTGCTGCTATCAGATTGAAATCTGGGCTTCCTGGACCACAGTGGATCCCAGAAGGGCATATCTTAGGATCTCATGTCGTACTCTCCTTGCAAGCTGAAGGGGTACCCTCTTCCCCCTCCTGCATTCCCCTGCACATAAGCAGAAGACCATACATGGATGAGGGGATCTGAATCTGAGTATCTGTTTTAAACACAAATAGTGAAGACACCGAAGTGGGTCTCCTGGAGCACAACAGCAGAACATAAGGCTATTAGAGAACTCCACATATGAAAACAGTAGCCACATGGATATATAAATAATAGTAATAAAAAAATATATACATGTTTAAGCAGTCAATTTCACTATGTCCTAGAACACCCTGGATCTCTGTATCCCTGCTGTCCTGGGTGACTTGGTTTGGTGATGCTCTGAGGATTGCTACAAGCACAGGACCTCATGAAGTAGGCATGTTCCCCAGCAAAGGCTCGGACTACAGAATTTGGTGGAAATTTCCCAGAGAGAGGATTTCAGCTACACCTAGTTTTTAGGCATTTTAGTTTCAGGAAGGTGGATTGATTGGATTGATTCATTGGTGGATGACCCAGAATCTGACATTTCACTCTAAAGAAAGCAATAGGTGCCACTGTGTAGCACTGATAAATCAGGGGAGCAATGGCATGCAAAGTACACATATACAGAGGGCTAACAATAATTTTTTATTCCCACAAAAATCCCTTAGTCCAACAGGTGTGTTGCTAATAGCACAGTCTGGAATTTCCTATGTGTTTTTTAGTTTTACACATTTTAATATCGTAGAGTGGAAAAATTACATTGAACAGTGTTGGTATTATTTGCTCTACAAGAGTAGTCAGAGGTCTGATCATGAGCAAGGAGCAGAAAAAGAAAATCTCTAGTTCCAAAGAGAGTGATACTCAAAACAACTTCCTAAATTTTATTTTCAAAAGTGATTCATGCACTTAGAAGCCCATCCTCCACAGAATTTCAGCTCCCATTTGCAAGTGAGATGGAGAAATCAGTCTTTGAGGTTATCATCTTCGAATGTTTTGCAAGCAGCAGGAATGATCACCTTCACCTCCTTTGAAGGCATATCTGGAAGGTTTTACTTGCCATCCACTTTCAGGCTGATGCTTGCAGTAGAAGGTCAATGTAACCGTGGGCTCTAAATCACCAAAATCAGTGATGTAACCCAAAAAGTGTGAGCAATCATTGCTGTCCTTCTACCCGTGCTTTACCTTTAACAGTTTAATTCCAGCCACTATACGAGAAGCGGTCCTCACAGGATAATGAAATGGCAGTCTAGAAGAGCCCCAAAAGTGTTTGATAGGAAAAGAGGAGCCTGGAAAGGAGGCTCAGCAAAGAAACTAGCAGAACTGGTAAACTAAACTATGTGTGAGGGAGGCAGGGAACAAAAATGCGAACAGCTGAAGGATCAGAGAACTTTAACTGTTGGTCTTTATCATGATATCTTTTTCACTGTGTAAAAAGTGGGAAAAAGATGACCTTTAAGGATCCCTTCCAACTCAAATGATTGTATGATCCTCCGAAAATAAGGGGAGGTGTCTGTAAGTGAGAGTGGACATAAAGGGAGTAACAGAAAGGCAGTCTGATTTTTCCAGGGGCAAGAAAGGGAAGAAAGTAGGAAGATGAGGTTTTGCCCAGAGAGGAATGTTGTGACATGGAACGAGAATTGCAGAAAATTAAAGAGGAGGCACTTGGAAAAAGAAGGGACATTTATGGAAAAGTTAAGAGGAAGGGAACTGAGGGCTGAAAAAATATTATTGGAAACATGTAAGTTAAAATGATTGACATATAACTTAGTGAAACAGTCAATCCTTGTCTACCTTCACTGGGATTTAAATATGTCATTATACGGGAAGGGCATTTAAAAGCATGTGCACTACCGCTGTTGTCTCTTCATGCGATGAACTGAACTGCCATGAGTTTTCTAAAATTTGACCTATACCAGATTATTGAAGCCAGAAAATAAATATCTGTCTTGCTTACAAACATGCCAGCTTGTCAGACTGTTATTACAGCAACCAGCATGAAACCCTGCTGCTTTTTAGGAGATATGTTTGCAGTACAGAACTCCAGCGACTTTGGACGTGACAGCTGAAGCAACAGCACATACCCCTGGAACGTGCATTTGGGTGAAGCTACCAGCCTGAGCAAAGCATTTGTCTGCTTTTTTCAGCAGATTTACTTTTCTCTAATTTCGTTGAATAGAATATATCTGTACTTGGACAAAAAAAGCTGGGGTTGACAAAAGCAGCTTCGATTTAATTTAATGCATTTTAATAGGAAAATGAAGAAGAAGGAAATGAAGAGTTTTGCAAAGTAAAAGGAAAGATAGAATATTATCTAGAGTTTTGCAAAGTAAAAGGAAAGATAGAATATTATCTAGTATATATTTTTAGTGTTTTTCAGTGGATAGATCCAAAGATTGGGAAACTGAAGTTTGTAGAAGCTGTGGCCTTAATTAGTGGGAAATAATTATTACACAGGCTGAGCAGTTTAGGCAGTGTTAAATGATGCAGGTCTCCATCTGAGTGATTGGCTTAATTCCAGGTAATTATGTGAGAAACACACAATCTTACATATTGTAACTAAATAAGCTTTACAGTGTAATTCTGAGTGACGAGAAGAAATGTTATGCATTTTATTTGTGAACAAGGTTCTATTAGCTTTTGTCACACAATGATTTGGGCAAATGACTAAAAATGAGTAATGATGACTCTTGTATCCGGTATCCTCCTCTTTCCATCACTAAGCAGCTCTGCCTTTCCCAAGTGCTATGTAATTCTTCAAACAAATCCTACTTCTAATTATTTTAATGGGACTTTCAAATAAATTTGCAGGAGTTAGGCATTAATAGCCCAAAGAAATTAAAAGACTCAAGCAGCTTTGAAATTCCAGCTCTTACTTCTGAAGATAGCAATTGTCATTCACTTAAAATACTAAAAGGGAGCTCGTGAATCTGGATGTCATATCATGCCATTGGGATATTAAGTCCACTTGTTTGTTTCCATTTTGATTCACTGAGGCAAGATTTGGGCTGTTAGATATTTTTTGGGGAGATCTTTCATTAGGCTCAGCACACTCTTTATATTGTGCTAGTATTTTAATGGGGCCTTTTCTTTTTCCTTCCTCTGATATTGGATATTTACTGCTGTGTCATTGCCTCAGTGACATAGGAAACATCCCTTCTGATGCAAATGATGGCAGAAAAGATAATAATTTGTACTGCAAGGAACAATATTTAATGATTCAGAGGGTGTCTCCCAGATCATTTTGCGACTTATTGGTGGTTGCCATGTAGACTAGCATATCTGAATTAATACTATTTACAGTGGCTTGTCCTGCTGTATTCAGAAACTGCAGATGCCATGTTATATATGCTAATATATATATAGTATATAGTATATAGTATATAGTATATAGTATATAGTATATAGTATATAGTAGTAAGCATATTTGTAGTTGGCTAAGTAAGAATAGCTGTACACTGCTTTTGGTTTTAACATTTGGGCTGCAGAAATAGAGAAACCTTAAATAAAACAGAGCCTCTGCTTGCTGGGCCAGTGATGCTGCTCCTGGAAGCATGATTTGTGTGAAGAGAGGCAGAGAAGGAAAGAAGTAGCTCCTGGAGGACCAATAAAGGAGAGATGACTCTCCTTCAATCCAGAGAAGATTCCTAGGTAGGCTTTTTTTTTAAGGAATTAATCACTGGCAAGCTGGTGCACATGCTGGGTGAGGCAAAAGAAATGGTGAAAGAACCTGCTGTCTTAAATGGGATGTTGGGAGAGAGGTCCAATGCAGAAGTTGCTAAAGCAGGAGGAGGTGATGACTGCTGTCACTCTGAATGAGCACACACAAGCTGCTCTATAGCAAAGAGCAGTGAGCTTACCTGAACAAGTTCAACCTTTGTATGCTTTTCATTGTTCATGCATACCACTTTCTTTGACACATTTAGGACTTGTTGTTCTCAGGGATTGGTCTCTGCACTGAGTGCTTCAAAATCTTGATTATGAGAGACAGTTTTCCAGGTTCTGTGTTCTCATTTTACATCCCTACGAGCAGCCAGTGTTGCTAAATCAGGTCTTCTGTTAAGGAGCAAAAGCTACAGACTGGTAGCTAACAAGTTTTACAGGTGTGTTACAGGTCATCTCTGATACCTTATTACACATATTTCATCGCAACATTCTGCATACCTTTCTCTTCCATTTTTCCATTGCACGTAAAATATTTAAGCGACTTTTTCCTCCTCAAGCAGGTTGAATGCTGTAATATAATTTCTGTTCATGGACCAGTGAGCACTCTAGCTTGTCAGCATTCACATTACTATCAAACTGTTTAGTACCTGTCTAATTAAAACAGAACTCACTTGCTGATCTCTTCATGCTAAAGCAAATTAAATCCTAATAGGAAAAGTGATATATCACTTAGATCAAAAGAAAATGAGTAACTATAACATAACCACTTCTTCTCCTTATTTTTTTCTCTTTTTTTTCTTTTCTTTTTTTTTTTTCTTTTTTTTTTTTTTTCCCCAGATAAAGCAGGGAGGAATGATAGACAATTCTTGTTTTCAGACATAAGCATATGTATTGCTGCAATCTTCTTACAGTTCCAGGTACCAGCAAAATCTGTTTTACTGTAGAGAGATGGAAATTTCCTTAGCTGAGGGGAGTACATTATGAGGGACAGAACTTGAGGAGGGAGAGAGGGAGGGAGGAGGTGGCAGATAGGAGAAGGGAGCATACTGGAGAAAGCAAAAATACCCCTAGAACATTTTGAGCTGAACAAGGAGATTTTGCAATTGCTTTGTTGGCTAAAGGAGAGCTGACACTCTGTGGAAATCCCTGATCCTTTTGTTTGGCTGTGCTAAATTGTTCAGGTATCCTAGGGGAAAGGGCTGTTCTAGTCTGATACTCTTGGGTTATTGATAAAAATAGAATAGAGAATATCTCCTTGTTTTCAGCCTATTTGCATAGTGCATAGTCCAAGTGCAGAATGGCCTGTTCTTCTTCGGTCAACAAAGGGACCACTTGTCTTGGGGTATTGACTTGCTCTATGAGGCCTTCAGTTCTTTTCGCTTTTTTATTTTTTTCCCTTCCCCTGACCCTTCCTCTCCCTGAGTTGGAGCACACTTGCCTCTGGCTAGGAATATTAATGAGCATTTCTTTTCAGGAGCTTATGCAGATTCCACTCTGTGAATCAGCTGGCAAGTGGTGCTGGCCAAGCAACTTACCCAGGGTAGTGCCCAAGGGCAGAGCGTGTGAGTGTGTGGCTGCCTCCTTCCCTGGTCAGAGAATAAAAGGTCAGGGAGTTGTCTTCCAGTGTGGGGTGCCTTGTCTGGCATGGATAGCTCAGACAGAACCTCCAGTACAACAAAGTTATTTAAATAACTGCAAATGAGGAATGACTCTTAAAAATGTTAATTTGCATCAAGACGGAAACCGAGTGGCTCAGGTAGTTCATTATTAACTGCATGTGCCTTTTTCTTTTGCTAGTTCAGGTCTACTCCAAGGCAGAAAGGGCACAGAACATAAAAACTGTCTGAGTATGGTTCACATGAAATTAATTTAGTTGGCTAAATGAGAGAGCATTTTCCAGAGGAAAAATCTTGACTACATTTCACACTTCCATTGCAGTCAGGCAAAGTAGATCAATGAAAATTAAAAAAATCCTGAGCGGAGTAAATTGTAGAAATGAAGCACTCCAGCCTCCTGGAGAAGATGTGCCTTGTTTGAGATAAGGGGTGTTGTTGTAGTAGGGTGAGAGTTTAGAGAAATGC
The DNA here is from genome assembly GCF_951394365.1 of Tetrao urogallus. Taxonomy (NCBI): domain Eukaryota; kingdom Metazoa; phylum Chordata; class Aves; order Galliformes; family Phasianidae; genus Tetrao; species Tetrao urogallus. The sequence continues at coordinate 128,062,662 of NC_136813.1, forward strand.
CCACCACTTCTGTATTTGAGTACAAATTGGTCTCTGCTCTCTGATGCCATAAAGCTGTGGTTCCTGTCCTCTGGATCCTCCTGTAGCCATGTCCTTAGCAGTGGTGGTTCTGTATGCTGCTCTTGATTTTAGAGTTCTTTTCTCATGACATAGGTTCTGCCAGTCCCACCCTGGTATAGGGTTGGCATCGCTCACACACTAAGTCTGAAAGAACAGATGCTTACAGTGACATTCAGGGAAATCTACTTGTATTTTAAAATTGGGCCAAATCTGATTCTAAGTAACAGGTGCTTTAAATTGTCTCTGATAACCCTTCTCACTGGGATTCTTGCCATTGGGAAGAAAGTATGAATATATATATTGCTGTGTAAATAGAAGTCTAAAACAACCATGTACTAAATTGAACCTGTGTTATTTATTTATAAAATAGAAGTAGAATCATTGAAATCTTGAAGGATTTTTGTGATTCTAATTTGTGTCCCAGACAGGATTGTGATGGAAAGAGTCATTCTTTTTGCAGCAGTTGTTTTTTAACCACTGGTTCCAGAAAAAGTGAAGAGTGATTTTTATATAGCTAAGACTGCAGAAAAGAATTCAGTCCACCATGAACCAAACTGTGAGTACTGGAGTTTGCTTATTTGATTTACTTCCCTCCAACTACCAATATGGGTGAATTACTATTCAAACTCTTTATTCTGTTCCTGGAGGCTTAAAGTCTTCTCCAAATTGTGGAAGATTTTCAGAAAACCAATAAATGTGTTTCCGCTTCACACAATTAGAAGGAGAGAAACAATGATCCAAGGGCTGGAGTACCTGGCAGGCTGTGGGAAACCAAGTATTGGTTCCTTGTTCTGTCTGCCACAGGTATTACTTGGAAGGGAAAGAAGAGAACATCCCCAAACCCTTGTAAACCAGTGCTAGAAGCTATTGACTGAATTCAGGTGACCAATCCCTGGTTACTTTCACTCAAAATTAATTGACTTAAAACTCATCACACTTCTACAGTTAGCAGATTTTATGGCCTTTTAACAGAAGGGCCTCTGGTCCATTCCACAATTGCTTCCAGACTTCACAAGCTGGCAGACCAGGGCTCCTCTGATTTCGGGAACTTTTGCTTTGGAGGTGCTTCCAGGGCCTAGTGTTTGCTCTGGGGCTTGGCTTCCTCCCTTGTGTGCTTGCATTGAAGGCTTTGCAGTTGGACCTTAGGGACACACAGGCATCAAACTTCGCCTAAGATGATGTCTGAATGGATGTTTCTTCTCTGGATAGGGTCATCTTTGCAAGTTGCTTAGCTTCTGTCCTTTATTTCTAAAATGTGGAAAAGGTATTCTGTTCTCTGTCTTTCACAGTGCTATGTTAGGGTTTTGACAATACTCTGCTATCCCTTGATTCTAGAAAATCAAATTACTGTATCATATAGTATTTTAATAAAATTTATGGAATAGCCTCGATAGACTCTGCTTTTAAAATATTAAATATTTCAAAATATTCAGTAGCAATCTCATGAGTGGAAGATGAATGTATTTAGTGTTGGTTTAATGTTTTACCCTTCTGTCTTCTGTGGGAGCAAAACTAACATAACAAACTGCTTATGCTAAGAAAAAAAAAAGACATCTTGAGTTATGCTACAGTGAAAGATGCTTCATAAAATGTAAGCAAAGTGACTAAGAAGCATGATAGGAGTTTGGTGCAGCATGTAAACTTCAGATATCTACTGGAGAGCTGCTCTTGTTGTACTTGAGAACTTTAATCCTCCTCCCCCAGCTTTGGAACATGGTTCTGAAAAGAAAATTGTTCTTTTTTATTTCCATCCCAGGCTCTTCAGCTGCTCTTTGTGGAGCACCAAGAGCATCTCAACTGAAAGGCATTTTTGTAGGTGCTAAAGATTTTAGCTGTCAGTGCAACTTAACAGAATGGAATTACTTCAAAAATATTTCTTAGCGTGATGTAAATTTGCTGTAACTGATCATGACACTCAAATCTCTGAAGTTATTGTTACTTTATTCCGCTTTGCTGAAAAGAAGTAACAGGAAAACTGATCGCTGCAATGTCTAGTCCCATGTGAGGGTCTTATTTTATTTTGATCCACGCCCTAATGCCGAATAATATCATCGGAATCACACAAGTTAGAGAGGAAAAACACCTATTAGATAATGGCAGGGCGTGACCGTTCCCCTAGTGAATTCTCAAGTGCATTGTCTCATGTAGTTTTAAATTACTCAAGCAATTGAGGTGTCTCTGGGGAGGCTATTCCACAGTGTAACGTACCTTGCCATTAAGAAATATTTCCTCCTGTTCAGACTAAATTTTTCCTTTGTTTATTCGTGTTATATTGCTTCTAGCTCACCCCCTGCTGTTGCTTAACTATTCTTATTCCTATCATGTTTAGTTTTTTTCAGACTCCAGTCTACAAATAAACATTCTCCATTCTTGCTTATTGTATGCCCATATGCTCATCTACTTCTTTCTCTTTCTGTATTATCTAGTAATATGTCCTCTCTTTTTCTTGGACCTCTTTTTGATGTCATGCTCACCAGACTGGAATGGTTATTTAAAAAAAGGCTCATCAGTGTCCTGCATGGATGAATTATCACAGTTTGTCAGGCTTTTTTGACTGATGTTCTCAGTTCTCCCGTAATCACTGCTTAATACAGGGTCTGTTCCATTTAACTCTGGTCATGTGCTTAAACATCGGTGTCCAGCCTTTTGGTTTACCTGGGCTGCAGTTAGTGAAGAGGAATTGTCTTGGGCTGCATATACAAAATTGCTCTGAAAGTAATGCTTCCTATTTACTTCCATGGAAATTACAGTTGATACAAAGAGCACAATGATAGAGCAAATTGTCAGCTACAAACTCTATTTTTCAACAGTCATCACACACTGTGCTCACATCCACTATTTGTTCTTCATGAGCTTTCAACAAGTTCAATGCATGTCAGTGGGTGCCACTTCTTCAACACGGAGGAATTCAGTTACACACCTTTGCTTCATACACACATTCATGTGAAATGCCTTTTTGTCAGACTGCCCCTCTCCTGTTTTCTGCCACAAAGAAACAAAATATGATAGAATATTGGTGGGAATGTTCAGTCTCTACTCCTATATCACCAGAATCTGTCTCTGACGGTATGAGCCAACATGATAAAACAGGAGACATTGCTTTTGGAATAGCCCTTTTAAAATATACAATATTGTTAATATATAAGTAACAAAGCATTTAAATTTTTAATATTTTTCTTAAAAAATTAAAAAAAGAGAGGAACAAAACTATAAAACTAGGACACACGACCTTGCTTTTGTGAAACTAACACATCAGGATGGCAGTGGTTGCCATTCTTAGTGAGGTCTCAGGGTGTTCATCAGACATTTCTGATGAAATTTTACTCTTTCTGTGCTTAGTCCTTGAAAACAGTTGTTCAGAAATATGTATATTGCAAAAAAGTGATGGTGTAAATAGGGTTTGGTTGTGAAGCGAAGGTCACCTTTCTCTGGTAACGTGAGAATAGTGAAAGTCTAGTAAGGAGACACGGTCAGATTTTTGTGTTAATATCAGATCGCAACTCTATACATTCAATTCGAAAATTCTGAAGTAATATATTCATATTGACTGAAAATAGTATTACAAACATAATTGTATGATTTTTTTTTGAAATTCTGAAACCTATTCTCAAATCCCTTGATCGAAATGGTAAGCACTGCTACACATTCTTCACTTTTCAGGGCACTCTGTTTAGCCTATGTTACAAAAAGTGCACAGTGATTTGCCATAACTTGAGTCAGCACTGCCCAGCACTGCCCTCCCTGTGCCCTGCTTTCAACTGACATAGTGTTAATAGAGCACTGACTGTTTGGCTGTTGGTGAGCAATGGGTGTGTGTCAGGGACCACTGCAGTGAAGAGCTGCTTCCTTTATAGTGGCAGGGGTGGCCACATTGTCACCTGTGCTGGGCTATGTGTGGTCTGTGGGTTGGACATGCCTGTGCTTAAGCATCCTGACACACTGATATTAGGAACATGTGAAGAAGAACAACAGGTGTTTCAGAGTTCGGTGAGTCGTGACTCAAACTGTACCATTAAAAAGAAGAAAACGATAGACATCCCCTTCCATTGGAACAAACTCCAACCATTTAAAACATAAATGAATTGGAATGCTTCAGATGTTCCTGTGAGAGAACTGAGCATTTGATACTCATTAACAATTGAAAAAAATATTTGCGTGGAGATCTCTGCCATGGTTTGCAAAAAAACTACAAATACTAGGTGGCTGAGTCTTTGCTTGCTGAACTTCCTCCTGTTTTCTCAGTCTGGACACCTTGAAGTAATTTAAAGCTCATTTGCCTAAAACCATCTAAGAGGAGGAGCAGGATTTGGTACGAGATAAGTCCTGAACTGCCTATGCTGTGCAGTGAAGAGCAGCAATAAGTGTGCTTCCATAACTAACAAGGTGGCCTCACTTTGCAGCCCAGCATGGCTGTGCTAGCGTGAGCAGAGTAACTGCACCATGCACAGACTTCTGTGCTGGCCATTTCTTTTTCCAGAAAGCTGTGTTATGCAGGATCAGAACTCTTCACTTCTAAGGACTTTTCTGAGCTCTCCTGCTCCATCTTATTCCCAGGTGGTAATGCACACCTTTAATTTGTTCCCATGAATTATTTAAAATGTAATTGACCTCTAAATTCAGGATAGGAAATCCTGAACTACTCATTGTGGAGATTTAAATATAGGCTCTGGCTGGCTCCTGAGGTGACAGGTAAAGCTGAAGAGCATGTTGGGGCTTATTTTTATGAATCTTCTTTTTTGTGTTTTTGTTCATAAAGGTAAATATTTTTGAATCATGTTTCTTAGTTTCTCAGAGCTCAGGGAAGATTAGTTCTCAAATAGCTGACTTTTACTCACAATTTTAAAAGAAAAGGAAAAAAAAAAAAAAGGAACAGAAATAGTATTTTTCCAGCTTTTCTCCTGGGACATGCAGGACTGTAGGGAGCTGCGGGTGCAGCCCTTGGAAGGAGGTGGGGACTGGGCTGGGGGACTCGCGTCCTTGCTGAGCAGCTCAGCAAGGAAATTCTGCCTTGAGACCAGGGGTGGGAAAGAGTGGGAAAGGGTATAGAAAAGCATCTATTATTTGTGCTGGAATAAACATCGTTTTTGCTTTTTATCCTCTAATTGGACCTCAGGAATGGTCTGGGAAAGTGTTCATTTATAGCAAGAGGTGACCAAGGCTCACAGTTAAAGGAGAGCAAATGATTCTTCATGAGCTTAAATCCCTAACTGAATGCAGGTACCTTCTCTCGGCTCTTCATATATGGTAAAGCTCTTATAAGAAATATGGAGTTTTGTTAATTGCTGTGGCTAACTTAGGAACTTTCATGACTCTCAGCAGCAGTAATTTCAGCTAAAAAACAAAAGTAATCAAGGAGTGGAGGAAGCTCAGGTGAAGTGAACAATCTCTGGATAACTTTTTTTAGTTTTTTCCAAGCCTAAAGCCTTTCCTGGCTCCTGAAGGTTTTCTTGCCACTGGTTGCTGCTACATTTCAAAATTAAATGGTCTTAAATAGTGTTCATTGGCCTGTTTTTTGATTGTGACAGGCATTTCTGTGCTCTGTGCCATTAACTTCAATAATGTAGTGCAAATGGAGAAGGAATCCACTTTGTTGTTTTCTCTTGGATTTCACTTCACGTATTGTGTGTGCTGTGTGGAAGCTGGATCTAAATTCTGCATCAAGGCCCTCTTGTTCCTGCAGCACCCTGGGGAATCTTGTGATAAAGTGGGAATTCTGTGGCAGCTACAAATAAATTCAGGTTCAGTTCGTTTTTACTGAATTAAATATGTACATGAATAATACAATTGGTACAGTAATCCTTGTAGTTTACATTACCAAATGCAATTTTTTTTGTGTTCCCTACATTTTCAACATACCACTAAACTTTGTTATGATAATGTATACCTGCACTCTTAAAGTTTTCAGCAGAAAATTTCAAAGCCCTGTGCAAGATACACGTAAGATTCGTTATGTCCTGTATGTGAATTTATGTTTTAGGTACCTGTCACGTATCCTCTCTTTAATTTGCTTTAGACCAAAAACAATGTGTCTGGCCACATGTGAATTGATAAAATACAAATGCTGAAGCTGCACTATGAAATACTACATCTTGAGTCAACAATTTTCTGATTGTTCCTGAAGGTAAAAATAATCAACATGTCCAATTATATGTCAGTATTTCAGTGCTAGATTTAATACTAGTCTGCGTTTTGCAATTCTTTCAGAGAGCTGATGCAGTGTTGTGCACTTTGTAGTACAGCACTGTTATGCGCAATACCACAGTTACCCCAAGTCAGGGCAAACCTCCATCCCAAGAGTGACCCATGCACAGATTCATTTCCTATAGAGAGCTCATATGGAAAAGAGAGGCAGTGAGAAACGCAGTGACTCGCCCATGGCTGTATAGCTGCAGAGCTGATTATGCGGAGTGCTTTCAGAGTCCTTTAGCATCCAGCGGAGTGACACATCGCTTTTGGAAAAGTTTTCATCCCCACCCACCATTTTTTCATTTCAAGAAAAGGTGACGTCTTTCACTATTACTTAGGGACAATACTAGCACGTAATTTGCAGTGGTGAAATTGCAAAACATGTAGGAATACGCTTGCAAGTTATCAAAGTACCTCTCTCTATTTCCTAGTGGGACAGATACTTAGTATCTACTGAGCCTGGTGGGTGGCCATGTAATTAATCAAATCTTTCCTGGACTTTGTAATGGGGTCTTTCCTTTTCTTTCTGGTTAGTAAAGAAAATGGCTGAACTTACAAAAAATTCAGCTGGAGACCTCTGGAGCTGAAAGCACAATTTTGTCTTCCTCTAATGCAAGTTTTAAGCAAAAGCAAAAGTAGAATATGTCAGTGCTTTGCCTTAGTCTTTTATAGTGTTAGACTGGTGTCATTCTGGTCTCAATTCTTATTCTAGGGCAAATTATCCCTGTTAATTTTTCTACGTATTCTAGTATCTTGGAAGCTGGAGGTATAAAGTCAAGTCATGCCCATGGTTCCTCCTTCTCAATATGAATAATATATTTTACGATGGATTTGATCCCACAGAGAGCAAGAAAGCAATATTACTTGGAACTGATATCAGAGTGCCTGCATCAGAGTGCACATATCACAGGCAGAGCACTGGGGTTCTTGCCCTGGTATTGCTGTGAGTCATTGGATTACACTGTCTGTGCAAGCAGCTGTCTCTCATTTGCATGAGGCAGAAATCTTTATTACCAGGGGCAAATTTATCTCTAGCCTCAGTGGGTGGAACTTCCTATGATTTCAGTAGGAGTGCCCCTTGCCTACACATAGGTCCATTTTTCTCCTTGGGGAGGAAGTTCTAGCAGAGAGCTTTAAAAGTGTGTGCATGTTTTTTCTTAACAGAGCCTTGTATAACATTTTTACACTCATTTCCTAACATAAAAGATGATGCTAGACAATGATACTGGCAGGACTTGCTTACACAGATGCTATTGGTAGTTAAGATAAACAGTAACACCTAGGATGCCAGATGTTGTGATTCATGCCTAGCGCTTGCCAAACTGTAATTCATACTACATTAGGGGCTACCGGTTATTTATTTTTCATCCCACTAGAAGTCTAATTGACTATTCCTCCATCTCCTTTTCTCCCTCTCCCCCCACTCTTTCTTCCTCTCATTCTTCCACCTGTGTTGTATTCACTTTGGCCTGAAGCGTGGAGAAATCCCATCGGTCATCCAGGGATCAAGTACCCCAGGCCAGAGTATCCTAGCTTTACTTAATGGTTAGTGATGGCATCCAAATCATTTTCCTAGTGAGAGGTGGGTAGAGAAAGAACTGAAAGCCTTTGCCAAGAAGTACTCTGTGGTGGATACTAAAGCAAGTCAGGTAACAGATGTCCAATCCAAACTTCGATGGGTAATTAGCTGATTCAATATCCAAAAGAAGTAGGTAATTGTTGTGATTTGTGAATCCTCTGCCAGGGCAGATACTTTACAGCTTGCAGATATTTCTCTAATGAGGGAGAATATCAGGAGCTCTGAGCAGTAAAACACTGTTTTCTTAGTATTCAAAAAGAATGGCTGTTTTTTTCTTTAGGGATGTTCTTGGCATAGACTGTTCTTGTTCTTTTCTTTGTTATTTCTTGGAAGTCTTCTGAAAACTATTGATGCAGTATGCAAATTCAATGCAGGAAATGTAATGTTATATAAGTGTAATTGGCCTTTTATTCAAAGACGTTTTTATTCCTTCTTGAATATTTTTCTCTTCCATTTAAAAGAGAGAGAGAGAGGGAAGGAACGAAGTTTAAACACAATCGTATATTTCTTTGACAAAAAGAAATCAGAGAAAGATGCTATAAAGATCAGACTGTAAAAAGAAATTGAGGAATTAGAGAACCACTAATAAAAACAAAACTATGGCTATTGCTGGAGACACAAAGAATGGAGCTGTTTCAGGAAGAAAAGAAGTGTGTCTCACTCTTGCTGTTGTCTTTGAGCTAGATGTGGAAGGAAGAGAATAGAAAAAAAGCTCTGAAGCCATCTTTCCTTCCTTCTTTTCAGCACCATTTCATAAGTTGTATGGGAAGAGGGAGAAACATGGGGAAGGGGGGCAGGAAATCCTAGCAACCAAAATGCTAGTGATGCAAACACCTCTAAAATGGGCAATTGCTAGCAGGAGTTCCAGAGGGCAAGTTCACTGTTCCCTCTCTTGCCAAGCACGGCAGTGGCTGCTCACATTGGCACTGCAAGCCATGTTACTGCAAGCCACCTTCAATCCCTGGAGCTTAAAGTTATTGTTTTCAAGTTTATGATGTTTTGATATAAAGAATTGCCTATGCAATGTTGGGGAATTTAAGAAGTCTGTACTAGTCATTATTGTTTGGAGGCTTTTTTAATACTATCTCAGGCTTTCCTTTTCCTTTCTAAACCTTACTTGGTTTCTTCCAATTCCTCTGTTTCCATGAAGTTCTCCCTCTTGTTTTCTTTGAAAACAAAAGTCTGTACAGAAGTCATCAGTAATTCCACTGAAGTCAACGGACTTCCTTTTATGTAAGAGATCAAATTTCCATTGCTTTTCATCGTCCATGTCCAGTTTGCCCCATCTGTTGCTGTCCACCCCAAGCATCACATTCTCGCTGAATTGCTTCTTCCTTCTCTCTTTTTTTCCCCTTCCTTTTTTTCTACTCTTTTTTATCCCCTCTCAGCATTTTACAGTTAGTGTCTCAGCTCACTACTGCCAACGCAACTAGCAGGCAGCTGCTGGTTGCTTCTATGCACTCAGGAGGAATATTTTATGGCAGAACCAAAGACTGGTCAAAAAGCATATGAAGTCACAACCCTTGTGTGCACCAGTGACAATGAGAGTGACAGTTATCTGAAGTGGTGGGCTTCGAAGGGAAATCCTCAGCCAAAACTGACTTGCAATTTGACACATCTGGCCCCTAAAATTTCATTGCCAAGGCCAGTACTTTTAGTTATGAAGCAATAACATATTGTTCTTTTTAACTGCATGGAAGAAGAAGCTGAGCTACACATCCAGCGAAAATGGACACTGTAATTATCTCATACTTTTAACAGCTCCAACTGTACTCATATAAATATAGTGACAATAGCAGATCTGTAGGTAAATCATTTCAGTTCAGTGTGAATGCTGATTTACAGAGGCTAATAAAAGTTCAGAAGACTTTAACAAACAATAAAGGAAGAAATGTCTCCTGGAACGACAAAATTGAGATCTGCTCTAAGCCTTTTAAGGCCATGTAAGCAATGTTTGTCACATCGCTAAACCCCTCACGTAATCTTCCAATCTGAATCCTAAATTTTCTTCTAGAACCCAACCCCATATTTCACTTATAACCATGCCCTTTTATTCTCTACTTGCATAAAAGGACAAAAAGCACAGCACTTCAGTGATTACACAATTATACTTATGTATTTAATGCAAGTCACTTATCTAGTGCCAGGTAAAAAATCACTAAGTTAGTAAGAGACTGGTGGAGTAGAATTAGATTACCTTTGAGAGGATGAATGATCCAAAAGAAAAAAAAAGAAAAAAAGAAAAAAAAAAAGATTAGTCTTAGCTAAAATGCTCTACTTGCCCCCAATCTCCTGCAAGCAAACAAATATTTACCAAAAGCTAATTTTGAGAAAGTGGCCTCCGAGAACAAAGCATTGGAAGCTGTCCTCCATGTTTTCCTGCCTCCTATGCAGAAAGGTCTTCCATGCATCACTCAGATAAGGTTAAAAAATTACTGCGTTTTGCCTAAGCCAACAGTCAAGTGATAATATTGCAGAAAATAAACATTTTGGACAGCATTAAAATCTAACTGGACTAAGGAGAAGAATGCAGATTGAAACCAGGTGTGGATTTAGACTCAGCTATACTTTTGTCTTATGATGTGCTCTTGCTCATTGATAAAAGCTTCAGCTTTTCACTTTTTCTATTCAGAGTGGCTGGGAAAGAGAAGTTGTAAATTCACTGCAGCACGATTGACATCTTGAAAGCAAAATGCCTCCCAAATTGGTTCAGTTGCTGGGAACTGTGAAATACTTGCAGCATTTAATTCAACCCTGAATTCAGGAAAATAATTTTGAGAAAATAAGTGTAAAATTTTTGGCTTCTTTTTGGTTTTTGGAATGCAGAAAATGAGGAAAAAAAAAAAAAAGTTTGAATAAAGGCAGGGTGAGCAGAACTAAGGCTTTAAAATGGAATGGGAAAAATAATGGTTCAGGATCCTTTTGGTGTTAATTTACCTGCAAAGTGATTCTTTCCATCAGTAGCCTGTCACATAGAAAACAGTTTTCAAACTGTGATTCACAAAAACACTCTGAGGGCATCAGTAGGCTGGAGCAGCTCAGGGGCAAGCAGTACAAAGTTTGTGAGTTCTGCATCTGTGGGGCTCAGGAAGAAGAAGATGGATGATCAATCTCACCAACACAAGCTGAATGAGGAATGGCAGGGGAAGCACTGCCTGCTCCAGCCCTTCACCTCAGGAGCAGACAGGTTCTTCAAATAGTTTTTCTTTCTCACTGGTTATCACTCCCACAGAGTGTACAAAGAACCAAGTCAAAACTGTGCTGATGTCATTTTCTCAGTTATGAGTATGGATCATATCCCCAGTGGATACAAACCCAAACCTCATTAAATTGTGTGTCCCCATAATGAAGTCCTTGCCCAGTTCTGAAACACCAACAGTCTTCTTCGTGTGTAGATCAAATCTTTGAAGCTGCAGTGCAGCTGATGGATATTTCTGTGTACACAGTTATTATGTGCACGATGAGCATGATTACTGCTTGGATACACTGTTTGCATTTTACAGTGCTATGTGGAGGATTTGCAAAGCCTAGGCTATATTATGCATAGCAAAAGTCCAAATAAACTTTGCTTTCTTTGTTCCTGAAGAAGAAACTTTGACAATAGAAGAAACAATTTCTTAGAAACAGTATACACTTTCTAAAAGATGTGCTGACCTATGAAAGAATCTATTTTTTAAAGTTTACACTGTTTTTACAACACGTTTGATATTTTATGCAAGCTGTCATCTAATGGAAATAATGACCTCAGGGACATGTGTTTATCTTGGTTTTAGCCCACTTAAAATACACTTAGCCTTTAGCTTTTCCTTAGGCCAAAACCACATCAAATGGGCCAAAGATGGAATAAACACATACATACACTCCTGAGGTCATTATCACTTCATTGTAGTTCTGCAGAAGAAAAGGAAAACAAACTCTGTCTCTTTGCATTACTTCTGAAACACAGCGTGCCCAAGTGATGGTGTATACATCATTTCATAAATGTTTTCTTTTTTGGAATGTGCTTTGCTTCTCTTTTTGCCCCTGCCACATATTAATTGTAAACTCTCTTCTGTTAATGCTTTAAATTAATCTTTAAAACATTGAAGAGCTGATATTGCAGAAATTAGAGCCGTAATTGCCAGAGTACAGCATTAGTAATGGGCATTATCCACAAGCAGAGATTCACAGATGGAAACATTTTAAGAGGAAGAGTTAATATTGAGAATTTACTTCTTCTAGGAACAAAGTTCTGGAATACTGGATTAGTTAGGCCATAAGTGGTACTGTGTTTGTGAAACTGTAAATGAGTTCTGCATCCCAGCACTACTAAGTCATTACAGACCAGTACAGTAGGTGCTATTCTTAGCACTTTTCCAAAAAAAAAGTAGTGGTAAGTAAACTGTACTCTGCCACAGAGTGTGGAAAAGCTTACTTTTTTGTCAAGCCCCTTTTTTACATGAATATAATGTAACTTCTACCATGTTCTGATGTAGTGGCTATGAACTACATGAAATAGAAGAAAAATTGCCTGTCCTTTCAGAGATTTGAGTTTATTTCCTAACCTTTAGTTTGTTTTTAATTAAGATTGATTTAGAGGGAGAAAAGAAAGATTTCTCTATGAAGTGTGCACCTTAAAAGCAAAACCCCAAATATTTGCTCTTTTGAAATAATTAACAACTTTTTTTCATCTACATCTTAATTACAGTGAGGGCTTCGTTCTAAACCTGACTGGCACTTTGACTCAATGTTGTGAAATAAAAGTTGTTTGTGTAAAGTTTCAGATCTTGTCTTTGCAAAACCATCAGGCAAAATGAATTGCAAAGGGTCTGGGCTTAAGAATGCACTTGTGGTTAATTGTATGTAGAAGTGATTTCCTGTTTTGGATCGTTAGAGGTGGAAATAACATGGTCACTATCTATCCTCGTAAGTAGTCATTGCCCCTCATATTTATTGCATTTTTCATTAAAGAATGAATCCACTACAATTTTAGACGTAGAGGAACTTCCCATTTGCTTAAAAAAATGAGTAGTACTTGTTAAATAATGCTGTTCAGGTGCAAAAGCACCATAACCTGTCATGCAGCGGAGCAAATAAATGGTTGGTGTAGCAGTCTTTTCAGTCCCCACCTTTCCTGGAGGGATGAAAAATGTGGAAAGGGAAGAAATAAGCAGCTTTGGGAGCAGAAAAAGTAATACAAGAAAGTGAGTGGTGTTTCCCTACAGCTTATTCCTCAGAGTATTGCCATGATTCTTCATGGGTCTGGCTGCTGCCTAGATGGAGCAGCTCTTTCCCTCATGGGAATCCCGTATTCCCCACCATGACCCTTAGGCTTTGGTTCCCATGTATGCGTCCACTACCAGTCTTACTGTCTCTGCTTTCTCACTGTATGGGTCTCAACATCTTCCTCCATCTCCATCTTGCCTCTCTGAGGCCTCTCTTGTTGGGATTCCGGTGGGGTAAGAAAAGGACAAGAAGGACCTGGAAGGGAGGAGGAAGGAGAGAACATGGGAGGGGAAGTGGGGACATGGCCTGCAGAGCTGTTTGGAGCTGTGGGAGGGTTTGAAAACGTCTTTACACATTGGACTCATTTTCATTTCCAAAATTCAGTGTTTCTGGCAGCACTTATTTTTAGTTTGGAGTTCTATTTAACAGTTTTTGAGGTTGGGCAGTGTAGTAATTTAGCAGCCCTTTTGTGAAGGAAAGAAGGCTGCAGCTTCTGCGCCACTTTTAATATTTGTTGGCTATTCAGATTTTGCAGCAGGCTGACATTTAAATGTTCTGTTTTGCTGACACCTTCCCTTTATTTACTTATTTTTAATATATGAAAGCATAATACTTGGTGGTTGCTGTGTAGAAAACAGGGATTAGAGTTGAATTTTCTTTGAAAGTAGGGTTGAATATACCTGCAATGTGGGTGAAAAAAAAAAGTTTGTAGGTATCTGGAGTGTGCACCTTTTGGAGAGGTAATCAGTATTTCCTTACTTTTAATTATGGTGTATTTCAAAAACAAGTTTTCCTGTAGCATCTTGTTATAAGTGTCTCTGGTCTAAAAGTGAAAGGGAAATAAAAACTGTTATTCTGTAATAAATTAAGACTCAACAATAAACCAAATATAGTAGGTAGAATTTTTCAGATGTCAGGATAATTTGGTGGCTGATCGCTTCCAAGTGGACAACTTTGATGTGCTGTGTATATCTGAGCCACAAGGCTTGGTTTCTCCAAGAGTTTTGTCCTGAAATAATTTCCATGGTTTTGAGAACATCTTTTTCTTGTCTAAATCTTGATACATTATTTACAGAGAACACATAAAACTTTAAAAGCAGAATATGAAACCACTCTTCAATACAATTCTGAAGCTCAGCCCAAATGGTTGAATGTATTTACAGGCTAAAAAGGTTGGCATAGTTTTGTGTTGGGTTACACAACTTCCAAGTGAGACCAGGTAATCTTCAGAAGTGGAAAATTAGAGTTCTTCATTACTTTTTAAAATCAAATTCAAAGTAAAGCTCTGGAGACTGCAGTTCACTAAAGAAATCACACTGAAGAACGTATTTACACAATTCCCTGGAATGATCTGAAAGCAGAATTATGCAGAACTGTGTTTGTGAAAAGCTAATGATAGGATCTTTAAAGGCTACCAGGTATATTCCCTACAGCTAGTGATAAACCCAGAAGACCATTTCTTGCCTTTGTTTCATTATTTGTTTCGGTTTTTCTCTTGACGTATTTTTTTTTTTTTGGAAATCATTATTATGTTATCAGTTTTCTTTGATTTCAGAGCTATCTAACAGCTAACCTTTGGGCCATGTCTGTCTTCTCTCAGAGAGCACTCCTCCCTTATGTTGAAGCATTGCTATGAGCTACATCTAGCACAGGAACAAACAAGTGTATGCTGGCACAGCAGCATGCTCTGGCAGAACTGCAGAACCTGATAATAGGCTAGAGCAGCGCAGATCAGTTATCTTGCATAAAGTATTTAACCATAGCTGCAAAGTTATTAGGTAAAAAAATCTAGTTTCAGGTCTTGCATAGGAATTTGGTCACTGGTGCACTCAGGTTTTGGTTTGTGGCCTGTAAGTAAAAATATAATAATAGAAATCATAGAATCACCAAGGCTGGAAAAGACCCACAAGGTCACCCAATCCAACTGTCCACCAATCACCAATATTTCCCACTAAACCATGTCCCTCAACACAATGTCTAAACGTTCCTTGAACACCTCCAGGGTCAGTGACTCCACCACCTCCCTGGGCAGCCCATTCCAGCACCTGACCACTCCTTTGGAAAAGTAGTATTTCCTAACGTGCAGCCTGAATCTCCCGTGGTGCAACTTAAGGCCAATTGCTCTAGTCCTGTCACTAGTTACATGAGAGAAGAGGCCAACTCCCAGCTCACTACAACGTGCCTTCAAGTAGTTGTATCTGTTCACTGGTGCACAGAAAGGAGTGAACCTCTGTGAAGAAGATGGATACTTCTAGGATTTTATGAAAATGAATTTTTATTTCTATGTAATTTTCCACAGGGCAGTCCACATCTTTAATACTTAGATCATCTGGAACCTGTAACTGTCTTAAGAGGTGTTGTCAGAGATTCACGTGAGGATTTAGCTGTGTGGCCAATGCAGAGTCAATAGGATCTGTAGAGCTGCATCAGCTTGCTGCTTTGAAAATCTACCCTGTTGTGTTTTAAACTATGCTGTTTCATTACACAGAAATGAAGAGGATTTTTCTGATACCTTATCAAGATAGCAGACACATGGGGCTTTGTGTGTTTTTGTTTTTACTGCATCTTCTTTTGATTAGTTGCCTATTTCTTGTTAAGCAATAATAGGAAAAACATTTCTTCAGCTTTTTTTTTTCTCTTTCTTTCTTTTTTTTTTTTTTCCTTTTTCCCAGCTTCAGTCTTTTCTGTGAAAGTACAAGAGGGAGAATTTTAAAGATCTGTCCTGTGAAACTGTTATCTCTTTGATTAACATTCGAAGTTCTGCTGCTTGTTTTATCAAATTAATGTAACTTTGAAGAAAGGAAAAAGGAAATACTGATTTGTAATAATAGATTTTAATTAGGAAGAGTGTTTGAGTCTCAGGAGTCTGTCCCATGTGCGTTTTCAGATCTCTCATCTTCCTGGTGTCAGAACTCTAATTACCACTCTTACAGATCAACTTGTATTTTGAAGATATCAGAAAATGCATCATGAAAGATTCTTCTTTTTAATTGCATTTCTGTACCCCCTGCTATGTGGTTTCTATTACCATCAGTGTTCCTCCACTGCTGTTTCCATGTTTTTACTTCCTTCGTTATAGGTGAGCCTGTTGGGTTATATTGGAAGAGGATCTGTGTTTAAGCCTCTCTGTGTTCTCCCCAGCTTCTAGCAGAATTTAAGTTGTTACTGTGTGCAATGCTCAGCACATATGAGGCATTACATCAGTAGAATCTAGCCTCAGCAGCAACAGGAACCATCTCAGGATAGGGGAATCACTGCAGTGTAAATTGAACACTTCGGACCAGGCTACTCCTTGCCTTCTTTAGAAGTGGCCTGAATGGACAGCCAACAGGCACCAAAATCCTTTCCCTTGCTCACTGATGCTTCACAAAAGGAGGGCTGGTGATACCTTATCAGGGAGCAGGAATGAACCAGTAATTCATGGAGTCAAGGGGTTCTGCCTCATTACAGATGAATTACAAGGTCTGTTCTCTGTTTCTCATCACCTGTTATACTCTTGGAGGCACAAAACATGGACTGCAATTGCGAAGTGATCCTATTGACTTCATCAGATCCTTGCCTGAAGTGTGACTTGATGGTAAAAGAAGTGTGCTGTCTTCACTGCCAGACAGAATCCTGCACCCTTAGTGAACCATGTGATGGGAAGGTGGCTGCGTTTGCCTCATCAGTTTGCCAATGGCTAAAGAGATCCTTAAAATCTGGCGGAATATCAGAAAATGCTTGCCACCCATTTTCTGAAAGTCAGACTTCTTAGAGTAGCCTTAAGTTGGGCCTGACAAAAGCTGAAGAATATTATTATAATATTAGCTACTAGAAAAACTCGAGAACAGAATTATTTTTTGCTTCAGTTTCAACAATCACATAAAATTTTGGGCCATACTGCTGATGCATTTAATAGAAAACTAGGAATTTATCTAAGATAAATAGAAGGTTTTTATAGTGTTGAATGTAATTATAAATATTTAGATATTATCAGTACTTACAAATGTCTTAGGGAAGATAGTATAATGATTACACTTCCAGAATATTTTGTTGGAGGAGGGGGTTATTTTTCCTTTTCCTTTTGAAGCCTAGATAACGTCAATGAAATACTCCTGCTGTAATTTCTATATCCAAACAAAATTCAGAAGGAATGTAGTTGTGAACTTCTTTATGATTTATTTTTATTTATTTTTATTTTTTTCCTGCTGGAAAGGTAGTTACAGAAGAATCTTATTGAAGTTGTCTATTTTTTCCTACAAAAAGGAGCTGTGGGCTCAACTTCAGGGAGAAAGGTGATGACTATATACGCCTCACTGGCAGACTCTCTTTGTTGCAGCCCTAACAGTTTGCAGACATCTTTAGAGCATCTCAAAAGGAATAAACTGAAAGTATAATAGGAGAGATTTAGAAAAGACAGTACAGACTTGCCTTGTTATTTAAGACAGAGGTCATAGTGCATATATTTATATATATAGACTAACTAACACAAATACTCAATTTAAAAAATCTCTTACTAGTCTTACAATTTTCCATGGTTTTTGATTATATATATTTCTCAGATCCACATCTCTATTGTTTCCTGAGATCAAAGGAGTTATCCTGGGCTCTGCTAAGCATTTGTCTTGCCTGCAGTAAGCTCCTTAAAAAATGTTCACCTGTCTTCCTTTAACATACATTCCTCTTTATTTTGTTATAGTCATCTGATATTTACAAAGCTGCTTATGTGCTTTACTAAGAGTTGCATTGTTCTATCTGGAGGCAAAGTTTGTCTCTTAATTATAACTCCATTTACCTATCACAATAATTAAATAACCCAGAACAGCATCAGTTCTGTACATTTAATACATCAAGTTGAATATCATGTTGAGGAAGATCATTTCTCAGTGCAGAGAAAATAAGATATTATGGTTTTCTTAGGTTATTTCTAAAAGCCCATTAAAAGTGCTTAAGAAGTGGCCTATGAAGTTTTAATGTGTTTTATTAATTATTGTAATAAATGTTGCAGATCTTTCATTTGCTTTAGTTCTGAAAATCTACATTTGCTGTGTCTTAAGCAGCATCACTGAACTGCTAGAACAGTTAGATGGGTTTTGACTAATACTGACAGTTTTCCTTTCTATCTAGATCAATACATTTATTGGAATAACTTTTTCATAAAAAGAGATTTTAGTTTTTTTGATTGTTGGATCCAGTATTCATTGGATTTTTCCCTGGAACCTCAGTTAAAAGGGAATAAGGACTATATAGTTTTGTCTTGATGACAATGATCTCAGACATTCTACCTTGCCTCTAGGAAGCAAACTACACCTTAACTTTTTAAGTGCTGACAATCCTTAAGGGCTTGCTGTTTCCAGTACTTTCTCTTAACCTGCTAAAATAGACAGAAGAGTAAGGAAGGAAATTGTCCATCTAAGTAAATTAAGAACCCTTACGGGTCAGAGTAAATCAAGTAAAGTACTATTTTTCATGGAAGGAAATATTTAAAAACCTTACTCTAGCGGAAAAGAATGTAAGGAGGATGGGAAATAGCACAACATTTGAATCTTGAGATAAGGTTGTAAGAGGAGATTAGAAAAATAGATAAAATGTCACAGGCAAAGAACAGCAAAAAGAGCATTTGATTTGCATTTTGGAATTGCCATGGGATAATAATATTGCCAATATTAGTTGGCAAGAGAACTTCATGTATTAGCATGCTCAGCTTTTTCATTTGATAAATGAGGAGGGAGAACGGGCTTCAATAGACATGGAAAAGGCTGAGGTACTCAATGCCTCTGTTTTCACTGGCAGTCAGGCTTTTCACACCTCTCATGCCCATGAACTTCTAGATGGAGATCAGGGGAGCAGAGGACGTTCCACTGTAAGAGCAAAGCAAGTCCAAGACTGCCACATGTGGTTGAAAGTGCACAAGTCTACGGGGCCAGATGACATGCTGAAGTGATTGCCATGCCACACCCCATCATATTAGAAAGGTCATGGATGCCAGGAGAAGTCTCTGGTGACTGGAAAAAGGGAAGCATCACTTCCATTTTCAAGAAAAGGAGAAAAGAAGACCAGGGAACCTATAGGCCAGTCAGCCTCATGTCTATGCCTGGGAAGATCATGGAACTTATCCTCCTGGAAGAGATGAGATGAGGATGTGATCTGAGGAGCATGGCTTCACCAAGGGCAGATTGTAGCTGACCAGTGCTCTTCAACATCTTCATAAATGACTTAGATAGTGAAATTGAGTGCACCCTCAGCAAGTTTGCAGATGATGCCAAGCTAAGCAGTGCACTTGATACACCGGAGGGAAGGGAAATCATCCAGAGGGCCCTGGACAGGCTGGAGAAGTAGGCCCATGTGAATCTAATGAGATTCAACAAGGCAAAGAACAAGGTGCTGCACTTGCACCAGGGCAATCCCAGGTGTTTTTACAGACTGGGTGAAGAACCCTTTGAGAACAGCCCTATGGAGAAGGACTTGGGGGTCCTGGTGGATGAGAAGCTGGACATGAGCCAGCAGTGTGCGCTTGCAGCAGCCCGGAAAGCCAACTGTGTTCTGGGCTGCATTAAAAAAGGGTGGCCAGCAGGGAGAGGGAGGTGATTGTCCCTCTCTACTCAGCTCTTGTGAGGCCCCATCTGCAGTACTGCATCCGGACCTGGGGCACCCAGTGCAAGAAGGATGTGGAGCTCTTGGAGTGAGTCCAGAGCAGGGCCACTAAGATGATCAGAGAGCTGGAGCACCTCTCCTATGAAGACAGGTTGAGGGAGCTCGGGTTGTTTAGCTTGGAGAAGAGAAGGCTTCAGGGAGACCTCATTCTAGCCTTCCAGTATTTGAGAGGAAATCCTTATAAGTAGGAGGAAGATTGACTTTTTACATGGTCTAATAGTGATAGGACAAGGGGAATGACCTTAAACTGAAAGGGGAGATTTAGGTTAGATGTTGGGAAGAAATTCTTTACTCAGAAGATGGTGAGACACTGGCACAGGCTGCCCAGAGAAGGGCATGTGGATGCTCTGTTCCTGGAGGTGTTCAAAGCCAGGTTGAATGGAGCTCTGGGCAGCCTGATCTAGTGGTCCCTTCTAACCTAAACCTCTTTATGGTGTCATTTGCAATGGTAACTAGAAAGTGGCAGTGACCACACTGTTTTTCTCCACAAACATACTTTTCCCTCTTCCATATATATGGAACAGCATTACGACAAAAAATTATTTACATGTGTGTTAAAAAATTATTTACATGTGTGTTAAAATGTTAATACGTGTTCTTCTGTAAGAATATCTAAATATGATCTTTTTACTAGAGTACCTATGCTACTATTCACAATCCTTGGTCAGTGTGTGTAATTACTTATGAGACAGTGATTCAGATTTCTACATATCATTTGCAAGTGGATACATTGCTTATCTATGGAATAATTCCATGAGCTTACCTGAAGTCTGCATCTGGCACACAGGGGAGTTAGTCCACAGACTTCATAGACTTCAGTCAACTTTGCATCATTTTTGGAATGCTAATGAGAGCTATGGAAATATCTATAAATATTTAAGTGCGTAAACATATAAGAATATATACATCATACATATGTTTTTTGTGAAGTAATACTGGCTTGCTACCTGAGGATGTTGTACAGATTCCCTTATAGGACTTCCCCAGAGAAACAGTTTTTCATAGGTAGGATTATTCAAGTCACTTACTGAACTGAGAATGCAGAATTGCTCAATATAAATTGAAAAATTGGCAGACTGTAGTAGCAATGATCTATGTGCACCTCCAGCCAGTGTGGAAGAAACGCACTTTAAATTCTTGGCTTTGGAGAAAGTTGAAGGTTTTAGCTAACATAGAAGCTTGCTTTCAGGAAATGTTAATTAAAATTCCCTGGATGAACATTATAGAATGAACACTGAACATGTTCATGGCTCCTTGTCTGTTAGTCTTCATTCAGTTTTCCTTATTTTCAAAGGAAATAATTTTCTTTACAGGTTTGAGTAAGATATTCAGTAATATGAACTGCTCAAATAATTTTACATTTTGAGCTGACAAACTATTCTTATTTTATAATTGTCAGTGATGAAAACAGCTCACCAGAATGTTAGTTATCTAAACAGCACTAAGCACTTTAAAAATACCCAATACATAGTTGGAGCATAGCCCTTCTAGATACAAAAATCTGAAGCAGAAAAGAGCCAGGCATATCTGAAGAGACCAAAATGGAGAACATAAAGAACTTGAAATCTCTTACGAAGGAGAATTGTCCACATTTTCTTAGCAGACTCAGTTGGATTCTGAAGAAATAGAGGAGTAAATTTGGAGAAGAGGAAAGAGTTGTCTTCTGAAACGATTTCAGAGCCTTAATTTTCTGCAAAGGTTACTCTATTAGATCTATACGTTGTGGCAAATAGACCATCAGACGTGCCTTCACTGAAAGAGTAAATGACTTTGTAAGCACTAGCACAGTCTGTCATTTTACTGTAATATTTTCTGACTGCCTTTTTTGATTAACTCCTAAGTTTTCAAATAAGGCATATAAAGTGCTACACTTCCCAACAAAACATTCCTGGAGAAACATTTATTATGTTGAAAGTCAAAAAGTCTTGAGTCTTTGGGGACATTTCTGAGATCATCAGTACATCTCCAGGAGGTGGATGTGCATGTCAAATTCCTGAAGTTAAGGAGTATGCTGAATACCAGACAAGTTAATTGCTATGATAAGGCAACATACGTGTTCTATCAAGTATTTCAGAAATAAATGTACTGTTAATATGCACTGGACAGGATTTTATTCAATTTTCAGTCTCTCGGTAATAAAAAATGCATTAGTTATTTATTAATCCTCTTTTTGGAAGGGTCTTTTTGTCTTCTGCAAAGTTTCTTTCCCATTTACATTTTTTATTGATCAAAAAAATAACCTACTACATTCAACATAAGGGTTCAGAAACACCTCTTGAGGTCAACAGAATTACAGAAAAATGCTCTTTCCCCCAGTGGTAGAGTTTTTGGTACGTATATATATATATATATACTATATATACTATATATATATATATATATACTATATATATATATATATATAGTAGTGGAAATATATATATACTATCTTGCTGGGTATCTTGCTGGACATCTCTGCAAACCCGAAGTCTTAGAATCATAAGTAGACTTTTCCCCTTTGTTTCTGTGTCCATGGCTGCTGTGTTTGAGCATACCCTCACTTGCTGTATTCTAGGATTTTGCTACTCTAATACCATTGCTGCTTTTTCTATTATATACATACATATACATATATATGTACATATACATACATAAAACATACACATACACATACCAATACATATATATGTGTGTGTACACACGTGTATACATCTATTTATATATCTATATATATCAATGTTGGTAGGTTATCTAACTTCACCATATGGATAGCACCTATTTATGGACATAAGTAGAGGATACCCATAATCTGCAAGTCCATATAAGTGGCAGGAACATCTTTGTTTGGATATATGCATGTACCATCAAACTATTTTCTAACACCTTGATTTTTTAAATTATT
Organism: Tetrao urogallus; assembly: GCF_951394365.1. Lineage (NCBI taxonomy): Eukaryota > Metazoa > Chordata > Aves > Galliformes > Phasianidae > Tetrao > Tetrao urogallus. The sequence goes on from NC_136813.1 coordinate 128,085,206, forward strand.
ATTTTTTTTAAAGTTCTGTTGATTAAGGACTTCTTACTCATTTGTGTTACTTTGCTCCTTTGGGACTTTCAGAAGAAATTAAGAAAGAAGGATGTTCCATAAACTCAAAAATGAGTAAAGAGCTCCTGATATTAAGTGTCTCTATTTGGCTCTCTTTTTCATATAATATAAAATAGTACACAGATGGTACTAGTTACTAGCCAGACTGGCTATTGCTTGAGTCCCTCTGGCAGATACTGGAAGGGTATCTCTAGAATAGTAGTCTTTCTGCGTCTTCTTTTACATTCTGTGCCTTTCTCCTTAGCTCAAATGTTTTTTTGGCAGAGCATCTCCAATATAATTAATAATATTGTTTGTGTCATGTCTGAAGTTTTACTCTGATTAGGAATTTCATTTTTTAGAAGATCTCATGTCTACTTGGTGATATCACTTGCCATATCTCACTGCTAGGAAGAAGACTGCATGTCATTACTTACCCAAAGAACAGCTTGCTTTTTCAGGAAGTCTAAAGGGCCATCTCTACAACTCAGCTCTGAAAGAAACTGGTATGCC